>NC_080795.1:10505000-11705000 GCF_028018385.1 Neofelis nebulosa
CGTAGAAGGAAAGAAGAGACAGGTTCAAAAGTAGAATCAACCCTATCTGAGATTCACTCAGGGTTGAGTCATAAGGGAGACGCTCTTGGTGTCTTGGTGACTGTGTAGAGTGGTGCTCCCTCTCACGACTATAGACAATATAGGAAATAAGAAAGCTTGAGGGGTGAGGGAGTAGGTTGGAGGTGATGAATGTTGATTTGATGAATTACTATGTTGAGTCTGAGCTGCAGTCAGGAACAGGAGCCAAGTGGAGTTAGAAATCAAACCTGAAACTCACACGAGCGGGCTGCCCTTAATATCTAGACGCCCTTCAACTTTTATATTCAAAATACGTGATATGGAATGTGTTAAATGCTCAGTTTTAAGATTCTAGGAAAAAATAATATTGCATCTATTTTATCATCCTATTTTTAAATGTTTGTTTATGTCTGAGAGAGAGAGAGAGAGAGAGAGAGGATGAGCGGGGGAGAGCAGAGAGAGAGGGAGAGAGAGAATCCCAAACAGGCTCCACCCTGTCAGCACAGAGCCTGATGCAGGACTTGAACTCACGAACCATGAGATCATGACCTGAGCTGAAATCAAGAGTCAGATGCTGAACCCACTGAGCCACCCATGTGTCCCGATTATTGTGTTTTTTCATCTTGAGATTTGAGGAACCAGGTAAGAGACAGGATTTCTGTGGGGGAAAAGAAAAGAAGCAAAGGGAAACCTGCACAAACTGAAAATAATCCAAAATCAGATCTCAGGTCAGGACATTTAATACTTCAGGCTTACTGTGATGCTCAGAATTAACCATAAAAATTGGTTCAAGTTTAAAGGATAGGTATTCATGGAAATAAGGAGGAAGGAAGGAGAGAGAGTAAGAAGAAGAAACAAGTGGGGTGTCTGGGTGGCTCAGTCAGTTAAGCATCTGACTTTGGCCTGGGTCATGTGTTTGTGGGTTCGAGCCCTGCGTCGGGCTCTGGGCTGACAGCTCACAGCCTGGAGCCTGCTTCGGATTCTGTGTCTCCCTCTCTCTCTGCCCCTCCCCTGTTCGTTCTCTCTCTCTCTCTTTCTCTCTCTCTCTCTCTCTCTCTCTCAAAAATAAACACTAAGAAAAAAAAAAGAAGAAGAAAGGAGGAAAAGGAGGAGAGAAGGAATAAAGCAAGCAAGGAAGTAAGGACAGAAACCAAACAGAAGGAAAGGGTTTAGCAGAGTAAAAGCCAAGGTCAAGGAGGAAGTGATTTATTGAAAATATGGTTCAGTCAAGTAACTGTCTTGAACATTAAGCTTCTCTATGACCTGACACCATAAAAACCTTGTGATTCCCCCATCAAGTGATTATTTCTTGCATAAAAAAGATCAGTCCTTCTCAAACTTTTTCACAGAGTACCCCAACAGAGGCATGCATGAGAATGTTTCTGCATCCAGAGAACTGGGGAAAAGGTCGCCAGTGTGAGTGGGAAGCTTAGAATGAACAGGTAGCCACGGAAAATGATATTCTGGAAACTGCCATAGAGAAAGAAAGAAGGAGACAAAGTAATGGCACATATTCAAAATGAAACACAAATAAATAAAAAAAAGATTGGATTCAAAGAAAAAAAATAAACACAAACAAATAACCTTGGTGACATAGTTTAAATCAAGAGAACCAGATTCCTCTTCTGTTTCCTTTGATGTATTTACTTGAAATGAACACTTATATCTTGAGTAGAATCACATATAAGGAGCTACTGAAGGCACCATAATTCTAGGGGCTGGAGACAGGGGCTTGAGTTTTTCAGGGAAAGGGGCCTCAGGGCATGTGAATCAGAGTTGAGTGGGTTTGGAAGATTCCAGGGAAGAGTTAGAGCTAAGGTGGGAAGCCAGATCCCCCCTGCCTTGCTGTTCTCTACTCCGCCATATTGGTCAATCAGACATGACGAGTTAAAAATGAGAAAGAAGTGACTTTATGAAGGACTGTTGTCCACACTTCACATCTGGCTTTCCTTTCTTTAACATGCTCCCATTTTCTCACAAACTACTTAGGAGGAGATCTGCAAGCTCATGAGATAACAAGCAACATGGTCTGCCCTTAGCCGGGGCCTAGAAACACACAAAGAAGTCTTGCATCACCTGCTTCAAATTCTATGCACTCAAAGGTAAAAAAAAAAAAAAGTTAAGTGGTATTTAAATTAAAGTACTGAGTGGCCAGCACACTCATAGCTAGCTATTAGAGGAGAAAATAGTCCATATTCCAAGAATGGAGCTAGGGAGAAGTGGAAATGTCATGGGTTTTTATTGCATAGTTGTCAGGCTTATTATAAGGTAGTACACAATTTAAAAGCTGCCTATCAATTACAGAATGATATGCAAAAAATTTTAAGGATCTGTATACACTAGCTTCAGAGGTATAGAATGCATGTAGTAGATAGTACCAAAGAGCCCTTTGGGACTGTCTAAAAGAATATCATTAATTTTTACAGTGTACTTCCATTTCTGGAGCCATTCCAGCATTGGCTTTCTATAAAAATCATTTCAAGTTTAGAATTATGCTATTTGCTCCCAGCAACATCACAGGAGCAGTAGTATACCATATGTTGCTACTTAGCAACTTAGTCGGTAAGTCCCAAAGCATGTACTGATTTGAAAATTGAACAGGAATTATAATTGTTGAGTAATGCTACGAGGCAAGTTATCTTGGATTACTAAACTATGCAGATGTTTGATGTTATGTAGGAAAAGGAATAAAACTATTTTTTTTCCCCTGTAAGATGACTAAAATCCTATTTATGGTTGCCAAAAGGGATAAATTGATGAAACTTCCCTAAAAGAATACCAGGTAATGAATTTTTGGACACACTATATTACAGTAAACAAAAGGAATGTTAAGCGTAAAATTTAGCTAAGGCCATTCAACTTATGTAATTTGCAAAGTTTATTCCCCCCAGAGTATGTATTATCTTGCATTAGTCTAATTTTTAAAAGAGCACACTCTGGAAACATTTTTATATGTGCTACATTATTAAAAAATAGTTTGCTTCGGGCACACAAACCTGCCATATTTTTACAAAGCACAGAAAGTATTTGGGGCTCTTTACTCTTTCATAAATTATCACTGTATGTATGTATGTATGTATGTATGTATGTATATATGTATGTTCTCACTGGTATTTAAAACATTCTTAGTAACTCCTGATTGGAATATTAAAAGAAATAATTAATGTTGGTTGTTTGATTTTAGTCAGGGCTTAATAGTATCCATCGTACTTGAATTTAAAAATCTAAGGAGCCAAGTTGTTATGATGTATATGCTTTGGATTTCCAATCCTTTATCCAAAAGTCTTTAAGACAGACATAATGATTCTCTGAAATGGAGCAGTTGCTTTATAGCAGCAATCATTTATTGGGTTTGTGTTTCTACTGTTTCAAACAAATTCAATTAGCCCTTACACTTCAAAACCCTAAAGGCACCAAAGAGATGATACTGGGTTACTTTAATCTAATCGTAATACTAAACTTGTCAGTACAGTTTGGGGATTGATGGTTAGAAGAAAATTAATAGTAACATTTTTCATTTTTTAATCAAACAGTCCTATTCAGAACTACCTATGGATCTCGGAGGCTACTTAGCTGAATGAATTCTGTGAAGTAAGAATTCTAAATGCAACGCTCAGCCTACCAAAGGTATCCTGAAAGTGATCAACTCAGTTGAATGGAAGGAAATGGAGTCCGGATCTTTGAACTCAGGGATGACCTTCTCGTCTGAACAGTATAGTGTAGTTTCCAGAATGTCTGCCAGAGAAGGCAGTGATCATAATGACTTCTAAATGCAAAGTTCATGGAGAGGCAGGCTTGCCTCTGTTTTGAGTTAAGCACGAGACATTTTGTGCTCGAAGAAATTTCAAAGCTTCACGAAGTGCACCCCTCACATATACATTAGATTAATTCACTGACAAGCAGCATGAAGAAAAATCCAAGTTTTATTTTTGTTCTCTGTTTCCCCCACCCATCCCCGTTATCAAATCCCTTGGACAGCTTTGCAGGCATTGAAAACTCCCGTGCTGGGGTTTACACCACAGTTACTGATATATGAAACTTCAAACTGCCATGGTTTTTGCTGCTCTTCCAGGAAAAAAAAAAAAGTTCAAGTCTACAAAATGCTCCTATGAATTCTCCCTTGTTTTCATTGATTCATTTATTTTCTTTTTTTTTTTTAATTTTTTTTTTCAACTTTTTTTGTTTTGTTTTGTTTTGTTTTGTTTTGTTTTTTTTTTTGGGACAGAGAGAGACAGAGCATGAACGGGGGAGGGGCAGAGAGAGAGGGAGACACAGAATCGGAAACAGGCTCCAGGCTCCAAGCCATCAGCCCAGAGCCTGACGCGGGGCTCGAACTCATGGACCGCGAGATCGTGACCTGGCTGAAGTCGGACGCTTAACCGACTGCGCCACCCAGGCTCCCCGATTCATTTATTTTCGTTTGCACTGTTATTACCCATTATGTTATGCCCGCACTTTGGGGCAGTTATAATCTGGCTTTAAATGTCCTCACTGGATTAAAGGGCCTGGTCTTTAAGGGTCTGAAAATAAAGAGCCCAGAATTTACTTTGATAAACGTAACCGTTTACGTTTTCATTGGACTTCTGTCGTCACTTTTCACGGTTCAATACCCGGTCAACCATTCCTAGTGAAATGGCTACAAACGCGCTCTTGAAAGATTTCGATCACGTCGTGCATTTGGGCAAAAAAAAAGCTACCCGACCTGGTAGATTCTGAAGGCCGCCATACAGTGCTCACGGGCCATGTGATTTTGGTTGGAAAGGTGGCCCTGTATTGACAACTGCCCCAGCAGTTGATAACGAAAGCCATTCGTGACATGTGCAGCTTAGAATGATTAACTCGTCTCTCGTCAGAAGCACCAATAACCTGCACCTGTAAAGACTTTATTTCCTAAAGGTAAAACAACTGTTTAGGAAAGATCATGCCGGCAAAAACAGCTGCTTGCCATTCTGGAGAGGAAACAAGGTAGTATCTTTCAACAAATGCCAACTCCCGTGTTTTATCAGCTCTGTCTCGTTAACTGGAAACAAGGCTTAAATGCTTTGTTTATAAATTATGATTATTCCTGATGGCGGCAGTTACCGAGAGCGCTACCCATTTGCAATGCAACTCTTTGAATTTGTTTAATTACAATTTGAAAGAAGGCAGAGAAGATTAATTAACCCACCTGGCTGGCTGGCACATAGTCCTGGCTCGGCTCTCTCATGCTCATATACATGTTCTCACCGTCAAACTGCGAATGAAACAATAGTAAACATTCAGCAATCTTGACTGTGTGCATGTTTGTTGCTGTTGTTGTTTTCACCATCAAACTGGAAGACAGTAGCCATTAAAAAAAAAAAAAACCAACAAAAAAACAACAGTGTGGTTGGGAATACGGAAAATCTGGCATCGCCAGTGAGACACGTCTTTTCTTTGATGTTTCTGTTGTCGTCCTTCCTGACCCTGGATGTCAGTGATTTGGAGTAATTAGCGCTCTAGTAATTACAGCAAGCAAGCAAGAAATGAATGGTTTCCTTTCATCTGCAATCTGTTTTAAAACAAAAGTGGCTCACTTTGCATACCATGTCTGCGTACTGCAGTTCGGTCGTGATGAAGTATTAAACGAACGGCCTGATTTCTGGGAGAGAAGCATAATGGGAAGTACACCGAGGCACAGCGCAGTGCGTTCTGAGTCTAGCTCTCAAAAGCGAAAAAGGGCAGAGTTTTCAGAATAGACCCAAACTCGCTTCATCCCAATCGCCTGATGATGAACATTTTTAACTTGATAATATTTACAAAGAGCACGTGGCACCACAGCCATGGCTGAGAATGATAACGAGCGTGAGTCACCGTGAACATAGACAAGCTCCATGGTTCAAACATTCCTCTCTAAAGTCCTGCAGAGATAGAGGCTTCATGTAAGTATTACGAAGGCATAGAAATTCATACACAAATTTACGAGGTAGGAGCAAGAAGGGAGGGGGAAATTCGTGGGGTAGTACAACTGCAGGACCGTCGAACGGTTCAGGCAACAGTGACATAACAACAACATACTTTTCATTATTTGGGTCTTCGAAAGCAGTAATCATTCCATTCAGACTTAATCCCCAGCTATCTTCAGTCATTTGATAAATGGGCAAAGCATTCCTTTTTTTAGTTAGAAGAAGAATTTCCCCTAGGAAATAATCAAGTGGGCTAATACAGCCAGCTTCAAAGAGCTGACTCTGAATACACTTTCCCTGCCAGACTAATTTCAGACATGGGAACTTTTCAAGTCTCAATCTGAAAAATTGCTTGTGAAGACAGAATAATGGTATTGATGGAGGTGCCAGTACACGGTAATATGGGCACATTTTATATATCATCAAGAAAGAGAAAACTGTGTTACAGACATTGCATTCCACCATCAATGAGCTGCCAGCAGCATCCAGAGGGTCGTACAAACACTGGAACACGCCAAAGACCCCGAACCGTACTCTAGGGCACTAGGTGCCCTGAAGATTCACATCGACAAGGAAAGACCTCCCTACAGACAGCGAAGCACTCACGAGGTTGAGTTCAAGGAACCAAAGGCTCTCCTCACACATCACCCTGAAAATATATTTCATGTTATGTGAACAAACTTATCTAAACAGATACGAAATCACTTACTGAATGATAGTGGTTGTTAGGACAAGTCAGAAATAGCACACTGAGAAAAGACTAGCGAGACATTTGGTGACTTTGTCATCTGGCTCAGGAGCCCTGAGTCCAAGTGACTTACCCAAGGTTGCATTTCCATCAGTCAGGTGAATGCCTTCAACCCAAAGGTAGTCTAGCCCGAATCAATCCACCCGTTTCTGCTAACAACTCAGGCCCCGACAAAAAGCATCATTCGGCATTTCACCCCCACCCACTGTTGGTTTGTTTGCAAATGTTTTTTATGTGAAGATGCCAAAGAACCATTTAAAATATGGACAGTTTCTCTGACTATAACAAACTAAAGTGCACACAAGTAGTGAAGTACGTCAAATACTCCACAGCCTATGCATATTCTATAAATGTGTTACTTTCTATTTCATCTTCTCTAACTCATTTTCTAAATCTGGTGTCGTTCTCAAGCCAACGAAGGCTCTGAAGTTTTGGTTTTAGTCTATGCAAAGCGTATGCTAATTGAGTGTACTCAATGTTACTGCTCTTGATGAGGACTCTTTCCTCAAAAAGTACCAATGCTTAAGCAATACTGAGCCAAGGCTGAAACAGCATTTTACAACAAAAGGTATGTGACTGTGGGGATAACTATTTTTTGGAGTACGTTCCATGCCCCCATAACCTGCCTGTAGCTTCACACGCATTAACTGGTTCCATCACACAACAAACCACGAGTTCGGTATTATTATTACATACACCTTACAAAAGGAGACACAAAGGCACAGAGGATTTAAGCTAGATGCCCAAGGTCACAGAGCTCTTAAGAGGCAAGGGCTGGAACTCAAAGCCAGGCTTTCTAGCACGTGCACTTAACCACCAGAACATAGAAATTGTTCTGAATTCTAATGAGTTAGCTACCGATCCTGAAAATAGCGTCCATATCAAAGCAGAGTGTTGGCAACATCTCCACGTTGAGACACGGTCCGGAATTTCTGCGGCATTGTGAGACTTTCAAAAACACAAGAGGCACAGCGAGCTGCCAGTATAGGGATCAGGCTGGTGGAATATCTTCAGATGTTTATAATTAACCCTTACAATGCCGAGAGGTGGTATGACGGTGGTTTATTTTGTGCCAGCGTGACTGGGCCACAGGGTGCCCAGACACTCGGTCAAATATTATTCCAGGTACGTCCAGGAGGGTACTTCTGGGTGAAATTAACATGTGGATTGGTAGAATGTGTGAAGAAGAGCACCCTCCCTCTCGCAGGTGGGCCTCATCCAATCAGTTGAAGGCCTGAAAGGCACAGAAAGGCTGACCCTCTGCAGAGTAAGAGGAAATTCCTCCTACCTGGCTGGCAGAACTGGAACAACCATCTTTTCCTGCTGTCAGACTTGAATGGAAACATCCGCTCTCCTTCGGTCTTAAGCCTACCAGCTTCGGGACTGAAACTGTGCCATTGGCTCTCCTTTCCAGCCTCCCCGCTATAGTTTTGGATTGGGACAATTTCTTATAATAAGTCACACATTCTGTTGGTTCTGTTTTGCCGGTGAACCCTAACTGAAAGGCTCTGAAGGCTTATTTTTAGAGGACTCGCAAGGTAAAGGTGCATGAAGGGATGACATCTATTTCATGGTATGCTTGCTTTCCAGGGGAACAGAAGCCATGTTGATTTTGCCCTCAGAGTCTCTGGACTCACTGCATCCATTCCCTGTGCCTCACTGTGTCCCACACACACATTCACACCTCTTTGTCCAGAACACCTTTCTTCCCTTTTCACTGCTGAAATATTTCTTATACCCATGGTACTTTCTTACACCCCTCATTTCCCTAGAGGAGGTGATCACTTGACAAGAGAAATAAGATTTAGCTTTGAGAGAACGGTTTCAAGGCTTTGGAATGGGGTCAGCTCATCGTTCTGCAGTGGCTTAAAACTGGTTACTTTAGGAGCAGAAGCCCTTAAAAAAACATACAGAAGTAGCTAGAAGCCCATTACTCAAACGCTAGCTGTAGTTCTTCCTCAAGAGTTTTGTAGAATTCAGAAACATAGAGATTGCCCGAGAATCAAGAGACCTGGCTATAAATGAGTCGATGCCCTCTTTCTGAAGAATTTTGAGTTGCCAAACAGAAATACGTATGTGTGTCGGAACATGCTGAGCCATTCTCCTTGCGGTTGGACCCACTCTTGGGCACAGGAAGAAAAGTAAGCCATGATCCCATCCTCCCCCCCACTCCGCCCCCTGTCCACGCACACCCCATCAGGTTAAGGTCATCCGTGTACTGTTCACAGCCCCCACCCACCCACCCACCCACATCCTATTCAGGAGCTGGTTCCAGGAATCTCAACAAGCCTTCTGCAGATGCACCATTCTTAGAGGGCGTCCTCTCGTGTAGTGGGCCCATGTCCGTCCACTCGCCATCTGAAGTGGAATTATAGTGCATAGAGCCCTAGAATTCTGGCCTTGGAAAGATCCCTGAAGGCATCCTGATTGGAGAAACTGCCTTTCTATTGGTCACATGGTTCATCTGGAACCAGAATCAAGGTCTGGATTCCTAATGGAAGAGTCTTCCACTATGACATGCTGCTTTATACTCCATCACGCATAAAAATGGGGGATCAGACTCTATGACTATTGTAGTTGTGTATGGCTTATTTGCATACTCCATGATCTCGAAGGCACAGTGTGTGTTATTACATCAGTGACCTTGCTTTGCTTTACCTGGACCACACAGTAGATGAACATTATTAATAATTGTTACAATAACATTGTTTCATTAAAAATAACTAGTTACATTTCCTCACTCCTTATGTTTATCACAGTTATTATGCTTAGAAGTCAACTGAATTCAGGCATTAGAACTTTTCAAAATATATCTGAGCAAACTAGGTAGGACTTTTAATTTCCACGGATTCTCAATTTAAAACCTGAAGCAAAGTTTGAAAGAATAAATAGGCTGACTTATTTAAATCTAAATGTAAATGACATCAACTCAGGATTAGCCTTTCTGACCAAGTGCTTTTATACTCTTTATTGTGTTTTTATTTCAAAGCACCAGGGGATGCAATCACGTAAAAAGTCATTTATAATCTTCTACTACAGTTTTTTGAAATTGTTTTTAGAGGATATTAACCAAACCCATAATCCCAAAGAGCTTTTCAAACTAGGTAGTTATTATTTCTTCTATTTAAAAGCTGAAAGCAGACATCCAACATTGCCTGAACATAGTAAATGATGAGCAAAACTGGGCAATATTAGATGACCCAAACCACTAAAACCAGAAAAATCAAAGGCAGCATGTGACCTATAAATCAGTCGTTGGCACTCGTAAAGGAAACGGGATCTTTTTAGGGAAACCATTAGAGGAAACCGAGAAAACTGCTGCTGGGTGGCGGGGGGGTGGTGGAGAACCTCATGGAATTCATGAAACAGTACCACATTGTATCGCCTATAAAAGGGAAAACCTTACATCTCTGGGTGTTTTCTGAGGGAATATTTGATACTCTGTTTTTTTTTGTTTGTTTGTTTTTTTAAGAGCTAAAAGTAGAAATGCTTATAGCAGAGAGTTAATTTGACATTTCTTAGAAGATGCATTATAATAAATTGTAAGACGGGGTAATATCCTCAAAATAAAATATCTATTTCTGTGTTGCTTGACTCAACAGAAGATTAGAAGTCCTCTTTTCCCCGCTTGCTTTATAATGAAAGAAATAACGGTTTGGGCAGTGAAGTCAACGACTTTTGTTGTTTCATGGAAGCAAAGCATTTTGAAAGCTAACGGGAAGGGCGATAACGGACACATGAGCATATAGTTACCTCTGCTGTTCCCACGCACGGTAAGAATGCATCCAACGAAAACAGAGCCAGGCAAACTCCTACACTTACTACACATCCTCTCATCCTCAAGGAAGAAGGTCAGGAGACACTGGAGAGGGAATCTGTGTTTACCTAGCTTCTAGCTTCAAGGCTGGCTGTGTTGATGCGAGATAGTCTAAAGCAACATGCCTCCATGCAGAGCCAGGCTGAATGAAACCGACTGAGCACAAGGGCCGGAAAAGTGGCTGGTACTGAAAGGAAAGGAGACCAGCAGAGCACAGGCTGGCAACACCCCACGGAAAGAAAGCAGAGTTGCTCCGTTCGTTGGTTCGAATGGACGAGCCTGAGAGCCCGAGAGCGCACAGAGCTGAGACAGGAAAGAGAAACCCCTTTCCGCAGCCTCCCGTCACTTGAACTTGAGTGGTCAGCACTCTGCTGCAGATCTGAAAGGCATGGAGAGGAAATAGGATCTGGGCATAGCGAGGCCACTGGGAAGACTGGGCCACTGGAAGCCGGGAGAGAGGCTCTTATACCCACAAGTAAAATACTGTGCCCAGACCTTAGACTCTGGAGCTTGGCTGTTGGAACTGAATTTAGATCTCGTTTTTGTCCCAGTGATAGATTTATCCAGAGGAAGTTCTATACACCACGTCTCTTTTGTTACTTTTGGTAGCTGAAATTTTCAATACTGATGTTATGCATAAACTTGTAACTCGCTCGAACACTGTATGTCCATGTAAGTATGGGCTCCATACTTCACATAATGATGCCATCATGGCTCAAGCTATTTTTAACCTTTGCAGGCACTTTCTAATCACATCAGAGGCATCGAGGTGTTTAGTTTTTGTAATTATCTCGTATTATGGTGACTATTATGACTCCCAGTTTACAGATGACAAAAGTGAGACACAAAGGAGTTAAGTAACTTGTCCGTGATGGATCCAATCCTGACAGACAGGACCTGCCTGACCCTCAGGCCTTGGCCCCTGGACTCTGCTTTCGGGAATGGCGGACACGAGAGTCACGAAGCCCTCAGCCATATCACCTCTGCTGCCACCAGGGCTAGAGGCTGAGGTGCCCCAAGCCTGGCACCAACTTACATAAGTGGCTCTGCACCTGGGCTGGAGCCAAAGAAGTTCTGCTTTCCACAGAGTCTGTGCAGCTGGCCGGATAACGTATCCCCAGTGTGCGTGGGAAATTGGCCCCAGTGGAGACGACTGCCCCATGGCATTCCATGTGGCCTCTTTACAGAAGTTCCTCATGCCCAGCAACCAGCAGTGATTAGTTGCGAAGCTACTACAACATCTTGGGAATGTGTGTCTCATGTTTTGCGATCCCTGCCTCCTTGACTTCTGTCTTGCTTCCTTTCCCCTTCACTCGTGTCTCCCTGGGCTTGTACTCCCAGTGCTAGTGTGCGAGCCCCCTCCCCAGCACAGGCTCTGCTTTCTGGGCAGCTAGGACAAAGACGGTGGCCCGTCGTACTCAGTAGGACAGTGTGCTCAGGTGCACTGCTCCACTAGCCTGATCCCATCTTTGTTCTGCTTTCATTACAGCTTATTTAAGAATCATTAATTCTATTTTCAATTCCTGTGCAAAGACAGAAACAATCTCACGAAACAGTCATAAAAAGAAGAACAAAGGTTGACCTGTATCATGAAAGCGTCACTCCGTTTGAAAGAAAGAAATGCGAGTTTCTAGAAACCTTCCCTAACCCAAACTTTCAACACAATGCAATACACTTTCCTTAATGCATTATTTAAGAAAGCAAAGAATGTGTGGATAAAAGCTTGACTATCAATCCAGGTCCATTCTGATGAGTTTAATGGAAAGAAGTTCAACCAACTGAAAACATGCCTGATACACATCTCTGGTTTTGACTAAAAGGCCTCCCTCCACAAGGCGGCTGATAGGAGAAAATTAGGAACAATGATTCCTGATTCCAGGTAGGAACACTGTTTTTGAAATGAATTCCCAAGCAATTTCTGAATTTCTATAAAGCATAAAGCCATAAAACTAGAGTTGAAACTGGTGTAGTTTCAAATGATTGGTTCAGAACGTTCCTTTGACTTGTCAGGCTTTAGACACATTTTTCTGAATCCACGCAGTACGAGAACAATTTGAGAAGTACATTCAAACTTGCTGGCAATTCTTCCCTAAGCTCACCGATTTCCACATCATTTCAGCTCTCACCTCATTTCCCACAGTACCTAATCCTGCACCTGTTCTGGGAAGCTCAAAGCAAGGAGAGTGGAAGAGACTAGTATAAATTCAGAGCACTGATAAAGTTATGACACTTGAATGACAGATTTAAAAAAAAAAAAATTAACAGAGAAGTAAGTGACAACTGAGTGGGATGAAAACTTCTCAAAAAAGATTTGAGGACAAACAATTATTGAATAATTTTGAAATTAAAAGTGACAGTACCAAATAAAAATATAAATAGGAAGGTACAGAATTATTAAGATGGAGAATCTCACTTCCCTATTATTATTACTCAGGAAATAACATTGTGGCAAAATAGAACAATGATGTTACAGGAATAGACTTTTGGTAATGAAAATCTCCTAAGGGTAGGACAGGTGTTGAAATGTATTTTGGTATATTCAGGGCAAACCTGACCAATTAGAAATATGAGAAGTTCAGTTCATATCCACTCCATTTTCTTTTTGACATCAGGTTTGACATTTATTTTCTTGACGTTCCCGAGAGTTTCTGTTCACCAAACAGAAACACGATGGCATTTCTAAAAGCTGGATCAAATCCTCCAAGTTATTGAGAACGGGTTCGCCTATGGTGAAAGGAAGCAAAGCTGTATTTGGCGTGCACCTTTCATTTTAAGGAACTTGGGAAGTCACTCCATTCATTGCATCAAAAGGAGTATAATTTTTAAATTCTCTTTAACATCTTCAAATACTATTTAGTTACATCTATTTTTGCATAACCTCCTTTGATATTTAATCTGTGATCTCATGTGACTTTCCCGGCTGACTTATCCACACTTTTCTAAAGCTTAGGGCATAATTTTCCCTGCTTTAGCTTAAGGCTTCATGCATAAGATGTCCCCTTCCCAAGGCATAGAGGGTCTCCATGCCAAAGCTCATTTTATTGTCTTCATGTTTATAGTAGCCTGGGTGGCTCAGTCGGTGAAGCGTCCGACTTCGGCTCAGGTCATGATCTCACGGTTCATGAGTTCGAGCCCTGCGTCGGGCTCTGTGCTGATAGCTCAGAGCCTGGAGCCTGCTTCGGATTCTGTGTCTCCTCTCTGCTCCTCCCCTGCTCTGTCTCTATCTCTCTCAAAAATAAATAAACGTTAAAAAAAAATTTACAGTAGCTCAAACTATGCTCCTTAGATCGTCCTGCACTCTCATTTCACTTTTTTTTTTTTTTTTTTTTTTTTTGGTAGCATTCTCCCAAACACTTCATCCTCCCTTTTGACCATGTCCTTTTATAGCATGACATGTTGCCAGAAACACGTCAGGGCCGAATGTACAAGTCCTGTTGCTGGAAAAAGCATGCCTGCTTCTACTCAAAGCCTTATTTATCCTGCCTGGTGAGAAGTGATTGGTCTCCTTTGTTTCCCCTTCTGGAACGGCACCACCGGATGCTCTTTTGTCGAAAAGTTTCGAGAAGAAAATATGACCACGTGGGTAAGCCCTCCAACGGGATCTTCTTGCTCCATTAAAATTCAACGGTAGCGACACATTCCCCGATAAAATGTGGTGGGTACTCATTCATTCATGCATTCATTCATTCATTCAACAAAGGCTCATGGTGCACCTACTAGGTGCCAGGCCCCAGTCTCGGTAACGGCAGCTAACATTAGCTGTATGCTTCCTGTGTGACAGGAGCACGCATGTATTCACTCACTTGATCTTGACAGCGACCCTGTGAGGCAGGCAGTATTCGTGTCCTTTATCAGTACAGTGAGCCCTAAACAATTAAGTACTTTGGAAGAAGCAGAGCAGAGCCTCAATTCCATTCTGCCTGACGGCAGGAGAGTCCCTAACAGGAGAAGTGTGCTCAAGGAAAAGAAGACCCTTGCAAAAGAAAAGACTCGACCAACATGCAACTTCTAGGCATCCTGGTGTCAATGCAGAATTAATGAATCTCATAACCAATTCAATGACTATGAGGACCGCAGGCTTTATTCTATGATTTCAGCGGCAATACCCACTTACTGACAGCGGGTATCGCCTAGAAGTACATACTCTATTCCAAGGTCAGTGCTAACGGACCCAGGGCAGCCGGCAGAGGCAGAAGGTGTGTGATGAAAACCACAGACTCAAATGATCCAGAGCGGCATTTGGGACCCATCTCTGCCACGCTGTTGCTGTGAACCTGGGAAGACGTGGCCTCTGTGAGCCTCAGTGGCCCTGTCATGGGGCTGCCACGAAGGCCATACCCGTACGGCGAGGTGCTGAGCACAACACACGCATCCAGCAGATCCTCAAAGTGGGTCCCTTATCTTCCTTCTCCTCCTCCACTGCTTAAAATTCTTCACTCCCTCTGAAGTTTTCAAGTACATTTCAGCTTCCTTAGCTTCAAACACAAGGCCCTTCATGATGAGAACAGCCGTAGGTGTTTATGGCTTGTGTCCAGTCTAAAGGGTCCGTGCCTGGGCCAGGCCAAGAGTTCAGCGTCTGTAACCTCATTCCGTTCTGTATCTTAGGTCACTCTACGTTCCATCGTCGCTTTGTGATTTCCATATGGCCAAGAAATCCCTGCCTCTACTTCTTTCCGTCATCCCCTCTGTTTGGAATACCTTTCCACGTTCCACTTCCTGTTATTTCCCTCCCTGCTTTCCTAGCAGTAATACGATGGTCATGGAATTGCACAACCAACCTGGAACCCTTCTGGCAGTGAAAGGAGGGTCTGAACAACTATGACTGAACAAAAGGCACACGTGTGGATGGTGCCAGGGACAGAGCATCTTCCCACCAGAAGGTAAGCCTTCTCTAAAATCGCTGATGACTTAGGGTCCCTTCCCTGTGCCTCCCTAACTTCCCTATGGCATCTGGTGCTTTCCTGCAGCCTCTATGTCACGGCACTGACCTGTCTTCTACACCGGACTAGAAAGAGCGCTTTGAGAGCAGAGAGCTTCCTATTCCTATGCCGCCAGCACCTAGCACCTGCCAAGCACCTAGCATCTACAAAACAACAATGATGAGTGATTAAATAAATTCAACGTAATATCGCGAGAACTGAAATCATTTTGGACGTCACCATTCCGTTGTTCTGCAGGCGTGTTTATTCCACGTGCTTTCATTCCCAAGTCAATTTCTATCCATGAAAACAACTGCTCCGCCCAGCGTCACTGGACAAAAGCTGCTGTAAACCAGATCACACCCGAGTTTTTCCATTTCTTCCTGCCCTACAGGGACCAAAGTTTCTTCACTCGCTCTAGTTGGACGAATTTGAAAAGAAATTTATTTTATGACATCTTAGATAATAGTTCAAATCTTCGTGGTACCACGTAGGCAAGCCCAGTTCCAGTAAGCAGACTGTGCCCATGTGGCTCCAGATCGAGCTGGTTTGTTTTTTCACGCTGACGTCAAGTTGCTGGTGAACACTTTGCTCTCTGAATCATCTCCAAATCTACACCAGCATGCTAATGAAAAGCTTACTGGATTGGCAGACAGAATGCAATCCATTTCTCCTTTCCCCCCAGGTGACTTGTGAGTAATTCAGGGTCTCTTGTTCCTTTGCAGGTATGACAAAATAGGACAGAATTTAGGAGAGATTCCATCATGGAGTGGGTTTGAAATAAGATCCTGATAGGAGTCCTGGTTCAGACACTTCCTAGCAGACTGGTCTTGGGAATGAGAGCAAGAATTTGACGTTCTCCATGTGGTTCATTCAGATTCAAATGAGATATACCAAAAGAATTATAAATTACAAAGTACTAAATATATAAACCCTGTGCTACATTCTGGAAACTATGGTATTTCCACCTCATGGACTGTTTCTGTCATTCATTGGAAAAGATTGATAGGCAGAAAACAGTGCAAAATCAGGCTGAATGTGCCCTAAATTAGTCTGTGAAGAGGTCTTTAATATAGAAAGTGATATGTAGATGTTATTTGTTAATCATCATACTTGTAAGTGCACAGTCCCGCCTTAAATATTAGGTAAGAGAAAAGCAATGGAGCAGACAAAGGAAAATAGCATGATCGCCAAATAAATGAAAACTTTATAGAGCATCCTGTGTGTATCTATATGTACATAAATATGTGTATACACACATGTTCTGTACATATGTACATATTTGTTTACTCTGTGTGTGTGCAAAATATTCTTCTCCAGAAGTGTTCTTTATTTGGCTTTCATTTGTGTTATTTTCGATTATGTAGAGGAGCGATGTTAAAAACTGCCACATAATATTGCAGGAGAAGTTGTCTGAAAGTAGAAAGCACAACTGAAGGCCTCTCTTAATTTACAGAGAAAATATTACCCAGTCATGGGAAACTACATTATACCACATTCGCTAAACTTGCTTCAGGTGAATTTACGGTCTTAAAATGGAGATTTCAGATGGTTTGGGCATTAACAAATGCAATGTTATACCTAAATTTACAGTAGTAAGATATAGAATGATACAGGCTTCCCATAACATTTTCTTTTTCATAGCTTATTAGCTTTAAGCATTAAATTAGCCACAAGATAACAATCACTCATTGTATTTTATGGAACTATAGAACAATTTCTGTTCTGGTTCAACAATTGCATAACTCAGCTAGATACTTAGGCTGTGTCAGTAATCAGTTAATGTTCCTTATAATGCTCACATCAAAGAAATTATGTAATCTCTACTGCTCTGTAACCTATTATTTCATTTTCTGTAAGAAACTTTACATTATTAATTCCTTTTGCACATTTCATATTTGCTACGAAAAACTCTGGAATAATACATTTTTATAACCATTAAGCAAATTAATATTAACGTTCTATGAAGTGCCTTCAATTTTTTTTTTTTTTTTTTGGTTTGAAATGCCTTCTGAACAGTTCTGAGCAAAATGTACATATTTTAAATATGGGTCTTGTCACCAAGAGACCCTTCAAGGTTTCTTAAGATATTCAACTTGAAACAAATAATTTAAATATGTATGGAAGTCAGAGTAGGATGGAAACTACACATTGGAGCAAGATCAACTTATCCAAGATGGGTTTTATTTTAAAAGCAGAACAATGTTGCCTTTTCTTCAGAGCTAACATGACCTTCCTCAGCAAGTTATATTATAGTGTCCATTGCCCGCTGCACATAATTTTAGGCAACGAAGTTCTTTGGACACAGGACAGGAAAATATCCTGCATCTAATATGTAAAATCCATCATTTACAATACCCCCATGAAATGCATCCCATTTTCAGGCAACGAAACTTGCCTTTGTAATAACACGTTTGTATTAGTGGTTCCAAAAGCTAGTGTAGTTTCTCAAAACACGCACATTCCTACCTGTATGCAGATTGTAAGCTGTACTCTTTAAAAAAACAGTGTGTTTTTACACTGTCTGATTGTTGAAATGGAAAGGGCTTGTGGGAACGCATTTTTAGGAGAGCTTATGAGGCTTCATGCATCTGCTATTTTCTCAATATCTCATCTTTATATTTCATCCATTAGCAGTCATTGAAGATTATTTTCAGTCCAACATTCTTTAAGGTGTGAGGTTCATTTAATAAAGGGTTTCTGTAATGCCAACCACATCAACCATATAGTTTAAGCAATTCCATTATTTAGATGGCTGTTAGCGTTTCCTTGGATCTTTTTGGGATTCAAGCTTTGTTTTGATTTTGTTTTTTCAATTGCTTGTCCCCAGCTGTGCTCATCGTATTTAATAATACCATGACAGGTATACAATGCAACCCACATCTTCTATTGAAGTGGTTCTCAACTCGGGGTGGGGGGGATTCCTTCCTTCCCTTCCCCCACTTTGCTGTCCCGACTAGCAGCTAGGGGCGAGGGTGCCTCTGTACATCCTATAATGCACAGGACAGCCCCCTTAGAAGAGAATTATCTGGGTCCAATATGAACAGTGTTTCAGAGAAACTCTAGTGTAGAATGGGTTGAGTTTGAAGTTTTGGTCATATTCTCTCTTTCTTTTTTTAATGTTTATTTCTGAGAGAAAGAGGCAGAGTGTGAGCAGGGGAGAGGCAGAGAGAGAGGGAGACACAGAATCCGAAGTGGGCTCCAGGCTCTGAGGTGTCAGCACAGAGCCTGAGGCGGGGCTCGAACTCAAAAACTGAGAGATCATGACCTGAGCCGAAGTCGGACACTTAACCAACTGAGCCACCCAGGTGTCCTGAAGTTTTGGCCATTTTCATGAGAAACTATGAGATGAGATCAACTATGAAATGACTCACTTAACTAATAAAGGTAGCTCAAATCCTAAATCAATTAATACATCTATTTTAAAAACCATTTACACATAGCCTAAATAATTTGTTCAATGCAATGAAATTACCCAACTCATACAGGTCTGATGGCACTGTTCCTGGTGTTTTGGGTATGGTGCTCAAAACAAGAATAAAGAACATCATCTCATGCTTACAACTCCATGAATTTAGCATAAACACACTTTGTATTATATATACCTTGGAGTTACAGTTGCTCTGGGTAACTACCGAATAACCAAATAAACTCTTCAAACTACACGTAAAAAACTGCTACATGGTTGCAGCCTGAGAGCACTGAGAAAAATCAGTGATTTCGTTCATTGAGATTCTATTTATCCTTTCATGCACAAAACTAATTATTTGTTTGCAAGATGTTACATCTTCATTAAAACCATTAGTATTCTGAGTAGATGGCAGTATTAACTTTATAAATGAAACTGGGATTCCAACGCTGTGTTTTGTGCAGTTAAGACAATGGGTGTTTCCACACGATGTTAATCCATCTAAAAAGGACAATTCTTTATAGCAGTGACAAGTGGATAGATCTCATTCACGGTGTCTACTATTTGTTAAGAAGTCTTCCTGGATACCCAAGAGGCATATAATTTTTTTTTAATGTTTATTTATTTTTGAGAGACACAGAGACAGAATGCAGGTGGGTTGAGGGAGAGAGAGAGGGAGGCACAGAATCCGAAGCAGGCTCCAGGCTCCGCCAAGCTGTGAGCACAGAGCCCGACGCGGGGCTCGAACCCACGAACTGTGAGATCACGATTTGAGCCGAAGTCAGATGCTCCACCGAATGAGCCACCCAGGCACCCCACCCAAGAGGCACATATATTAGTCTTCGAAAGATAAATATGTAATATGTATATACAAAATTGGGGTAGGTACTATTCACCAAACCCTATCTTCCCCAAATATTGTTAAAACACTATCAAGTTATGTCTTCAATTTTTCTAAGGAAGGGGAGTCTGTGATCAAATTATCTTCTAAAAGAACAAGAGCAACTCATCTAAAATTAATTAGTAAGTCCTCTGAATTTGGAATGTATTTCCTATTCTGGGGACAGCATTTTCATCTCTCTAATAGTGCCTTAATTGGTTTAATAATGCTATGAATTTCATTCGCGTAGAATGTGGTGGTTGGACACCCTGGGAAGTGTCTCAGGAATGTGTAGGTCAGCTAAGGGAAGTCTGTGGGATTTTAGACGGCCTCAAGCAATTCACAAAGTGGACGATCTTCCCAGTGGATAAATGAAAGTGGGAAGTGGAACCCAGGGCCACTTCAGTGTTAGTGGAATCAGAAGACATCGCAAATTAGAAGTGTTCGGAGGAAAAAAAAAAATCTACAAAAGGCAGGACTCTGAGGAAGGTTAGCCTGGGTTCCCCTCCACACCTTGAAAACGGTGAACGTTCTCTGTGCTACTGGGGCCACCTCTCAAACTGTTTAAGTAATTTTCATGAATAAAGCAAGGCATATGGATGCAAAATACTCCGATAATCTTAGAGGAAATAAACTACCTAATGCTTTTATTTTTGTGTGTGTGTGTGGGGGGGGTGGGGGTTGGTTTTTGCTTTTAAGTATTTAAACACTATTCATTCCTAAATAGAAAAGTATACATTAATAGATGCGGTTTTTTTAAAATAGCCTATTTTTTACATTTATAAACTCTATTTAAAAAAATTTTTTTAATATTTACTTATTTTTGAGACAGAGAAAGACAGAGCATGAACGGGGGAGGGTCAGAGAGAGGGAGACACAGAATCTGAAACAGGCTCCAGGCTCCGAGCTGTCAGCACAGAGCCCGACGCGGGGCTTGAACTCACAAACCGTGAGATCATGACCTGAGCCGAAGTCGGATGCTTAATGGACTGAGTCACCCAGGCGCCCCAATATAAACTCTATTTTTTAGGACAATTTTGAGTTCATAGAAAAACTAAGTGCAAACTACAGAAATCTCATAAATTCCCCATCCTCACTGGTGTACAAGCCCCCCCCCCCCCACTATTGACATCTCATACCACAGTGGTACATTTGTTACAATCAATGAACCTACATTGACACATCATTATCAGCCAAAGTCCATACTTTACATTAGGGCTCACTCACGGTGGTGTCTATTCCGTGGGTTTCGACAAAGGCGTAATGACATGTAACCACCACAGTATCAGAAAGAAAAAGAACTATATTGGTGGCATTAAAACATTTTTTTTTTTTTTTGTCTACACAATCAGAGTTAAGAGGATTCTTTTCAGCCGGTACTGCCTCTATCTACCTCCAAAAAGTGCTGTTGCTAAAAATAAAGCCTCTAGTCTAAGCTCTTACTTACAGTCCTTACCACACTGAGTATTAATTGGATTTTTCTTAAATTAACATTTGGGAAGGGTTAATGGAAAATGACATGCCTATTTAATGCTTTGCTCATTTGACATGATATCTTTCCAGAAATATCTGTAAGTAGATACAGGCTTTTACATGGATTAAAATGTCAGTAGTTGATTTCATAAAGAGGCAATACCACAATTATACTTCGTGTGCTGTTCCATCCTCAAACCGAATTTCTGGGAATATTTCCAAGTATCCCCAACAGTCTTTCTAGGTTAGTGACCAGGAATGTTTGCAAGTGACTAAATTTGTATCATTTGGGCAAAAACTTCCCTTTGTGTTTCAGCTATGTTGATACAGAACAAAGTGGAGCAGAGAATTGGCAATTATCCTATTAATTTGATGAATGTGGACAGCTACACCGGATATTTTAAACCACCAAACAGAATTTTTTTTTTTTTGTCTCAATGATCTAATTTGTTAACCAGATAACTGCCAAGACTCCAACTTCATTCTGTTCCATATAAAATTATTCATAATTTTTCATATTTCCAGTATCAGCTACTTAAGGGAAATGTATGTAAATGTATGGATATTTTTGCATCAAAGCTGTATTTCTCACTCCATACTGACGATGTGAAGTGAAACAAAGAAAGAACACAGATAGTTATGGCTATTTTTGTCTGGCTTCTCAAATGGTCAGTACATATTAAAAAGCAATATGGCACGGGGGCTAAGATCAACAACTCAGGAGCCAACATGCTTGAGTTCAATGCTGGCTCTGCCTCTTACTATATACGTGGCCACTGCCTCAGTTTTTCTATCTGTAAAATGGGGAAAGGGTAGTACCTATCTCATGTCATTATGAGGATTAAATGAGCCGGTACATACGAACTGCTTAAAATACAGCTCAGATCATAGTAAGCACTGAATAAGGCAGCCATTATCCTTATACTCAATTCATCATTAAGGTTGGTCAAACCCATGAAGGATCTTGGAGGGATGATAACAATATCTGAAAACTGGATTTTGTGGATGGCTGCCCAACTCCGTAAGTTTAATAAAAATCACTTAATTGTCCATTTAGCTCACGGGAATTTCGTGGTAAAGGATGATGTCACAATGAAGCTTTTTTAAAAAAAAAGGAAAGATTATCCAGTCTTGGTTACTCTATAGCATAAGGCTCCTGAACTATAAAGTCTGAGAGTAAGAAACGAGAAACAGGAGGGAAGAAATAGAAAACCCCATGGAGCTAGACCCCCTTCGCCTCCCTTCTCTTCTTTTTTTTTTTTTTTTTTTAATTTTTTTTTCAGCGTTTTTTATTTATTTTTGGGACAGAGAGAGACAGAGCATGAACGGGGGAGGGGCAGAGAGAGAGGGAGACACAGAATCGGAAACAGGCTCCAGGCTCCGAGCCATCAGCCCAGAGCCTGACGCGGGGCTCGAACTCACGGACCGCGAGATCGTGACCTGGCTGAAGTCGGACGCTCAACCGACTGCGCCACCCAGGCGCCCATCCCTTCTCTTCTTAATACAGGAGTACAGCATCTCATTTGCTGTGTCCTTTGACCCGCTTCTTAGCCTGTCCTCCCAGCGCCCACAAGTCGCTATTAATTACCTGCCCAGCACTGGGAGGGGAATTTTGAAAAAGCCTAAAAATCACTCTTCTATTTGCAATGTGTCTTGAGCCTACACCTAAACCTTCTGTTTCCTGCAACCCTAATTCTTAAAATTGAGTGCAGTTTAACAACCCTCTAGGTATTAAAGGGTTGTTAATACCTTTTTCACACTCCTTACCTCACTGATGATTTGAATTTTTTCATTGATTCATTCATTAATTTGGCATCTACTATGCTATCACTCTATGCTCCAGGCACATTTCTGGAAAGCAGGGGGTGGGGGTGGGGCGGGGCGAGGCATGTTTCTTGCCTTCAAGGGTCTCACAGCTTCTAATGTGGCTCAATCAACCAGGATACCTCCCTTTTTAAGTCTACTCACTGTTCCCTAAAACAAACAAACAAGCAAACGAACTTGATGGGCACCTGGGTGGCTCAGTCAGTTGTATCCAACTCTTGATTTTGGCTCAGGTCATGATCTCACGATCACGGGATCAAGCCCCTCATTGGGTTCTGTACCGACAACGCAGAGCCTGCTTGGGGTTCTCTCTCTCCCTCTCTCTTTCTGCCTCTCGCTTTCTCAAAAATAAACAAACAAATAAATACACCTTGACTCTTCTTTGAAGCTCCTTCCACCTTCCCGGTATAGAGAATGTTTCCTGCTCCTTTATCTCCCAGGTCAAGAGGTAAACATTGGAAGTGGTTCTTTCCAGAGCATCGACCCGCCACCATTTTCAACTTCTCCTCTTCTGGAGTCCACATCAGCTACTCGTCCCACGTTTCCTCTGTCCTAATCATTGTCATCTATCTTCCAGGACACCGTCCCTCCTTCCTTCGCTTGTTGCTCATTACCTTTCCTGGTTTCAATATCCCCGTTGCTGATCTTTTCAAAATCACCTTCACTTTTCTGTGGTTGTTACAGCAGTTTTCATTAATGACCACACTTCAACCTCCT
This sequence comes from Neofelis nebulosa, assembly GCF_028018385.1. NCBI lineage: Eukaryota > Metazoa > Chordata > Mammalia > Carnivora > Felidae > Neofelis > Neofelis nebulosa. Next base: position 10,528,730 of record NC_080795.1, read on the forward strand.
GTTAGGCACTGGTAGTGATGTGTACTTGTCATCAGACAGAATGGACCTCTGTGGATATTAAGTTATAGAATTCCTTGCTCTGACGAGAACTTCCTCCCTTTCCACTTCTTCCATTTTTTTAAGCTCTGAGTCTTTTGTCTGCTCTTCTAAGTACCTTTAAAAATCCACTTCTCCCTGGTCTTTGTTCCAGTGACTCCAAGAAGATGTAGACTTATTTTAGGGCTGGTCATTTCAAAGAAGCTCTCTCTAGCTCCTATTTCTTTTGACATGTTTGGGTTGTCCACTCCGACCCCCCTCCCATATCTGTCTTACACTACTCCAATCTTGGGGAAATCCCACTGTCTTGCTTTCTTAATCCCTGCTTCAAAGCCTACATGGTGTTACTAGAGTTTATCAAGAAGTTGAACTGATTAAGTCCACTGAGAAGTTGTGTTTCCCAATCCTACCTAGATGCTAATTAGCTCAGCCTTTTTTGGGCAGAGGAGAACCATTTTCAAAGCTGCAATTTAAGAAATTACTCTTAGAATTATATTGGATGGGTTGCATTCAGAGAAGGCCAGGTGATGTGGTGCTCGGTTGGTTAAACATCCCACTCTTGGTTTCAGCTCAGGTCATGATCTCAAGGTTCGTGAGTTTGAGTCCTGTGCTATCAGTGAGAAGCCTGCTTGGGATTCTGTCTCTCCCTCTCTCTCTGCCCCTCCCCTGCTTGCTATCTCTGTCTCTCTCCAAATAAATAAATTAACTTAAAAAGAGAGAGAGAGAGAGAGAGAGAGAGAGAGAGAGAAGCCCAAGTGATGAAAGACCAGTCAGAAGACTATAGCAACAGTCTAGACAAGAGGAGACAGGACAGAGATTAGGATCAAAGTGGTGGGATGGTGTATTCAGATCTGTAATCTGCAGGACTTGGTAGGCAAGGGAGAGCAAAGTATCCACAAGATATTTAAATTATAAGATTCAGTGACTAAGGAGCATGAGGTTTCTTTAATGAAGACGGCCAGCAGGGAGTGAAAATGAAAAGGTGAAGGCAGGCCAAAACCCTCACTGACTACCCATCCCATTCCCCACCTTGCCTGTTCCAAGCTTTTTCATGATCCCCCAATACTCAATCCCTGATGACCTCTTCCCGACAATGACCTTGCCTCTTACTGTACTTCAGACAGAAAAATCTATCTGAAGAAGCTGCCTAATTCTCCTCCTCTCCATCCCCATGCCTCTGTTTGAAACCGAATCCTTCCTTTTTTTCCCTTTTGGGTTTCAGAAGTATATTCTTCTTCCATCTCAGGGATAGCCCTCCCCTTGTACTCTCCACTGTATGTTCTTTTGTCAATTGTCCAATCGGTGATTCTGATGTTTCGTCATCCCTCTGCCTAAAAAAGGCTCAGATCCTTCTTCATGCTCACAAAAAAACAAAACAAAACGAAACAAAACCCAAACGACCAAGCAACGATTCTTCCCTACACTCAGCTGTTCCCTCAAGTTATTAATTTATCTCTTTCCTTTCCATTACCACAAAACTTCTCAAAATAACCTGGTATGCTTGCCACATGCTTGTTCTAACCACTGACTCACTTCCTTCTTGACCCCTGGAATTCTCGGGCTGCGTCTTCACTCGTTATACTCTGTTTCTCACAGTCTTTCCCTCATTCAGAAGTGACAACCGATCCATCCCTGTTGGATAGCTCAGTCTTTGATTTGCACACTGATCTCCCCCAAAGCCTCTCTTCTGGCCCCACTCCACTTTGCTTACCCCCAAGTGCCACCAAGGGGATGGCTTCCCCACCAAGGGAATGGCTTCCTGAATCGTCTTCTCAGGAATGAGCTCTCTTTCCCAGAGAGTCCACTGATTCTCATGTCAGGTTTCAGGAATGGATGCCTCTGCCCATATCCATCTTGTCATTTTTATTCCCCGTTGGCCATCCCCATCCAAGAAACCTGTCAGAATCCCAAACTGTCTTCAAGGCTCAACTCCTTTTCCTTCTAAAGTTGTTCCTCTATTTTTATTAATATCACAGCTCATGCTCCTTAGTCACTGAATCTTATAATTTAAATATCTTGTGGATACTTCTCTCTCCCTTGCATGCCAAGAAGTCCTGCAGATTACAGATCTGAATACCCAACCCCACCATTCGATCCTAATCTCTGCCCTGTCTCCTCTTGTCCGGCCTGTTGACAAAGTCTTCTAACTGGTTTTCTATCACCCGGGTTTCTCTTAAGGCAACCCATCCAATGGAATTCTGAGAACAATTTCTTAAATTGCAGCTTTAAACATGGTTCTCCCCTGCTCAAGATATGCCCTGGCTTCTCCCTGCCAACTGAATAAAACGAAGTCTTCTTATTCTGATATCCAGAGCGTTCTACCATCTGCTCTCAGCTCAGTGAAGCTGGAAACACTGCCAAACTGAGCTGCTCCGCGGGCCCTCTGAGCTCACCGTTCCCCTCCTAGCTGCATTTATCCATGCGGTTCCTCTGTCTGGAATGTCAACCTTCATCATCAAATAGCCAGATTTGACCACCCTTCTTGTACAGCCCTCCCTGATCCTCAAAAACCAGAGTGATATTTATCCCTCCTCTGAATCAGAGAACTCTCCATTAGTGTTTCTTTTACATCGATATCAGTCTCACTGAAACATTTGTGCGTGTGCCCCACTTTATCCACCAGCTTGCAGGCCCACGGGGAGCACGTGGATCTGAGTCCAGTTCGGTGACTGTCCACGCACCACACCGTCACAGAGAGTAGGGGCTCCCAAACCAGTCATGCGGGAAACTCCCTACAGAACTTGATAAAACACAGACTTACTGCTCCCTCCCTCCCCACCCCCCCACTCCCCGAGTTTTTTGAGTCATGAAGTCAGGAAAAGGAGAATTTGCATTTCTAACAGATTCTCAGGTGATGCTGGTCCAGAAGCCACAACTTGACAGCCATTTGCACAGACAGAGTGAAAGCTTCTACGCTCAGATCTATTCTCTACCTCTCAAATGCCACGAAACTTTGAAGAAGCGGACAAACGTTCTGAGCCCCAACTTCTTCACGTGTAAAAGTGAAATCATGCTACTGGTTCTTCATACATGACGGATGGTGGTTAAAACCAATCACCGGTGAGGCAGGGGGCGCCTCGATGGCTCAGCTGGCTACATGTCCAACTCTCAATCTTGGCTCAGGTCTTGGTCTCGGGGTCGTGGGTTCAAGCCCCACAGTGGGCTTCGTGCTGGGCACGAAGCCTACCTCAAAAAAAGACAGAAAAAAAAAAAAAGAAAAGGATGGGGCACGCCTGTTTGTGCCAAGATGCAAAGATGGAGCTGTTACAGTTGTGACCACACACAGCATGTGTACAAAGTGACCCCATGGAGTTTCAGTGAGTTTGTTGGAAGTTGCTGCACGGGGAAGATGGCCTGGCGAATTTCCACCGGAGTCAGTCGCTGTGTTTGGGACGACCTGACTCAAATAGAGCCTGTGATATATCTTTAAACATGCTTATTACGGACACAGATCAAATAACATGTAACAAGACGTTAATAGGGATTATCTTTGCAGGGCGTGGTTTGTGTGTGTGGGTGCAATATTTTAAAAACCGCCTTCTCTCTTCTTTGAACATGGGTAACTTTTATAGTCAGAAAAAAAAATCAATAAATCTTGCTTTTAGCATAAGAGACTGTTAAAAACTGAGAACAAACTGAGGGTTGATGGGGGGTGGGTGATGGGTATTGAGGAGGGCACCTTTTGGGATGAGCGCTGGGTGTTGTATGGAAACCAATTTGACAATAAACTTCATATATTGAAAAAATAAATCAATAAATCTTGCTTTTAAAAGAAAAAGTAAGTGTACAGCACATATAGAGTGGTACGCAGAAAATTCAGTTGAGGGGCCTGGGGTTTGGGAAGGCATCATGGGCAGGCCAAAGCAATATGGCGCAAAGGGAGCAGAGCAGGTAGACAGAAGGGGCCTGGGCCCTTGGAAGTCGGATGAAGCCAACTCCCCCTGTTCAAACATTACCGTGAGACAGAGATAAATTCTCACTTCACTTAAAAAAAAAAAATTAGTCACCAAAATATGTAGAACACCATAGAAATAAATGTCAAATGAATAAAAATAGTTAAGCAAGGCACCTTGGAAAGCCATATCCCATTTTGTTACTGTTTTTTCTCGGTGACTCTCTCTTCTGTAGAGATTCGTTTGTAAAAAGTGCTGAAACCCCAATGCCACATTTAGGATCAGATGCAGTAAATAATATCTCAGAAATTCTCTGTCTGTGTGTGCAAGGTACACATGGAAGTAATTTTGGCCCATCAGTTGAAAAATTCCCTTCCCTGAAAATGAAGGAGTTGGCCCGTTCCCTAGGTGTCTCTGAAATTCAGGCTTGGTGAGGCGCTTTGCCTCAGGACAAAAACTTAAGGGAAAGCTAAAGGACTGAGTAGTCAAGATAAATGGTATTTTAACACAATATATATTTTTTAAATAAACACAAATGCAAAAACCCCATGATGGTGGGGAATGGCTTCATGAAAGTGGATTTAGCAGTGATTTCTTGGGTATAACATCACAAGCACAGGCAACAGCAACAAAAACATAAATCGGACGACACAAAAATTAGGAACTTCCATGCATTAGGGGACATAATCAACAGAGTGAAAGTCAACCCGCAGAATGAAAGAAAATATCTGTAAATCATATATCTGATAAGAGCTTAATATCCAGAATATATAAAGAACTCCAACAAATCTGAAGAAGAAGAAAAGAAGAAGAAGAAGAAGAAGAAAGAAAAGAAGAAGAAGAAGAAAAGAAAAGGGCAAAGGACTTGAGTAGATATTCCTTCAAAGAAGGTATACAAATGACCAGTAAGCACAGAAAAGAGGCTCAACATCACTAATCACTAGAGAAATGCAAATCAAAACCACAAGGAGAAACCATTCACACCCATTCGGATGGCTATTATACTAAAAAAGGAAAGGGAAGGAACAAGTGTGTTGACAGCAATGTGGAGATAGAGCTCTTGTGCACTGTTGGTGGGAAAGAAAAATGGTACAGCTGCCATGGAAAATAGTATAGAGGCTCCTCAAAAAAATGAAAAAAATAGAATTACCATATGATCTAGGAATTTCTCCCCTTGGTACATACCCAAAGAATTGAAAGCAGGACTTGGATAGGTATTTGAAGACCAATGTTAATAGCAGCAATATTCACAATAGCCAAAAGGTCAAAGAAACCCAAGTCTCATCAACAGATGGATGGATAAACAAAATGTGGTATATACGCACAGTGGAATATTAATCAACCATAACAATGATAGAAGCTCCAACACATGCTACAACATGGATGAAGCTTGAGGACGTTACACTGAGTGAAACGGGCCCATTACAAAAAGACAAATACTGCATGATTCCACTTATATGTGGTACCTAAAGTAATCAAAGTCATAGAAACGGAAAGTAGAATGGCAGGTGCCAGGGGTTGGGGGAGGGGGACATGGGAAGCAGGGGGACATGTTTAATAATCACAGAGTTTCAGTTTAAGAAGAAGAAAAAGTTCTGGAGATTACCCGAGTAACAGTGTAAATGCACTTCACATTACTAATCTGCGCATTTAAAAGTAATTAAGAAGGTAGATCTCATGTTATACGGATATGACCACAATCACAAAACTTGACTTTGCCAAGAGCAAAGTATTAAAATGTTTAATAGAGGCAGGACTAGTATAAATTTTTGAGACTTTCTGGTTCTGCTGTTAGGAGATAAACAGATCATACAATCTTTTCTTTCTGTTTTCCAGGAATTGGTGAGTGAGGTGCTAGCTAGTGCCTTGTGAAGTGATTCACCAAGCTTTGTGCTTTATCAGGAATAGGCCTGTGGGAAGTTTGCAGGGAGCGCTCCCAGTTTTAAGACTTCCATTTCTTCTGCCTGTGAGTGCAGAAGGAATCTGAGAGCATAAAGGTCATCTAATGACTCATCAATAGTTATAAATCTTACAAGCAACAATAACAACAAAAAAGATCCTTACTGTTGATCTGCAATTTAAGCACTCTGATAATGGTTCCAATACTAATCTTTATTATAATAAATGGCCTGGTCTGGTTTCAGTGTACTTCAATAAGCTCATTTACAAATCCCTGCTAGTCTTCTTAAGCATAGTACTTAAGTGTCGTCACTTAAATCTACTGATGGAGAAACACAGGACGGAAGAGTACACTTAAGAGAAGTACTCAGGGTTCCGCTAATCAGACGACGCATCGTAGAAGGATCAGGACATTCTTCGCGGGGCTCAGAGCTGGGCGCTCAACTGGTGTCTAGTGGAACCTGACAGGATGGAGACCTAGAATACGGATTCCCAGCGCCCAGTCCCAGGTACCCGTATGCAACGCCACTGGTTGCAACTCAAACCACAGAAATGCAAGTGAGATTATAGCCTGGCATTTAGTTCATGCAGTTCAAAATAGCTTTAAGCAATGGAAATCGTATGAGCCTCAAGAGTCAGAACGTGATTGAATGAATAGGTTTTACACTATTAGGAAAAAAAAAAACCTCAAGAAGAACAATCTGAATTATGTATTCTATGTTACTGCTTACTGTTAAACACAGATACAGAAATGTATATCCAGAGCTTTGTAGGAATCCAAAGTAAAAGCAATGCCATGTATTATGCTCCAGCAGGTAATTCAGTGTTTTAGGATGAGCCAAGAGATTTATCAAGCAGCCTCTAAGGGAGGCAGAGTTCAAGTCTGGGCTCATCAATAATACATAAATAAACTGAACAATTAGGTACAAAGTGACTATCTTGTCAGACGACTTATTAGCCGATAAATGATACACTCACTCGCTGCCTTGAGTACAGAAGGAAAAGACGTCTTAAGGCAGAAAAAGGGCTGAATAAATAAGATAGAAGCAGTCAAGCACGGCCTCACCTCCCCACCGCCTTCTGGCTTCATTCCTACATCTTCCTGCTGTGAAGGAAGGCCTGGGTGTTAACATGTAAAGGTGAATGAAGCCTAAATAAGAAGCCTCCGCTCTGAATTCCATTGCCTCTGTAAGCAGCCCAGAGGTTGGCATCAATAGGTTTGCGCATGTTTCGGAGAAACTGTGGACAGGCGGGGAGTCCCGGAGAGTTTTGCCTCTTGCGGGGCTTAGGGTCCCAAGGGAGCGCCTCCCGCAGAAATAGGGTATAGTTAAATGACCTTAGAAGACTCCTCAAGCTGCCCTCAAGTTTGTGACACACAGTGCTCAAACAGCAAGGCAACTCGGCCCCTTCGCCAGGGTTCCCAATGCCCGTGTCATCGGAGGACCAGAGCAAGTGGCCCGCGCGTGCGTCTCAGGGCCACGGAATGGGGGAAGGCCAATCGTCACAGGCTGCCAAGACTGGGAGGAAGTCCATTATCTCCTCATTGGCTCACCAGATTCTTTATACTTCAGAGAGAAAGAATTGAACGGTTCCCCTCTGAGAGCCTAGGAGAGATCAACTCAATATTACGGAGCCTTAGAAAATACAAACTCTTTCGAGCTAAGTTTAATGGGCGGTGTTAAAGGGTGCCCTTCTCAGCATAAAGCGATACCTCCTGAGAGGCCAAGTGGAAGTGGATATTGAGATGCTGGGTATCCATGAGGGAAGACAGTGGCCCTCTGTGCAATGATGTGCTCAGTAGCTATATTATATATATATATATATATATATATATATATATATATATATATGTGTGTGTGTGTGTGTGTGTGTGTGTATGCACAGCTTCACACATTTTGCCTCCAGTGTTTTGTTGCCATTAACTATGAGTTAAATGTCTGCTTGAGTAATTGTTTCTCCTTTGGTGTTAACAAAAGAACATATGCTATTTCGCTTGCATCTCATTAAGCCCTTCAAATATTAGAGTTGTAGGAGACTTGGTATTTCTACAGAAAAAAATTACGCGTATTCCCATGAGCTGTATTTTTTGATGTGTTCGTCGTTACAACCTCCACCCCCTTATCCCCGGGGGATCCATTCCAAGACCCCCCCCCGCCCCCCCGCCCAGTGGATGCCAGAAACCACAGAGGGTGCCGAACCCTACAGACAGTATGATTTTCCTATACAGACACTATGATAAAGTTTAATTTATAAATTTATAAAATTGAACAACAATAAGTAATAATAAAATAGAACAAGTATAACAATGCGCTGTAATGAAAACCCCGTGAAGGTGGTCTCCTCTCTCTCAAAGCATCTTATTGTCCTGCACTCCCCCTTCTCCTTCCTGTGATGATGGGAGAGGACAGAACGCTTAGCCGCGGAGAGGAAGTGACGTGAGTGACGTGGGCATTGTGGCGTTGTGCTAGGCTTCCATTCACCTTCTGACGACTGGACAGAGAGAGTAACTGAAACTGTGGAAAATGACACTGTGGATAGGCCACGACTACCATGATGTTAACTATCTCAAACCGAATGTTCCCTGACCACTCATTCTTTTGAACTCAGGATGGATGGTGCAAAGCATATCATGGTTGGTGGGCTCCTAACCAAAGCCCGGACTCAGGACACCATCCCCTTCGACGATAGCCCAACGAGACAGGTTGACCCACAGGATCTTGATCCACATTTCATGGCAACCGCCAGGGCTTGATCCAAACTTGTGCTCAGACACAGGCCGGACCAGTCAGATTTGCAGCAGAGTCACCCAGTGCTCAGAGCTGAGTCCCAGCAATGGCAGAGCTCCACTGGGGGAGGGCGCGGGGTCCACAAGTGTCCATGGTTCTAACTTAACCAGCCCTCAGGGCATTCTTTTTCTTTTAAGCTTATTTATTTATTCTGAGAGAGAGAGAGAGAGAGAGAGAGAGAGAGAACAACATGCGAGTGGGGCAGGTGAAGAGAGAGAGATGGAGAGAGAGAATCCCAAGCAGGCTCTGCCCTGTCAGTACAGAGCCTGGCAGGACCAGGACCTATGAATCATGAGATCATGATCTGAGCTGAAATCAAGAGTCAGACGGTTAAAAGACAGAGCCGCCTAGGTGTCACTGCCCCTATGCCATTCTTACTATGCCCCACTGTCCAAGCCCTTTCAGCTACCACCTCTTTCAATTATTATTTCGGCTCCGTAGCTCAGGGCTTAGAGCACTGGTCTCGTAATTATTATTTCCATTTTTTCAGATGAGGAAACTGAGGCACAGAGCAGGAAAAAGAAGGGGCCTATGATCACACAGCTAGCAAGCTGAAGAGCTGGGATATAAACTCAAGACAGGTTTCGGGTCCACAGTCCACGATTTTGACCACACTGTGGGGTGGGCTTGAGGTTCTGTGGTCTTTCCAAGACTCGGTTTTTCAGTTTCTGGATTCCATGAAACAGTCCGGTATCCTCCGAAAATGTTCATTTTTGCTGAAGCTCGTCAGAGTTCGTTTCTGTTACTTGCAAACTGAGATAAACTTAAGAGAGGAGGAAGCACCCTTCTTTTTTTTTTCTTGAGATTTCCTCTACAAACCCCATTTGAAGAATACTGAAGTCCGTGTCCGCTTCTAGGGTCAAGGTCACAATTCTGCAAGGCAGAAGTAATTTCCCCGGGCTCTGCAGAAGCAGAAGGCAAGCTTGCCCGAGCTAGCTCCTGACCATCAAAGCTACGCCTTTTCACAGCTCCCTTGCCGAAAGCATGTCTGTACTGTTCAGCAGGTGTGCCTGTGACCCAGCAGAGCAAGGCTGGTGCTCACCTGTCTGGGTGCTCCAGCAATCCTCCCGCCTTCTGCCCATCCCCTCCCAAGTGTGGACCAAAGTGGAGCTGAATGTGTCCCTTAGCAAAATCCATTAGAAAAGGTATTTCCCAGGGCGCCTGGGTGGCTCAGTCGGTTGGGCGTCCCACTTCAGCTCAGGTCACGATCTCGCGGTTCGTGAGTTCGAGCCCCGCGTTGGGCTCTGGGCTGACGGCTCAGAGCCTGGAGCCTGCTTCCGATTCTGTGTCTCCCTCTCTCTCTGCCCCTCCCCCGTTCATGCTCTGTCTCTCTCTGTCCCAAAAATAAATAAATGTTAAAAAAAAAAAAGGTATCCCCCCCCCCCCCCCCCCACTGAGCTCCTTACAGACACTTCCTGTGCCTGAGGCTGTTCCTTTTATTTTCATCTACCACTGACTGAGCACTCGTAACATTGAGCATTTGCCCAAGTCCTCCACCTGTATGAACATTTATAAGCTTCAAAATAACCATATGACATTGTGCATGAGGGAAGCTGAGGCAGAAAGGGAGGGTGCAGCTGGGCTCAGATTCAGGCGTTGAGTCCCAGAGCTGGCCGGCTAAGACGACAGTACCCTGCTGGCCCATTCCACAGTGGGTAAGGACAACCGGGAAAACATGACTGACAAACATAAATTCTGATTCTGATAAAAACGGTCTATAACTGTGCAATCCGAATTACCGTATTTACTGAAGCTGAAGGGAATTGCCCATTCAGGGCACGGTTAACAGGAAAATTAAGCATTGGCCTTCGAGCTAGAAAAGAGAAGGCATCACACTCTTCCTCAAGCGTTACAGGAAGTCCAATTTTCCAAAGTGACAGCACTGTTCAGGAAAACCCACCAATGCTGATACGAACCCAAAATCTATAGTGGATTAGTTAAAATGGAAAAGTGAAATGAGTTCTGGGCGGCGGGGGGGGGGGTGGGAGGTGGGGGGAAGGGGTGGTGGGACTGTTACTCTGGGTATCATCCTGATGGTTTCTCGGGACCTGGTCATTTCTGCCCTCAGCACTCTTTCTGGATCATCAGCGTCTAGCTATAAAGTACATCTTTGGGTCAGAAGTCGTGCTTCCCGTGCTGGCCTCCTGTTCATCAGAATAGTCAGATGTCAGGAAAGCCAAGTGTTACCAGTGCCTCCTTTCAGCCCTCATCAGGAGAGTCACCCCTAGGCTGTTGCTGTCCAAAATCAATACAAATACAAAGGTCTATGTCTTCTCTTTAAAAAGCGAATCTTGGGGCGCCTGGGTGGCGCAGTCGGTTAAGCGTCCGACTTCAGCCAGGTCACGATCTCGCGGTCCGTGAGTTCGAGCCCCGCGTCGGGCTCTGGGCTGATGGCTCGGAGCCTGGAGCCTGTTTCCGATTCTGTGTCTCCCTCTCTCTCTCTGCCCCTCCCCCGTTCATGCTCTGTCTCTCTCTGTCCCAAAAATAAATAAAAAACGTTGAAAAAAAAAATTAAAAAATAAATAAATAAATAAAAAGCGAATCTTCTCCAACGGGCTTTCCTCCCCGTCCCAGTGATATGAAACACAAATGAGACTGGTGACTTCCAACAGTGCCCCAGAGTAACCTGCTAGACAACAGCCAGACTTGTTCCGAATTTCCTTGTCCTGTGAGTTTCACCTCTAGCCGTGAACGAACTAAAGCCCCCCACCGCGCGTTGATGTTACAAACACGCACTTGGCGGAGAAAGTGGATCTTGGGGCCGTGAGGAGGCTTTAATGCTCTTTCACCCTGGAATCAAAGGGAGCAGCCGGATTTCCAGAACCTGCCCGCGCCGTCTAGCAGCCCCGGAGTACGAACGCACGGATCCGGGCGCTGGCAAGGCTGCGGGCACGATGGAGACGCTGGAGTCCTCGTTACATTAGTTGTACCTGGCAGGCCGTGCTGGGTCCGCGCAAAGACAAAATGAGAAGTCCCTGGGCAACCGGAGGCTATCTGTCTCTGCTGCACATGCTCCTGGCTGTAACTTTGTAGTTTATGTAAAAATAGTTGTTTTCCGAAAGGGAATGAAAGCAAGGTGAAGGGGGGGCAGGCAGAGTCGGCAACTGAGAAGGAAGTTAAATCAGGAGCCCAGGCAGCCTCAAAGCCTTCCGATGGGTGAGTGGCTTAGGGGCTGACTGACAGCCAGGAGGCAGCCACATCATTTTCTCCTTTATGCCTTGGTCAGTCAGTGTACCAGAATGTTCGCTACAGGTAGAAGAGATCAGTGTTTTCAGAGATGGAAATACCGTAATATGGTACAGATTTTTTCTCTTCCTTATAGTAGCACAGGATGCCTGTCTGTTTCAGCAGGATACAAACTATTCATACCCAGATCTTTCACAATGAATTTTTGCTTTTAAATTTTTTTTAACATTTATTTATTTTTGAGACAGAGAGAGACAGAGCATGAGCAGGGGAGGGTCAGAGAGAGAGGGAGACACAGAATCTGAAACAGGCTCCAGGCTCCGAGCTGTCAGCTCAGAGCCCGACGCGGGGCTCGAACTCACGGACCGCGAGATCGTGACCTGAGCCGAAGTCGGCCGCCCAACCGACTGAGCCACCCAGGCGCCCCTGAATTTTTGCTTTTAAAATCACATGCAAATTTTAGGGGCCCAACATCAACATCATCATCATCATCATCATCATCATCATCATCATCATCTGCTTTGGGTAGTAAAATCCTTTCTTCTGCATGCATTCACGGCCGTATTGATACTCTGTCATCTTCTGAACTTACTGGAAGAATCTTTAGCATTAGCCTTCTAGAAAGAATAGCGGTCACTTCCTCTCATGAAGGAAAACATCCACACTCCAATGGATCATACTTACTGATGTTACAAAGGACTCTCTGCTAAGCAAAAGCTGTATTTTCAGAATCAGGCATTACTCCACTTTTTTTTTGAAGCTCAGTCAATATAATCCTCGTCACTGTGAAACTGGCTCAATGCTTTTCGCCTCAATTCTCTACTTTACTTACAAACGCAAGTTTGGAGATGAAGGCGATAGAAATGTAAAGAAATTCTCTTTCTGTATCTGGGACTGTGTTTATCTGCTAACTCTATTATTGCATGTGTAAGATATTGTCATTTGGGAAGATTCCAACAATGGAAGTCAGAACGGGCCCTCCTCAGACACCCCAGGAGAAAAGAAATGAGGGAAGAGTGCCTGGCTGGCTCAGTCAGTTAGGCATCCAGCTCTTGATTTCAGCTCAGGTCAGGATCTCATGGTTTGTGAGATCGAGCCCCACATCGGGTTCTGGGCTGACAGCGGGTAGCCTGCTTGGGATTCTCTCTCTCCCTCTTTGCTCCTCCCTTGCACGCATGCTCACTCGCTCGCTCTCTCTCTCTCAAGATAAATAAACATTTGAAAAAAAAAAGATGTTAAGGAACAGGGCAAGTGAGAGGATGTGCGCCCCTCGTCAGGAAAGGCTCTGTCGGTCAGTGGGCTCAACCTGGCATCTCTATTCTGTAGGTGGCGGAGAACTGGGGGTGCGACCATGACAGACAGCAGGAACTCAGCCAACAATCTGGAACCCGGACCAGGGAGAGTCACCTCTCTTGCTCTAGGGGTTCACAGAACAGCAAAGGTCTTCTTACAAGGAAGACTCCAGAATTTCTATATGTTAGAGCTCTAGGGTCATTGCCTTAAAACTTCATAGCACATATACTGTTTTAATTGTGACAGATTTCATTTAAGGGAAAGAGGGATGCATGGCCAAGGGATATTTATGGCTTATGGCATCTTCAAGGAGCCTGTTGACTTTGATGAATAGTAATGAAGTTCTACCAGGAATGGCAGAAGGAGGAACCTGTCAAGTAATCACAGGATGTTCCAAAGCCCAGGCTAGGAATCACTGGGCCACATGAGAAAATCTCTCTCTCATCCACAGATGCCAGAACAGCAAAACTTTTCATGGAAAGATAATGAACGCATAGAAAACAAGTTGAGGTCAGAGTTTCTCCAGGAAGGAAATGAAAATACTACAGTGATAACAGCCAAGGGTAAGACCAAGATGGGGTTCTGGGACTGACTGAGCACTTCATTTCAGTCATGCCATTCAATGCTCAAGCCTCTGGAGAGAGTTAAGGGCAGGAAGGGAAGGCTAGCCTGAATATATTCCCTTAAATCTAAAATGACAGACCTTTACTCTTGGGTCATTAATTTTGCCCTTTCATATAATTTGCATCCTCAGTGTACTTGCAGTAGTCCCTTTGGGAAATTCTAGAATCATCTCTGATGAACTAAGGGAAAAGGATCTTACCACATTTTAGAATAAGGCTGTGTGACCAGGTGCCACGGTCGTGTAATAATATATGGTCAACGTATAGACTTCATGAAGTGTTCTACCTATGGAAAAAGTTTTCAAAAATAGAACACCGCCTATTATAGCCTAGCTTCACATTGTTTCCTGTCATTATTTATCAGAGGTTTCTAGAGATCGGATCCAAATCTAGAACAGCCGGAAAGCAAGACAGTGGACAACAGGAAATGACCTTCCTTCTTTTTCAGTCCTGCCCATGAAGATCCATGTCAGCTTAGAATTTTTCAGTAATGTAGAGACTTTAGCATAGAAAAGTCTGCGTTTCTGGTGGAAGCTTAGTCAAGGGGTCTGGCAGCACCTGAGACGGACTCAGAGACATAATCACTTAGTGTTGTGATGCGTGTGTGTTTAGATGAATCCATTCCAATTTGCATAACGAGGGAATGACTAGCACACATGCGTGCATGCACACACACACACACACACCCCACGTGCTTCCACTAAAGAAAAAAAAAATCAGTAAAGTCCTATACGTATATTTGGACCACAGTTTTCAAAAAAAACCATTGTGGTTGTTGTTGTTTTCAAAAAAAACCTAAATCCCCAGGGCTCTTAGGAACTCTAAGTCCCTCTCCTGGAAAAGTCCGGTTGTCTGGAATGCTGACTTTTTTTTTTTTTTTTTTTTTGTGGCCTGACTGCTAATTCCCTACTGCTACCCTCTAAGAGTACCCCACGGCAGTAGTTCTGTGGCAGGACTGTGTTAACAGACGTAAGAGGGTGCATGGAACAGCAAGGCCATGCAACTTACAATATATACTCTATCAACCAACAGTGTTAAACGCTTCCTAATCTTTCAGAGATGAACTGAAGCCCAGTTGTTGGATTCTCTCCCCTGTTGACCTGACTTTCATCTCCACACAGGTAACGAAACCACTGGAGGGGCGGCCAACCTGTCCGGGGGTGGGGTGCAGCCCGCTGCCCTGAAGCCTGTAAAGACTGACAGCTCCTTGTTACTTTCTGGCCACTTGAGCCAAGTCTTCTCATCGTTCCTCTTTTCTTCTATATCGCTATCCCTTCCATGGGCTGTCCCTCCTTGCGTCTTTGTTTACATCACATCCACAAATTATTTAGACAACCGTCCGTCCTTCTGGATTATAAGTGAGCTCCTCGGTGGCAGGGAACACATCTTTATTTATATACAGCCAACTTAAGACACAAAGCTTGTTTAAAATTCTAAGTCTTTCGTCACCAGTGTGACGCTAACCACACCATCTACCGCTAACTCTATTTCTTTTTTTTTTTTTTAACGTTTTTTATTTATTTTTGGGACAGAGAGAGACAGAGCATGAACGGGGGAGGGGCAGAGAGAGAGGGAGACACAGAATCGGAAACAGGCTCCAGGCTCCGAGCCATCAGCCCAGAGCCTGACGCGGGGCTCGAACTCACGGACCGCGAGATCGTGACCTGGCTGAAATCGGACGCTTAACCGACTGCGCCACCCAGGCGCCCCCCGCTAACTCTATTTCAACTTCGCTTGGGAAGTAATTGCTGTGATACTGGAGATCCGTCTCTAAGGGTATGGCATTTATTACAAACCCCAAGGTATCCCCCAGTGGGACTCTTTTTGCATTTCACAAGCTGAATACCAACAAGTAGCTCCTTCATAATGTAGAAGCTAGGGATTTCTTCCCCAAAGACATAATTTCGATTTCGATTTCCCAAAGACAAAATGAGTTTTCTGAATTTCTGCTCAGGAGTCCCCAATTTCTTCTCAGCCTCCTCGAAAGAGAGTGAACTACCAACAGTCGGACGACAGAGCCCTAAAAAGCAAAGACTGCAAAAAAAAATCATCTTGTTTTCTTTTAATGTCACAATGAATACCACTTATTTATATCAAATTGAACCAATATCCGGCGTCCATAGGTACTACGTATCAAGATCTCTCCACTCCTCCGGATGACACGTTTGACTGGAAAAATGCATGATTTGAACAATAAAGCTAGAAATACACTCAAAAGTGACTACCTCCAAAATAGAAAAATAAATGTGTTCTTTTTATGTTGAAAAAAATACGGTGACTTGGAGGAAAGAGATTAGACCCGTCTCCTCATACGCTGGTCATCTTTTCCATCATGAAACATATACTTCAGCATTTTGTACCTCAGTGACGTACTTGCTTGAATGAATCCTTACCAACAGGTAAAATATCATTTCGATTACTTTGTGCCATTTCAAAACTGAGGTGACTCACTCAGTAATGAGACAGAGTAAAAAGCAGTTGTTTTTAGTGGGTTTTTCCTGGGGCTGGGAATCATTTTAATTTACTTGTCCCAGATGCCACATTTCATCTAGTTGGTATTCCCTCCGTTACTAGGCCTGTTCTCCCCTTACTCAATAAATATGGAAATCTATTCCTCGTCCAGTTTGAACATTGTAATTTTTATAGCAGTTTTACTCTTTCTGACAAGCATATTTCCACTCTCCTTTCAGTCCTGGAGAATGTGAAGAAACGCACTCTTCCCTGAAAATGTTTTGCATGGGTAAAACATATTTCAGGGTTCAGATTTTCTACCTGCACTGTTTAATTAGTCTTTACAACAAGGTCCTCATAATGTTCTCCCATGTTAGGAAGCTAAGCAGTGATGGAGAGTGTGGAATGACTGGGACGGGTCTGGCTAGAGCCAATTCCAATGTCAAAGGGTCTCCTTCCCAGGCCATGGGGTCTCATTACTGAGGAGCCTCAGTCCCCCAGCTCAGAATCATCAAGGCTCTGGTCCTTCACACAGATGAAATTACAACCATCATGCCTCTCTTTTAAGTTCTTTCTGGAAAAGGGTGGGTTATAACAAGGAAGAAAATACGAAACCAAGTAATTTAATAATGAAGGGAAAAATAAATTAGGTCAGTGTCCCCTTCCTATAACTTTAATTGACGCCTTTGTGTGTTATATCAAGATACAGGAAGAGGAGACTCTCTAGAGACTCTGATTCTTTTTGGACTGAATGATATGAATGAGCTGAACTTGGGAAAAACATGATATGAAAAATATGTACTGCTATAGGCAAATCACAGCTACATTTATCCTCATTTGAACACTAGTCTTTGCTCAATAAAAACAACAGCAGTGAAACAGTCCCACCAATTTCTTTTGAAAGGGCCAAGATGATTGAGTTTCAGCCGATGAAGTGTTTGGGTTTGCTGGAATTAGCTGAAGGTTTAGTCAGTCACGCAATCACTACAGCTATGGTCAGTCCCCCCATTTCAGCCTTGGGCATGGAGACCTACCTCTGGAACTCTCTTTTAGATTCACACAGCTGGGGTGGTTGATCTTCTAGCTAGGTATTTTTAGAAATGCACCGCTCTATGAAACACACATCGTCATACGGGTAACCAGAACCAGACTGACTGCCCCCTCTCTGTCAGCACACTCTGAAAGAGGCCTTTTAAAAACACAAAGGTAAGACCATCTCCAATGCAAAACCAGCCGAAAGGCGACAGGGGCTTTCCCCAAAACATTCACAGGCAGAAACTGGGAAGTTGCGGGAGTCCATGAAAAAAGGTAGGCATTCACAAGCAGGTGTGATGAAAACCGCAAGGAGAGAGGATTTGGAAGTCACTGCTGAGGTAACTCAGAGGAGGTAGAAACAAGCAAGCCAGCAACCAGGCTGGCGACCAGCCATCAAGACATGAACCAACAGTTCTATTGAACAACCTCTGGACTCCATTTAAGTGCATTTGTGCCTGGGGACTAGCACTTTGATGAGTCTTTTCCTTTTTTTTTTTTTTTTTTTTTTTTAAATTTTTTTTTTTAACGTTTTTTATTTATTTTTGGGACAGAGAGAGACAGAGCATGAACGGGGGAGGGGCACAGAGAGAGGGAGACACAGAATCGGAAACAGGCTCCAGGCTCCGAGCCATCAGCCCAGAGCCTGACGCGGGGCTCGAACTCACGGACCGCGAGATCGTGACCTGGCTGAAGTCGGACGCTTAACCGACTGCGCCACCCAGGCACCCCGAGTCTTTTCCTTCCGAAGATTTTTGCTAGGCCCCAAGGCCTCAGAGTCAGATTCCTGTCCCAACCGAGTGGAACAACTATACTCATCAGCCTGCCGAGTGTTAAAGGATGTCAGGGTCAGTGACTTAGTCATTCTTTTGTTCCACTTAAGTACTGTGTTTGCAGATCAGTATTTGGCAAAATCTTCCTGAACGTGTAGTGTCTTCAAAATAAAGGCTCGAAGTCACAGGCGACAGATGATCAGAGGAATATTTTACTAGTAATTTTTACTTTTGATCCTGCATAAAGTACACATTTTAAATACACATAGCAATTTAATAGTATTAGAAATTTGGAAAATGCTTAGTGTATTATAAAAATGCTCAGACTACACTATCAGATAGAATACTCTGGTCATATTACTATCAGATAATCAGTGGGGAGTAGGTACAAAATAATTTACTATGAGGAAAAGGATTGGCTTTGACTCAATAGAAATAGATGTTAAGATTTGAAAAATGTTTTAGTTATTAATCAGCAGCCTAAAAGATGTATCTGGTCCCCGAACAACAGTTAGGAACATATAATCAAAATTCTCTGCTTACAAAGATTCTGTTAACTGAATAATCAATTCACAGAGGTTTCCCATTTTGAATATGAAAGTCCAAAAGCTGAACTGGATCTTAAACAGTAGGGTAGTCTGAGTGCAAAAAATTAAGTGAGTGTCCTAAATCCTCTAAATCCTTCTAACAGAGCACACTCCAAAATTGCCAGTGACTAATTCATTTTATTAATTCAGTTCAATCTGTTGCTTCCTAGAGCTACCAAATGTTTTCTTTGGCATCGTGTTTATAATCAAAATGTTTGCTTTAAAATTAAAACATTTGTTTTGATGATATGCATTTCCAAGAGCAGCTGAACCTTCTCAACAACTGAGACAAAACCAAGTGCAAACTGTTACAGAGCATTTCTGCAGCTCTCATTGGTGACCAGACCAGCATAAAGGGAGAGCAGAATATTTTTGCTTCTGAGATTAGAGACATGATTTGAATGTTACTAACTTAAAGGCAAGGCAAGTGACCAGTTTATTAAAAACGAACTTGATGAAGAAGTCCAAACACAAATGAAAGATGAATTCTTTGATCTTTGGAACATCAGGAAAGAATTTCAGGAAGAGACGAAACCCGCAAAAGGAAGTTGAGTTCCTGCACGGGATAGCAGGTCAAAGGGAAAAAAGAAAAGAAACTAAGAGGTAAAGCAACAAAATTTCTGGGAACCTAAAAACAGGAGCAGAAAGCGTTTTCAAGACTACTGTGGAAATTCTGCAGACGCTGGAGGGGAAAGAAAAAAAAGGCGTGCAACGTGGGCTCAGTGACCACCTAGGACATATTATGATATAAAATATTAAATACACGCATTGAGGTTTGATCACTTTGAGGTAAGACTGCTCATAAAGAGGACACGTCTGAGAGAGACGGATTCACGAGATCTACAGCAGGACTATTCCTGTTTACATGTGACAAAGACAGGCAGTGCAAATGACTAGGGGAAGTCATGACAGACGTCACGGCCTGGTGATATATTTTTTTCAGCAAGAGGTGTGGGGAGCTAGCGAGGGAGATTCACAGTGTGACTCTGGGGGATTTCTAAAGAAAATTAGATTTATTAACTTGAATGAGTTCCTATCACGTCATGACTGGAAGAGATAGCCAAGCCATTTTGTGTGATCAACACAGGAACTTACATCGTAGCCACAAGAGGGACTGGATTTAGCTTTGACATTCAATTTAAAACTTAAAATAATGTAAAAGTATTTTTTTCTTTGGAATTCTGCAATCTCAGAAATCAAGATTGGAAGACTAAGGGAAATTAGGAATCTGCATATTTCTATATATACCGTGTGTGTGTGTGTGTGTGTGTATGCGTGTGTGACCTATACGTATAGGTTTCTCTCTCTCTCTCTCTCTCTCTCTCTCTCACACACACACACACACACACACACACACACACACACACACACAATTGGGTACCCTTTTAAAATATATCTTTACAGGAGGAAGAATTTGATCCAAAAAGATCTACTGTATACAGGGTAAAACAGCAGGAAATTCTTTGGAGGAAATGAAAAGAATGGATGTGTATATTCAGTTCTTACAGATAATAGCTGAGGGGGTTATAAAATAAAGCTAAATCAAATTGATTGGCAGCAAGGGAGAAGTGATATTAAAGAGAAAGTGATAAGAAAGGAAAATCGTGTCTATGGTGATACACTCTAGAAATAATAAAGTAATTATAGGCAAGACACTATGGGAATACCCCGTATGGTACAAAGGAGGTGCTAGGGGCTACATGAATATTATTTAAAGTTCATTGGAAAAAATGAGCTGGATGCTATAGAAAAATGCAATTAGATATTGTGCTATCCTCTGGATTTATAACCAAGCCCAAGTTTTTCATTATAGGTATCTTTCAGATCCACACAATAGCAACAGAATTCTGTTGTTGTTGTTGTTCAGACATACTCAGTTAGCTGGAAATCTCCTAACTCCACTACTGATCTGTAGAATTGATTCAAATTATTTAACGTCATTACTTCATAAGTAACTTGCTCTAGATCAGTGTTGCCTTGACTTTGTACAGCTGTCTATAAAAAGTGATGGTTAAAAAAGTCTGTAATGTTTGACATTTGTGTAGCAATATTACATCAATAATCAGAAACTCTCTCTCTATCTCTCTCTTTAAAGAGATCAAAACTCCACTGACAGGAAATTTTCTTTTTGTCACATATCACGACTCTCATTGTAAAAAATTCAGGACACCGAGAAAAATACTGAAATAATTCAAGAAATTAAATTCAAACGACGCAGTTCAATTATGAAATTTAAAAGTGCTTTCTTCCTTGGGGTGTGCTTTTCTATCTACCTTCCCACTGATCAATCTAGATACTCTACACTAGAAAGAGAATATGGACTGGTATAGAATTATATAGTAAGCTTAGCACAGTTGCTACTTAATGTGGTCTCTGCCAGGATAGCAATCTCTAGAACAGTCTCCAAGCAGAAGTGAGTCCACTAAACACCTGCATAGACTAAGAACACTCATGATCTGCCTCAATTTATTCACCTCCAGTGTGAAATAAAGGATTTTCCTGGGTTCCTTGTGTTTAGACTGACGTTCAAGGTTACAGCCTTTCCAATGTAGATTATGATGCTCATACATCAAAGAAACAGCAAGAGCCACCTGATAGTTGTTTCTGTCTTTCCCTTTCTAATTCTATACTAATAGTTTTCTTGACTTAAGTAATGCTAAATATTTGTGGCTCAATCTCCCTCACTTCTACCTAACACATACCTCCACCCTCACCCTAAAAAACTGCAATCATGATGGAAAAGTGACTCCAGTCACCTCCCTGCAGTCAAGCATCAGTTTTGATGACACCTGAATTGACAGGACTGAGCAAAACCGAGAACATGGCATTTTGTGCCTTACTCAGTTACTTGTGCATACAAGGATGCAAGTAAGTTGCAGTTGTGAGTTTTAATGATAGACCTGAGTTTGAAGATAAAAATAAGAATCACTAAGGATAGGGATCTGTTAATAGAACAAAAAAACAAAGATTAAAAAGTACTTTTCTTTTGAGTAGCTTTGGTCTGCTTAGTTTGAATTTCTTTTAATTTTTTTTAATGTCTATTTATTTTTGAGAGAAAGAGTGAGACAGAGTGTGAGCAGGGGAGGGCCACAGAGACAGAGACACAGAATCGGAAGCAAGCCCCAGGCTCTGAGCTGTCAGCACAGAGCCCGATGCGGGGCTCAAACCACGAACCATGAGAACATGACCTGAGCTGAGGTCAGATGCCTAACCAACTGAGCCTGCTTGGTTTGAAATTTTTATCGTTACCCTAAAAGTAAGAAATAGCTATAAGGTAAACCAGATAACAAAATGATATATGCAGGACTGTTATTTGCAAACACACACACACACACACACACACACACACACACACCTAATCAAAAGAGATCAGGAAAAACCAGTATTCTAAAACTCATAGTAGAATTATCAGGTCTTATGAATAATTGGGCTATGGCAACTTTCCCTTTATCAATGAAACACCTGCCCATTGTCAAGGAACACCTTGACAACGGCACAATTTTCAAAACTGAAATGTATTATTTAAAACCACAGGCACATCATAAAATGAAACTCAAATATCTTAAAATCTCTTCTAATCATTTAATATCTACATGATATTGTCAGGTGAATGAGAATTATAGTGCCCCCCCCCCACTTTTTTTGTTTGTTTTCTAAGTACATTGACAGTCAATGGGCAAAAAGATAAACATCATAAACAGTCTGTCTTCCCAGGAGTAAATCAGTGATCAACATTAAGCAGTTTTGTGGCAGGACGAACGCGCTACAAATTCAAGACAACTAAAGCCATTTCTTGATGTTCTTGAGTTGTTGAAAACAATGTCCCAGATGAATGGAAAGGGATGAATAAATGTCTATACACGCTGACCAGGAAAATCCCTCACATTTAAGCCAGTGTTTCATTGTGTTTTCAAATTTTTAACCTGAAAGCTCTGAGCTAATTACATTTTCATAAAACTGACTTTTGGTTTTATCTTCTTTCAAGAACAAATGGCTTTGATTCACTTTAAATAAACAGAAATCAAACCAACCTTCAAAAGTATTTTTACGCATTTATACTTTTTCATGAACATAGTAACAGTTAATTCCTAGGTAGCAAAGATTATTATATTATTTCATCACTTTTCAAAGTAACAACTTGCATGGTTATTATTTTCAATGCCTTTTTTCCCCTGTTTGGTTACTATATTTATTCATAAGTTATATTCACTGTAATGTTTTCTTTTTCAGATCTAATTGAAGAAAATACTGTGCCGCAAAGCTTGTTAGCTATAAAGTCCCTTCTACCCTATTAGCAACGGGATTTTAATGAGTTACATAAGGAAGAGGAAGTTTACCGTCTCTAGTGAAGTTCAGAATTCATGATGATTATGGAAAAGTACAACACAAGATTTTTTTCAACAGCGAAAGGCAGAAAAGAGATAGAAAAAAAAAAGAATGAATAAAATGTTCGGGTTTCAGATGTTAAATGATTGAAACAGTTTCTATTTAAATGCAAATTTGACTTTTTAAAAGATGGGACTACCAGTAACTGCACCCTAAATGGTAAAATGAAAATCAATTTGAAATATGGGATGAATAAAGTATATGTGGACTTTCTGGGAATAATTTTTTATTATGAAAACCCTGATGCATTTTCCTTTGCTCAATCCATCTTCGACTTTGGACAGCTATGTCTGGGATGAAATGCAAACATTTTTTAATTTGTTTAAGCACAAACATGGCCAGCTCACTAGAAGCTTCCTTGTTCATTCAAGTCAGAATTCACCAAATAATGATCAACAGTATGATGTATGTAAAATACAGGACCAAAATTAAGAGGTTAACTGCAGCATTATAATGACCAATAGTCACTATATGTTTTTTATGATGTTGAGGAAATCACTTTTAAGAAATGGAAATCACTACATTCTATTGATTCAAGAACAGAATCTTCAGACATAAGTCAGCAGAGTTGACACTTTCAAATACATAAAATGTGACATCTGCTCTTACAAATGCACTATCCAGGCCGTAAATCATCAAAGAGAAAAACAGTTCAATGTCATCTCAGCCACCATAAGCTATGGTTTTACAACTGAGAGATAAAAATAGTCATACTGTCTCTGTGACATCTAAACCACTTTTCTATTGCAGAACGTCCATGTTCTAATTTATCTTTGTGGTTGAATAACACACAATCAATTGTAAGCAACTAGTGTAGTTTGATTCCAGTCAACTGCAATTTTCTATAGCTTTATCTTTTCCCCCATGGAGGTGACTTGAAATTATATCCACACACACTATCTCAATTTTTGTGGTTGCTTAAGTATGCCAAGCTTGTAGCCATCATTCCAAGGGCCAACATATGGCCCTAACCCATACATGAAACTTACAATTTAAATAGAGACATTAACACTTGTATGCATTGTAATAATTAAACATCCGTGTTCCGCTGGAAAAAGAAGCTTTCCTTAGACTTAAAATACGACCAGAGTATGGTCTTTGTGTAAGATCCCTGGTCCCACCACTTTTTAACCATGAAAATTCAAGCAAATTATTTCACCTCTATGGGAACTCGTCTGAAAAACAGGTTAAAAATTCCCGTCTTTCAGCAGAAATTTTAAAGCTGAAGTGAGATAAATTAAGTACGCAAAACAATGCTTGACATATACTCTAGATAACATAGTAAGTAGTGACTACTGTTGCTATTAATGTTGGGTTATTTTTTATTAGCCCGTGGTATAATAAAATAGAGTATTTTTTGTGACCGCAGTAGATAACAATGCTTGTTCACTTATCCCAGCACTTAAAGAAATCCAAAAGAGTAGCTTATACCTGGAACATGTGTGATTAGATTTTTATTTCATTTTGCGAGTCATGTTGATATTTAAATATTTATTTCGTGTAATCTTAAAATATCATTATCATAAGTAGTTTTTAAAGATTCTACAATAAAAATGATTAGAATCACAACGTAGGTATCATTTATCTCAACATTCTGAGTAGAGTTAAAAGGAAGGCAATACTTTCTATAAACTAGGAACAACTGTTGGCAAATGGGATCCTATACATATTAATAATGATCTTATCACATTTTTGCATTTGTTAAATCATATTAACTTGGAAAAGTAAGAATTATGACAATAAAATATAACTAATGTTTCAGTAGAATTTGCTACATCAACAACATTAATCACCGGATTTCTATCATCTCTCTCTTTTTTTTTTTTTTTTTTGTAATGAGAGTAAAACAATGAGGCAGAACCTGCTAATCAAGTTGGTTTCTGGAATGACAGACTTGTGCACTGACAATCTTCTTGGAATTGAAACACAGTGTCTTTTATTTTTCTCCACGGTACTGCAGTGACGCTCAAAGCCCAGTCTCCTGGTATCCACCAGCCCCTTGGCTGATGTTGAAAGAGAACGGCTGTCCTTGGTGGATTTAAAGCTATTAGATTAGCAGTTCTGATGCATTTTCTCTCTGAAACCTTTTTATTAGTGAACCAGCACACCCCAGGGTCTTTGCTTGTCAGACCATTATAGGCACAGCCTTTGGCTGCTCGCCATGCCTCAGTTTGCCAAATTTGCGTACAGTTATTGTCTAAAGTGCTCGCTGTCATATGCTCTTGCTTACGGAGACATTTTGCATGAATTCCAGATCCTCTAGTGTTCAAACGAGCACTGCAAAAAATTCACGTTTTGCCAGAAAACCAACGTTCTCTGAGCATTCATGGGTTAGAGTCACTGAATGCGTGCTGCCTTTATTTAGTGGAAGAAAACATTTTACAGTAGAACTCCTAAGCCTCTGGTCTTTGCCCACAGATGTGAGATTCTTGAATAAGGACAAGAGAAGTTGTTTTAGAAAAACTGGGATGCTGTTTCACTAGTTCACTAGGTCCTATCACTGGCTTTTAAAGGAATCCTAGGCCCTGATGCCTTTACTTCCCTCTTTAGAAAAGGGAGTGTTGTTCTATTGTGATGGATGGTTTTATTGGAAGACAGAAGGGGGTGTAGGAAAGAAAACAAGTTGTAATTAGATATATGCTTACATCTCTCTCATCGAAGTCCTATAATTCCTCATTGTCAGGGATTGTTAGATTACAAGCTTATCAAGGACAGGTGTCAATTCCTCTTTGTATTTCTTCCAAAGGGCCTAACGTAAATCTCATTTGGTAACATCCATTAAATACTGACTTAATACTATATAGGCTTAATGCCAGCATCTTCCTTTAAACATAATATTTAACTTTGGCCTTAGGTACACTACTGGCCTTGAATTCTTGAGATACAGCTGGCACTTGAACAGGAGGGGGTTGGGGCTCCAATCCACTGCATAGTCAAAAACCCACGAATAAATTTTGACTTCTCCAAAATGTAATTACTAATAGCCTACTGCTGGAAGCCTTACTGATAACAAGCAGTAGGTTAACACCTGTTTTGTATGCTATCTGTATTATATATTGTATTCTTACAATAAAGTAAGCTAGAGAGAAGAAAATGTTATTAAGAAAATCATAAGCAACAGAAAGCACACTTCCAGTACTGAACTGTATTTATTGAAAAAAATCTGGGTCTGAGTTGACCTGCACAGTTCAACCTCGTGCTGTTCAAGGGTCACCTGTACTAACTTTAAATAGCTGACTGCAGTAAGTTAACCAAAATTTATGATAAGTGGGATTTTTTTTGTGCATGAAATAACCCAACAGTAACTCTTAAATAAAAGAAAACTCATTTAAACGCAGGTATTTCGACTGTGTTTTCTAATGCTTAAGTTCTACTTCCTCCAAGAAGCTTCCTTTTTAACTCTAGAATGCATAGATTCTTTTTTTAAGTTCTCTTAGGGATAATGCTGAGTACAGGCATGAGCCTAGTACAGCCTTCATGATGGATCGAATCATGCTGAAGTTGGGTAGCAAAATCCTGGCCCACAGAGATTAAGGAAAGCTAGAAATAAGTCCCCTAACATCCCACCCTGGGCCCGATGATAGTGTATTTGCTGGTCTCTTACATTCTCCCAGCGCCCACGAAACAGACCACTACTTCTCAGATATCCTCAGACCTGTCAGTAATCAGCACTGCTCTGCTGGAAAGGATGGAGTTGTAACTTGTTTTCGATGTGTATTTTTATAATGTTTATTTTTATTTATTTTGGAGAGAGAGAGAGACAGAGACAGAGCACAAGCTGGGGAGGGGCAGAGAAAGAGGGAGACGCAGAATCCAGAGCAGGCTCCAGGCTCCAGGCTCTGACATGTCAGCACGGAGCCCGACGTGGGGCTCGAACTCACGAACGTGAGATCATGACCTGAGCGGAAACCAAGAGCCTGACGCTTAACTGACTAAGCCACCCAGCGCACCTGGAGTTGTAATTTGTTTTCAATTATGTAACCTTTTTTGTCTTTTTTTTAATTATTATTATAGTCTGTCATTTGACACAGTTTTACGAAATTCTTCTTTCTTGGAAAATTAATTTAACCTACTGTCTAAAATTAGGGGGAAGAAAGAGAAATGGCACTTAAAAACGGTAGTGTATGAACTTTTCAGTGGAAGGCAATATGGGTAAATTTATGAAGTGCACAGGAACTGTCACCTAGTTACTAGAGGTTAAGAACAGTGCATCCAAAATGTAAACCAAGGACCTACGTTCAGAGAAAATATGAAGGGGTCTGAAATGTTCAGCTGGGGATAGAGATCAATGAAGGAAATCTGAGTGAAGATATCTGGTTAATGTAATGTGTTTACTACCAAACCAGAAGAAAGGAAATCTATTGTTGAATAAACAACGGAGCCTCCTTCAATTCCTTTTGAAAGATGGCAGGGTAAAAACAACAACAAACAAACAAGTAAATAAATAAAAGTTGTGTCGCTATTTTTTGGCGAACTTGATTAGTCATTCTGTCCATGAAATTTTACCACACACTGACATTATTTAAATAGTTTCTACAGATATTAAACTACATGGATGATGATGTATGGGGTAATCAATATGGGGATGTTTATCTAAGACGCTGGGAGGTTCTCAGCTATGGCACTAATAACCTACTAAGGAAAAGATTTCTTTCTTTTTTTTTACATTCATTCATTCATTCATTCATTCATTCATTCATTTAGAGAGACAGAGAGAAAGCACGAGTGGGGGAGGAGCAGAGCGAGAAGGAATCATAGAATCCAAAGCAGGCTCCAGGTTGCCAGCTGTCGGCACAGACCCCAAAGTGGGGCTTTGGGGTCACAAGCCATAAGATCGTGACCCGAGCTGAAGTCGGACGCTTAACCGACAGCCACCCAGGTGCCCCAGAAAAGATTTCTTTCTTTTTTTTTTTAAATTTTTTTTTTCAACGTTTTTTATTTTTTTTTTATTTTTGGGACAGAGAGAGACAGAGCATGAACGGGGGAGGGGCAGAGAGAGAGGGAGACACAGAATCGGAAACAGGCTCCAGGCTCCGAGCCATCAGCCCAGAGCCTGACGCGGGGCTCGAACTCACGGACCGGACCGCGAGATCGTGACCTGGCTGAAGTCGGACGCTTAACCGACTGCGCCACCCAGGCGCCCCAAAAAGATTTCTTTCTTAAGAAGACCCTAGTTGCTTTTGAATTTAGCATGCACTTCCATTCACTTATCTATTACCTGCTTCATTTCCAATACATTCAAATTTGAACTCATGGTTGTTTGAACTTTCAAAATAGAGAAGGTATTCTACATAGTTTTCTTTTTTTATAGATTAGAAACATTTCTTCTCACTCTTATCCATTTCTTTTGTCAAATGAAACAGCTTTAATTGGAGTGATTTCCATTTTCCTCAGGTCAATTGGTAAAAGACTGGTTAAATTACCTGTGCATTTGTTTGAATGAGAGAACTATGTTATATCCAGATTTACAAGGTATCTTAATTACCCACATTTCCAGGCTCATGTAGTGGTAGAATGAAATATCTTAAAGAAATTGTACACGTTTAAGTTGCTGCCTGTGTGACAAGATTATTAATGGATAAATGGATAAATAAGAAACAGTGGGAGGCCCACTGAATGTATCTATCTTTTAATAAAGGGGAAAAAAAATCTGTGCTCACTGAAATCACGTCTATCAGAGGCTGCAGAATTGCTGGTCTGTTCTTATCTGCCAGGCCTGTCCTAAGCCTTGAAAGGACGGTGGTCCATGGGGCAGGCCACCTCTCGGCTACTACTTCTTGGCCTGGAGGCGGATCCTCCGGTACAGAAACTCATTTCCTCCTAACTGTTATTGCTCTAGCATTACATGAAATTTAATGGCCAGTCATAAGTCCTACAGAGTTCAATGGGAATGACAACATTCCAAGAAGTCTCTCGATGTGGTGGCTCCCTCAGTGGCAGCAAAATTTCTCATGGTGGATGTCTTATGACATTTTCCTTTGAAAATTCATTGGCAAATCACGCTGTCAGGCTATAAAGATGGCCTCACATATGGTCATCAGAAAGTTAATTTCTTGACAGAATTTGGCACATTACAAATAGCCGGTTAGCTTGGTCTAAAGCTATAAATATTGCTTCTACTTAGGGAGCATGAAGGGAGGAATGGGGCCAGGAAGACTTCAGTAGATCTTAAGCTCCAGGTCTTTCTTTTGGCTTAAATCATGTGTAGTTTTTCTTCCCTCTCTCCCTCCAGCTCTTATAACCTCCCTCCCTCTCTTCCTCCCTCCCTCTCTTCTTCCCTCCCTTTCTCCCTTCCTCTCTCTTCCTTCCTTCCTTCCTCCCTCCCTTCTTCCCTTCCTTCCTTCCTTCTTTCCTTCCTTCCTTCCTCCCTCCCTTCTTCCTTTCCTTCTTTCCTTCTTTCCTTCCTTCCTTGCTTCCTTCCTCCCTTCCTTCTTCCTTGCTCCCTTCCTCTCTTCCTCTCTTCCTTCCTTCTTTCCTACCTTCCTTCCTTCCTTCCTTCCTTCCTTCCTTCCTTCCTTCCTCTCTCCTTCCCTCCCTCCCTTCCTTTTTTCTTCCCTTTCTTTCCTTCCCTTCCCTTCCTTTCCCTCTCTCCTTCCTTACTTTATGCATTCTTTCCTTTAATTCTTTTCCTCCTTCTTCTTTTTTAATGAGTACAAGCTAGTCCCATCTCCCATCTTGTACTCTGTGGGCTCTTTGTCTCTCTTTTCCTTCCCCCCTTTGTTTCTTCCACATTCTGTTTTCCTTCTCTTTACTTCTCCTTGAGGTGGAGGATTCTCTCTTAGAGAATCTAAGAGCACCTTCTGCTGCCACTTAATCTCACCTGTGGCGCGGCACCAGCAAAGGGAGATGTAAAATAAGCAAGAAATACGCAAATGAAAAATGTACTTAAAAATCTGACCAGCTGTAAGTAATCTGTAATACAGATTTGGAATAAACATGGAAGGAGAATAGTGTCTTCTTTCAATCTGGAGGGTTTGTTTGAACTGGAAGATTGAGGAATTATACTCTTGACTTGAAAAGTGATCTTCCAAGTTCATGTTCAAGACACAAAAATCTGGGTTCACTTTCTAGTTCTTTCACTTAGGTAGTTATGGAATCTTGGACCGGTTACTTAAAATCTGGAAGCCTGAGTTTTCTCATGAACAAAATGAGGCTACAAAGGAGTGCTTGATGAAAAGACTGCTGCAAATATTAAACGAAACAGTGCAAATAAAATGCTTAGTAAGTTGCTTTACACTCAGAAAGCAGGGGCACCTGGGTGGCTCAGTCAGTTGAGCATCTGACTCTTGATTTTGGCTCAGGTCATGCTCTCATCGTTCATGCAGAGCCTGCTTGGGATTCTCTCTCTCCCTCTCTCTCTCTCTGCCCCTCCCCTGCTTGCACTCTCTCTGTCTCTCTCTCAAAATGAAAACAAACGTTAAAGAAAAAAGAAAACAGGTCACAAATATGTTAGCAATTACTATGACCATCATGATTACTGTGTTTCAGAAAGATTACCATAGAAGAACTTAAAAATTGCCAAAGATACTGAAGTATTTTAGGTAGGAGCTGCTGAGAAGATAATATTAAAACGCTGCATATAATTTTAAGAATGAGGAAGCCAACCCAAATCCAAATGTAAAATCTGCAGCGGGTTTATTTACAGCTACCTCTTTGCCTGCTATAATCGTGCTGGATTCCACCACAGCGCAGGGGGCTTTGACGGGATTGTGATCCTAGCCGTATCACCTGATAGCTGTATGAAATTATGAAAGCCATTTAACCTTTCCGAATCTCGGTCCTTACAACCCTCTTCAACAAAACTGGGATAATAACAGCTACCACGTTGCATTATTGTGAGGATCAACTATAATAATGTATTTGACGGCTTTATAATGAGCCAAGGGCTATTATCCCCATGCACTGCACTAAGGGAGCACAAGTCTATTGCTCCTACAGTCACAACTCCTGCTAAAAACAAATCGGAGTTAAATGAAAAGAGTGGCGGGGTTTTTGACAAAAGACCATTGTGCATGTCCTCTCCATTGGCCTTCTGATAAAGGCCGGGTGGCCGGGAGATGTGTCCATTTGCATAGCTGAATCACAATCATAACCGTCATGATAGTAAATAAAGGGTGTTTCTTTCACTGTTGCTTTCTGAAACGAAAGAAAGCCAGTGTCTCTGGGGAAAGAAGTTTGTCTGGACAAAGAAAGAACTCATGGAAAAACCATGAAGCTAATTTCAGATATATTGTATTTTAGATCCCTTTTCACTTGACTCACGGAACATGTCAGGATTGACAATTACACATAATTTATCTAAAGAACATAAAGATACAGGTAGTGACTGGACATTATTTAACAAAAGCCAAGGTAACAAAGAGACTAAGGATTAGCCTGCCACCAATGTGATTTCAATCCATGAAAAACTCTTTCTCTTGGAGGAAAATCCTATTTATTTCTATTCTATCTTCAAAGCACAATGGGCAGCTTTACCGTGTGGAAGAATCCTTGCCCCCCAAAAAGCAGCCCAGCCCAACAAGGTCTGCTGAAAACACCTTTGACTCACCAGCACAAACTACCTACCGCCCTGGGCTCGCTCTCTAACTGAAAAACTCTAGGAAGGGAGAAGAGAAGAGTCTTTTTTGTTTCAAGTGAAGGACAGTGTGACAGCGTCACATTAGCTTCAGGTGTACGACACAGCGATTCAACAAGCCTCTCCCTTCTGCTGTGCTTGCCAAGTGTAGCGACCCCCTGAGAAGAGGAAGGATTTTTGCTCGTGTGTTCATTTCTAAGAGAGCCTAGCTTTCTGGACAAGGCAGCGTGGGTTGGCACAAGTCCGCAAATCCCTTTTCGTGTCCTGAGATCTCCTTACTAACATCTGTATTTGTTTCTCATGTCCTTCTTTCAAACTAGGTCAACGTGGGCTGCAAGGTGAGTAGCCCAGTCACTAACTGTCTAAAACTTTGATCAAGGTATTTAACCTCTCCCCTCTTCCTATCAGTTTCTGAATTGCTAAGAGGAGAATAATAGTAATAATAATAATACCACCTCTGTCTTGGGTTTGCGTGAATATTAAGTGAGATTATAGATAAAACTCCGATTCTGTTTCTTGGAAAAGAATAATAGCCCAAGCACCTTATCTGATCTCCTGCCACCACTGTTCCGGGACCCACGTTACCTGCGTGCATTACTACAAACAGTGATGGGACATGTGACCCCGATGCCGCTTTGTAAAGGAGCCCATCCTCTGCATGTGGTGAGGACAGAAACGCTACAAGGGAGGAATTCATTAAAGGTCAAGGTGAGGCTTGACACACTAATTTAAAGGGGAAGGAACTGAACTCCAAAGTGGCCTGATCTGACTTTTTATATTTAAATAATTCCTGGGTTGGTGGAGACCACCCAGACACTATGGCTCACTTCTCCTCCTTCTGGTCACCCTCATCTCCTCTCAGCAAAATGCAATCAACCTTTTGTTTCTTTATGTGACTACAGGAAAAACGCGGTATTCCAAAAATTAGGCATTTAACGGTGAAGTAAACCAATAACCAACCTGACAGTTGGATTAACGGCTATTGGAGGACCTCTGATTATTAGTTTAGAACACAAGAGTCTAATCCCATGTTTGGAGAAGGGACGGAAGAACTCAGGCATGAACATTTCCCCAATATTACCACGGCTCATACCAGGAATATTGGGAGAGGGTGTTAGGAAGGAGCAACTGGGCAAGGGAGGACCAAGGTAGTGGGATATTTGGGGAATATGACCCCCACCCCTCCATATTGCCCATCAACCGACCCCTCCCCCCCCCCCTCCCCCATGAGAATGATGCACCCACAGAGAACTTGATCTGCACTGGCCAGAGGCTTGAAGTCTTAACCAACACACCTCACGTGAAATCACACTATTTATAGGGAAAAAATCAGTATTCCATCTAAAAATCAGAATCAGGATATGGGGACCCTGGGTGGCTCAGTAGGTTGAGTGTCCGACTTTGGCTCAGGTCATAGTCTCATAGTTCGCAACTCTGAGCCCCACATGGAGCCCGCTTCAGACCCTCTGTCCTCCCGTCTCTCTGCTCCTCCCCCGCTCCTCCTGCTCGCTCTCTCGAAAATGCATAAACATTTAGAAAAGATTTTAAAAAGTAAGTCAGAATCAGGATATCATTTTCACTCTAAAAAAGGCTGCTGGAGTAAATAACTAATGGAATAAAACCTAGGAAATTAATTCATATCCTTTTATCTTCCATTAAAAAATAGTGATCATGATCATAGCTCATTTTTAAAAGAATCACCTGTGTGCAAACATCTCACTTTTCCTTTGACTTCAAAAATGACAGACTCATAGGGAGGTGAGGGAACTTACTGTCTCAACTTCACCCAGAAGGAAACCGAGTCACAGATCATGAAATGACTGGTCCCAGTGTCCTCAGCCAGCTGGCAGAAACTGGCAGAAACCTCTCATTCCCAGGCAGTGCACCCTCATGGCACTCACATCCGTTCCCATAGGTTAAAAAATACCCTAAAATAAACCGATTCAGGAAATACTAGAAACGAATACATTAAACTTGTGGTTAATACTGGGATACAGGGGCGCCTGGGTGGCTCGGTCGGTTAAGCGTCCGACTTCGGCTCAGTTCATGATCTCGCAGTCCGTGAGTTCGAGCCCTGCGTCGGGCTCTGTGCTGACAGCTCAGAGCCTGGAGCCTGTTTCAGATTCTGTGTCTCCCTCTCTCTCTGCCACTCCCCTGTTCATGCTCTATCTCTCTCTGTCTCAAAAATAAATAAACGTTAAAAAAAATTAAAAAAAATACTGGGATACATAGTCCTTTGTGATATGCTGGCAATTCTATTCCTGCTGGTGCTTGTAGCTCACAACTATCGGCTCACATTTACATAGCCCTTCATACAACTGCGGGCAGAGCGGTATGTTCTCAGTTCTAGGATTTCCAGCAGGCCAATGGGTGAGATTATGCCACACTACGCACTTACTATTGTTTATCTGGATATTACGCCATTCGCTCCAGGACCTTACTCCCCGCCTGGAAGTTGGAGTCTAATAGACTGTTAAACAACATCCTATTTTGGATTTGGTCACACAAGGCTACCATCAAATATATCACGTAATCTAGCCATAATGTCCTACGTATGAGGTTTCAGATTATGTTAAAGACACCATTCCGTAATTTTAAAACTCCGTAAATTTTAAGTTCTGACTCCCAGTATTGTAGGAGGTATGGCTATTCGTGTGCTGAATGTACTGTGCCCCCCTCAACCTCCCCATCTGAGCTTAACTGTGCCTGGAAATATTTTTATTTAAGGCAGTTTAGTTAAGTAGACGGAGCAGGAAAAATGAAGTCATGTTGTTTCCCTCTGTTTATTTTGATTAGAAAATTAAGAAGCATTTTATAAAATAACCATGTCTCTCTCTTGAGGAGTAAATAGAACATGAAAGCATGTTGCCAGATCCCATAGGAATCTTTTTCTGAAATCTATTATCCCAAAGTGACTAGAAGCATGGACTACATGATTTTGTAACGGGGGGTAGTAGGGAGAGGAAGGAAACAGTGATTGTTTTAGAAATGAGTAATGTTAAAAAGAAACTGTGATCATCCAGCGTATTTACAGAGTGCTATGTATTAAGTATTGATGTATAAAACTCTTATCGTTATATTAAAAACAAGACCTTTTGTACAATGGCGAAGTTGACAATATGCTATTATTCTGTGGAGTACATAAGGAATTAATACATGAGCTCAGAAATCAAACAATGATAGGAGTGGCTAAAGCTTTGCTTTGTAAAAGTTCCTGTAAATTCAGATGCTATCCAAAGGGTCACAGTGGGCCACTCCCCCTAAAATGACCAAATTCACTTCATCTCTCATCACTGATCGTTGGAAATTTTCCTGTCATCTATTTTCATACTGAGTGTTGAGCCTTTTCATTTTTCCCAAGTCTTTGGAAGGGAGGCGGAATCAAAGCCTGTGCTGATATGTAGAATACACACCGCGGCCTTCCCATCACCAGACAAAGCAACCCGAAATCAAGCCACTGTTACGTCAAAACTTGTGAGGAGTAGATAAGAAAAATACACTGATGGGGAGAAAACTGCTGGTGACCTGCTCCAAGCTTAAATATCTTTGTTGTAAGGACAGTGACAAATAGAGAGCAGTTAAGAGTCATCTGGAGTACCAAAATTTCATGCCACTACTGTATTTATTTTTAGCATTTATTATTATTCATTGGGTACTCCTGGAATAATGGTGCTGTGAATTATGCATTGCAGAATGGAATGGGGGAGTGGTATGTATAATTCTAAATTTACAAACACGAGACAAATTAGTAATACTGCAGTTATCAAAGGAAACAGGCCTAATTAAAGAAATAACTGCTACGAAACCATATGCAACTCAAACCAGAAAAAGACAATTCAAATGTAATGAATGCCTTTAATATTAATTACAGAATTCGTAACAATACATTGGGACAGCTCTCTTGGAGAATTCAGCTTCCTGTTTAACAGTTTCTGACTAATTTTATTAACCTGTACATCTGAGAGGATCAACCCCCTCTGGGTTTAATTAGAAGAAAATTCAATTTAAATCTAAATGTCAACAGTGGTTACTAATTATGGCAAGGCCCTGGACGGGACAGCAAGTCTGTAATCAGGCAGTTCCCTGGTAACAATTAACACTTTCTTTCTGAGTTACGAGTGCGTTAGGATATTTTAAAATAAATACGATTCAGCATGGGACACCGCTAATATCATGAGCCCCTACTGCTGGGTGCAGACATGCAGAAGAGGATGCCAAATTAAATTACAGAGATTTCTCAAACATATAGCTGAATAATAAGCAGCTACAAAACTAGGTCAGGGTCGAAAAGCTAGAGCTGAATGCCCCTCCCCCAACATGCAAAATAAATATACCCACTATCTCTGAATGGAAATCATTCTTTTGTTATGCCCTTTGTCAAGAATACATTATTGCAAAATGATATTTATTTCCACAATCTTCACAGCTGTGAGCACGACTGAATTAATCTTTCTAGAACTGATTTCATTTGCAATTTCATGATTATGATTATAAAATGTAAATTTATTACTTAAAAGAGAAATGATTATAAAAGACACAGATAAAAAAAGACAGTTCTTTATCTATTGGTTTGCTTTGCTCGATACTAATGAAATAAATAGCTGACTAACCCTGAAATAAAAACAAACAGTATATAAATGATGGCAAAAATGTGAAATGAAAGCGAGGAAGACAATAAAAAAAATCAACTCTTTTAACGTAACACATACGCTGATTCTATGGCTCACAGAAGTATCAGGTCGTGCAAATTTTGTTGGCGAGGCTAGGCTTTATGGTTTAGTCATTTGAGATTTTTCTATCACTGCCATTCTTTAAATGTTAGCATTAAAGATAATACAGAAAGTACTTGGTACTACTAATCTTTTTTTTTTTTTTCCCCCAGCTTTCAGTTTTATGCTCTTAAAAGATAATCACTAGCAGGCCATTCTCAGACTGTTTAATATTGATGCCCTAAATAACAAATTAGTTTAAAGAAACCCGTATTTATAAGACTTCAATTTTTCAAGGAATGCAGTCACTACATTGGTCTCCTGTTCTTGAAATACACTGCTCCTCAGAATCAATATTTAACTGCCTACTGTGTGCAAAGAACTGTATTGGTTGCCAGGGTATGCACAAGGATTTGAAGACAAGCATTGCTGAGTTCAACGATGGCTAGTTAAAAATAATAAAGTCAGGTTTTCTTGTAATAACCAGGGCAAAACAAACCATTTATTTGATGCAGTAACTTTATTTACAGAACTCACTCTGCCCCCCAAACCAGAGTGATCCATTTTTGAAAGTTACCAACTGTATTTTTGCTGTTTAAAATTGAGACTCTGTAAATACAAACACAATTAGGACACATTGTATTAAATACGATCGAGCGTCAAACGTCTCTTTACAGAGAGACCACTGATACCTATGGCTCAACTAAGAAATGAGTGTCAATAGATGGTTATAAGCACTTATGCTCATAATAGATGCAATGGTATCTTTAAATAAATATGAACACATAAGACTGCTGTTTAGCATGTCAACCCAATCAACAGAGATCATATTTCTATACCAGGAATGCGTCGACTAGCTTTCTGCATTTGTTCACAATCATAAAGCAAAACGCAAGCACTGTCACAAGGCATTTCTTGTATTCAATTGGATCCAAACTAGCTGCAGAGGAAAGGCTATTTAAGCGTACGTGACAAAATAAGCTATGTATATGTGAATAAATTATTTTTTACTGTATGATTCCCTTCCATTGGCTTTACCTGTCTGAGACTCTGAGTGTTCAGTCAAATATTTCTACCTATGACTTTTATAGCTTTGTAGAGAGTGAGTGTGGCCGAGCTTTGGGTTCGTTCTCCCAATCCAAATATTATCTATCACCTCCTCTAGTGTGACGGTTAATCACTCTTGGCTGAAGATGTCTCTATTATTGCTTCTTTACAGTTCAGAGCCATGGACACTTCCACGGGCATGAAGGCCTTCTTCCTCCTTGAAGAGTCCACATTTCACCTCTGGGAGGCATGATGCCTCCACCAGGCTGCTACCGAGCAGAGCGCCTGGTGTTCACCAAGCAATTGCCCGGCTGGTAAAATTCCATCCTGCAAGCAAAACCTTAGTCGGCTGTAAAACATGGTGTGCTGCTTTGTGTTGTCACACTGCTCAGGGGTTCCATGTTTAAACGAAATCTGGAGAGGTCATGCCCATGTGAATGTTGCCTTTTTTTCCCCCTCCCCCGCCCCCCGCTTTTTTTCCTCTCCCTTTTTATTCTGTCTTTAAACAGTATCGTGCACCAGGGAGATTTTCACTGACTCCTTCGGCTTTCTCTTCTAGCTTCCAAAATGCTACCTGAGGCACCGTATCCTCCCCTGAAAGGTGACAGCATTAACAAGTGTGCCTTGTTGGTTAATTGCACAGCTTGGAGTTCTGCTTTAAACTAGCCATTAATGACTTGTTTGTCCTGAGCTGAGGATACCTTTGAGATAATTTTCATAGGCATTCCATTATTAGACACCTGTTGGGTGTTGGATCTCTCAGAAGGAAGAAACACGTTCCTTAAAACTAAGTAAAATGAACTGACAAGAACAATGACATTAACTACATCAGAGACAGTATAAAAAGACAGTGCTTCTCAGACCAGTCTTAAACTGCAATTGACCGCGTAATATTATTGTAAATATTATAATGCAAACTCGGAACAGGTGTCGAGAGCTATTTTCCTACACTTTTAAATGTTAACTCTTTCTTTCTGCTTAACTGAAACTTTAGTTAAGATCTTTTGATAACAAAACGGAAGTTCTATAACCACAGCTCAATAATAAGGTGAATGGAAAAACAGTTGGTTTCTGTCTCCCTCAGCTGCTTACCTTGATGTGTTCAAGTCAAAAAGAGAAAGAGAGAGTGTACGTTCTCCATTATACCAACCACCACAATGGCAAACGATAAGTACAAAGCACTGTTTTGTACTCCCTGCTGGTATAAAATCTCTATTTTTAAAATCTTATGAGAAATTTAATTTTATTTTCATTGAGGCCCATAGGTTTCCAGCAAGGACTAAGTGGACCTATCATGTCACACTGTTTTGCAGCCATTAAAATGGTAAAGTTTTAAGGAAATCAGCTGTGTTATTTAAAAAAAAATTTTTTTTAACGTTTATTTATTTTTGAGACAGAGAGAGACAGAGCATGAACGGGGGAGGGGCAGAGAGAGGGAGACACAGAATCTGAAACAGGCTCCAGGCTCTGAGCTGTCAGCACAGAGCCCGACGCAGGGCTCGAACTCACAGACCGCGAGATCATGACCTGAGCCGAAGTCGGCCGCTTAACCGACGGAGCCACCCAGGTGCCCCAACATTTATTTATTTTTGAGACAGAGAGAGACAGAGCATGAACGGGGGAGGGTCAGAGAGAGAGGGAGACACAGAATCGGAAACAGGCTCCAGGCTCTGAGCTGTCAGCACAGAGCCCGACGCGGGGCTCGAACTCACGGACCGCGAGATCGTGACCTGGCTGAAGTCGGACGCTTAACCGACTGGGCCACTCAGGTGCCCCTTTCTTTTATGTTTTTATTAATTTGAATCTTCTCTTTTCTTCTTTCTTTCTTTCTTTCTTAATTTTTTTTTAACATTTATTTATTTTTGAGACAGAGACAGAGCATGAACAGGGGAGGGGCAGAGAGAGGGAAACACAGAATCTGAAACAGGCTCCAGGCTCCGAGCCGTCAGCACAGAGCCCGACGCGGGGCTCGAACTCACGGACCGCGAGATCGTGACCTGAGCCGAAGTCGGCCGCTCAACCGACTGAGCCACCCAGGCGCCCCGAACTATGTTATTTTATACCTGATGTCATATTATGGTAGCTTCACAGCAACTTCGAGAAGCAGAGATGATGTTTCTGCGGAGAAGGGCCCCAGTGAGAAAGAAAATACCTTGTGGAAGAAGTGAGTATGGCAGTGGGAACAGGGAATTAGGAAGGTTCTGGAGCATTGCTCCTCCGTCTGTCCCTCGGCCCTCGGTCCGGCCATTGAATTTAATGACTCAGAAGAGCCCTCCTGTGTAATGTTAGGATCAGGAAGATTCTAGTGTAGTATTTCCCAAAGTGGGATCCACAACATGAGAGTAGGTTATATTTAAATGGGCTAAGTTGGGACATGCCAGGTTAAGGAAAGGTCAACGAGCTTCTTCATGCCAAGATCACCCAAGGGTTCTGGATCATTCAAGAGGATTCTAAGTCCGGATATTCCATACGCTTTTCTTGCCTCTTTACTCTCTAAGGTGTCCCTAAATTGCTTCACTCGTGCTGAGAGACTCCAGAAGCTACAGGGAATGGAGGTTCACTGGACTCCCCAGGGTGAGTGCAGCAACTGTAGACCGGAATGTTCTGGGCTTTTGCCCCTCGATTTTAATAACATGTTTATAGTTAATGCCCTTCTTGCTAAAACAAAACAAAACAAACTGAGACAAAACAAACCAATTGTTGGGGTGTAACTGACAATCCCACTATGATTACTCAGGACTGAGAACAGATAATTATAAGAAAAAAAAAGCCAACACAGATTATTCTGGTTGGTCTGTCTCATGTTGTTTATAATGATTTAACTTGCCAAGCCAGTTCTATAGGCTTCTGAAGCCTCTGCTTATATTGTTAAACCTGGTGGTCCAGGTAATCGTTACTTCTATCTTGTTTTAACTTAAGATGGGGCTTTTCTGTTGATCAATAATCCTGACTTGATAGAAT
This sequence comes from Neofelis nebulosa, assembly GCF_028018385.1. Classification (NCBI taxonomy): domain Eukaryota; kingdom Metazoa; phylum Chordata; class Mammalia; order Carnivora; family Felidae; genus Neofelis; species Neofelis nebulosa. The sequence continues at coordinate 10,568,967 of NC_080795.1, forward strand.
GTGTGTGTGTTTTTTTTAAGGTAAATCCTGATTAATTTTCTCACCAGGATCATATCATATGCTTTCTTTCATATTCAAAATTCATTTGCTTTCTTAAATATTTAAGATTTTAAACATTAGAGTATGCTTCCTAAAATTGACAGATAATTATATATTCGAGAAAAAAGATCTACAATAGATTAATAACTACAGTATTCTTCAGGGCATCCGGTTTTAAACATGCATTGTTAAATAAGATGTTTGTTAGCCTTCAGCACTAAAGCCAAATTATTAGCAAAGAGCTAAGTGAAACCAAAGATATCTGCAACCCTGATCTTATCGAAATAATTATAGAACCTTTAATGTCCCACCAGGCACAGAGAGAAAAACAAATGCAGCCAAGAAGGAGAAGCATAATGGAAACAGACAGAAGTAGGACACTCATTCTACTTTTTACACAGCAGACACAAACTACTGTGGAAAGTTGAAGAGAATACAAAAATGACTGCCGAACCAAAAATAAATTTTAATTGCTGTCTCAACTGACAAAATATTAAGAAAATGCATTTAAGTAAAAGAAAAAGAAATTGCAATTTAATTGGGTTACTCTTTTCTTTCCATACAGATACATAATTGTTTAGATCAACAGACACATACTCATGTATATACGTGTGTGTGTGTGTGTGTGTGTGTGTGTGTGTGCACGTGTATGACACATTTGGCTATGTAACAAGGCATGTGAGTATGCATCATGTGTGCTTCTCTGCTTTGGAATCATTACCGATTATTTTATTCAATGGTCAGTGTGTTTAATGTCCTATAATTTGGCTAGATAATATGCATAAATTGATTTGCCATGCAAAATATTCTTCTCCCCATCAACTTTGGCTCTATCTTTACCATGAATCAGGCTTTATGCAAGTATGAAACAAAATACACTTATGAAATAACTGCATAACCCATAATAGGTGCTCAGTTTGTAAAATGACTTAATGAGGAAGTGAATGAGTCCTATCTTGCCTATGAGTCATTTCTACAATGAACGTTTTCTTTCTTAGTTGGAAAGATAGTGCTAAGAGTTTTGTGGATGTGCTTCAAGGACTAGCCTCCACAGCAACCACTTTGCTTTACAAACTGCACTGGGCTTCCACTCAAAATTTCCTTTATAGGCTAAGACACACTAATGGGAAAACCACTGGCCCAAGAAGTCATTCAAAGGTCTCCACAATTTGGTACCACCTCATTTTCCAATCTATTTTCCTTATCTTTCACTTGGGACACACTGAACTATTTGTCAGTCCCTGATGGGACTGTTGCCGTTCTTTCTTGCAAAGAACACTTTTCTTTATCCTCTCCGCCTGCCTAAAACTTACATACGGTCTTTAGGGTCAGCTTCAAGTTCATATTTCTTGTGTGTCCGCACCACGTTCCTGGCGATGCTGCATCGTGTTAAATGAATACAACAGAGTATTTAAGATATGGTTCCTGTCAAAGCCCTAAAACGCCAAGCATTTCTATGAAAAAGCATCAACTAGTTATGTGATCAGACATTTTAGGATTTCTTTTTAAGTTTCAGCTGAACGTGTTACCATCCCTTCATAAAATAAACATAGTCGTTTACAGTAAACTATAAACTTTCGATAATCATCAACTTAAGAGTATGACACTTAAAGATGTATCTGTAGGTTATAGTTTAGGTAATATTAACTATACCTATATACAAAGGAAGTTTTCTCTTTTATTAAAAGGGTAGAGTTATAAAATTTAATTTCTCTAAGCAAATATAATAGCAGGAAATGTATCTAAAACCTTCCAACAAAGGGGCGATTCATTCCAACCTTTTTTCCCCCGTTAAAAAAAAAACATCCTATGAAATCAAAGTGCCCTTGTATATATACCAGCTCCTGATGGAGGAGCTGGTGGTTTGAGAGAGAAACATAGTGTAAGATTCCTTAGTAGCTAATAAATACAGGGCTATTGTCCCTGAAAACACTGCCATCTGTTGTCAGAAAAGAAAGGTCACTTCTGAAATTTTGCCAGGCAATAGGTTTTCTACAATCATAGAAAAATAAAAAAATCTGAGACTCTTTCTTCACTGAGCAGGTCACCCTGCAGGAGAGAGAAGTCTCTGGAAACTGAAATTTGGAAGATGTCCAAAGTACAGAAATAGACCGTTTTTCTCAAATAGTGAAACGGTTCTCTAAAACAAAGTGACTCTCCACAGGCAGCTCTTACTAATTACCCTATACCGATCTGTATTATTTTACTTTCTTCCAAATATAGAGAGAGCCAAAGTTATGATTGAAATTCCAACCATCACACCTGGGTTAAGGCTATCTTTTTCTTAACTTTTCCTAAAACTTTCCATTAAATTTTATTAGGTGATAAATCCTACAATATTCCCTGTGGATCCATAAGAGAAGAGAAAGAAAAAAAAAATCATCCAAATCATCATCTAGTCAATCTGTATGGGAAGGATTTTAAAAGTCTCGTATGTAACGCGTTATTTTCTGTCACAAAGTAATCTACACCTTCTAAGAAAGGATTACTACAGAAGCCATTTATCACTTACCAACCCTCTGAATTATTTTTTTTTTACCACTTTTAATTAGGGAATTTAAGTTGTACCCCAGATTAAATAGAGAAGGGGTTTATGAGCCATCATATCAGTTTAGATGTTCTAATTTCAGTGGTATGTTCTCAGTCCTTAAACTCATCCATGTTCATTTCAGTGTAGAAATCCAACCAAGGATTCCATGCCAGTGTAGAAGCTCCAACCAAGGACTCCCACACTGAGGCTTTACTTATGCTCCTTTAGTCCACATCATAACTATAGGAGGTGGGCTTGCTAGACCCCATTCACAAATAAAAACATGAAAGAGGTTACGTATCCTCCCTGATTTCACACAGCCAGGAACACCAAAGTCAGGATTCAAATCCATAGGTATCCATCTCTATAATCTCTGAGCATCCTTCTACAAGCCTTTTCCTCCACACGTGCTGTGGATTATAGCATTATGCCTGTTTCCAAATCGTATTTTATCTTTTAGGGGATGCATGGTGATTGTGATGCTTTTCCTTAAACATTTCTACTTCCTTTTTTTTTAAATTTTTTTTAACGTTTATTTATTTTTGAGACAGAGAGAGACAGAGCATGAATGGGGGAGGGGCAGAGAGAGAGGCAGACGTAGAATCGGAAGCAGGCTCCAGGCTCTGAGCCACCAGCCCACGCGGGGCTCGAACCCATGGACCGTGAGATCGTGACCTGAGCTGAAGTCGGACACTTAACCAACTGAGCCACCCAGGCGCCCCAAACATTTCTACTTCTTGAAACACAAAAACCGGTAAACTCGTGGTAAGTAAAGGTGTATCCTAAGATATCCAGCTGGGAGCAGTTCACCAGTATGGGATTTAAAAATGACGACAGATGAGGGGCGCCTGGGCGGCTCAGTCGGTTAAGAGGCTGACTTCCGCTCCGGTTCACGAGTTCAAGCCCCACGTGGGGCTCTGTGCTGACAGCTCGGAGCCTGGAGCCTGCTTCGGATTCTGTGTCTCCCTCTCTATGCCCTTCCCCTGACTCGCGCTTTGTCTCCATCTCTCTCTTAAAAAAATTAAACAAACATTGGAAACATTTTTCAAAAACGATGACGGATGATTCGCAAAGTAAAACTAAACAGGTGCCCAATCGTGCTTACGTGTGAAAGGCCGGCAGACCTGAACACGGCATGAACTGGCCTTGGCTTTGGGCTCACTGTGCCTAGAGGGACACTACCTTGAGGCAGGAGAGCAAAGCCCAGCCTGTTGCAGGGGTTGGAACTGAGACCTTGACGGCTCTAGTCAGAGGGAAAGGTGAAAAGCCTCTATGAAAAGCATACCCACCATTCCCAAGTGGCTGAAAACCAGCCACTATTATGAACTCAGACTCCTTTCACTGACAGTTATGTTTAAATTATGAAAATCTCAGTGGTGTATGACTTCCACGATGCAATTTCTGAAGTTCACACTAATGATGTTCAGCACACCTGCTTTGAGATCCCATCTTGCTGAGAAATGGCAGGCCTTTGAGAAAACCTTTGAGCCCACAGCTTAGCTTACGTGTATTCAATGCATTTGTACCACCTTAAGAATAATTTATAAATCTGGTATAGTACACAGTAAATGCCCTACCTATGCCTATTACTGTAATAACCCACAATCTTAATAATGGTGTTGCACAGATCTTTCAGACTCTCACAACGTGAGAAACTACCTGCATGGTCTGCTTTTATTAAAAACCATTGTAAAGGTGATCTATGACTCTGGTTTTCAATATTTGAGAATCATGTAACAGATAAAAAAAAACAGTTGTGCGTTTCATCTAGTCAATCCTTTAATTTTACAATTGGAGAAACCCACCCCAGGGAGGTTAAGGGATTCGTTCAAAGTCCCACTACCACTTAGTAAAGAACTCAGCCAGTGCATGGCTTTTTCCACTATATTCCAAATAAAAGACCCTATTATTTTCCCATAGTCGAGAAGTTTTGACTGTCATAATGCCATGTTAAGTCACTAAGATTTATTTTCTGATTATTGCTAAATACCAACCCAACTTATTAGCTTCTCTGAATCTTGCTTTCCTCATCTATAAAATGGGAATAATGATATTGAATTCAAGATGGATTTGTTCTTGTTGTTGTGCCAAATAAATGCATTGCTCTGCTTTTGATGAAGTGTCACATCCCGAAGTGACCATAGCCATTCTGTTGGTCACAAGAGCTTGACCTTGAGGGGAAAAAAAAAATGAATGAAGCATGTCTGAGCTCAGCAGGCTTCTTATTTTCTGCTAAGTTAGAGGGAAAACCAGAGAGAACTTCAAATTGTGCACGTGAAAGAAAAGAGTTTATAGTTTCTGCTCTAACCAAAACTATATTTAATCATTACAGGTAATGGAAAGAATAAGCTATAATAGTGAAAATGGAAAAGGACAGGACAGGACAGGACAAGAAAGGAGAGAAGAGAGGAGAGGACAGGAGAGGACAGGAGAGGGGAGGGGAGGGAAGGGAAGGGAAGGGGAGGGGAGGGGAGGGGGGGGGGAGGACAGGACAGGACAGGAAAGATTAAAAGTAACAGCCAGAAGAACAGAACTGTCTGAAACTTTCTGGGGAGAGCCCTCTGAATAACTAGGTAGTTCTCTTTTTCCATGTCCCTATGCTTATCTTACATATTAGGTCTCTTCCGATGGACTGCAAACTCAGCGAAGGCAAGCCTCATATCTCTTAATCTTTGTAAATTCCCAATATTTAACAGTGTCTGCCATGTAAGAAGCATTTAGTATGTGCTCCTTGATACTAAGAAGTTGTCTGGAGAGTGGTCTTTTACCTATGGCTCAGAAACAACCTATCTTTTAAAGCATTTTAACCATTTTGGATATAAATATTTCTAAAATGATACTATGCAATCACTACTTCATTAAAAAGCCTCCTTAGCACAGTTTTTTTTCTTCTTAAAATATCAGAATGTTTTCCTGGAGCATAAATTACTATAATCTGCCATAAAAGGATGATATTCTCAAGGGGCTACTAAGTATGTTCTTGGTGTTGGATAATGGGTACATGCCTTTAGGCTTTGAAAGTTCTTAGAAGCGACTGCGTTTAAAACAGTTTTTTAGGATCTTATGTACCTATCAGGTTGTCACGTTTTTGTGGTCAGTTCTAGGTCTGACGCTAGTAACCAACAACCAACCCTCTTTATAATTAGTTGCTTCTAAACACAGTGCTTTAGGAAACCTTATCACGAACCCAGCTACACTGTGTATAGAACATGAGTTTCAGATAATGCGGATTATATCTCTTCTGGCTCTCCTTTTTAATCTCTGCGTGTTTGGCTTTATGTCTCCCGCCAAAATAAAAAAAAAATGTCTAAGCTCTAGGAAAGTGAGGGTAGTATTATCCCCATGTAATTTAGAGTGACAACATGTCCAAAGATTTTTTTTTTCCTAAAAGTAAATACATTAAAGTGCACAAAACTCCCAAACAAGTCAAATTTGACTAAACTTGCAAGTAATGAAACTATTAAAGATAATATTAAAGTGTTCTTTTTAATATCAACTATTAAGACAATGATAGTAGCCACTGAAATTCCTTTACTGTCCTATCAGCAGCCCGGCCTCACTCTGAAATTGCTCAGAAACCCGACTGTGGTTTATCTTCATATCCTTCGATATAAATATATACCCTTAGTGGCAGAAAGTTTAAGCAACATGATTTTTAGTGATATTTCAGAAAAAAATTTAACAAACACATGATGGAATAGAAATTATACTTGACTTGGACTCAGAAGACCCAGGACCCAACCCTGATGGCCCTTAGTATGTCCCTCAGCAACTCTAAGATGTGCATTTTGGTAAGTTGACCTTAAAGTTCCTTGCCAGGATGAACCTTCCTGATTCTCCTGATTCTTCATTACAATATATGGGGGGGGGGGGGTAATAAAAAAAAAGAAGAAGAAATGAGAATCTTATCCTGTCATAAATTCACCATTTGTTTACTTCATTTAATTCATTAGATATTCATTAAGCACCGACTGTATACCGATATGAGATTGAAGCCCAATCCCTACTCTCCAGAGGCTCCCCATTATCCAATCAGGAGGTAACACTCATACACAAATAAGGCAGCAAAGTTTATGTTACTGAGGCACACAAAACCTTCATAACGCAATCCTAGCCTACTTTTCTAAGAGCCTCCTGGATAGCCATTCTAACCCTATAAAGGTTGCATTCCAAATAGACCAACTCCATCACTCCTGAAGCTTCCCCGTGATTTGCTCATGCCGTCCTCTGCCTTCCTCCTTGCCTGTGTCTCAATCTGCCTGGTGACGTCCTTCCTCCAGGGCCCACACAGACATCACCTTCTCCGCAGGACACCAGCTCTTTCCCCAGCCAGGACTTCATGCGTTCCCCTCCTGCCACTTCATACCTGTGACCGCTACTGCACTTGCCTGCAGTGGCGTCTGGGTTCGTGTGACTGCCTCCCCCGGGAAGAGGACTCTTCAAGGACAGGATCCTTCCCTTGCTCCAATTTTACCTCTAGGACTAGTGGAGCTCCAGGAACGAGTAAGTGCTCAAAAATGCTGACTGAATGAAACTGCACGGATAGTGACGAAGCTGCCACTTGCGTGGTGTAGACACTCAGGACTACAGCCCCATCAGGGTGTAAGTTTCAAGACCAGACACAATGAGACAAGAGAGCATGCACAACAGCTTCACTCGTTCAAGGCCATCTATCAGTGTTGGATTTGTTTCACTTAAGTTTATTTCTTCACTCGTGCATTCAACAAGCTAAACAGTCGTAAGCCAACGTTGGAATTGCACCCAACCTGCCTATACTGTTATCAAGCTGTTTTCTGCAAGGATAGTCCACAGTTCCATGTCATTGTCATTCCATGTCAGAGTGCTGGTGGGATCTGAAAGGCATGGCTTTAGTGACCAGCAAAGGCACGAACCAGCAGGAAAGACCGAGGCATGCGTAAGGAACGTGACAGAAGACTGAAAGCCATGAAGGAGGCTACCCCAGTTTTTTCCAACAGCGGCCAAACAAGGAGAGGGGTGGAGGTTCAACATGTCACTTTTCTGGTCTACAGAGGTGAATACACTGCACAGCATCATGCTAAAGATTCTTCAAGGTCTCCCTTCAATCTGATAAATGAGCTCCTTTCCTAGAGCAATCTGGCTTTGGATAAGAAAACTTCCAAGATCTAGAATCCACTATTATTGTCAGTCCTATAAGCCTGTAACCCTTGGACCCTGAGAAACGTGATTAACAGCCTTGCTATGTGAGTGACATTCAGGTACCGTGTATTGGAGAGAAGGATTCTATCATTGCACTCCAAGTTTCAAGTTGCCAGAAAGAAATGTGTTTCACTTTAAGTTCCAGTATTCAACAAATGTTAGTCTTCTGCCCCTCTTGCTCCAAGAGCACCAAATATTTGGATGCAAAATTTACATAAGGACACGAAGCAATTCAAGACAGCTGTAGAATTGCTATAAAAACACAACAGAGCACACAAACGATGTCCCTGTGATTAGACCAGAAGGCATGGGGGAAGCATGGAGAGGGGGTTGGAAGGTCGGGGGTGACTGCTGAAGGCTTCCATGATTACCGTGATTCCACTGGCTAGTTCCCTGTTTGCACCTTTGCACCTCTTGATTTCCGCTCTCACCAAGAAAGCTACACAACCTGTTCAAGAAACAGACTGGGTGCCATCTACAAAGGAAATGCTTTAGGGTTTTGGTTCACCATTAAAGTTGTGTCTAGATTATGTAGTCCTAGGCCCTGGGATATAACTGGTTAGGAAAACACTAGGTAACTGAGAAGGTCAAAATTTCATATATAATATATAAAATTATCTATGTTTTATATATATATATGTATATATATACAAATTTATTATATATTTCTCTATTTCAATAACAAAATAATTTCTCTATCTATAATATGTTATGTATCTAATATATATATAAAATACCTCCAGTACACAGATATATCTCTGTATCTAAGAGATGTTAGAATTACACGCCATGAAATCTCCTTTCAATTGTACCTCAAATAAAAAAAAATGCGATCTTCAAGATGTGCAGATGCTTTTGCAGTTTATTCTCCTTGTTTTGGTGTTAGCCATATGACATGGGTCTTCAAATAATACGAACAAGCTTGTTTTAATTTTTCAATGCCTTAAAGATAATTCAAAATGGGGAGATCGTTTCTTCTTAAAACCACTCTGTTTGACAGGATCAACTGGCTTGAGTCTAAGTACCTTTCTAAAACATTCTTGATTTGCTGCACAGATTTATATCTTTTCATGTTCCCTCTCATCATTAGGCCAATTATGAAGGAATTATTACCTTTGCTCAATCTGATTTTTTATGGACTTCATTGAAATAGTCTCATCACTCACCATACACTCAGGAGATTGGTCCATTGCCCAGAAGAGCACAAAGGATATTTCTGGTGAACTCCCATTAGCCTTATGAGGAGTTGCCCATATACATATGATCCTCATCAAGAAATGGATATAGGCTTCTATAGGTTTGAACATGGTAATAGATCCCTTCTTGCGTAACTTTGACCTACTGCTCTTTGTCACATGCTTATTAGCCAGTTACATTGAGGAGGGCTTCATATTTCACTGCTATCCCCAGTGAATTATTAGGCTTCACTCCCCATCATCAGGTCTTACAACTCTGTTCAAAGCAGAAACAGCTTTGAAATCTTTTGAAGCATGACTTCATTAATAGATGATATACTAAGCATTAGAATTAACCGTATGGATTTGTATCTATTTCCATGAATTTGTATGAAATAGCAATGGGCTATTCATAAGAAAGTCCTTTTAATATTGCTAATCAAAATATTTTAATTTCTATAATTAAAACAACAACACGTGTTCGGCCCATTTGTGCCTAACTTATCATTCTTCAGTAAGAAAATGAGGGTTTTCCCCCTTATTAAAGGGAAGTTTATAAATATGCTAGGCACGTATTTCCAGCTCTTAATTTAAAACTGATGGCTATAATAAGAACTACAAAAATGAAATGTTCTTTGTTCAGAGCCATAATTCAGAAAGAAGGGTTATTTTACAAAGGCTTAGAAACTATATATTTTTCTATCTTCTTAGACATGGAAAATGGATTGTTTGCAAAAAAAATCATGATATATGCCTCTGGCTATTTCAGCAAATGGATAGTATTGGGGACATCTAATATATATCCTACACACACACGTATACACACATGCACATACACACACACACACACACACACATACATATATATGTATATATATATAAATCCTATGAATACTTGCTGTCTAAATAATATCAGAGGTACAAACCCAGGAAAGTGGATTGGGTTGGCTCCTTTATTTAGCTGTAATGGCAGTCAATGCAAAAAGTTAGATCTTTTGAAAGAACTTTTCTTTTCACAGTTAGGTTTTTAAACAATAGCAGATTTCAAAACCGCTATTAATAGAAACAGAGTCTGCTTGACCCTTCAAAGTGGCAATAAAAAGATAGTTCCTGATCTACCAAAGCTTGTAAAAAGATAACTTATAGAAAATGAGGCTGATCATAACATGCTTTTACACTGTTTTTTTTTTTACCATTGCTCTAGTTTTTTGGCTCGATTAGCAAATAGTATCTTCCCAAACTTTGAGGTTCACAAAGTTGCAAAATTCTGAATCGAGGCTTTGGAAAATGTATTTGGTCGCTAACAGCAGACAGAGAGATAACTGCTTGTTTGGGGGCACGAATGCTTTAGAACTCCAGTACTTTCCCCCCAAAGGGAATCATATTGTCATTTGTTTTTATTTTCAAAATGAAAACAAATGACACGATAATTCCTAGGGGCAAAAATGACTCCAGTCTATTTCTTTTCCTATACACACTCATCTATTCATTTTTAGTTCGATGGAATATACAGATAGTCCCCACCCTCCCACCGCTGCAAAATGTATTCACTCGCTGTACAGTAATTAACAGCTCTTGACTGGAAAACTGCCAGCATGTACAACGTGACACTCTTCCTTTGAACACTAACAAAGTGCATAAGTAATTTATGTTGGATTAAATATCCCTAACAGGGACCCTTAAGTAACCCAATCACTTTAAACAGGCTCCACATGCATGCTCCAGTGCAGGGAAAATGTCAGACAGTGATAACCCACTAATAGCACAATTCTAACTATATTCCAGCCATTAGCATTTTATGACATCAATCCTCATTAAACCTGGCAAGGAAAAAGATACTAATGTTTCCCAATTTTACAGCCAAGGTGGGAGAGAAATGGAGAAAATGTAGACAGGTGCTGTCTCCCAAAAAGGATTAACATTTTTTAAAATGTGGTAGCAATTTTCTGTTAGTACCTTTGTTTGCATTGAAAGAGAGACAACAAAGAGGTAATGGCTACAAGGACCTCGATGGAATTGAGCCAAGAGTGAAAGAAAAGACTGGTATTTCAGCCATTGTACTCACTGCTAAAGCACTGTGCCAACTCATCTTCCAACCCATTATATGAAATTTAATTTAACCTGCTATGCAATTAATTCAGATGTTCAGCCTATTTTTCTCATGGCAGAATCCCTCACACAATGCCTTATTTAAATATTAATCAGTCCTCTTTCAATTAGGACTAATTTGCTTCACAGGGTTTCTCTCATCTTCTGATTGCAGGAAAATGGAGGTAACTTGCAACGTTTGAGGATAATTAACATGGTATTTTTATAATACTGATACATCAAATGGGACCTTAATGAACCCCGCTGATTCCATTTAGTAAAGCATGCCTCAAAGTTATAATCAAGAGGAAAGCCATTGCCATCTGTTTAAAATACTAAGGAGCACAATTTAAACACAAAATGCTTATTTCTCTAAACTGTCTATTGTAGAGGTCTGCAAAAGTCATTTTTCTATGCAAACTAATTGTACAGTATTTTAATTTGAACCTTTTATTGCACATATACAATACAGTGACATCTGAAGATGTAGGGGCCCCGTTTAATTAAATGTTGACAACCACAGAAATAAGTAATGTTTGTCAATGTTACTTTTTCTAAGCACGCTGCGCAGTTGCCGTTGGAGCAATGGTAGTAAGTTTTACGTTTCTAATGAATCTAATATTTCACCGCCTTTTGTTTAATATTTGAAGAACTTTTCTTAACAAAAGCCACCGAGGCTCTACGAAATGGAAAAACATAAGCAGACGCTGTTGGTCTGCTACTTCTAACGTCACAGAGTAAACAGGGTAACGTTTACACACGGCCAGGTGCGCACAGCGTTCCGTCTGCTTCCAGGCAGGTTGAAGGTCAATGTTTTAGGCTTTGAGCTGTTCTAGAGTTCCTTGGTTACATCTAGGTTATGGAGGCTGTTGGCTCCCAAGGTCATTATCAAAGCACTCAACATGTTCCACTGGTAATAAAACATGATTGATAACAGATTGCTTATTTACAATGTTTACACTATGGCCACAAGGATTTCCTCTGTTAACTTTTGAAAAAGTAGGCATGACCCGAGCGGGTTTTAAATAGAAATCAGAATCTCCCCTCATTTTCTTTATAAAGCAACCCCACATGCTGGGTCATTACGTCAGAAGCAATATGGGTCAGAATTTCATGTGTGTAGACAAAACCGAACATTGGATGGGAAATATCACATTCGTATGAAGTATCAATCAATCAGTAAAAGTATCGACTGAGTACCTACGATGTGTTAACCATATGCAAAGAAGAAATTATCAGGCTGTAAAGTAGTGGGTGCAATTCCTGTATGCCTTATGGACCAACCAAGGGTGCGAAATACATACCAATTAGACATGTGAGGAAGAGGAAGAGAGGCCATGGCAGTGTAAAAAGAGAGGGGCGGGGGGTGGGGTGGGGTTGGGGGAGAGATTAACTAGACAGGAGAAAGGTGATTAGCTTGAGGCATTATGGAAAATAAAGCCCATAGCTAAAGTTCTGATATTTCATTAGTTTAACTTAACCACACATGGACATAGCTTATTTTTTTGCTACTCTGTCGAGTTTAAAAACTTCTAGGACAAGATCTAGAAATTTCTCATCCTGGTACCCACTGTAGTGCTATCTATGCGTGCACTGGGAACAAGTCAACTGTTTATTGATTTGACGAAGATTCATGTGCTTATTTGGCAAATACTTCCTGAGCACATCCAGTGTCCCATGCACTGTTTAACCATTGGGTATAAATCAGTGAACAAAACGATAAGGATGCCCCTGTTCTCAAGGAGTTTCAGTTCTAGTGGGGAGAGAGAGAGACATTTCAAAAGATAAACCAACAAATGGAGTAACTTCCATACAAATCCATGAAGAAGGCAAAGCTAGGATAGAGACTCAAGGGTGGGGACGCTCAGGTTAAGAAGGTGACATTTAGGTTAAGAACTGGGTGACAGCAAACCAGCTTCAAGGAAGACTGTGCCAGCTTGAGAGAGCACATGGGTGATGACCGTGAGGTTGGAATAAGCTTGGCTAGGGCGAGCAACATTAAAAATAAATAAACTAGAGAAAAATACAAAACGAGGTTGGAGAGCTGAACGAGGGAGGGAAAATGCATGGCTTGCATTCCAGGATATGAAATAGGATTTTCCCCCGAGTGTAATGGGAGGAAACTGGAAGGTTGTATGCAAAACAGTGACACGCTCCGGTTAATGTTTTCTCTCTCATCTTCTATGTGGACAAGGGATGGCAGAGGAGCCCCTGGAAAACAAAGGGACCAGTTGGGAAGCTTCTACAGCGATCCAGGTGGACTGATCTCATGGTATTGCCAGATTGGGGTTATCAGAAGTGGCGAGAAAGGGACATAAATATGGGTGAAGGAGAGGAAGTATGGGATCAGACATGACTCCGAGGATGTTGCTTAAGCAATGGAGTGTCTCCATCCGAGATAGTAAGGAAGGCACAGTTTCAGGGGAAAGTCTCGTGTTCTCTTACGGACGTTTTAATTTTCTAAGCGGAGCTTTAACACAGTAAAATCACATCATCAAAATCATATGTAACTCGCTTACTACTGTTAGTAACTGTACGAATATTCTTTCCAGGATTTGCCTTGTGACGCCTCTGAACCTTTGCACATGCCATCAGCTCTGTAAACATCGTGCTCTTTACGTCTCTCCCTTTAGCTAATTTCTACACCTTCCTCAATAATACCAAAAGCTAATATTTATGATTGCTTAGTGTCAGACACTCTGCTAGGTGCTTAAATGACATAACTTCATTTCAAATTCCCCCCAAACCCTACGAGGTAAATAGTATTCCAATGTTATCTAAGAAACCAGGGCTAAGAGAACTTAAGGTTCACTGTGGATGTCTGTTCCAAAAAGCCTCTCCTGGTCACAAAGGACGGCGAGGCCCTCGCTCTCCGTCTGCTGGGCATGTCCCATTGTGAGTCGGTAGAGCATTAGAAACGCGGCCCCCAAATTGGACTCTCCTCCTGCGAGGCCCTTGAGTGCAGAGATCACGTCTGACTCATCTTTCTGTCACCAGGCTGGTGTCCCATCACACAGTAGGCGCTCAGTGAAAAACACTTGGTAAAAACAAACTCTCCCCAGTGGTTCCAAGGGGCTGGTAGAGGGGAGAATGGGTAGTCACCATGTAATGGGGAGAGCGCTTCAGTTTGAGATGATGTAAATGTTCTGGAGATGGACGGTGGCAATGGTTGCACCGCAATGTAAATGTCCTCAATGCCATGGTACCGTCTGCTTAAAAACGGTCCAAATGGTGTATTTTGTGTTATGTGTATTTTACCACAACTTAACAAACAAACTATGCCCCGCCCCCACTACTGTAAGAAAGGGGGTGGGGGGGAGCTACTGGAATTTATGCCAGACACGCACAAACAAGTTGGCTGAGCTATGAGTTAGAAGGAGAATCCACTGTAGAGAAAGATGGTATTATACAGAATTGGGGCACGTCATAATCACATGTCCAACTGCTCCACCGTTGTCCCTGGAAGCAAACTATTGCAGGCAGAGCCAGCACTGGGATGAATGTGAAGACTGCCCTCAAAGCATGTACAGAGTGGACTGCCTCCTATGATGGCAATTGATGAGGCCAAGTCAAATTATTTCCCTAGTAATTTCTTAGTGGCTCTGCCTTTTCAGACTGGAAGTCCCCGGAGTCCTTAGGGAAGCACACTGAAAGGAAGTGCACCCACATAAAAATCTCAAGAACCCAAGATTTTGATTTGCACATGCACCATCTACAAAGGCACTGCGGTTCCAGTCTGACAGAGAGAGGCCAAATTCTTGAAAACACTTCCCGTAATGCCGGGGAGTTCTTCATGGTTTCCCATCCAATTACTTATCCCTCGCAGCTTGAGAGATTGTATCTGTCTTGCAGTTTAAAGACAGAACGGCTGCCAACAGGCCAAAACGATCATTAATAAGTTAACTGTTACCAGATAAGATTGAAATCTATGCCAGTCCTATTTTAAAGTAATCTCTACTATAATTACTACACAAAGCGCTGCCAAGACGCAGACTCTGATGTGGGGGCGAGGCCATGCGGTTGTGCGTCCACACACAGCTCAACAGGTATGCACAACCTCACCGACGTGCCTTTTCCCAGTCCCAACACTCAACGCCCCACCACGAGCAACAAATAATGCTTAAAATGTATCAAACATGAAACCGATGCTTTACGCAGCCTCCTATCCCCTTATAAGTGCCTGGGTGGCTCTGTTGGTTAAGCATCTGACTCTTGATTTCAGCTTGGGTCATGATCTTGGGGTTCGTGGGTTCGAGCCCCCACGTGGGGATCTGTGCCAATAGCCTAGAGCCTGCTTGGGATTCTCTCTTTTTCCCTTTCTCTCTGCCCATCCCCTGCTCATGCTCTCTCTCTCTCTCTCTCAAAATAAATAAATAAGCGTTAAAATTTAAAAAAAAAATGAAAATATAATAGATTGGTTCTGTTAGGGTGACATGATCATCTAAGAAGATGGACCCACTGTTGAGTGTGGAATGTGGCAAAGCCCAGCTGAGACCCTTGCACCCTCGACCTGAGCAAATCTAAAGATGGATTTCTAACCAGTGGCCTACCTCCACTCCACCAATTCACCATCACTGCATTCTGCATTTGGATTTTTAGAGCAGGAGAAGAAAATGGCAAGTCAGAGGAAGAAAACCTGGTAAGAGAACAGCAAATCCACACACACTGGTTGTGTGGCAAACACTGCCCAAAAAGGCTTCCAAATGTGAACTCACTTTCTCTGCTCAACTGTTGGAGGCAGGAACAATTATTATCTCCATCTTAAAGATGGGCACATTTAGACACCCAGAGGTTAAGAACCAGCTCAGAGTCTCACCATTAGTAAGTGGACAGAAAAGAGTAGGGAGGAAGGTGAGTGGGCCCTGGGAGGAGGAGGGACGATGGGGAGGCATTTCAGCAGACAGAGGGAAATGGCGGCATACGGCTACTAAACGTACCCTCCCATCACACAAGCTTGTCGTCAATGTCATTTTCATGGACCCTACAGTATTCTTTAGTAGCCGACTCTAGGACTGAATAATTACTTGCCTATCTGGATTTTAACAGATGAGTATGTTAAATCTGTCAAATAATAGTAAAAGATACACAGTGAAAAACACATTCCTCTTACCCTGGCCCTCCTAGACAAGACGACCACCAAGGACATTTTTTTGTGTGTCCTCTGGTTCACATGTCTGAACACTGAGTACACATTTTCGACTTGTTGCCCCCTAAACCTGCGTCTTGTTCTGTCCTCTTTAGTACCAACAGGTTGGTTGTCTCCACAAAAACATGAGCCCATATACTCAATTTAATAAAACAAGGGAACTTATCATTAAGCAACATAAATGTGTGGATAGTTGAAAATTAGAACCAATAACTGCGTAACAGTTACGATGACTCCAGGAAAACAGTAATTCCAAGATTGTGCCTCTCTTCCATTTCTTCATTACATTTGCTTAAGAAAAACTTACCAAAACCATTCATCCCATGGCTGACCCATAATCTCTCAGAGCCAATATATGGCCACTGTCTTCCATCATTTATTCACTTACTCTACAAAACACTGAATGAAAAATATTGTGTGCCAAAAGTGCTCAATCCTGAGGATACAAAGCCTAAAATGGCATAAAAGGAGACCCCTTGTCTGAAATCAGCCATATACGATGTAATACAATGTGAGTGACAAGGCATCATCATAATCAATACGATGAAAAAATACTGATGCGAGTAAGGATTATGATGAAAGCCCACACTTAACAGGCTTTCTTGTGCACCAGCAGGCACTACGGTTCTCATTGCTTTACAAATGTGAACTCTCGGGGCGCCTGGGTGGCTCAGTCAGTTAAGCATCTGACTCTTGATTTTGGCTCAGATCATGATCCCATGGTTCGTGAGTTCCAGCCCTACATCAGGCTCTGCACTGACAGCATGGAGCCTGCTTGGGATTCTCTGTCTCCCTCTCTCTCTGCCTCTCCCCCAGTCTCTCACTCTCAAAATAAATAAATAAATATTTTTTAAAAAACAACAAACGTGAGCTCTCCGTGGCATCGTTAACAACCCCAGGAGCTAATTACCTTTATCCACATTTCACAGAAGATGACACGGCCCAGAGAGCTGGACACTCAGTCCAACAGCTCTCCTTGGTCACACAGCTAGCAAGACGTCCAACTGGTCTTCTAGCCCAGGCACTGGCACTGGTCTTTGCCCCAAGCCATCACATGATATTGTGCCCATGGAAGTCCTGCTCAGAATATTCTAGAAACTCAGGGAAAGGAATGCAAGTCAGACTTGGGTGGTGGGAGAAAGGTATTAGGAAAGTTTCCAGAAGGAGGTGTTCTTTGAGTAGAATTTTAAAGTGTGGATAAGGCCATCAGATGAAAGGGATGTGGTGTGGGAAAGGGATGCGATGTCTAAAGGGATCAAGTCCAGAAACAGCTGATCTCTCCTGGAAACTGCGTCGTGTGCCAGACGTGGACTGAGACTGCATCCGAAGGAGGATACGTATTATACATACATATAAAATGAATAAAATTGCTTTATTCATTCCTGGTATTAAAATTGGTGTGAATGATTCTTCATAAATTGGCTATGTGTGTACGTGTATTTGTGTGTGCGACCTTGAAGACGTTTCACGTTATTTGTCTAGATAAGGTCCAAGTTAAACTGACCGCTTAATCTTTTGCCTGGACCACCTTTCTACCCTTTAAAAAAACAGAGACGCTTTGTGTGTCTTTCCTGAATTTTCAGGTGTTTTTCCTCTTTATGAAGAGGCCTCAAAAACAATGACCCTACCAAAATAATATCTGGCAATCACTTACATGGCCAAGGGTCTTTATCAAGAGGGGCCCGTGATAGGCTAAGCAGACTTTCTGAGTCATTTCCCACCAATCAGAACCATGCTGCAGTGTGGTTCTGTGAACATAGATAACCTTTGTGCTAACAGTTAAGGCATTACTACCAGAAGTTCCGACATTTTCATCCTATTTGCTTTTGCTTCCACATCTTGGCTCTCTCTATTTGATTATATCCGTACATGTGCTTTCATACATTATTGAATGTTTGTGTACTCCTTTTTCTAGTTTTCACGAATGTGTAGCATTTCTCACGTAATTTTTAATTTTGTTTCAGCAATATTCTTTTTCCAGCTTCTGTCCTTTTTAAAGGTCTCAGTAAAGTTCCACATAGACTCAGACTGTCTGTCCACTGGCTTGTACTTCCTTCCTACAAATTGGTCCAGCGTGTGTTATCGTACTCGTAATTCTGTGCTTAAAACAATGAAAATAAAGTGGCCCCTCCCTCTTCTTTGCTTCTAAACACTGCTTCATGCTTTGTTAAAAAGTTCCCATTATGGGGCACCTGGGTGGCTCAGTCGGTTGAGCATCCCACTTCGGCTCACAGTTCGAGTTCAAGCCCCACATCAGGCTCTGTGTCTACAGCTCAGAGCCTGGAGCCTGCTTCAGATTCTGTGTCTTGCTCTCTTTCTGCCCCTCCCCTGCTCATGCTCTGTCTCTCTCTGTCTCAGAAATAAATAAAACACTAAAAAAAATTTTTTTTAACTTCCCATTAAATTATTTTCTTTCTTATTATCCTAATATGCTACTTTTCCTTTGTTAAGATTCTAAAGACACATCAAATTTGTATATTCATCTCTTCTGCCTTAATGTCGAAAAAGGACCCTGACACAGTGACATTACAGAGGACGATCGTAAAATATGAGGGCTCTTGGTGTGCCGGGTGGCTCAGTCAGATAAGCAATCCTACTCTCTATTTTGGCTGGGGTCATGATCTCATGGTCCATGAGTTCAAGCCCCACCTTGGGCTCTCTCTCCTCCTCTCTCTCTCTGCCCCTCCCACACCCAAGAGCCATCAATCTCTCTCTCTCAAAGTAAATAAATAAACTTAAAACAATATGAGGGCTCCAGGTCAGTTTGAGAGAGCACTTAGGAGTCTACAACTTTTGCAAACGTAAGACTTCTCTGTAGAAGAATTCGGCTACACCAACATGACACCAATTAAATCCTGAATTAAGTGTCCGATATAAACTGCCTGGCATTTTTGATGTGTACCTTCTTTAAGTGTACACCTTAGATATAGTGGTGAATTCAGGCAATTTATTTTAACAAAAACCTTTCAAATGGTAAGTCTCATTCTGGCATCATTTGCTCGAAAGAAAGGCAACCATTTTAAGTCCCCTTTACAAATCTATGGCGGTGTGTTGGGGTGCTGGGAGTTTTTCAACCTTCCTGTGAACCAGATAAAGACCGAGAAGGTATCTGATAGGCAAAGAATGACAACAAGGTCAGGGTCTCAGTTTTGTTTTGTTTTGTTTTGTTTTTTACCGTCAAAAGTGTGTTCTTTGCATGTGCTATCTCCTCCCTCTAGTAGGGCTGAGCTGTCAACCTTTTTTTCCAATTCCATCTGGGATTTTCAGCCAATGGTATCATGTCTCAACAACAGCAGTAGCTATTTCAGAGATAACACCACTTATTTTTCCCTCATTCTGATAAGGCATCACCAGTAGTGTCCTTAAAAGTTAAGATTATCATTGGCACCCATAATGTTACATTAGAATTTTAAAGGCGGAAGTAACCTCTGACTTCCTCAGATTCAGCCTCTGCCTCTCAGAACGTGTAGAGCCCGCTCCCCAAAAAGTGAAGCTATTTGCTCGCTGGCCAAACTCACTAATTAGCAGGGACCCTAATTACACTCGTGCTAATTCTTCCACACCGCACACCTCTCCCTTCATGGGCGTATTTCATTTGTTCTTTTTAAAAATGTTTACTTGTTTTCTCTTGGGTGTGCTCCATTTTGAAGCCAATAGCAAGTTGACCGGTAAAATGGCAGCCAAAAGGAGAGTTTTTTTTTTGTGAATCATCACGTATTTCTCTACTACGGCCCTGAGATCTGGAGCAGTGTGGTGTGATGAAATCTCACTGCACTGAGGGTATGTGAATAATTCTTTGGCTGTCCCTAACCAGCTTCGGGCCTTAGGCAAAGGCAGTGAGCTTCTCTAGGATTTTATTTTCTTCATTTATGAAATGACAGTTGGGCTACGTGACCTCTGACCTCCCTTCCCTGCTTTAGAATTAAAACAATATTCCCCCAAATACACTGAGATCACTCAAGGCCTGTGCAATGGTAATCCTCCATTATATCAATTCACATCAATCATTCATTAGTGGGACATATCTAAAAAAGTGTGAGCAAGCTTGATTAAGCAAAGAATGTCAAACTCAACCAACCTTAATCAAACGGATTTGATAGGAATAGAAAGTGTATTGTTCACATCCCTGTTATGACTGAAAGCAACAATTATCAAATATTTTCCAAACTGTCTTCTAATGAATCTAAAAGACTGCTTATATCGTCGAAAGAACTATTGTTACACTTTTTTTTCTTTCCTTCTTTCTTACCACATTTGCTTTGGGTTGCTAACTATTCAGTCGTGCACTATACTTCCCCACACGGCGAAGAAAAACGTACAGCTGAATGAGAAAATGTTTTAGGATTTTTGTTTATATCCTCATTATTTCCCTGTACACAGGGTATTTCCTTGCTCATTTTCATTAATGCCCCCCTCCTTTCTTTATTGCTTGTTCCCTCTCATTATCCTTCTAACAGGATAATGTCCTTCCATTGTCCATTTTTCCTCATTTCTCTCTTATCATTACCCTAACTACCTCATTCTGGCATCCCACTAATTTTCCCTTTAGGCTAAAAATTAAAGAATCTAAAACATTTCTGTAAATTGCTGAAAAGTGGTTTTTTTTCCCCCTTCAGAAAAATATTCAGCAATAACTCATAAAGCCTTCACATACTGACCTTCTGGTCTTGGTCAGAGGAGAACTAACTTAAACACATTTTGATACAAAACTGACTTAAGGGCAATTCAAATACAAAAAATATCCTCAAGGAAGAAACAACACATTATTTACTAATTAACGCTTTATTCTGATTTACTCACACAGATTCATACCCATCGAGAAGAAACGAACAACAGAAAACTCAAAATTACAATAATCTAATGTTCTTTAACGTAACTGAAATTGACATGGGAAAAATAATTTAGTCACAACTGGCTTCTGAGAAACATCAGTTTCCTTCTATTTCAAAGACTTCGGAGGTCCTCTGCTATTGTGAACCACCAGCAGCAACTGAAGTTTGAGGTCAGGCTTATTACATACAGCACTAAATGCCAGTGATGGGCATTTCATCAAGCTCAACAAACACTAATTGGAGTGCTAACATTCTGTGTGAAAGGCACTAATCATTAGTTAAACAAACAAACCATTCGAGTGTACAACTGTCGACATGGCCAAACTCTGTTCATGTAGGGATCAACATCATGCTCTCGCCAACTACTGAAGTGTTCTAGACCCAGTTATCCACTGCTAGGAGGTCACAAGGGCCACATTAGCACAGGACGGACAAAGACTTCCCTGACTATAAAGTATAAAGGTAGTTTGGTAAAAGTCTCAAGTAAGAACGGTCTCTGGAGCCCCACGGCCACTGCCTCAGGAAAAGCTTTTGGTGCCTCTGGGTCTGGGATAGCCATTGCAGGTCCCCCTGATCCCTCTCCCACCCCCACCCCCCCTCCCCCCCCCCCCCCAAGCTCTTCTCCTATTACCAAAAACCAAGGAATGTGATCAGGCCACACCCTTACTTCAACACTTCCACTGGCCCCTTGCAACCAAGGTGGGGTCAAAACAAACTATAGCATCAGATGACACATGTCCCGATCCCGAGCTGTAGCCATTTGCTGCCAATGAGACCTATGGCCATCGGCAGGGAGTGCCTTGCAAGACGGACACAGAGCGTGTGTGGGTGCGTGTGTGTGCGCGCGCATATAAAGCATGTAAAGCATTAAAACATTGGCACCCAGTAGGTATGAAGTGTACTTTATTTTTTCTCCCTTTCTCTATTTGATTCTGGTTGATTTCAAAGTTTATCATATGGCATACTCAGCCTTCACCGTCTGAACCAAACTGTGATGCTTCAAAACCTTCTTTCCATTTCCCAACCTGCATCCCTGCTTTAGAGACATCAGTGTTCCCAAACTCACCAGACACTTCTAGGAGTGTGTGTTTTGCACCTATGAGGCCCTTTGCCCTTTCCCCCCGTGAAAATGTATACCCATTATGTAATATCAACCTCTTATGTCTTTCCTAAACTCTGGTGTGTGACAATTCCCTTCTGCCTCCATACCTCCATACCTCCAATCTGTCTCCATACCAGATTGATTCAATGATTGAGTGATTCATTCATTCATTCATTCACATACTCACCTGGCACTCACTAGTGCACTCACTAGTGCACCTTGCACTAGACGCAATTGTACTTTGTGATTAGAAGCATGGAGCCCTGGGTGGGGCACCTGGGTGGCTCAGTCGGTTATGGGGATGACTTTTGATTTTGGGTCAGGTCATGATCTCACTGTTGGTGAGTGTGGGCCCCTTGTCAGTCTCTGTTCTGACAGTGCGGAGCCTAGTTGGTGTTCTCTCTCTCCCTCTCTCTCTGCCCCTACCCCACTCACACTCTTTCTCTCTCTCTCTCTCTCTCTCTCTCTCAAAAATAAATAAACAAATATTTAAAAAAGAAGCGTGGATGCTAGAACCAGCCAGCCCGAATCAAATTCCAGCTCAGCTACTTACTCACTAAGCAAACTTGAACAAGTTACTTAATTTTGGTGGCCCAGTATCTTTAGCTATGAAACAGTGTAAAATCCTATTTAAGGAATATGTGACATGTTATCAGAAAACAAGAGTGGAAGGTTCTCGTCTTGGTTCTGCTTTTCATTATATGAGTGAATTTAGGCAAGTCGAAGAAATCAACACTAACTGTCGACCTTACTGAGAATCTATCATCACCTTACATGTAAAATGAGGGATTCAACTGAATAGTCTCTCGGAGGTCTCTTCCATGTTTACAATTCTAAAAGTTTCTCTTAATCTGTTTATTTATAACCCTTCAGAGCTATTTATGTAAATGCTTCTTGCATTAATGTGCCCATAGAATTCTTTAACACACTGTCAGATCAAATGCTACCGAAAGAAAAATTCTCCCTGGTTTTTCACTTCTGCATAGCGTGCTTCCTTCCGATGGGGACACATGTCAAAGGGACTTCCAATAATATCCAAATCCTGTCCAAGTATTAAAGGATTCTGATCGCGAATGGCAAAGGGTTAGGAGCCCAACAAATCCAAGCTTATAGGAATTTGATATTCATGGGTGTTTTTTTACATGCCAAAGAGCCCAAAATATTACCTGCCAGGGATCAGAAGTTGGTTAACCAAACATCATTTTCTCATCATTCCTTCAGATATGAATATTTGATAGTAGAGTCATAAAGACATTTCAGAGCTTGTGGAATCAGAGAATTTTAAAGCCAGACTTGAGCATTTTTTAGATAAATATTCTCTGTTTATGTCAGATACCACCTTTGACCATTAACCCATAATATATAACATGGAGAGAACAATTAGGAACAAGATGCTTCCCTATAGGAACTCTCTGCATGTTTCATTATTATAGAAAGTACTGGGGATCAAAAGAATCACATAACAGTTACAAATAAATTCATCTTTATTGATTGTCAAGTCCATACACCTAGTTTTTATTATGTAGCTTTAAATGTACTTTCATGTGCTTATACACGTCCAGATCTAATCTTACAGTGAAGTTATCATATGGCTGAAGCCATAAATGACGTGTGCCTCTATAAAGTACTATGACTAAATTTTAAGCAAATACACCAAGACTTAACCTTAGATATTAATGACCCCTTTTTAAAGTACTGAACTTAGCTTGATGATATTCTCCTGGGTCCATCTTTGTCTCAAAACTCCTGCTTTGGAATTATCTACTTTCATCTGTGTGTGTGTGTGTGTGTGTGTGTGTGTGTATGCAGGTGTGATGGTGGGGAAACTTTAGTTTAGGGTGAATTAAATTTGGAAAAACTACCAAAACGTCAATCAGCTATGCCTCAGAGGAAGTATAGCCAACCATTAGGGTAGAATGTAGCATTGTTTTAAAATCTTTCAAGTTGGCTGTGTATTTGGAATTTCATAATGTACTGTAGAGGAAACAAAAAACAAATCAGAGCTAAAGTTAGTGAATAAAATGAATAGTGAATAGTCCGTTGGATAAATAAAATAACCCAGTAAAATAATGTAAACTGAAGCTAATTTCCATATATATATATATTTTTTTTCCATATATTTCCTACAAAATTATAGAAGAGGCATTCCCAACACGATTCAAACAATGAGAGTACTTTTGGATTAATTGCGTAGTGTTAAAGGGGATGTATGTATTCTTGCAATTTTATTCATCATAGAGCATGGAGTCAAGTTTACGGGTTCCCTCCACTAACCAGTGGAGATTGATGGTAGATTGATGTATATCCCTGAAGTGGTTCTATCATCCCTCTACTAAAGCATGCTTTTTGAAAGGGCTGTGTAGGCAAGAATGGAAATTTGATCAAACATGTGGAACTGATTGATGTTGGCATTCAGCCCTGAATTCATTTAAATTATGATACCAAATACAGTAGAAAGGGACCAAGACTTATGAATGGATACTTCCTCCCTTTCAGCGGCGCTGAACCCCATGGGGTCCCCTAAACCCTAAGTCTTGCAACCGCAAAATCTACCCTTCCTTTTTTCTGTTCCCTTTTCTCTTTTGGAACCCATCGATTCCTCCATACGTAGTGATTTCCCTGAGCCAGTTTTGGTGTAACATTTTAAAACCACAGAATTACGCCGGGAGGTTAGCACCCATTCTGTAACAAAACTGTAAAATCGTTTGAAATTCAGAAAAACTAAAGGGGGATCATTGAAAGCTTCAGAAGGAAAAGAAATCACTCCAATTTCCCTTTCATGGAACTCATCAAAAAAAAAAAAAAAAAAAAAAAAAGGTGGACAACAGCCACCAGCACTGTGTGAAGCAACAGCTCGGCCAAAACTGTGAATAATTAACAGATCTGAAAATATAAGTAGCTTAAGCCAATCACACATTTGGCAGAGGTGAACTTGCCACTACAAGTGTATTCCTTCAAAAGCACGATTTCCCACCTGGCCCTTGCTGACTACAGACTCCGCTCCCGGCCCCGTCCACATTTCCACGGGCTGCGATGGCGCATCTAAAACCCTGGGGGAGATAACAGGATATTTATAACATGCCATGTTCAGGGCATTTCGGATAGTTTTCTTTAAAGGAGTCTTTTATGATTGAAAATAAATTAGCTTCTTTCTCCAGGTACATATCCTTTCACCTAATACAGGTGATGAAAAATATCTAGATTTCTGTTTTTTATTGTATTAGAATAGAGTGTATTTAAATTCTACATGGGGACTCTTTCAAAACACAACATGCTTCCTCCTTCCTCCTGGATGAATGCTGGAGTGTGGATTTTAAGAAGGAATGGTGTCACTCACTTAAATGTCCTCTGCAGGGTAAAAAATACATATTATATACACTGGCTCCTTATCAAGCATAAAAAAAAGCATAAAACGTAAAACTAACACGTTGATAGTCTATATGAATAACTGGCTAGCCACACATAGGGTTGCTTTCAAAAATTCATTTTAAATTTAAATAATAGTTGTAGAATGGCTTAGAAACTGGGGTCATGGGGCCCTTTAACCCTACACATGTAATATTCCTCTAAGCAAAAATGGTACACATTCCCCTTTGTACTGGATTTTCTTCGAATGATAAAATCACAGGATTTTTAACATTTCCGAGCCTTTTTTGTGTGTGAAAATCAGGCTAATATTTTTCATAGGCAGTTTCGTTCTCTTCTCAATGATTTACATTTTTCTTGGTTACTTTCACAAGATTCTCCTTCTTAATTTTTACTTCCTTAATCACCTGCAGACCTATCTTTTTTTTGTTATTTAAATGAGCTATATTTAGAAGCAAATGCGCTGTGTTTCTTTTAAAATATGAAAGAGAGTTTCACCTTTGATAGTACACATCTGTTCTTTTCTATGTTTATGTGATGGTGCTAATAAAAGATTTCTCAAAAATGCCTCAGAGCTCAAGATTTTATTTTTTAAATAATTCATAGGCAAGGCTTAAAACTGGTGCAAAAATAATTCTGCTGCTCAGATGCAAAGGAATCGTGTTTGATGTTTAATAGCCAGGATTCTATTTCCTACTCATGGTTGCTATTTGAATAACGACACAGTCTAGATGCATCGTAGTTAGGTCTGTAGTACACAGCAAGGTCACTGTGAACTATAGAGAGCTTTTGGTCTTTCCAACAGCCACTCAAATTAAAATGAGTCCTGATCGGTTTTCCCGTGTGAGGCAAGACACAATGAGTGCTCAAAAAATATACAAATCAGATAAGCAAAACTCTGCGAGATGGTGCCCTGTTCTACTTCTCTCCTGCCTGGGAAAACACGCACACGCACACACACACACACACACACACACACACACACACACACACTACTGAGCTCTTCTAACTTAGGAAAGGCTTAAGTCATGATTTAGTAGAAGCTGACTTTTATAGGACTCAAAAAAATACGTGCTGGCAGAGTACCTGTGGCTATCGTGGAGTGAGGCCAAAATACTTAGAGGGCTTCTTTTGCCCTCGACTGCAGAGCGATTTTACCAAACAGGTAGAAGTCAAACAGGGCTATCGCTGTACTACCAACAGAGCCACTCAATGTATTCTGGCTGAAGCTGGTGCACCTTGCCCTGGCTTGAAAATGCCAGCCGATGTCCATGTTCGTACCCCACAGCGACTGTCACTATCTGGGCTTACAGGCTTCTGTACACGGTCTGTGAATACTGAGTTTTGAGAAGGTCTAACAGTTACAAAAACTTGCTACTATCTGATGATTTTTATCCTCCATGGTGCACGGTTTCATGCAATCATCCACTTAACGATAGCAGCGCCAACGATAAGGACACAAATCCCACAAATCCCACGCTTAGGGAGAGCCTCCCATGCCCCAGGCCACTTTACATTTAACGTACACACAACGGAAAAAGTTTTAACTGTTCAGCAAAGAATGGATAATGGCCTTGTGGCAGCCTTTTATCAATTAAACACTAGATGAGGAGTTGTAAAAACCCTGCAGTTCATGATTTACTTCCAGACAACCAGATTCTGCCCACGCTGCCTCCACACTTCCAGTCCTGAGGGTCTTACTGGGCCAGCCACCATTTCAGACAACTAAACAGTCACCCAGGTGTTAATGAAACTCAGGATTGGCAACACTTCATAATTTACAAACAGGGAGCGATTGAGGCTCTGAAAGAACAGGTGCCATCTTCCTGCTGGAAAAGAATACCGTGAGCCTGAGTGGAAGCAAACTGGGTCATCGTTCACACCTCAGTGCCGTGTTTTTAAAACTGTACGTGGCATAGGACGTATTTTGCGGCTCCTCCCTGATAAGAATTCCCTGCCCCGTGACAGAGGCCAGGCTGGGGAAATGTAAACAAGGAGGAAAACAGGAAGGAAAGAGGTCCCAGCTTCTGTCTATCTCTCCTCACTGCCAGCAACAAAACAGCCACGCACTCAATCCAGTGTAGGCTGTTAACAACAGGTTGGTCGATATTGAATGACTCCACGATTAACCTAGGATGAAACTGAGAATTGTGTCACAAGCAAAACCCCTCGGGACGGTTCAGAGTTTTAGAGAAAGAAGGGGGCTAAAAAGTACCACGTAAACTAATTTTAAAACATCACGTGTTAATTCAATGACCAGAAAAGTATAGTAATGTAACGACAAAGTCATATTCAGAATTCCCATCTTTGTGTTATGAATAAACAGAGTGTTATGTCTCATAGAGTTTCTGCAGTATGGTGTCTAATGGATTCTACAAACCCAGCCCAATGTGGAATGATACTCAGAAGACAAATGGATTCAATAGTGGGTAAGTCTGAACTGCCATTAATTGTTATTGTAGCAATGTAACTTCAGGGTAAAATCTGAAGTAAATCTTTACAGAACAGAATCACTGATTTCCTAAGGGTAAACGGATTCTATTCCCTCCTGTCTACAAAGGGTCGGGTGAACATGGTCCCAGAGGCTGCGATCACAGATACTCACCACAATTAATAAAGAGTTCTCAAAACCAGCCCGCATTCGACAGTCCTCTCCTTCAGCCCAATGAAAGGATCTTTAGAAGCTGGCAGATTACAGTTCTAATGGTGTCTCGCTAACTCTGTTCTTGGCCATTATCAGTAGCAACAACCCAGAAGCAGCTGAACTAACCAATCTGATGGCCTGCCTTTAGCTATCACCTCCTATCTGTATCTGCAGGTACCTTCCCGGGCCTACACAGCACTCAGTTTCATGCAAGATCATCATTTGAGCATAGTACACACACATTCCCGTTTTACTGATGAAAGTACTAAGACACCAGGAAGTGGGGGAATTCACCCGCCAGAAATACAACTTACAAACAGGAGACTCGAATTTCTGGTCTTCTGGCTTCAAGTTACTGTATCTTTGCTCAAACAGAAGGCAAAGAAAGGAGCTTTCTTGGAACTGTCCTCATTTTTTTATGCTGTCATAAATGAATTGAACCAAAAAAAAAAAAAAAAGAGGAACCTAGTGCAGACTTTCCCCCAGAGACATTTAAACATTTAAGTAACATCTTCTATTAAAAATAATTTATATTTATAGCCTGTGACATGCTACTATTTATATTTACATAAGTATGCATAAGCTTAATAGAGACATTAATATATGGAATATAGTTATTTCAAAAACATAAAAACATTTAAAAAATATTTGGGGGCACCTGGGTGGCTCGGTCAGTTAAGTGCCCTACAACAGCTCAGGTTGTGATCTTGGAGTTTATGGGATTGAGCTCCACATCAGCTCCCTGCTATCAGCATGGAGCCAGCTTCAGATTCTCTGTACCTGGGTCTCTCTCTGCCCCTCCCACTCTCTCTGTCTCTTTCTCTTTCTCTCTCTCTCAAAAAAAATGTTTTAATATGTTCAAGGACATAAAATTAGTCATAAGCTCTTTTCAGCTAATTTGGAATCTATCCCACTCACTTTCAATGATGTTATAAGCAAATTAATGTATCTATTAAGTATTACTTGATCAGGTACTAAAATGAAAAAAACCAACAACTGGTGATGTGAGAACGTACAAGCTTTAACTGTCTTAACTGTATTTAAATCCATATTATAAGTCCGTTTGCTCTTTCAACTTAGGAACCACAGAACAGTTAATTAATCACTCAACTGCTAACAAATGTTACTCAGGCTTCACTTGGCAATTATGTGGTCACTTAGAGAATCAAAGGCAATTAAGTAGCTGATCAATGAGCTCTCCTCTTCAATGGGTAACAAAGACTCCCAAGTTTTATCTCTTGTTCTTCTAAAAAAAATACTAGAGAAAACATACATTTTTATCAGCCTATTAGGCTAAAAAGCCTTGAAACTTCAATATCTTTTTCAACTTTTTAATAGAGATTAAATCCAGTATGCTCATGATCATATCTACAATATAGCAAAGTATTAAGTATTAGAAGCTAGATTTAGGGGGGAAAAATCCTTCACTGAGTAAGATAACCAAAGCAGACCAATAGCTAAGCAATTATTCAGCCGACTGAAAACAGCAGTGTGGTGAAACTAATCTATAAATTATTTTAAATCCCTTGTAAAAAGATTTCAATAGGATTTCAAACAATGGTTTTCAAACACTCAGGTAGAAGAACATTTCTGCTGGCTACTGATACCTTTATGAACTCCTGAGTTAAACCACTTCTCTGGATCACAGAGTGCTTTATAGTTTCCCAAAAGAAAGTGAATCTGTTTGAAATATGAGTATTTAGAAAGTTCGCCTCTCTCGTGGAATGTAGTCAAAGAAGAGAGCAGAGAGGAGTGGAGGGGCTTTCTATACCAAGCAGGCTTTGAAAATTAAAAGCCAAGAAGTATATGTTCTTGTATTATATAGTCACACTAATAAAAGCAATAAAACACATCCAGGGGATGCTTGACACGAACAGTTTCATAAGCCTGGTATTGACCCCCAGATTCTTTTCAAGTGAGGTTGCTTTGCAGCATCCCATCCCCTGGTGCATTTCCCACCACTGCACTCCATCAAGCCTGACGCTAAGTACAGGAGAGCTTGGAATTTTGTGTTTTGTGGCAGTTTATCATAAGTTATATTCAATTTGAAAGTGGATCTACAGTTCAGAGTTAATACATGAGAGAACCAGAGGTAGTAACAGTTCAGAGTTGACGGAGGCTTTGGACTTGGACTTAGAAGGTCAGGCTGGGTGTTCGTCTCCCTTCCAGGCATGAACACAGTGTTTGTAAAAGTGTCTCACGAATGACGGAAGATTACCCAAATATTAGAAATCATACGTCAGAGAGTGAAACATCTTACATATGCCATCCACCCAATACTCGGTACTTTACTTCCTTGATCCAGTACTTAAGGAGTCATCAGATTAATGAAGGAGGTAAAGTTGGAATTACATCATCTGTAGCTGAGATTTCTCTTTACCATAATGTTAATGCTAGTTTAATTTAACTCTCCTGCAGATTTTAAAGCACGGATATAAAGAGGAAAAGCCTGTGCTCCCACTTCATCCTGAAACTTTTCAGCAAAATAGTGCTGAATAGTGCTGTCCCCCGAGTGTGGGGACACCTGGGTGGCTCAGTGGATTGAGCATCCAACTCTTGATGTCAGCTCAGGTCATGATCTCACAGTTTCATGGCTTCGAGCCCCGCGCCGGGCTCTGCACACTGACCACTGGGAATCGGCTTGGGATTCTCCTTGTCTTCTCTCTCTACTCCTCCCCTGCTCTGGTGCTCTCCGTGTCTCTCAAAATAAAACATTAAAAAAAGTCTAAAAAAATAAAATCCTGAGTGCGTCCTAAACCTCTGTGTATCTAGCAAGAACCTCCTGTTGACCTTCTGGATTTTATGTTTGCATCACCTACATCTGGAGCATGGTGAGGATTTTTTATTTTTGATACTTGTATTTTGACAGTTCAAATCGTTTTTGCTTTTGCCGTGAAATAGCCGTAAGAACAAAACCGAATGATCCCAATGGAATCCTTCATGTTGTATTTTGTAATATTTCACCAATATGGAAATCTTCACATTATTCCTGATAAAGGTACTAAATCATTCTTTGCTTTAAAGATCAATCACTCATCATCAAATATTTATGGAAGTCTGTTATACGAGAGGCACCATACTAGAAACTGGTTATATAAAGATTAAGATGAATACATATATACATATATACATATACATATATGTATTCATCTTATATATGTAATATATAAAAATATATAACATAAATATAAATATTACATATAAATATATATACGTATATTGGTTATTGGTTTATGGCATAAAACTGTCAGCAAAGTCAGGATGATTTTAGGTGACTCGAATGAACAAAGGGTTGTTGACGACATTGTACTCCCTTAACGTTCAACATCAACATGGCATTTACAATCTACAAAGTAACTCTTCATGTAGGGGAAATTACGCTAAAGAGAATGAGACAGGTTTTATTCCTTTTGCAAAGAAACAGATTTCCCACTGTTTGAGGAGAATCGTGTTTCCTTGAGTTGATATGAAAGAAAAGAGTAGACCGGTTTAAGAAAACAGTGAGTATGATGAGTAACTCTAAAACAATTCAAAAAAACGTGGGGCATTATGTCAGGTGTCTCAAAGAGTGATAGAGATTGCAGCATACTGAGGATACAAATGGAACACGTATCTTTAAAACAAACACAATTTGCTTTTTAGTTACCACTAATTGTACCAATTATAAGTGTCTCTATTCCACCTCAGCCCTATCAAACAAATAAAGACTATCTATTTAGAATTTTAAAAACTTCTGGCGGAGCCTGGGTGGCTCAGTGGGTTAAGCGTCAGACTCTTGGTTTCGGCTCCGGTCATGATCTCATGGCTCAGGAGTTCGAGCCCCACATTGGGCTCTGCGCGGTCAGTGCGGAGCCTGCTTGGGATTCTCTCCCTCACCCTCTCTTCTCTGCCCCCCCAGCTCTCTCTCTCTCTCTCTCTCCCAAAATAAATAAATAAACTTTAGAAAAACTTATGCAATTAATATGGGCCTCCAGTGGATACTTTAAAAAAATATCCATTTGATGACATTGAATGTTTGGGTTGTTCGCTGAAGTCATAAAATGATACAGGTGATGGAAGAAGTTGAACTGATATTTAAACCCCAACGTTATGTACACTGACTTCAGGGTTGTCTTTGCAAAATTAATCACAGAAGTCGGTCGGCTCTATTTGGTGAGTTAATATCATGAGCATCTCTGAACAATTCCAAATCCATTTTATTACGAGCCGGTATGTTTGCCAAAACTTGTTTTGCTGTTTTGTCTTTCCTTTAGAATATTGACCTTGATAAGAATTTATATGTGAAGAAAAAATAAAACCAAGGCATATTAATCGGACATAATATTAAACCTACAAAAAAACTATTTGGAGTACAAATCTGAATGTAAGATGAATCATCTCATAACACTTTTATATTACAAACTTTGATACAGATGAGAGCATGCTGTATTTTAAATTTCTTTTAATGTTTATTCATTATTTGAGAGACAGAGAGAGACAGAGCACAGAGACCGAGGAGGGGCAGAGGGAAAGGGAGAGACACAATCCGAAGCGGGCTCCAGGCTCTGAGCTGTCAGCACAGAGCCCGATGCGGGGCTCGAACCCACAGATGAGATCATGACCTGAGCCGAAGTTGGACGCTTAACTGACTGAGCCACCCAGGTGCCCCTTGAGAATGCTGTATTTTAAATATGTAGCGGAAATACATGAAAATATCATTATAATATTATTTATATGTACAAATGTCTTCTTACGGTTAAGCTTACACCCATGCCAACAGTGCACCCTCACATATTGACTCACAATTTACTGGAGTCATTTTCTGAGGAATATTTAGTGCATTTGCAAAGTATACAGTGAGATTCTAGACTATGGAATCGATGCTTTTAATAAAATCAAATGTCGCATGTCATGTAGAGACACATCACATTATTCCTCCTTATTTATTTTAAAGAATACATAAGCCTTTACCTTCTCTCCTGAATTTTAAAGTGACAGCCTCCACTGACATAGTATAGTAGCAGTAATTCAGAAATTTAATTTTCAGAATGAACTCAAGCATGGATTTTCGTGGATGTTTCTTAAAACAAAGATCCCAGTTTCCCATTTACCAGAAGGCCGTAAGGAGCTCCACCAGCAATGGTTTCATTGGGTTCGCATATCCACGCGCACTGTTACACTTCTGCCAGAGGTAACACAGTCCTAAATGTGAAACCCAGTTCTGCCGCTCACCAGCTGAGTGACACTGTGCAAGTTACTTAACATCTCTGTTCCTCAGTTCCTTCTGATAATATTAGTATGCATTCCATAGCGATGCCTTTACATTCCTCAGAATATTGGTAAATCCATATTACTAATGGGTTAGTATGAACCCAAATATTGCCGAGTTCTTAGAAAAAGGCCGGACACGTAGAAGCTCTAAAATAAAATGTTTTAAGTGGACACTGCTTTCGTATCAATTACACAGGATCAAAATCTGAGCGTAAGCAATGAGGAATATAGTTAGACATAGCTCAAGACTCACACAGGTCTAAACAGCGTTTGAAATTCAAAAGACAATAAAACTAACACCGACTTACTTTCAGAGGATGCCTTTGACATTTCTTGGATGAAGAGATAATCATCTATACTACCAACCCAACTATTGCTGGGTTTCATGATAACAAGTCTGCTCAAGGGTTTGGCTTAATGCACAAACATATGCTCGCCTTGACCGAGCCATTCAATATTCAAATAAAACCACCAGAATGCTCACTGTTCTGACCTTCCAAATCACAGAAATCCCTTCTTTCTTGCTATCTTTTAAAATGTTACCCTGGAGGGCGCCTGGGTGGCTCAGTGGGTTCAGCGTCTGCCTCTTGATCTTGGCTCAGGTCATGATCTCATGGTTCCTGGGTGCGAGCCCCACATCGAGCACAGCGTAGAGACTGCCTGAGAGTCTCTCTCTCTGCCCCTCACCCACTTGTGTGCCTTCTCTCTCTCAAAAACAAACAAACAAACAAACAAACAAATAAATAAATAAATAATAAAATGTTATAATGGAAAAAAAAAAAGGTTATCCTCCATAAAACATAAAGGACTTCAAATCCCAAGGGAAAAGGTCAATGGAACACATGGCTTGTGTTTGCCCACATTCTGCATCAATCCCTCTCTTGCCGTACTGCCTCTGGTATCTCAGCAGGTTTGTCTGGGAAATATATTGGTCTCTGCCTCAACTAGAAGAAAACATAAAACATAATCTTGACTGTTGTTTCATGCCTTTTATAAGACTAATAATTCAGTTGTCTTATATCCAGAAACGTAGTCTTTATAACATGTTCTGGTCCGTACTGACATTTTTATACCATTTTTCTTTAAGTGTCATATATTTCAAATGGCTTTAGGGGAAGAGTTATGGCTCAAGAGTCACTGCTCCCCTTATGGAATCCAGGGAATTTGGATCAAGGTGGAAATGCTATTGAGAACACATGTAGACTGTTTACGGATTTGGGCCTAACCACTGGTCTGGGGGTATTCAGATCCTGAATCTATTTCCAAAGAAAATTAAAGAGGTTTCTCTAATGATGTTTTAATGTCACTTTTATTTTTTTTAATGTTTATTTTTGAGAGACAGAGCGCGAGCAGAGGAAGGGCAGAGAGAGAGGGAGAGACAGAATCCCAAGCGGGCTCCAGGCTCTGAGTTGTCAGCGTAGAGCCCGAGGCGGGGCTCGAACTCGTCAACTGCGAGATCATGACCTGAGCCAAAGTCGGAGGCTTAACCGACTGAGCCACCCAGGTGCCCCTTAATGTCACTTTTCTTAGGATGACAGTCATTCAAAAGGATGCAATACTCCTGCCTATTTTATGTAAAGTGAAATTTTTTTCTCAGTTCTGAAGAAGTGTGTATATATACACGTGTGTGTGTGTGTGTGTGTATTCCAAAAAATCATGGGTACTTTCATTAAACATTTTCCAACTTTGTATCTGGAGTCTAGGACTAATTTTGATCATATCAGAAATAATAGCAGAGAATGGTGAAGGAGTAGTTAGTTCAACCACTTGAACTAACTTGAAAGTTAATCTCCTGTTCAGCTTTCATGGTTCCATGTGTGAAAACGAATGACCAAAATGATCCAAGAAAACTCTCCAGCGCTTTAGAGCTACATAAGCGTAATGGCAATTTATTTTAATTATTAATCAAATGCTTATCTCATAACACCCATAAATAATTTAAGCTATAATTAACTCTATTATAAACAGCTCATGAATAGGCATGAATATAGAAGTCATTGGTATATACGAATCGTTTTGATCTTTGTGTCCTCTCTCTTTCCTCTGGCAAACAGAAAACAAGAAAACCTTTTTTTTTTTTTTTTTTGAAAGAGAGAGAGAAAGAGCACAAGTTGGAGAGAGGCAGAAAGAGAAGGAGAGAGAGAATCCCAAACAGGCTCACGCCCAGGGCAGAGCCCGACACGGGGCTCGATCTCAACAACCCTGAGATCATGATCTGAGCTGAAATCAAGAGTCAGCCACTTAACCAAATGAGCCACCCAGGCGCCCCAACAGGAAAACATTTTTAACTGCATGACAATTTTAAAGACTTGTCCAATGTTCCCAAACGTCAGAAAACAGAAACTATTCACCTTTAAGCTGCCGATCTATCCTTACAGTGGTTCACTGTAAGAGTTCACTGGAAATGGCTTCTATGCTACGTGTCATATAATTTAAAATGGTCAGAAGTCAGGAATTAAAAGGGAAAAAAGTTTGGGGTTTGGTACTAAACCTCTGACAGAGACAAATACATTGTTTCAGAAATATGTTTAGCAACTTTTCCAGGAACAACAACAATAAACAACAAAAAAAAAACCCCAACAGAGTTCTGAGAATTATATTAAAGACTAGCCCGTTATAACTTTGAAAAAGGAAGTTTCCTCACCACAAACCAAATACATTCCTCTAAATGGACACTGCCTCATAAATTACAGATGCTCCTCACCATATACTAGCAACCGCTGCAAACCCATAGGCAGTGAGAGAGAGGAAAACAAAAAAACAACAAACAGAGACACAAATCTATTTGACTTCACTGCAAGAGCTCACAGTCTTCCTGGGACACTCCAGGCAGACATGCCCACTGAGCTGATGTGATGACCAGTTTGCTGCCTTACTTTGTAAGCTACCAGAGCTGTTGCAACACGAGGCTTGCTGTGAACTCAAAGGGGGAGCTGTGCTCAAATCAGCTGCAAACAGGCTGCCGCAGGGGACAAGTACTGTTGTAAACCAATAGGAGCTTTACCCTTGGATCAACAGTGGCACTCGGGGACCAGATGAACTTATTACTCTGCTAGAGGCAGCCCCAAGGAGGGCTTTCTCTGCCTTCTTCCCTCAACCGGGCCATTTTCTCATGCCTGCGCTTCTGAATAAAGGACAAGGGCCCAAATAGGTCCTGCCCACCCCCCGTGTTTCGCCTGTTTGCATGCACCTACGACAGACTTCCGGGTAACAGAAAAGGCTGCAGCCAGGGTGCCAAGCCAGGGCTAGGAAATGAAGATTCAAGTGTGGCCACCTCAGGTGAGTGTACACTGAGCCTCAGTGAACTGACCCGAAGACAAAGGCCAGAAGCGGATACTACCACTTACGGGAAATGGACTACGTGGCAAAGGTGCCATGAGGGGAAAATGTCAGATCCCTTCCTCACACCTTAGTCAAAAACTCATTGGAGGGTCCAATATTTTAAAGTTGAAAAAAAAAAAAGTAGAAAGTACTTTAACTTCACACTGAAGCGGGTCTTCCCAAGTGTAACAAAAAAACTCCCTCTACAAGTCTGAATTTCCCAAACCGTCAACCGGGTCGACATTCCTCGCACCTGCTTACTTTACGAGGACTGTCCACTCTCCAAGTTTTGTCTGTCTGTCCCATCCTGCAACTACAGACTTCCCAACCAGACTACAGGGAAAGACATGTCAGGAAAGACACGTCCAGCATCTTCTGGACACATTCTGGAAAGACACTGGCCATAAATTTTAAAAGTTTAAGTTACCCTTTAGAAGTCCTAAAATAATCTTACTTCAAGTAACTGCCAGGGGACAGACACCATGATAAAAGAACCCTGTTCTTCAATATTGCTTTTGCCACAGAGACCAAAACATTTCACTAAGCATCCCATCAAAATCAGTAAAAACTAATAGTTTTTAAAGTTTTGACTGGAAGTTTTTCCAAAGCAGGAGCCCCAAGAAGTGTACTGATATCATTACAATGAAATTGATAAGACTGTCCCTTAGGACAATGCTTGAGGCTAAAAGTGTTAGGTGCTGTTTACAATGTCCTTAGGGATGCGGTTATAATTACCCACAACGCCAACCTCTGATGTGAACACAACAATGTGTGAACGCTGGCATTCTTTTCTGATTAAAGAATGAAATTTTATCTTATGGAAACCCAAGAAAAAAATGTTCGCTGTCATGTGTCATTCATTACAGGCACGAAAGGTACGTTAATGCAGCAACGGCCGCTACATGTTAGATCAACTGGAAAGCTACATCCCAAGGGTTCAGGAAGTTTCTGATAAAGAAACCAACTGCGCATGTTCTAGTCTCGCGTGAGGAGCAACCAGGAAAAGGCAGAAACAATGAGTCTTTGCAACAAGTTAAATCTCTTTCCATTTTAACCAACCACCTGGGAAGAGTTGATAAGGTCAGGACCTATGTCTGAGAAAATTACAAGATGATTTTGAACAGCAACTAATTTACGAAAACTAGTTCTATTCTTTCCTAATGTAAGAATTTGAATGTCATCCCTCAGAGACTATGAATGATGTCCTTTGATTTAGATTTGAAGTACTAAATTTATAGTTAAATACAAATGTCATACAGGGAAAGTGTTTACACCGAAAATGAAAAGTGTGTTGCAAAACTGCCTATTGCTAGCGAATAGGTTTTGGAAAAGAAAAAAAAAATTCATGTACAAAGCACTAGCATTTACTATACCTCTGACACTCCCCTAAGCCCTCGCAAGTATGATTTATACACAATCAAAGGCCGAATGTCACAGTACACACTTCATTGGTTTGCTGTGAAAACTAACAAGAGTTATTATGCAAAAATGCTTGGAACAATGTCTGGGACATCAGATACATTCCATAAATATTATTTCATAGTATCTCACTTAATTGTCACAACAAACATCTGAGCTCTAGCGTTATTATGTAGCTGGAGTCAAGCGACATCCTCTTCTAGTGAGCCTATGCTTGTAACTGTACTCTTCCTGAATATAAATAAGTACTACATTCTCTCCTTTGTATCTCCTTCTGTGTGTGTGTGTGTGTGTGTGTGTGTGTGTGTGTGCGTGTGTGTGCGTGCCTTTTACCACACAAGCTACATAAACAAAACAGTTTGTATTTCAATGACACCTATTTATATATCACATATATAAATGCTAGAAGAAAATGCGTGCTGAGTGGCGGAATTTTTAGAGCTGTATTTTCCATATTTTCTACAAGTAACATGTACTCCTTTAATAATCAGCTACATTATAAAGATCTTCAAAAAGCTAAAATCATGAAAACTTTAAGAAGTTTTGAGTGCCTCCTATTATTTACCGTCAAGACCTACAAAGATTCTTTTTTAGTAACAGTGATTATTACAGCAAATTATTTATTTAAGCACTAACAGGAACACTGGTGGGTATAAAAAGTTCATGTTGGGGGCGCCTGGGTGGCTTAGTCGGTTGAGCATTTGACTTTGGCTCAGGTATGATCTCGCGGTTCGTGAGTTCGAGCCCCATGTCGGGCTCTGTGTTGACAGCTCAGAGCCTGGAGCCTCCTTGGGATTCTGTGTCTCCCTCTCTCTCTGCTCCTCCCCTGCTAGCACTCTCTCTCTCTCTCTCTCTCTCTCTCTCTCTCTCTCTCTTAAAAATAAATGAGCATTTAAAAAAATTAAAACAAAAACAAAAAGTTAATGTTGTACTATTCCAAGCACTCCTGATTGCTGAAGTTTGAACAGCAGAAAAATTCCTTTTAATATTATTTGGAAACACCCAGAGGGTGCTCTGGAAGTGGACCACAGACAGGTCAGTCCCTGCTCTAGGGGTAGGGCAAATCATACTCTGTAGATGTGAGATGAATATCTCTGTCCTGGTTTAAAAGTCTTTTCTTTAGACACTGGTTTACATATTATTTGGAGGCTTGAAGAAAAAACAAGTTAAACATGTAAGCATACGTAGCCTCTCATTTTAGCCGAAGTTTATCTACATAAATCTGCCAAGAAGGAACAGAATTCTCTGGAACCACGGAGACTGGTGCAGGCTTGCATGTGGAAGGTGAAAGGGCCCACCTCCGAAAGACCCATGATGGTGGCTACCTGGGAGAGGGGAGTTTGGTAAAGAGCTTGGCGTTACGGGGGTAGAACTAAGGAGAGTTTTTGGGAATATGCTCTGAAAATGACATAGAGGTGGGAATGAAAATGCTGTGTGTGGGTCACCCGAGTGGTCCAGGGTGAGTAAGTGAGGCCTGAGGGAGGGGAGCATGAGTTGCAGAAGGAGGTTGAGGTCAGACCTGGCCATGCAGCTAGAGGGGCCGGACCCATACGCCCAGCTACTGGAAGGAGGCACCTTGACAATTTCCTTTCTCCCTTTTGTCTTTTTGGGGATACTGAGTTTAGAAAGAAAGCCAGCCTCCCTCTCAAACTCATGTGATAGCCCCAGCTAGTGATGCCCCAGCTATAGGGGTTCCTGAATGTGAGCGCACTGCTGTTAATCCTTAAATCTCAAGTTTTCTGAGCCAGAAAGTCCATTCCCCAGTCTCCGAAGAGAGGCCAACAAGCTCCCCAGTGCCACTGCCCACCTGTAACTCTTTCCCCCACACCATCATCTAGCAAGAGCCTCCTCTACCCAGAGCCCTTTGCCGGTTTGCAATTAACAGACAAACAGAAAACCCAGGCCATTTTTTAAATGTCAGTTCAAAAGGTCAGAGTTTAAAGGTAGAGAAATTTAACAGAGAGCTCAGGGTATCAAGAGAGACACCCAGCTCAGGGTTTCAGGCCAGTTCAACAAGCACACCCTGACAGACAACTTCTGAACAAGGTAAGGAGAAGGCTGGGCCTTTCTAGAACACACGAGGCAAGAAGGCGAAACACTCTTAAGAGGCGCAGGAGGAATCGGGCCCAAGAAGGTTTGAATGCATCTCCATGCTGGGGCACTGGCAGTTTGCCCGTTGGTTTGTAGAGCAGAAGAGGCAGAAGTCTTGTATCTCATTTTTATTTATTTATTTAATTAATTAATTTATTTATATTTTTAATTTTTTTTGAGAGAGAGAGTTTATAAGTGAGCAAGGGGCAGAGAGAGAGAGGGAGAGGGAGAGAAAGAGAAGGGGGCTCATCCAAAGTGGGGCTCGAACTCATGAAGTGTGAGATCATGACCTGAGCCGAAGTCCAGTGCTTAACCTACGGAGCCACTCGGAGCCCTGGTAGAAGTTTTAAGTAGGTGGGGCGCCTGGGTGGCGCAGTCGGTTAAGCGGCCGACTTCAGCCAGGTCACGATCTCGCGGTCCGTGAGTTCGAGCCCCGCGTCGGGCTCTGGGCTGATGGCTCGGAGCCTGGAGCCTGTTTCCGATTCTGTGTCTCCCTCTCTCTGCCCCTCCCCCGTTCATGTTCTGTCTGTCTCTCTCTGTCCCAAAAATAAAAAAAAATAAAAAAAAAAAAAAAGAAGTTTTAAGTAGGTAAGTACAGGTAACCAGGGAAGTAAGAGACCGTTTGCTAGAACTAATTGTTTTCCAGAGTACGACAAAAAGACCCACAGAAGCCTAATACCTTCTTACTCTCCTTCCCCTATGCCACCAAAATTAAAAATAAAACCCAGTATGCTCACATACAGGTTTCCTTTCTAAAAGTCTGAGAAGGTGGAACAGTCTTTGAGGGTCAACTGAAGATCAGCTAAGCCCAGCCCAGATCTGGTTTCAGGCACGGGGTGAGAACGATTTAATTGGAAAGTACAAGAAAGTCTTTTGTTGTTTTAAATCTTATTTTATGAAGGAATATTACCTAGTTAGTACAGAGTGGAAAAGGAGAAATA
Source organism: Neofelis nebulosa (assembly GCF_028018385.1). Classification (NCBI taxonomy): domain Eukaryota; kingdom Metazoa; phylum Chordata; class Mammalia; order Carnivora; family Felidae; genus Neofelis; species Neofelis nebulosa. Next base: position 10,610,089 of record NC_080795.1, read on the forward strand.
AAAAAGAGCCAGCAACAAACGTATTTTCTTCGAACACATTAACGCGCATACTGTTTCTAAAATGTCCATACAGTAGCCTACTGTCAAGTTAGAAAGCATGGATTTATATTATTATTCGAGAAAGAATTCTGTATCAGGAGGCCCATATTTCAGTGCAGAAAGGATTACATTATTTGTCAAGGAAAACACATTACTCTTTGGAAAACAGAAAAGTTGACCTTGGCAAACAGTTAGTGAAATTGTTCCCTTCTTGATTTCCCTTATATGCAGTGTGTGGGAGAGCACATATTTAGTGCTGCTTTGTGGCATTGTTTCAAAAGAACTCTCATTATTGTAGCCAGAAATGAGTAGGGAACATCTAAAAAATAGTTCACATTACAGTGTTGGGAAGTGATTGAATTCTTGTTTCCACCCTTTATGTTAGGTAGTAAAAAAGAAAAAAAAAAAAGATTTTGGTAGTAAATAGGTTTTGGCTGAATGTATGTTTATCTTTTCCCCTTGATCGACCACGGTTCTTTTTTTCCATAATTAGAAATAAATAAAAATAAGCATTCATTCTTTGATAAAATTCTAAAACAGTGTCACTATTTCCCACTTTATTGGGATGCTATTACCTTATCACTCAGCTTTGTTTCAAGTGGTAACACTACTCCTTTTATCATAATTTACAATAGTGTTTAATTTTATCTGCGCAAAATTTTGTATCTTCCTGTATCTCTAGGTCTCTGCCTATGGATTAGTCAAATCCACCCCCCCACCCCCCAACAGATTTTCTAATACTACACTTTCCTTTGTCCTTATCCGTCTGACTTCCCAGCCTCACTACTGTTCTGGGTTTTACTATTTTAGGTGACAATCATAAGACAATAATAATAATAGGAAATATCTGCTGAGGGCCAGTAACTCTTTTGAAGCGACCTTTTGCACACTACGCTTTTCAACTCTCAGCAACATCCTAAGTAGCTAATACTGTTGTCCGTGCTATCACTGAGGAAGCCAGGACTACCAAGATAGTGTCTTTGACTTGCTACTGTCACAAAGCTCTCAATGGCTGGATTAAGGACATTTATTTCTGAGGCACAATGCTGACTGATCCTTCACGAAGGCAAACTACACCTTGTTGCCTAGCCCCCTTCACATTTTACATTTATGATGAGAGATCGAACCATTCCTCGCCAACCAAAGCTGGCTGGAGAACAGCTCTACCACAGGGGGGCTGGGGCGGGGTGGGGGGAAACTCAGTGGAGTTTTTCACGCTGTATGTCCTTCTCTACTCAAAATCTACTGGTAAAGCTCCATCATTTGTGATTTAGTGAGAAATGAGTCAGCAAGGATTACAGGAGGTTACTAAGAGATTGTACAATAAAAATGACAGACTGTAAGACAATGCAAAATAGAAGATGAAAACAGATTTTCTTTCAAAATCGCAAACCAAGTCTGCATTTGAGTGTGTGTATGTGATCAAAATACGTTCTAAATGACTGGATCCAGGTAGCATGAATGGCAATGCTTCAGCCTACAAATTACGGTCCACAACAAACGCAATCAAAGGAACTGGCACCAACTGAGAAAAGGCAAACGATATTATTATCAGATGATTTAAAAAGTTTGATGCAAAGCAACGCCATGAGAATAGAGATGCCGCCTCATAGCTCTAAAAGATAACGTGGAGTGAAGGTTTAGTAATTACCTGGCATTTCCTCTCTTTGATGGTCTCTGTCTTCTGTAATTTCCTCTACCACAATTTTTAAATATATTTTTTTAAATGTTTATCTGGCAAAAACCCCCCTCTCTTCCCCTACCCCATAGTCCCTCATTACCAGCAAAACTTCCACTTGGCCTTCAACATTCTTAACCAATTTCATAGCGGCCAAATGACCTGGTAAGAGGACAGCAAGTCCTTGAATAAAACCCGTTCCTTCACTTCTGGTCACTGCACCATTTAACACTTTCTTACATAAAGCGATCTAGTGAGCAGGACGCCCAGCAGGTCTGGGATTACGTCCTTGGACATCACCGTGCAGGAGGAAGGCAGAGCTGGAGAAAACCAGACACTAGTCTTCTGCCCAAGCCAGGGGGTCCAGAAGAATAATGGCAGAGCAAATTAGCATCACTTCTCCACAACCCTCTCAGCGCTTCTCCTGTTCAGACTCAAAGCTCATTTTTTTTATATTTAAACAATTTTATAAATTTATTTTCCCTGAGATTTTACAAACTCAAAATCTTGTTTTCCCAAACCAAACACAACTAGAAGAAGCCCCCAGTACAGCATCTTGGGATCTCCACTGTGTCTCTAACCCCAGAAACAAACAAACAAACAACAACAACAAAACACTGAAGCATTCACATGACCCTTTTTTTTTTTTAACACAACCAAAGGGATTTTTTGTTAAGACCCAAACCTAAAAGTAAAGTAGAAAACTAGTAGGAGCTACAAATATACAGAAATAGGGGAGCCTAGGTGGCTCAGTCGGTTAAGTGTCCGACCTCAGCTCAGGTCATGATCTCGCGGTTTGTGGGTTCGAGCCCCGGCATGGGGCTCTGTGCTGACAGCTCAGAGCCTGGAGCCTGTTTTGGAATCTCTCTCTCTCTCTCTCTCTCTGTCTCTCTCTCTCTCTCTCTTTCTCTGCTCCACCCCTGCTCATGCTCTGTCTCTATCTCTCAAAAATACGATAAACATTAAAAAAAAATAAAACATACATGGGGCGCCTGGGTGGCTCAGTCGGTTAAGCATCCGACTTCAGCTCAGGTCACGATCTCGCGGTCCGTGAGTTCGAGCCCCGCGTCAGGCTCTGGGCTGATGGCTCAGAGCCTGGAGCCTGCTTCCGATTCTGTGTCTCCCTCTCTCTCTGCCCCTACCCCGTTCATGCTCTGTCTCTCTCTGTCCCAAAAATAAATAAACGTTAAAAAAAAAATTTAAAAAAAAATACAAAAATAATACCCATTACTGTCATAGCAATGCTTCCTGGAGTTGTTCATTTGCCTTCTCTCTCTCTCTCTCTCTCTCTCTCTCTCTCTCTCCCTGTCTCAACTGACACCAGCACACATCCTTTCTTTTGGCTTCTGTAAATGTTTACTGAGTACTTACCACTCACCAAGCACCTTGCCAGAACTGAGGAACCAAGGATGAAAAGGACAAGTTTGTCCAGCTTTAAGAATTCAAGGCAAGTAGATAAGCCTTACAAATTGACAAATAGCCACAAAGCAGGGTGATAAGTGCCTTAGTGGGGGGGGTGGGGGGGCAGGATGGTAGCAGTGGAAAGGAAGGAGGTCCTAACTCCCCAGGGGTTGGGGAAGATTTGCTGGCGGTAAATTTTTAAAGGAGACTGAAGAGCGAATACAATCCCACCAGGTAGATGGGGGAGAACGTGTCTAAAGAATTAGGTCCTAGAGCAAATATCAGCACGAGGGGGAGTTGGGAGTGACTACTCAAGAACACAGAATCATTTTATAAATATGGAAAATTCGACTGGATAATGAAATAGCCACTGGGTTTGGAGGGAGTAAGGGAGTAAAGGGAGGAGACAGTTTCTACTCAAAGCTTTTATATCAGTGTACTTTACCAGAATGGCCCTTTTAGATGGTGATTACTACCTGTTCTCAGTAGACAGCTTAAAGGGATATTGCAATGGGTCATCTTTTCCAGGTAAAAAAAGGAACCCGAGAGCAAGTATATTGTTGTTTTAGACTCGCTGCCCAGTGACCAAGGCTGAAACAATCGCACAATTCCTCGAATTCTCTCTACTCCTCAGGTTCATCTGTATTGCCTTCTTCTTTCCTCAACAACATAGTCTGTGATGGTTATTTATTAGAGACAGTCTATGATGGCTATTTCCTAGTGTGAGACACAGACAGACAGAGAGTGAAAATTACAGAGCAGAAGGAAATCACATCAAGCTTTATGTCTGTTGTGATATTAACTTTATTCCTGATAATACAGGTTAAGTTCTCTAAATGATTTATTTAATACCTTTCACAAGGAAATAAAATCACCTGACTCCTTCATAGTAAATGGGAAAAAAAAAAAAGGTTTACGAGTTTATTCTATATTTTTGTCTTTCCCTATTTTGAGTAAAAATCGGCTTGTAAAACATACCTCCAGAAAAGGTGTGTTTTTAGGCCTTAACATGCACATTTTTACTTGGCACAGATTACAGCGTGCTGACTACTAAAACCCTATACATTCCTCAATAGGACTACTTAAAAATTAAGAATTAGGAATTTGAACTGGCTCTTCATCAGACACTGCGACTTTCAACACTGCCTCTGATGAGGAAGCAAAGCTGAAACACTACGGGTTAAGTGCTACCAACTGGTTGTTGTTTACATTTTTCGTCTGGCAAAAAATTTGCAAATTTGTTTTGTCCCAAAAGACGGAACATTAGCCAGACTGTTCTAGCTAATGTGGGATTACTTGACGAAGGATACTGATTTTTACTGGCAGTACAGCTTTTGGACTTAATCTCGACCATAAAAGAGTACTTCAGAGCCGTGCTTCTGAAAACCATCATTGTAAATCACATAAATAGAAAGGTCTATGGACATATTTAAGTAAAGAAAAACATGCTTAATTTCTTTTGCCGTGAGGATCTATATACCTGAGCTATGCTATACATTCCTTGAGGGCCAATGTGTTCCTAAATGTACTACAGGGAGAATAAAAGACTTTAGAAATGACATAGGTTTAAAATCCTTTGACTAATTCCACTGGGATTATTCAAGTGCTTGGAAGGGGAGGAGTGAAAGCAAGGGTAGAAAGGAGACAGATATTAGTGCCTGTTGTAATTACTATGTTCCCCATGGTCTGAAATGCTAAAAATGAATGTTTCCTCTATTACGAGGATATAAACCTTTCTCACTGCAAAGCTATTAGCATATATAATGCACACGTCTGAAAATCATGGCTTCTCTGTCATTCTTTTCAGACCTTTAGGGACCTGGGTTATTGTATAGCCCTGAATTATAGCCAAAGCATAATTTGTAATCCTCTGCTTTTCCAGCATATTTTTAAAAAATCAGTTTAAGCAATTTGACTGATATTTAATGGTTCAGCCCTTTCCAACAAATTAAAATGTTTGCATTGTCTGGGGGAAAAAAACCTGCTATACAATTTACAAAATAGAAGGACACGTGAATATACTTCACCGAGTGCCGGCATTTCTACCAACGAGATGATTTAAAAACATAATTCTAGGAATTTATTAATGTAATATTTCTTTAAAAATAAACAAACAAGCTTCTCAAAAGTCAAAACATATAAACTCTTGATCTGCGTGCACCATTCTAGGGGCACATAAAGTCAGAGGAAAATGAATGACATTAATTTGGACCTTTTGTACAAATACATTTCCTTCTGTATTTTAGGGGCAGAAATTGTACCCTAACATACACGACATTTTCTCTCTGATTTCAGTGCTTTCACCTCAAAGGTAGAATAAAACAAGAAATCTTACTTCCCCTATTCAGTTTTATTTCAATCTATGTCAATTTAGCATATTTGAGATAGTCTGTATAATTTTTAAAAATAAAAGGACCATTCTAATGTTAATTTGGATCAATCTTCCAAACATATGATTCTACAGTTCTAAAAGGGGCCCCCTTGAGGGGGCTTTTTAAAAGTGAACAAAAAAGCACCCCAAGGCTGCCCAATTCACATTTAGCCTACTTACATGAAAAAGGAACTGCTTTGGTTAAGAATAAACTTCCACAAGCTCAGGTTCAAGCGAAACACACCAGCATATTAGTGAGGAAATGAGACAGCAAATAGTAACTCCTTTCATACCAGCAAAAGAATACTGTATTTATTTAAAACAGTTGGCAGAAATACTCATTTTAATTAAATTACATTTACTGAAATAACATTTTCATAATTAAAAAAAAATAACCCAGTTCTCCCAAAGAGCTAGCAAAAAATAATCACAGTAACTTCAAATGGGCAAAGGAGTGAAGCGATGGTGAGAATAAATGTGACTAATTTGGATTGCAACTGTGCATTAGTTCGTGGTTTTCAGTGATTCAGCAGCCATTATTACCCTCTGTTGTCCTGCAAAGTTAATACGAAGTAGCTAGCAAGTTTTGTTATTAATGATTTTTTAGAGGAAGTGACTTAGTGCAAGTTTCATGTCTCATTATATTTTTAGGACTTGCATGTTGGAATCCCAGAGCACTAGTTCAGATCAGACTAAAGACAGTATAATCCGACCTCTTGCTTTTCCATAAGGAAACGGAGTCCAGAAAAGTTAAAGGACTCATTCTTAACCATTTAGCTAGTTACAAAGGCTAAGTCTGGAACTCAGAGGCTTTCCACAGAACAGCTTTGTCACAGAGCCAAGCATTTATACCTTCAGAGACGACAGAAGGAAAAAGAAAATGGCACACCCTCTCTGTGGACTAAAATAGAAACAAAATTCCACTCCAAGGTAAGGTTCTGTCTCTTTCGCTCCCGGCTCCCTCCTTCTAAGAGTTCACAAGAGAGCCGAAGTTCATGTTCCGCCGAGAGCGAAAACTGTCATACCATCGGGTTAAGTCCTACATATTGGCAAAACCAATGAGTGAATAATACGTTTCCATGATTTACCAATGCCGGCTTAAGAAGAGCAAAATTCTCCCTGAAACAAGCAAACGTACAATTGTGATGGTTGTGTTCTTCCAAATAGACAACAGATGGCCAAATTGGTCAAATGATCAACATCAGTTACAAAAGCCACACAGGAAAAAAGGAGAAACATTTAAAAAAAAAAAAAAAAAAAAGAGGGAAAGTGCACCAAAACCATGGGGAACACAGAACCAAACTCCTCCTTCTTGGAGATTGCTGAATGCCGGTCTTGGGAAGAGTAAAAGGCATTACATGGTATTACAGTGCCCAATAAAATCTCTACCAGTCAGGAAAGGACTTAAAATAGTTTCATACTTGTGTTGCTGGATAATTTATGAGCAAATATGTCATGGTGAAAGCCTAGACAAGTAGGAAGTTGGTTACATTCGTGTCAAAGGAACGTGAATGGATTTTCATTAGCATCCTTTTCAATTATTGGGTCAAATCAAAGTACAAATGAGTGAAACAGCCACACAACAGTTGTCCTTTTTTTAGAGAGAGAGAGAGAGAGAGAGAGAGAGAGAGAGAAGGTACTCAGAGGACAGGGGCAAAGGGAGAGGGAGAGAGCGAATTTTAAGCAGGCTCCATGCGTGGAACCCGATGCAGGGCTCGATCCCATGACCCTGGGATCATGAATTGATCCCATCAAGAGTCTGATCATCAAGAGTCAGATGCTCAACCAACTGAGCCACCCAGACACCCCAACAGATTCTCTTTTGAGAACAGATCAATAATGTAGTCAAATGCTTACAATCTTAACTGACTGCAGTACAAAAATCTAATAACAAATACAAGTTAAAGCTCATAATACTAAATGTTTGTCACAGTGACTAACAAAAAAGAGCTCCTGTTCTTTACTAATTATGGGTTGCCTGCCTTCTCCCCTCATATTATTTGTCTCCACAACTGAAATCAATAGATCCCACCAGTTTTTTGCACTGCAAAACTTCCCCCCCAAATTCTTTAGGTGACATTTATTACTTTTCCTGCTCTGCAAAATGTTGAATTGAATCATAGTATGAAGGCCATCTAAACTCATAGGCCCTAACTACTACTGTTAAAGGAAAAAACCAAAAAATTCTCCCAAAGAGTCTAGTTTGCAAATTGATTTTCCTGTTCACTACCAATTATTCTCAACTTCCATGTTTGGAGGTCAAATTCATCATGACCAAAAGCTCATTATGACTAAAATGCAGAAACACTTAATGTTAGCAAAAACAATGTATTACATTTCCTAGGATTGAGCCCACATTGGCAAACACACAAACTGCACCCCACAGATCGCTTATGTGCCTGGAAATATTAATAGATATTGGGGTGGAGGAGGAGATGGTCACAAGAAATACTTAGTTAAATCAACTTGCATAAGTACCTTTGCTACAGACCCTCTTAGTACCTCGTAATGTCACCGCAAATCCAAAAGAAGGAGAGTTGGTATGCTATCATTTTTTAAACCTATTTAAGTACCGAAAATCAAAGTTCCAAGGATTCTTCATTTGTGGTAAAGAAAAAAAAAGCTATTTCAAACATATAGCTTAGCAAATGTTCCAATTTAAAACTATAATAAGAACAAACATAACACGTTATTTCTAAACAAGTTCCCTCCTTCCAAATCCACTGAGGGAAACTGAAGCTTACGCTTTCCACAAGGTTGGCTGGCCCAAAGCTACTCTTTGTAAGTGGAGGAGATAGAAATTCACTCCAAGAATCAGGGTCCTTCTGTTACAAAAAACAGAAAAGATTAATTCCTGTTAAAAACTCCAATCTTGGGGCACCTGGGTGGCTCAGTCAGTTAAGCATCCGACTTCACCTCAGGTCATGATCTCACAGTTTGTGAGTTCGAGCCCCGCGTCGGGCTCTGTGCCGACAGCTCAGAGCCTAGAGCCTGTTTCAGATTCTGTGTCTCCCTCTCCCTCTGCCCCTCCCCAGCTTGCACTCTCTCTCTCTCTCTCTCTCTCTCTCTCTCTGTCATAAGTAAACATTAAAAAAAAAAACAAACCCTCCATCTCTGGGATGCCAGGCTCATTTAGTCGGTGGAACATAGGACTCTTGATCTGGAGGTTCTGAGTTTAAGCACCATGTTGGGTGTAGAGATGACTTACAAATAAAATCTTAAACAACACAAAACCAAACAACCAACCAACCAACCAAACAAACAAACAAACAAAACTACATCCCAGATTAGAATTGTGGGCACAAGTTTAAAAAATGAAGACTTAATTTTACCTCTTTAAAATAATTTACATATCTGACACAATAAAGATTTTTCCTACACTTTTCTTTCATGGAGAATGACATTTCTTTCCTTGGCTTTCCAAGATATAAAATCATATGTGTCATTTCACTTCCAGCTTGAAAGGTATAATTATGATAATAATTACTGTGTACAATTGTTATGGAGAAAATAAGTAATCTAACTTTGTGAACTGGAAAAAACCTTGTGATATTTGACCTTATGAATGGGGAAAATAATAATATGAGTTTATAAACACAACGTTCTTTTAACCATGCCTGGCACATAAAAAGTGATATAGGTGTTTGACATAATTATGCTTAGCATACATTTATATAAGAACTCATTCTTTCATATTTAGCATTCACACAGGTTTCCTGAAGGCATCTGTATTTTGTCATTAATTCAATGAAACATATTCACTAACTCTGAATCATGGAAATAATAATTTTTTAAAGGCAGAAAACAATATTTTTCCCAATATCCAATAAAAACATAAAATAACATTCTCTGTGACGGGTTATGGGGTGTGGAATTGAATTTATAATTTAGTCCCAATACCCACAGAGCCTCCACACAGGTCTCGTGGGGAAAATTCTAATAAAGGAGGAGAGGGAGGCAGAGAACGAAGAAGAAAACACAGAGAGGAAAGAGGCAAAGGGAAAAAGGAAGAAAAGGAGGATGATGAAGAGAAAAAGAGGAGAAAAAGGGAGGGAAAGAAGAAGGGAAAAGGAAAAAAGGGGATGAAGAAGAAGAAAAAAGAAAAAGAATAGAAAGAAAAGCAACTTTTTAAAAGTTTATTTATTTATTTTGAGAGAGAGAGAGAGAGAGAGAGAGAGAGAGAGAGAGAGTGTGTGTGTGTGTGTGTGTGTGTGTGTGTGCGTGAGCAGGGGAGGGGCAGAGAAAGGGAGAGAGAGAGAGAATCCCAAGCAGGCTCCTCACTGTTAGTGCAGAACCCAATGCAGGGCTCAAACTCCCAAACCAGGAGATCATGACCTGAGCAGAAATCAAGAGTCAGACACTTAACCAACTGAGCCACCCAGGCACCCCGGGGACCTCCATTTTGGAGATTAGGACACCGAGGCACAAATAGATGAGGTAACTTGCTGTACCATCATGAGGTGAGTGTCGGAGTCTAGACACACTCCCAGCCAAACCGATTGCAGAGCCTGTGTTCATAACCACTTCACCAACAGTTATAATGTTACCTACTCTCCTCAGGTTAAGATAAGGTAGACAGAAGCCGCTGATGGCTCAGAGGGTTTCCCGGAAGGAGCGATATGGAAGCAGGAAAGAGGCATTTGAGCCAGGGAGAGTAGGCTCTGTGCATTCATGGTGGCTTAAAACAACAAGGCACGTGCAGAACGAAGGGCACCATGCATGTGAGGGAATGCTGAGAGCAGACACCTGGGAGGAAACCGGGAGGCCAACTAGGAGGGTCCGTGTGCCACACCAAGCAGTTGACAGCAAGAAGAATGGGTAACCAACTGATCCAGTGAGAAGTGATGAAGGCTAACCGCAGGGAGAGGAAGTTGCAAATGATGGTGGGGAACAGGAAGGAGACTGAGTTCAAGAACAGAGCAGGCCATTGGATGTAGAGGATGAGAAGAGGAAATAATCTAGAATCCCCAGGTTATTGGCTTTGGTGACCAGACAATTAGTACAATTCTCTACCTTACAGATTATAGCAAAGAAAGAAGCAGGATTGGGAGGAAGTGTGTTGCATTTGAACCTCCTGATTTTGAAATGCAAGATATTTAAGTACAGATGCCGAAATGGCAATTGAATATAGAGGCTTAGAAATAAGAAGAAAAATCCATTGAAGATATGATTTTAGAGACCTCGGTTTATGGGTAGTGGTTGAAGCCATTTGTCTGGGACTGATCACCCTGGAAAACCACGCTTTTGGAAAGGGGTTCAAAGATGAGACCTGGGGAACGCAAGCAGTTACGTTCACAAGCTCAGCACACTCCAACCAGACATGTCCAAAACAGACACAATTTTCAGTGAATTAAAAAGCACTGGCTCATCGATCTAAGAGGTCCACAGAAGAAGAGGAACATAGGGAGAAAAGGCAAGAAGGTACAAGAAAAAATAGGATACATTTTACCTTGACTCGGATACTGTGAGGAAACATTTCACAAAGGACAGTGGTCAGTGGATTTGGCAACATGGAGATCATGGTTGACCTTTAAAAATGATAAGGGCCTGAGAAAGTGTGGTAAAACCTTGCTTTGTGAGCATAATGCCTTCTGGAAACACGCTTTTAATCCAAAGCGCTTGTATATCAAGTGCGAATTTCAAGAACCATTGACTTCGTTGTGATCATCTGACATTTGCTGCCATGTACTACTCGTATTTCAAGACCTTGCTCGTTTATCAAGTTAAAATCTATTAGAAATGTTTGCTCATCTTGTGGAATATTTGCAGGACAAGTTACCAGCAGTCCAAGGGTTTACTGTGTAGGGCAATGAAGAGTCAGAACAGGTGAAGACAGTCTGAAACATGAGCAGACTGACCTTTCAGAAAGCTTGGTTGTAAATGGAAGAAGACAGGATCAAAAGCTACAGGCAACTTGGGTTTAAGTATTTGCATTTCAAGATGGGAGAGGCATGAGCATATTTGGAACCCAGAGAGACTCAAGACAGATGTGAGAGAGAGACGGATGGACAAAGCACATCAAGGAAGAATGAAATGTGTGTGCAGACAGGTTTAGACGTGATGGCTACAAGGAAATATTTGTGCACTTGGTAACCTCCATTTTCTCCTGAAGAGTGTTTCAAGGTCATCTTGTGAAAATGAGGAGGTCAGTGAGATATCAAGTCTGAAAAAGAGGTAAAAGTGTGCAATTATCTTTGGCGGGGATGGGAAAGGTGACTGACCAATGCTATCACACGACTGCATCCTAAACAAAAGCATTTCTAAAAAATCCCTGTAAGATGGAGAATATTAACCACAGATAAAGCTAGAAATACCTTTCAAAGGGAGAAAATGGTGTTTCTGATTTTTCAGGTAGGATTGCATCTACAGAAGACGGTGATCACTAGCCACTTTATAAATAACAATTTGGTGGAAATATTTTCTCACTTGAGTTGATGCTTTTACAATAATCATGAAAAGTCCATAGGCATGGGGAGGGATCAAGAGTAAGGCAAGTTTAGTGTCTGATTCAATGAGATCCCACCAAAAAGGTGGGAGGGAACGAGGAAGTATGGGGATTGGAGGGGTGGGGTGGCTTTGGAACAAAACCAAAGTCTCAGAATGTCAACACTCAATTCACACTTGTGTTGACACACTGGCCATTCTTTTCACACACTACAAAGTACCAGCCACCTGCTTAGGTCTTAGGGACTGGACAAGTTTACAAAGCTAAGCTTCATATGGAATGGGAATGCTCTCCACTCAGAGACTGATATTAATCTCCACAAACGAAAACGCTCTTTTCTTAATTAACAGCTCAATGATGGAATTCTACTGACAGCTTGCCATAGCTATCTATGTATTAATTTCAATTAGTAGTGCATTTAAAAGTACAAGATACAAAGAATTTCTGGGAACACAATTGCAGAAAGATTAAAATGCATTAATTTTGGAATTATGAGACAGTCAAGCTTCCACATACCTTGTTGTTTGTTTGTTTGTTTGTTTGTTTGTTTGTTTGTTTGTTTTTGGGGGGTTTTGTTTTGGTTACATTGCCCTGAAGTGTTAAATTCTGGTTGGGTCTAGAAAGGCAAAACTGAAAGGAAATCTGGACAATAATTAGCTGCCTACTTCATCCAGGTGAATCTAGGTTTTGACCACAGGTGCTTATGCGGATTTACGGCATAGATCTTTAGTTGGATGTTAATCTATACCCACCCTTGAGTAGCTCAAATTATTGCTCTGTAGCACTGTGATCTAGCTACTTAGAGCTGTGGTCAAAGAAGTTAAACCTAGATAAATCAGTAATTTAAAAGAAATTCCACACTCTTCTAAATTTTCTGTTGTATTTTTTTTGTTTTTTAAGTTTCACGGTTTCCCCTTGGACAGAGTATTGTAGAATATTCTGATAATTTTATCACTTGACCAAAAAATGAATATAAAGGGATAAATATAAAGTTAAAATGATTCTCAAGGAGATCACCTTTCAAGTTCTTTAAAGGCCTGCCCTTCCTCTAATTGGCCTGTATTCTCTCTCTCTTTCTCTCAACCTCCCTAAGGAACAGCTGGTTACACATACTAGGTGTTCAAGTAAATGCCGAAGGAGCTGAAATTCATTGCAGTTCAAACATTGTAGTCCTTTTTTTTTTTTTTTTTTTTTTTTAAAATTTGTGACTACACAAGCAAATAGATCAACTTGCTAATCAAAAAGGAAACAGTGGGGTGCCCGGGTGGCTCAGTCGGTTGACTTCGGCTTAGGTCATGAGCTCATGGTTCAGTTCTTGAGTTCGAGCCCCACATCCCCCACATGGGGCTCACTGCTGTCAGCACAGAGCCCGCCTTGGATCCTCTGTCTCTTTCTCTGTCCCTCCCCCACTAGTGTGCTCTCTCAAAAATAAATAAAACATTAAAAAAATAAGAAGAAAAAGGAAACAAGACATGCATTTCTAATCAGTGTAAGAGTACCAGTTTCAACTGTACCCTTCCTTGATCATCAAGGTATTCTGATATAGACATTAAAAAAAGAAAAAAAGAGACCTTTTTTGCAATAATATCCCTAAGTATATTGCCTTATGGGTAGGAACAGTATGAATTCCATTTTCTTTTCTTGTCACTGGCATTTTGCCTCTGCTGGACTGCAGGGACCAATAGCATCATCATATCCCAATGATATAGGAAGGATTGTTACTCAAGAACAAGAGCTGAGAAGACAGCTTTATATAGAGGGCATTTTTTAAAATTACTGTTTTTTGGGGTGCCTGGGTGGCTCGGTTGGTTAAGCGTCTGACATCAGCTCAGGTCATGATCTCACGGCTCATGAGTTCAAGTGCCGCACAGGGCTCTGTGCTGACAGCTCAGAGCCTGGAGCCTGCTTTAGGTTGTGTCTCCCTCTCTCTCTCTGCCCTCACCCGGTCACACTCTGTCTATCTGTCTCTCTCTCTCAAAAATAAATAAACATTAAAAAACTTTTTAAGTAAAATTACTGTTTTTTTTTTGTTTAAATAAATCATGCTACTTTTGGCAAGTTATATAGCAGTGAATGAAAGAATCGGCTGTTTGATATCTTGTTCTGAAAACAGACACATAGCTGCAGATCACTGAAAATTTGAAACTACAGAGATCTTTGTAAACCATGAGACTATCTTTTCCAGTTGGAATGTTTTCCACTGGGAACCATGACTAAGCATGCATGTCACTTACTGGGTATAGTATTTCTAATTCTTCCATTATTAGTTACAGCTATTATAAGTGCCCCAGGTTTAATAATATAACTAAACAGAGCAAAATCTATTATTTACAACATATAGGAGTGGTGCTAATTTCATTTCCGTTTCATATTTTCATTAAAATGTGGGAAATGTTATTCAGTTTGCTTGGCATTATTTAAAATTGCTGTGGGACTCAAAATACTTGTATTTATCATACTGGCTACGAGTAATTAATCTAATTTATTAATCCAAATATATGACAAGGCAGCTACTTACAAATAATTTTACAACTAAATGATTCTTCCATATTTTGTCCCTCCTCAGAATGGTTAACAAGTTTAAGGTTAATTAGGAAGTTAAGCACAACACATGCACACTTTTTTATGGATCTCCTATATCTACGCAATGATAAAATGAGTTGAATCTCTAAACTAAGGCTTCAAATACCAACAAAAAGTCCATACAACAAATCCCCACCTGGAAACATGCAAACTTCTATCTATGCTTCTGGCTTATCATCTCAGAATATGTTAGAGACATTCTGCATTGTATGGACTTTGTCAGATTCCATAACCATTGTGATCTCTGCGTTTTGTTAAATATCACTTTGCTGTGCCCTAGAAACCATCAGGAAAACCTCAAAAAATGAGTAAAAGCAACAACAGCAACAACAAATACCCAAAACCGTAGGAAGCAAAACCACACCAAGCACATTGTTTGAAACCAAAGAGTTATTGGGGTTGGTGGGGTTGTAGGGATCTTGGCCGTACTATTCAGAGTCCAATTTATTTTGAGGTCAGCATGGATGGTAGAATATTTTTTAATCTTAGTTTTCCTATCACAGAAATTCAAATCCTCAAGACATTATCATTGGACGGTATCCCAGAAAATTAAACACAAATCCCTGAGCTACAGAACAATGTTCATGGCCTCCATAAATCTACTTAATCGAAATTGAGAGTCTCCACTTGGACAGATTTGGAAGACCTGACTTAAACAACATTACATGTTTCCATCTAGAAAGGACATAACATAGTATGCTCCATTCACCCCTCTGCCCTTCAAAGGACCCCAAAATATACCTCTAAGTTGTGACCAGGCAATCCCTTCGTAGACCCTCACCTAAATAACATGGATCTGGTGTGGATTGCAGATATTATTATGCAAAGATAAAGCATTAAATTTCAAAGTTCATACAACATTCGGGTTGCCGGGTGGCTCAGTCGGTTAAGCGTCAGACTTGATTTCAGCTCACGTCATGATTTAACGGTTCATGAGTTTGAGACCCATATTGGGGTCCACACTGACAGTGAGGAGACTGCTTGGGATCCTCTCTCTCTCTCTCTCTCAAAATAAATAATTAAACTTAGAAAAAAGTTCATTCAACATTTTCCTATTTTCCCACTGTCTTTGTTATTTATATATTTTGCTTTTTTTTTTTTTTAAAGATTGCATTGGCATAAACAAAAAAAAAGATTGTTCAGGGGCACCTGGGTGGCTCAGTCAGTTGAGCGCCGATGTTGGCTTAGGTCGCGATCTCACAGTTCACGAGTTCGAGCCCCACGTTGGGCTCTGTGCAGACAGCTCAGAGGCTGGAGCCTGCTTCGGATTTTGTGTCTCCCTCTCTCTCTTTCCCTCCCCCACTCACACTCTGTCTCTCTCTCTCTTCCTCAAAAATAAATAAACATTAAAAAAATTTAAAAAAAGATTGTGCATAATAATTTTAATTCTTCACTTCAGTTCTTGGACAAATCACTTCACCTCTCAGTTCCTAATTTTTCCAATAATAAATCTGTTTGCAAACATGCTGTATTTAGGTTCTCTGAACAAATATCTCTCAAACTTCAACTGAAGAGAGGCAAAGAACCGTGTTCTGCTATTACCGCTGTCCAAGCGCTCATAGGATAAGTGTGCCCGAGAAATATTTGATAACTACCCAGTAAATAATCTTCTTACATTTGCATTTCTTAACAAAACGTTGAGTATTTGTAGAACAGAGGAAAAACAGCAGGTGAAGAGTAAAACATTTTCCTGGTAAGATCACTGATCATCGATGAAGCAGTAAGTATTGAATTCACATTTATCTAAGACGTGTCCCTTAAGATAAACAGATGGATCTAGATGAAAAATGTGTGGCTCCTATCGTTCAACCTAATTGCTGAGACATTATTCACAATAGATGATGACATGACGATAAAATATAGTACAAAAATAGTGTAATATGAAGTACGAAAATATAGTAGTCTGCTTCCGAATGTTATACACAGAAATTGAAATTTGAAAACAAAATCAAGGTGAACGGATATTGGGAAAAATGGAGAAGTAGGATGTAGCCCTTAACTCTGTGCTTTAAGAATTTGGGTCAAGCACAAGCATTCAAGGTGGGAACGTCCAACGCTCAGCGAGAACATGAGATTCCAGGGCATTGGAAACATCGGGCGAGCATCGTGAGCAGGCCATACAAGGTTTAAGGTTTCATGCAAGAGAAGGTAAGCAGCCACTCGAGGGATCAGAGAATTACATTGTGACTGAGGAAGGTCAGACCACCGGGCGGTCTGTTCCATGTAAGCTGAACTGAAGGCAGAGACAGCAGATAAAGGTTCTCACCGTGACACAGCTGTGAGACAGAACCGGTGAAAGCAGAGATTCAATCAGAATCCAAGAAGACAAATGAACAAAATTTATTGATAAAACTTATTGAGGAAGAAAAGGATGCAGCCAAAGAAGACTTCCAGGTTTTTAGCTCGAAGGACGAGAAGAACACAGACAATCATGGCAAAAAGTGGTGAGAGGGAGGGAGCTGATAGGTTTGCTGTTGGATATGCTGGCCTGAAAATATCTGCAAATATGAAACTCAAGACTCACAGCGCTCGAAGTCTAGCTAGGATAGTCTTTTAGGCAGCATCACAGAGTCATAGCTAAAACCATGCCAATCGACATGCCCACTAGAGAACGAAAGGCAAAGAGAAAGGCAGCAGTTGAAAAGTGACAAAGCTCTCTCCTTGACCAAACGTTAGTCAGGTTCCTCAGAGCCCGTGTCTCACTGTGCCTCCACCGTGGCCTTCAGAGTCTGTCCATGCAGCATACAGTTTTAGTCAGAGTCCTGTGAAGCCAGTTTAGAGAGACTCTCTCCCCCGCCCCATCAATATCTGATCCAATTCTGCAGCTTTTATCATCCTGAGCTTACTATATGATCACCCTGGCCTGCCCGCAGCAAGAATCAGTTTGGCAAGAATTTCCCCTAATCTTTGTCATTACCCTTAGTAATTTTCCCTCCACCAACCCCTACATGCCTCAAACTAGCTCCTACAAATTCCCACTTATTCTCACTGTGGTTAGAATTGGTCCTGTTTTCTCTTCCCTATTGCAACAGTCGTGACACCACCTCTTTCAAGAGTCTTGAATAAAGTCTTCCTGACTATTTTGACAAATGTCAGGATAATTTTTTTTTTTTTTTTCTGGTCGAATGGCTTGCCCATCATTGAGGGGTCATGAAGTGTCCATGCAAGGAGAGAGAGAAGGCTAAAGGGCTCAGAAGGGCCCAGAGAGAGTAAGGTGCTGTAAACCAAGTAAGAAGAATCTTTCAAGGAGAGGGACGTCCACTGGGCAATACACATCCACGAGAAGCCAGCAATGGTACGAATGACTTGGCTGAAAGAATTCAATGTTTGTCTCTGGGAAAGCATACCAGTAAGAGGGTTGACGTAGACGTCATATTGCAAGGGGTTGGTTAGGGAAGGCTGTTCAAGAAGTGAAAACCACAGCCGTTCAGCAAAGCGAGCTACAACGAACTATCCAGTGATACAAGGAGCCTCTTACTGCAGACGGTCCCCAACTTAAGATGGTTTATGATTGTTTGACTTGACGATGGTGTGGAAGCATCATGCACACGGTAGAAACCATACTTTGAATTTTGAATTTGATCTTCTCCCAGGCTAGTGCTGTGGGTACACTACTCTTTCACGATGCTGAACGGTGGTAGCGGCCGCAGCCCTCAGTCAACCCCGTGATCGCCAGGGTTAACCACTGATACATTGGCAACCATTCTGCTCGTCACTTGCAGTACAGTATTCAATATATTATGTGGGAGAGTCGACATCTTCTTACAAAATAGGCTTTGGGTTAGATGATTTTGTCCAACTGTAGGCTAATGTAAGTGTTCCAAGCACGTTTAAGGTAGGCCAGGCTGAGCTATGCTGTCTGGCAGGGTAAAGTATATTACACGTCGGAAAGCAAACCCGTCGTAAGTCGAGGAAGACTTGTATAGAGAAATATCAGAGACAGAGACAAAGAAGGTATTGTGGGAGGGTCTCTAAATGATGCTTAACTCTGGCTTTGCCTATAGCGCTGAATGTGAATTTTTACACTGGTGAAATTGGAGACAAACCAAACATAACTACTTAATTTTTTTTTTAATTTTAAGTTTACTTATTCATTTTGAGAGAGAGAGAAAGCGCAAGTGGGGAGGGGCAGAGGGGGAGGGAGACACGGAATCCAAGCAGGCTCCAGGCTCTGAGCTGTCAGCACAGAGCCTGACGCGAGGCTGGAAGCCACGAACCATGAGATCCTGACCTGAGCCAAAGTTGGACGCTCAACTAACTGAGCCACCCAGGCGCCCGTGACTACTTAATTAAAAAAAAATCTGAATAATGTCAAATAGATAGGTTCGACATCATGTTAAACTAAACATACATGTTCTTGACCTCCTCCTACTTGAAAACCTCTATTTCCTGGGGGGATAGAAATATACAATGTGATTAATATGATGGCTATTTTTCATGCTGGTAGTTTTTTTGCTATAATTATTAATTACAACGAAACTATCTCACAGTGCCCAGGTGACCCAGTTGGTTGAGCATCCGACTCTTAATTTCAGCTCAGGTCATGATCCCAGGGTCGTGGAATCAAGCCCCATGTCAGGCTCCATACCAAGCATGGAGTCTGCTTGAGACTCTCTCTCTCTCTCTCTCTCTCTCTCTCTCTCTCTCTCTCTCCCTCTGCCTCTGTCCCCAATTCATACACACTCTCCCCCTCTCTCACTCTAAAATAAAATTAAAAAAAAAAACTGTCTCTCATGTAGATTTTAAGTGACACCATTTCTCTCGTCAAAAAGATACTCTTTCCATTAGGAATCATAGGTCAGATCTTTTTAGCACCCCAAACGCCAGCCCCACATTTTATTAGATTCTGCTTTATAAAGTTCTCTGGTTGCATCATAAAGGGTCTCTCCAAATACTCAAACTCAGGGAAGACATAGTCTAATAACACAAACAACAACTATGACTCTATCAGCAGCAATACCAGAAAGAATATCACTTGTATTGCACTTTATATAAAGCAGTTTCACATATATCATCTCATAAGTTAATCCTCACAAACCCCCCCAAAAGCCAATAGGACTTTGTTTCATTTTACCAAGCAAAACGAAGGTAGGGAGAGTGAGACGGGGTCAGGCCACACAGCTCCACAGGACCTGTGTTCCAGGCAGAGTTCTGTCCTGTGGTATCAGAACCCCACTGATTGCACAAGGTGGCTCTGGTCTGGGATGAACACCTCTGAGGACTTCTACTGCAGTCACAGGTGACAACTTTCCCTGAAGTTACGAACGTTCCCGTCTGTAATTTAAAGGCTCTAACGATGAGAGGAAGTGTTCCATTTCTTAACGTGCTCACAGATGCCCGTGTCGGTGCTGCGACTCTGGCTCCCTTTTTCCCTTGTGAGCTTGTGCAGAAGGGTTTTACCTGTTCTTGAGAACGCATGTAAGTTTAAAGTGTCTGCTTCGGTTGTGCACCATAATGTCTCTGCAGGAGTGAGGCTATACACTTCTAAATGAGACAGGACCAGGAGAGGCGTGGTGCTTGGCCAAGAATGTGTATCTCACTGCTCTGGCCCTTGGGTCTCCGAATGTCCCTCTCATCGAGCTTTCTGAAGCATAGGGGATCTATACAAGCATAGACTTGCTATCATCCTGGCACGGATAATTGCTCCTGTGCCGATTCCCTCCTGGTGGGAGTCAGAAGGTTCCAGATAGCCTTGATGAAAGACTAAGACTCTTCCAGACTAAGGGCCTGAACAATTGACATTTTATTTACACAGTTGATGCTGAATGAAGTTCAATACTTATCGATTCTTGCTTGTTTGCTAAGGGCTATGATGTAGAAAATGTGCTATTAAAGAAAGGAAAATTTATTTATTGGACTATGAAGAATAGAGGCAATTGAAAGCCCGGCAGCCCTAAATATGGAACAATCATTTTGGCCCCTTAACTCATGGTAAGACGAATGTTAAATGTAATAAGTAGCAACTCACTGCTTCCAGCCCAGCCTCGGTGGCCCTTGGGAATGCGTGC
The DNA here is from genome assembly GCF_028018385.1 of Neofelis nebulosa. Lineage (NCBI taxonomy): Eukaryota > Metazoa > Chordata > Mammalia > Carnivora > Felidae > Neofelis > Neofelis nebulosa. The sequence goes on from NC_080795.1 coordinate 10,630,614, forward strand.
GCCATTGCAGGGAGAAAATGAACCCACTTAGGAGGAAAAAAATAAAGACAAAAGGACACGGAGCAAACAGTATTATCTACACAAGCAAGTACATTATGAAAAGCATCAGTACTGTCACCAAGAAGCATAAAGCCTAATTCTACCTGTGCTACATCCGCAGCTCAGGGACAGTAGAGTTTCGTGGGCCAGGTTACGAGTCTTGCGACAGAGCAGAGATGGCAAGCGAGTGGCCTGAGCGGCCACCATGTCTGCAGTCCTTTGGGAACCTCTGCCAATCACAAGTGTCCCTCACAGAGCCTGGGACAGCAGTGCCTACCCAACGGTCAGAGCTCACCTGCAGGTCGGTGGAAATTAGATCTTTCCATGCTGTATCGGACAGTGCACGCGGGAGGTTTTAAAATGGGAGGAATCTAATTCTTGTACAGAAAGGGGGTATTCCCGTAATTTCAGGATCGCGGCACAAATGAATCGAGAAAGCCAACGTGGAGGTCTGGCTTCTACGCAAGGTTCCTACAACTCCCTAAGCGCTGCACACTCATTTCCTTGAGGATTTTTTTTTTTTTTTTTTTTTTTTAAGATTTCTGTTATTGCACAACAGAAGACACACTCAATGGGTGTGGGATGGCCTGCATTTCACATGTTGATTACGTGTTTGGAGCATCGTTCAGTTTCCCTGAAAAAGTTGCACCTGGGAAAAATGTCTTGCCACGACGACTAAGTAAAGTAGCATAAAGCACCTCTGAAGGTATTGACCACGTAACTTGGGAACACTCTAATAACTGTAACCTGTCAGGCAGGATGAAGCATAGCTTCCCTTGGTATCATGTTCGAAGCAGCAGTGAAGAAGTGGATAAAACGGAGGCAGAGGAATAACAGGTACCTCCAGCCTGTTTTAAAAAGCTGTGGACTGGGGAGCCTGGGTGGCTCAGTCGGTTGAGCGTCCGACTTCGGCTCAGGTCACGATCTCACGGTTTGTGGGTTCGAGCCCCGCGTCGGGCTCTGTGCTGACTGCTTGCTCAGAGCCTGGAGCCTGCTTCAGATTCTGTCTCCTTCTCTCTCTGCCCCTCCCCCACTCACGCTTTGTCTCACTCTGTTTCTCAAAAATAAATAAAAGGTAAAAAAAAAATTTTTTTTTAAAAGCTGTGGACAACTGACAGTAAGAATTATTTTAAAAAACAGTGAATACTGTCTGACAGGCTCTCCATGGCTACTGCAATACTACACCTTTCTGGAAAACTGTGTATGTAGGGCTTGCCATTTTTCCTTAATTTAAATTGGATGCTTAAATATTTATAAAGGGGAAAAGCAGGGAAATTGTTTTACCTTGAGCCTTATCATCAAAAAGATCTGTTTTAATTTGGTTCTCTGATCTGAATGTTTCCAACCAACTAACAAGCAGGGATTTAATTCATTCTGCCTATCTGAGGATAGTTTCTTGACACAGAACAATATTTTAGTTTTCACCTGAGTCCTGATTTTACTCTACTCTTGTCAATACCATTTGATAGCACATAACTAGTGATTTTAGGATATTAGTTCCCTTTTATTACATGAAACTTTGTATTTGTGTTGCTTGGTTTTAATTTGGAAAAGGCGTAAATTGTTTTTTCTTTCAAATTAGAAGAGAATGACTGATGACTTAGAAGTCTGCTTTAAAAGAACGTCTTCTGGGGCCCTTGGGTGGCTCAGTCGGTTAAGCATCCCTTAGGATCCTTGGTTTCAGCTCAGGCCATGATTTCACAGTTTGTGAGTTGAAATCCCACGTTGGGCTCTGCACTGACCGTGAGGAGCCTGCTTGCGAGTCTCTCTCTCCCTCTCCCTCTGCACCCCTCCCCCAATCTGTCTCTCTCAAAATAAATAAACAAACATTAAAAAAAAAAAAAAAAAAAGGAACATCTTCCACAGAGAACTGGGGAATTGAAAGCAGTTCTTTTCAGTGGGTCAGTTTGGCCAAACCCTACCCATGAGGCCTTGAGGCCATGAGATGGGAGGTTTCCTCATGTCAACCAGCACTGTAAAAACGCCTTCTGACCAACAATGGGGGGTTGCTTATAAACAGTATGGCTGCACTGCTATAACTATCTTAGAATATATTTATGGATATGAATTTTATTAATGCCAAATATCCTGTATACCTCTACCTTTTTTTTTTTTTTTTTTAATTTATTTATTTATTTTTGGGACAGAGAAAGACAGAGCATGAACGGGGGAGGGGCAGAGAGAGAGGGAGACACAGAATCGGAAACAGGCTCCAGGCTCCGAGCCGTCAGCCCAGAGCCCGACGCGGGGCTCGAACTCACGGACCACGAGATCGTGACCTGGCTGAAGTCGGACGCTTAACCGACTGCGCCACCCAGGCGCCCCTACCTCTACCTTTTATACATACATTAAACACATATTTACTGAAAGCCTTCTGATTATGGGCACAATGCCATTGCTAAGGGGATAGGAAAATGAACAAGGTAATCCATTTTGCCCTTAAAGGTAAAGGAAGCTAAAATTTATGAGACACTTACCACCTGCCATACCCAAGGCTGCACCTATGTTACAACCATGGTCCTTCTCAAAAATAATGCTGAGAGGTTGTGTGACTTTTGTCAGCTAAGTGATAAAAAGGCTTGTGAGATTTCTTTTCATATGTCTTTATTTGTATATCTCTATTCTTGGGAATTTGTGTGATTCAGCTACGTTCCCCTCCCTTCCCTTTCTTTATTCTGAAATTAGGGAGGAAAAAAAAGTCACTGTATTCAATTTCATTTCTCCCTACCCCACCCCCTCTTTTTAAAAAAGAATTCACAGTCAGAGATTTCCACTGAAGAGGCTATTTCTGGACTGGTTCTGCTGTAGATGGGGGTGGGGGAGCAGGGGGAGGCAGAGAAAACCTGATCCAAGCACAGGCGTTCCTTTGTACCTCAATGGACAATCAACAGACTAACTCAGGAAAGGAATTCCAAGTATAGTTGTCTTAATAGGCTAAAATTAGAAGGGGTGGGGGTAGGACGGAGGTAAAAGGGAACGGAAAGGGAGAGAGAGGGGAGTGCAAACGTACTCTGTCAATTCTTCATCTTGGAACCTGTATTTATTATTATCATATTCATTTAAGTAAAATTTCAAGTCAGTATTTGACTTGAATACTGTCCCTATTTTAAGTCCTCTTAAAATATGGTAGGGGGAAGGAGGCCTTGACAATCAAACAGTCCTCCTATCAATAATTCAAAAGATATCTTAAGAGGCATCCTAATATATTCGATTATTAGACAGGCTTACTGGAAAAATAAAATTTAAATGAGTGCCTGATTATTTTCTGTTTTTAAGTCAACAGTACCAGGAACATTTATGGAGATGAAATATATTCGCAATAAGAATGCTTAGAAATCAATGCTATTAAGAACGCTTAGGGAATGATCATATTTTATTTCAGTGGGAAAAACAATTGAACTCTGGTCTTGTCTTCTGTTTCAACATCGTGTCTCTCTGTCCCTCCTCTTCTTGTAATAAATATTCTCTTGCCAGCCGTGCTACTGACAATAATGTAGGTGACCTCTGCACCATGTACATCTGTCATTATGAATGACCCTGGGAGAGAGAAACGATAACTCACTCTTTTAGGAACCAAGCCGGCAAAACGCTATAGAAATTTCCTTTCACGTTTTCTGCTGGAAGAATATTTGCATTGGGGCGCCTGGGTGGCGCAATCGGTTAAGCGGCCGACTTCGGCTCAGGTCACGATCTCGCGGTCCGTGAGTTCGAGCCCCGCGTCGGGCTCTGTGCTGACAGCTCAGAGCCTGGAGCCTGTTTCGGATTCTGTGTCTCCCTCTCTCTCTGCCCCTCCCCCGTTCATGCTCTGTCTCTCTCTGTCCCAAAAATAAAAAAAATAAAAAATAAATAAAAAAAAAAGTTGGAAAGAAAAAAAAAAAGAATATTTGCATTGACCCTTTCTAAATTCACCAACAAGCGTCAGTGGAGGAACAGGGGGAAAAAAACCCTCGTATTTTTAGCTTCAATTGAAAAGTACTGTTAATACGGAAGACGCTTGTTGCTCTGTGAAGGATTTTATGACAGCGGGTCTATATGTACTCAGTGTTTTAGGTATACAATACATTTAATCCTTTTAAAGCTCAGGCCATAAAGAATTTTATGGTAGGAAACATCTCCTTTACTCACAGGCTTAAAGAACTTTCAGCAGGCCTAGCCCGCAGCATGTCCTTACTAAAATACTTATTCTATTCCCTAGGTTTATAAAAGTATATATTTATTTTAAATTGAGACTTTTACAGATTTTGTGCTTGAATTCTGAAAGAAGTCTTAAGACATCATGTTTTTATTGTCAAAACACAAACCAAATGTTAATAGAGACAAAGAAAAAGAAATACGTGTTTCTTTAAGAACAAAGAGCTCTTTAATTACTTCTCAGAAAAATTAGGGGACGATTGTGTTACTACTGTGTCAGAAAATAGCCACAAAAAGTCTGTTGCAGCCACTTTTCCATGGAGGGACAGGTAACATTCTCTAATAAAATTAAAATACACCGATTCGCACAGACATTTATTTCCAACTAGTCTGTTGGTAACAGCTTTCTGTCTGTTCTCCACTTCAAGCTGCCTGTATTAGCATCAGCTACTTCTCTTTAGCATTGATGGCTGATGAAATATTGTCAGGAGGGTTATTCCGACTTACTGGAAATAGGCTTTTCCAGAACATAAAGTTGGAAACTTCAACAGATTGGGAGGGCTTGGTTAAAGCCACTAATATGCTCTGCTAAGTCTCTCCTGTCTCCCCACTGGCTCCTTCTACTATTTTATTGACATGTGAGCTTCTAGAAATGTCAGCTGTTGTCAGTGGTAAAATACTGTTAGTACGGGTACCCTGTTAATAACAGCTCTCTTAGAAAGTGTAATAAAGGAATATTAGAAAAAATAATTCTTCCAACAGGTTTTTGGAAACACAGTAAAATATCCACAAAATGTAAACATTCTCTACCCAAATCCCAAACTAAAACAGAATTTTCCAAATGTAATATAAATGCAAACGTCATTGGATATGCAGATGAATACTCTGTAGTAGTAACTCCAGATTCCGTCTTTTTGAATGATAAATCATGCCAAATAATCAAGGAACAGACCAAGCAAAGAAATATACAAAGTGGACAGTCAGCAGTGGGCCCTCCAATTCTATATGCCTGAAAATGTTCAGAATCGTCCCGATACTACACCATAGCATTGATCAACACAGCCTTTGATCTGAAACACATTCTACTGTCAAACTTCAAGGAAAGCAATCCCCTCGATTTTTATGTGCACAGTTCAATGAATGAATGAATCGATCAACAAGAATTAAGTCTATTCCAATTCTATACTTTTTAGCTCCCAGCAGCAACCAAAGGCTGCCTTCAAGTTCTGAATTAGTTTGTCAACATTCACTTTTAAGAAAAGTAGAATCCATTAAACATGTTTGACTTTTTAAAACTATATGATGCCAAATAACCAACGTGAAGTTGTCATTTTCAATTTCGTTTTTGGCTCGAATGTCAATATGTGGAAGGGAGCCAGCGGGCTTTGTGTTGGGAGAGGGTCTCTTCCATTTTACCAAATGATCCCAGCGTTGCTCTTATTGTAGAAAGGAAAAGAGGGGGTGTGAGGTTTGAGAGAAAGAGAATGAGAGAGGAGAGGCTTTCTTTGCAAACCTTCCATTCTCTGAATTTCCCTTTACAAATTTTCTGGTTGAATCAAACCTTCCCTCCAAAGCTCATAGAGACTCAAACCTTGTGGAATAGAGGAGTTATGGGGAGCACATTCTTTCACCCGACATCTCCATCCCTGTTCTCTCTCCCCACCTGTTCCCACCCAGATGACAGAATCAGGCCAAACAGGTTTGTTTCCATCTCTCTCTGTTACTGTTTTTGCTAAACAGACTCCCCTCAGCAGCACTGTAAGGAGGCCTACACCCTGGTCCCTCTTACATTTTAAGTCACTTGAACTAAAAAAGAAGTATCAATAAACATTTCAGGGACATAAAAATCATTCAATTCAATAAACTGCTCTGAATCAAATTAGTGTGACCACTTTATCCTTAAAACTGCAAAAACATTGTGGTACTGAATATTCAGTATTACCAGTGGGGCAAATTGGCCCAGGTCAAATGAGCAAATCTAAAAAACGAGATTGCTAAATTTCTCGGCTTGATAGCTTCGTAATAAATAATGTGCTTCTCTATTCAATCTGTACATTAAGTCTTTTATGTGGCCTTAAGGCACTCTGTGATGGCTATGCCCATTACCATGTGGCCATAGAAACTGACACATTTATTTCTTGGATTAGTGTGCCATTGAAAATATTAATATGATGCAGTAAATGGGGATTTAATCTAATCTACTGATGGTAGGATGAAGTTAGTAAAAGGTTGAGTGCCCTTATGGAGAAAGAAAGATTATATCTGCAAAGGGAAGGTTGTTATTGGTTACAAAGATCAACTGAGCAGCCTATGACATGTGATGCAGTCTCTACATTTAAACAGACTTTGTCAAGTTCAGCATCAAAGGCTTTCTGCAGGCTCAAGAACGCTTTTCATATATATCTTCCAGATTGTGATATCTGAACAGAAACACCTTCTATCCATAAGCATAAACAGCAGAACACGGCTCTCACGGCATACTTTGTGAAGCATGGTGCCCAGCATGAGACTGACATGCCCAAAACCATTTTTGCAAAATTTGTTTTGGTCTGATTTGAAGGCATTTGCTTAGCCTTACGGCTCTGCCAAGGATTCCAAAAAATATCAGAAGAATTTCATCCAAGAAAGCCAATTATATTTTAACATGTTCTGAGAAAATGCAGCTAATCGATTTCACTACTCGTTTTGTTCATTTCGAACTTGAAATCAGGTATCGATAAATATTCCTTTTGTTGTGGGATAGATCACATTCGACTCTGGTGTCTCCTAATAATTCACAGGACTCCAGGTCTGTCCCCCCCCCTTAACTCTGCAGCAAACTACATAAATTTCAAAGATATATTCTGACAGATGAGGCATTGTTGAAAAGCAAAGTACAGCACTTTGTCCTTGAAACGTTAACATGTAATGCCATAAAGTATTCAAATAATAATTTACTCAATCTTTCAGGGTAATTAATTAAAATGCTCGAGATGTTGGAGAAAATCACCTTGAGCTTATAAAACTGGAAAGCCCCCCCCCCCTTTCCTCTCTGAACACAAGCTGCCCCAGCAGACCTACCACATGCTTTCCCAGTTATGGGGTTTGATTTCAGAAGATAATAAATAGCCAGGATCTAATTTTGCCATGTCACAACCGATTATGTTTCACAAGAAAAGGTGGAGTGCTCACCTACCAGATGAAGGTGAAACATAAAACCACTTTTATTTATGTCATGTGTCCAAATCCAACTCAACCTGGCCCTGGGTACTGTGAGTATGTGGACTTTTGCTGTCATGAGAATTTATGTACCTCAGGAACGCGTCAAATATAAACATAGATTTAATCAAAGGGATGGAAACCTTTATTATAAAAAAAATAAAACACATTTTTGACATCCAATATAAATTATTTTAATGTGTTTTTTACTACTTTTCGGAAGGTCACCAAGAAAGAATAAGACGTTAAACAGATACAGCCTGTGGCTATCTCTTAATTCGGGTGATGATTAGCAGTATAATTTAGATCCAGAGTTATTGTTAGAGGTGGTTTTTTTTTTTTCCTTTCGAATTTCATTTCGGCTCACTGTCTTCATCGATCGATCGCACTAGATAGTTGTTCCATTGTGTACTTATGCGGGCGTAGGTAACAACGTAAAGGAAAATGTATCCGAAGAATTTTTATTTCCACTGGGAATCCAATCAGGCCTAAGTCTTTGAACCTTCCAGTGAAATGAGGGACTCTGGACATTTTCTGGATAAGTTAGGCCAAAACTACGTTTCCAGATCATGAGTCTAACTGCTCCAGCATTCCATTTTGGGTGCAGAATCAAAGGCAGAGTTTGGACATCAGAGTTCCTGTTTCTGTTCATGTCAGGAGGATAAAACAGAAGGCTGATGACAATAGATTAACAAGCCCAGGGTATTACTCAGCCGTTCTCCTCAGTTGGGTAGGCTTTGGACAGAATTTTAATGACTAAAAAAATTGCATATGATGAATAAGGATGTCATTTTCAATTAACATGAACAAAGGATCATTCCCATATTTGGCAAATGAGGTAGCTGTGGTGTAAGAAAAGTTGGAGCATTCACAGACAGTGCATCACCACTTGCAAAGCAAAACAAACTGATGACATCTGGGTCCCTTGCACAGCGACATGATTACAGGTTTTAGCAGGTACTTGTTAGCCACAAGTTATGGATCGCACTGGTAGCCTTCTAGCAACCAAAAATAACACTGCTGTTAGTCTTATTAAGTTAGTGAAACGTAATACTTTCACATCAACGGACGACAAAATGTGTCAGCAGCCAAGTTCATTTAGGATAAATGAAGTGTAGACCTAAAGAGAACTATGATAGCATTTCATGACACGTTGGAAATCAAGCTTAGCCTCTTTGAACTCGCTTTGCAAAAGGCCTTTCCAGAGAGCCTAATGCTGACGTAGACGTGGCAGGTGTGCTCAGAACGTAGCGTGCACACTCAGGGCACAGCACGTGTGTGCTCAGGACTGCACACGCCCAATTAGGATTGCACGAGACAGCCATTAGCTTTCAGTCACGTCTTGCCGTGTGTTTTCCCACTTCAGGTTCATGTCAGGTGGTTGTGGGACCATCCCAGCGACCTCTCTGGGCTCTTGGATGATCTGCAGGCACATTCATCTAGAGCTCCTGCTAGTCCCTCAAGAAGCTCCTATTTTATTTAGGAGCCGTCTGTTGAAAGTGACTTCTCAGTTTCAGTGACTACCATGGAATCCCCTTCACTCCTTGGTGGCATGTAAGACCTCATGGAAGCAAGAGCAGCTTGACTTAATTCATACCATTAGCCATAAATTCTGTGGGCTAACACCACCATCCGCTCCGGGAATGTAAGGTTTTATGACCAGCATTCTCCAGTGATGGCCCATCAAAGTGAAGTCCCCATTGGACTAAATTTGCTGGCCATCGATGTGGTCAGATGCTTTCAGTGCACTATGACCAAATACAGAATCATCTTTTCCCAACAGCGTTTTCAGCTTTGCCTGGAACTAACAGCTCTTTGGTAGCACCCACCACTTGCTTCCAATGCAGGTATGACCAGCCATCATGGAATGTCAAGAGATGGAGCTTGTGTATCCTTTGTGTATTTCTCATGAGATTTAGAAAGAAAAGGCAAAGGGGCGCCTGGGTGGCTCAGTCGGTTGAGCGTCTGACTTCCGCTCAGGTCATGATCTACCAGCTCGTGAGTTCGAGCCCCGCGTCGGGCTCTGTGCTGACAGCTCGGAGCCTGGAGCCTGCTTTGGATTCTGTGCCTCCCTCTGTCTCTGCCCCAACCCACTCACATTCTGTCTTCTGTCTCTCTCAAAAATAAATAAACATTAGAAAAACAATTTTTTTAAATAAGGAAAAGGCAAAGCAGAGAATGCCAATGACACCTGATATAAACAGAGGCCTCTCCAAAAAAAGAGGGCTTGGGGATGCTGGGGAGAGTTAAATATAACTTTCCCAAGGTCATGAGCTCCCTGGAGAAGAAATTCAGGTATCCCAAAATCGCTGCTCTCAGCTGGGTCCTCAGGGTTGCTCACAAATCCTTGTTCTTATCTTTCTTGACTCCTCCCTCACCTCCCAGGCTCTGTTATGAACCTTCACTCATCTCGTCAAGGCCAGTAAAGAACCCCATCTCCTCGCTCAGATCATTTGAGTCCACCTTTTATTTTTAAATTTTTTTTAATGTTTTTTATTTTTGAGACAGAGAGAGACAGAGCTTGAGCAGGGGAGGGGCAGAGAGAGAGGGAGACACAGAATCGGAAGCAGGCTCCAGGCTCCGAGCCGTCAGCACCGAGCCCGACGCGGGCCTCGAACTCACGGACCGCGGGATCGTGACCTGAGCCGAAGTCGGACGCTTCACCGACTGAGTCACCCGGGCGCCCCTGAGTCCATCTTTTAGTTCGCTGAGCTATCAGAAACATTTGTGGGAGCTGCTTCGAGTCTGAGATCCGTAATACAAATCAGCCACCTTGCGCATTTGTCCTTACCTGCTCCCCTCCTGTTAAAAAGCACAGATGTCCTTTCTTCCGCTGAAGACTCCAGCCTCAGTGGGTCCTGAGCTTTGTCTCCAAGAGCTGGGACTCCACCAGATCTCCCCACTCGCTCCTCCTCCAACCACACCATCCTCTTCCGCTTAAATATACCCAAGTCACTTGTATCCAAAAACAGCCACTCTGGCTCTGTCTCCCCCAGATACTGCTCTCGCTCTTTCTTTCTCTTCTTAGGCAAATGTATTGAAGAGCTGTTCCTACCCTTGGTCTCCAGCTTCAATTCCCTGCCGCTTCAATTCACTGTCTGGCTCCAACGAGCCTCAGCACTCCATGAAAACTACTTTCTTCAAGTTGTCAATGAGGTCCATTCTACGGCTGTTTTTCGGTCTTTATCTTATTATAGTATTCACTACCGATGGCATGCACCCGAGAGTTCCTGACAGCTCCTTCTTTTCTTTTTGAAAATCTCTCCCTCTGTTCACCACTTAAAACTTGGGTGCCCTATGGTTCCATTCTTGGTGTATCACTCTTCCTGGAAAATAAGCTATTCTTGGGTCACACACTGATCGGGGTTTCAGTCGTAACTCAGTTTTGGACGTCACTCCCTAGGCCCAATTCCTCATCTGTAAAATGGGGTTGATAATTGTACCCTCTTACAGGCTTGTTGTAAGAATGACATAAATCAGGTAAAGAACTCAGTACAGGGCTTTGCACATGCCTGGTAAATGCTGTCAGTAAATGTTGTTACCATGTTAGAAATGATTTCCTCTCTCCGTGACTGGCATCCAAGCAATCATCCACATCTGATTTTCCCTCCTGTATAAATTACAAATCTTTCCATTGATCTCAGCCACGATAGATCAGTGCTGCTACTTCCTTCTCCCTTCATCTCCATCTAGATCAATGGTCTTCAAAATTTGTTCCAAGAAGCCCTAGGATTTCTTCTTTTTCTACATCCTGTATTTATTCAATTTCAGGGTTGGATTTTTTTTTTTCTCAAGAACGCTGTTGCTGTTATAAAGACAGTTGGGAAACTCACAATTTGAGAGATTCCTAATTGGTACTCCTGCTTTCCACTCTGTCCTTACAAATCCATGCACTGCATGGCTCGCTCCAAAACCTACATCTGATAGGTCACCCTCAATAACACGTTTAAATGGCTTCTTGTCAATATCAGCAACTAAATGCCAAGTTCTTTAACATAAACCATGAGGCGAGAGTCTAAGCCTACTTCTTATCCCTTGTTCTAGCAAAACCATTCCCTAGGGAGCTTCCAAAGGCTCATGATGATTCAGGCCCACACTTTGACTCATGCTGGTCTCTTCCAATGTCACCCGGCTAATTCTCATTGATCCTTCAATTCCCATCATTTCCTCCAAAACGTCTTTTGTGAAGTCCAGTTGGATTAGGGCCTCCCTTTGTCTTCTCTGAGCATTATTCTACTTTAGCCCTTCCACAATATATTGTGATTACCTGTTTATGTGTCTCACAGCCCTTTAAGACTGTGAGTTTTGGGGACAGCAATGGCCTCCTATTTACCTAGAACAGGGTAAGTGCTTTAGAAATGTTTGTTGCTTTGGCGGAAACTGTGCGTTCTTGGAAAGCAACAAGGTGTAGTGGAAAGAACACTAGAGAGGATTGGCAAACAGCTGATGGGTTGGATACCAAAACCAACGAGTGAGCACTGCATCTAGAAACAGAATCTGAGGCTGTCTCTCGGCAGAGCAAGAAAAGTCAGAAGATCTTTTAGTGCTTTCCTCACGGGCACAGGAAAGGTAGGATTTCTGCAGCTAAAACCTTCCTGTCCTTCCTGTGTAGGCTCTGAGGTGACAGCCTGTTTCTGATTTCTGGTTTTATCACTTAACTGGCTGGGAGGTATTTATTCTGCTTGGGCTTCATCTCTCCCAGTGTCCATTCTCCATCACAGTTGCTAAGAAATAATGCAGGTGAAAGCATTTATACAACTGTAGAGTCCTTGAACAGTCTATTTCTTATTTTTATTTCAATTCCCAATAGAAACAAGCAAAGATAGTAAGTGCTAGGTTAACAACCACTGAATGACTATTACGCACTTTGTTATATCTAGACATAGCCTAAGTGCTGAGTATATTACTTCTATTTGAAATATTTCAGTTGCTTGGAATGCTTTTGAACTAACTCTTACGAGTGTTGTTACTTCCATAAACGTTTCCTTTAAGCCTGGTAAAATAATTAGATGTTTACAGCTATCTCTGCACACCTTCATAATAGGGGAATACTTGTCTAGAGAATGTACACGAAGTCTTTTCTTTCTGCTGTGAGGTCGAAACTTTTCTGCTGAGTTTCACTCGCAGCTGGGACCTGTTTGCTTGAAAATACATTCTCGCTTCTGTATATATGGTCTTAATTAAAGAGCAGACTTACTTGGTAACTTGAGTGTCTTAGCCACAAGTCTTAATTTTTTTTTTTCTCTAATAATTCAACATGTCTAAAGTAACTCAGAAGGAATCAATTACAGCTGACCCTTGAACAACACCGGTTTGAACTGCGCGGGTCCGCTTAAAGAGGATTGTTGGCGAAACATACAGCACTGTACTAGGAAATGTGTTTTCTCTTCCTTATGATTTTCAGAATAACATTTCCTTTCCTCTGACTTTATTGTGAGAGTACAGTGTATAATACATATAGCACACCAAGTATGTGTTAGGGCACTGTGTTATTAGTTTTGGTCAACAACAGGCTGTAAGCAGTTAAGTTTTGGTTTTTTTTTTTTCAATTTTGTTTCAGTTTATTTACTTATTTTGAGAAAGAGGCGGGGGAGGGGCAGAGAGACAGGAAATGAGAGGGAATCCTAAGCAGGCTCTGTGCCAACAGTGCAGAGCCCGATCAGGGGCTCAAACCCACAAACTGTGAGATCACGACCTGAGCCAAAACCAAGAGTCAGATGCTTAACCAACTGTGCCACCCAGGCGTCCCTGTAAGTAGTTAAGTTTTGGCGGAGTCAAGAGTTATAAATGGATTTTCAACTCTGCAGAGGTAGGTGCCCCTTACCCCTGTGTGCTTTCAAACATGAACTGGATATACTTGATCAACCTTTATTGGTTGGCTGGTAAGTGCCAGCAACAAAGTTTCCTCCAGAGACTCTCAAGTCATTGCATTTACTTATCAGCCTGTCACATTACACACGACAAATAGTCACTTACGTATCAAGTATCAAGAGAGTGATGATAAATTATTATTCACTGAAAATTGTGATAAACAAATAAAATATAACAGAGCATGATTCCAATGCGGTTAAAAATTCTATGCCTCACAGATAGATAATACTCAACATATATTAAGTATGTCTCTAATAATATAAATATTTATGCTTAAGTAAAAATAGTAAAAGGGCACCTAGGTGGCTCAGTCAGTTAAGCGGCCAGCTTCGACTCAGGTCATGATCTCACGGTCCATGAGTTGGAGCCCCACCAACTCTGTGCTGAGAGCTCAGAGCCTGCAGCCTGCTTTGGATTCTGTGTCTCCCTCTCTCTCTGCCCCTCCCCTGCTCGCACTCTGTGTCTCTCTCTCAAAACTAAATAAACATTAAAAAGACAGTAAAAACAAAAGATACACACTAACAGTAGCAGTAAAAGTTATTCCTCAAAGGGGAATTGGAGGGAAAGTGGGCATATTTTGGTCTTAATTGTGTTTACACTTGTACAACTTAAAATATAACAAATACAATAATAACTGTTACAATCATTATATAATTATCGAGTTCGAAAGATTTATCATAATGGGATTTTGAATTATTATGATAAGTGAAAGTAATAATTAGGTTTGAAAGACACTATAATTAAAAATTTTTTAAAAGACACATCAATACTTGGCATGAGTCACAGTGTAGAAGGATTTGTGACGCAGTGCAGAATTTGGAAGTAAATATCACTTTTAAGAGACTTGACATGTCTGAAGAACGAGCAGTATTCCTCAAAGTTATCCAAGTCCCCAAGGAGGGATACATTTTCAGGGACAACTCTATGAAGGAAACACATATTTTAGCCATCTTTCATTCTGGTTTCGAAAGAAAGGACATTCAAAGAGCCTTTCTGTCTTACTAATGACGCCCTATTTGGTATTAGCACAAAAAAGTCCACTGTTATGCTGTACCCCTGTATAATGGTGTAAGGAAGATGAAATCATAATTCTCTTCCTAATATTTGCTACTGTCCTTCCAAATTTACTAATATTTGCATTTTCTTTCACAACACCATCACTCACTTCCTTATATCATCAGGACACAAATGTCTGAGATAGCCCAAAGTGTTCTCAGCACCCGAGGGGAGGAATTATATCTGATCATTTTGTATTGTCCCTGGTTTTGTTCATGTTAGTTGAATGAAGTAACTGAAGTCACTCATTTTAGGGCACATTTTCATACCTTAGATCCAAGAAAATACTTGCTCTAAAAGTCTCTCTGTCTCTCTTGTTTGGCTCTCCATAGAAATTTCAGAGACATGCTCTGCTCACATTCCAACACATTAAAGAAAATTACACTTAAGATTTCTTTTTTGACAAATTTTTTTTAACATTTATTCTTTTTTGAGAGACAGAGAGAGACAGAACACAAGCAGGGATGGGGCAGAGAGAGAGGGAGACATAGAATCCGAAGCAGGATCCAGGCTCTGAGCTGTCAGCACAGAGCCTGATGCAGGGCTTGAACTCACAAACCGTGAGATCATGACCTGAGCAGAAGTCGGATGATTAACTGACTGAGCCACCCAGGCACCCCTAAGATTTCTAATATTCACTTCAAGGAGCTTTCTTGCATTGTCAGTATTAACTTTATGTGCATTTATTACGTTCTCACAAGAGTACCCTGCAAGAAAAGTCATATTAAAAACAACAAAAGAGAAGCCGATTCCGGCACGTTCTTTAAAAACAAGACTTCTATAAGGTAAAAGAAATTAGGCATCCTTGGGTAGCTACCCTTCTCACTGAGCCAATGATCTGAATATTGCCGCACGCATGCTGGGGATCTCCTTGCTTCAAGAATTCAGCAGAACTGACAGACTGTGGAGTAGATATGCGGAGATGTACTTAGGTCATTCCTTTAGCACGTCCTCATCTGTCATTTACTAGCCACACGATCTTAAATAATTCACTTAAATGCTCTGGACCTCAGTTTCCTTTACTGTAAAAGGGAGATCCAAACATCCCACTCCCCCCACTGGAAAGCGTTGTTAATACGCTTCAGATGTCTGCATAAGCGCCTCGAAACCGATAAGGGGCAATACCAATTAAAGGATAATTGCTCATTATCAAATTACTATAAAAGTATAAATGAATGGTGATGTCTCTTTCACACTCTTATTATCACCCGGTAAAATGGGCTAACATGGTTTTAAAAATGACTTTAATTGGTTTCATTTTCTAACACCCATTAGCACCCCTAAATTAGCAGTTGGAAGGACTTTTATTTGCTCCCTAATACGCAGGGAGCAAATACTAAACCGTCTTAACTTCTCTGCACTTTGTCAATTCATTTTACTAACTTCAAACTAAAGCTGCAAGTCTTCACAGAGGATGCATCTCACCTCTCATAGAGCGTCTCAGACTGAAATTTTGTTCAGTGACATCCAGATTGCTAGGTAGTACCTCAGCGGTCTTCAAACTCTGTGGTGCACACACACACACAAATATGAATCTAGATTTTGAAGATTAAAACTCTACCCAGATCCACAGCAAAGATAATTTGGCTCCTGTTTCATAGGCAATGGTCATAATAGAACTTCCAGTAGTTTTCGTTTCTTTTCAAGTAATCTCTACTCCCAACCTGGGGCTTGAACTCACGACCCCAAGATCAAGAGTTGCACGCTCTAGCGACTGAGTGAGCCAGAAGCCCCTATCACTTCTGGTAATTTTAGAGAAAATAAAAATATTGCAGAAGGCAAGCTTGTGTCGACTCTTGTGGATCTGTGATCACAGCCAGGGCGAGCGTAAGGTTAGCACAGCTAAGAACCAGGCCAAGTGTGTTGCTGGTGTCCTTGGCATTATCTCTTTCCTGAATAGCCTCCCGTTCTCTCGATCCTGTGCCCAAATGGTGTGTCTTGTGCACAGTGATATCTAGAGACATCTTGGGTTCAAACTTCTGTGTCTGACATCTCTCGGGACTGAATGTGTCAGTTTGTGAACGTGTTAAATCAACCTAACCAAGCGTGTTAAGGGAGCAAGGCTGGAAGTCAGTCCCAGGTGAGACGCACATCTTGCTGTGCCCAACTGTGGCTGATGCATTAACGTTTGTTCTAGGACAAGTCCATGAGCGTACATGTCCGGAGCCATATGTGGGGGAATCACCTGAGGCTCAGGAGGCCTGCTGCTCAGGTGTCCCTAAAGTTACATGACTTCTGGGAAGAGACTGGACCAACATGGTTCTCTCAACAGTTTTGTGACCGCACTGGTGTGATCTTACGACAGTGCCACCAGCTTCAGCCCCCTTGTGGAGGACTCCAAGGAAGGCTCCGTGATGAGTTTCAGAACTTTTGGAGTTTACGCACAACATGAGGCCCTCTGGCTGTGTTCATGCAAGCCCGGGTGAATTTTCAGCAGCTGGTGCTTACGGAACTCTTCTGTTCCAGGCAGCCTCACACAGTTCCTTTGCTGAACCTTAGACAGCCTTCTGTTCCAGGGGGTGCCTTACACCGTTCCAACCGTTTAATCCGCACCACAAACCCTACCTAAGAAATAGCTTTATTGCTTCCATTTTGCAGATGAGGAAACAGAGGCGCAGAGAGGTAAAACTTGCCCAAAGACTTCTCTGAGGCTTTACGAAGCTCCATGGCTAGGACTCTTGTCTGGCAAAATCCATCTATAGAATTCAAATCACTCGATAATTAGCCCTCAGCTTCTGCTGTGGCCTTGACAGAATAGTTGGATGGACTGATATACAAAGGCTCCAGCGCTTTCCTGAGGCATTGAAAATAAACTAATTAAAGTTTTAGAATATGCAAACATGAGGGGCCCCTGGGTGGCCCAGTCAGTTAAGCATCCAGCTTCAGCTCACGTCATGATCTCACAGTTCTTGGGTTCAAGGCTGCATCAGGATCTATGCCGACAGCTCAGAGCCCGGAGCCTACTTTGGATTCTGTGTCTCCTTCTTGCTCTGCCCCTTCCCCACTCACACTCTGTCTCTCTCTCTCAAAAATAAATAAGCATTAAAAAAAATTTTTTTAAACGAATATGGCAACATTACGTTTTATGAACATCTGATTTTCACGATTTGCTTCCACGTGTCTTATAAACACAAAGGTTATCTTTCGTCTTACTCCAACTAGTGGTTGTCAAAGCAGTTATTTGTCAACGTGCATTGCTGTTTTTTAGTTCTTCCATGGAGGGCCTCTACATCTTGATCCAAGTGTAAAATTTATCTTTGCCTTTGCCGAGATAAATTACCATGGCTCCACACGGTCAGAGAGAACGTTGACGGGCGCGCATCATGGGAAGCAGCAGTACAAAAGAGTGAATCTTCCTGCAGCGAAAGCTAAAAAAAAAAAAAACCAAAAACGGGCAGCGAATGGGCCATCCTCAACCGTGACCTCTGGGGTACCTGAGAGGCCGCCCACAGCCAGGTTCATCAGCACAGGAGGAGCTAGGGGATAGTAGGACAGCTATGGGACATTCTGTTTTCCAACGTTCCGAGGCTTTGTCCTGAAGGCATTGACCTCTTAGTTCCTTCAGGTACAGTGTCAGAAATTCTAGAATATTCACTTACACATGTGAACCAAGACGGTTACGGATGACTGACTGAAAATCTAGCACGAAGAATAGATTTTCTCTTTCATGCTGTCCTAATTTTTTTATTTTTCAAATATAAACTGTTTTTTTGTGTTGGTGTCGTTGCTGTTTTTATCTAAACCAAAAACTTCTTCGAGTCAGGGACTCAGCTTCCCGGAACCCTATGGATATTATGTTGTGAGAGAAAGAGCAGATGGATAGGAGGCAGGCCCCTTTTGAAAGCCTGAACGCTCCTCATTTAAAATATGGCCTTTCAAGTCGCCCGAAACATCACTGCTAGGATTTGTTACCGCAGTGTATGAACTCTAATAATGATGATAATAAACCTCTGATTGGGGGCAGGAAACTGTTTCAGTTCTTTAGGACACCTTGGATATGGATGTTTGACCCGCTGCTTCAGCCTGAGCTAAATCCCTGTGTTCTGCCCAACCCCCTGGGGACTCCACAGGCCCCATCCACCTACAGCCCCCTCCTTGGCTTCTAATCCTCAAACTGCTTTCCTAACTTACGGTAAATTAATTGTCCTACCAGGACGATGAAACATCGGAGGAACGTTTTATCATTCGCCACTTTCATAAACTCGAGTTGCCACTTGCTCAAAATGGCTCAGGTATGCCTCAATTTAAAAAAAAAAAAAAAAAAAAAAAGTGACGTTTTCTGTGAAGGTGGTAAGGTGGACCCGGTTAGAGCCTTGTTCAACGTCTGCTCTAAGTTTTGCTTCTTGGAAACCTACTTTGATGCGCTTCTTAGTCATGAAACTGATGGAGTTATGATGGGTCCTGGTGGTATGTAATAAATGGCGACACCCTTAGGTTTTTAAATTTCGTATGTCACAGAGATGACCCTTTCATTACTTTTATTCTCAAGACGTCTTGGTATTATGGAATTTACTACTTAACAAATCAATGGATGCCCCTGACTCTTTGGGCAGGAAAGATTCCTAGAGGTGACTGAGCCTCTGTTCTAAGAAATGAGAAGGAACTCATCCCGCGCCGCGTGGCTGGTTCTATAATTAGCACTCTAGGTCCTGGGGTTCCACCTCCATCCTCTTTCTACTAAGCTACAAACAGGACCAATCGGTGAATTGATTTCACGATTCACATGATTCACCAATCAAATGATTGGTCATTACCAATCATCAGAAAAATATAAGAGGCTACCTGGGAGACAGACATCAAATGACAATTATGTTGTTTCAAAAAAGTATACTGATAAATTTAAGCACTGAATAAAATCGAGGTATGAGATCAATTATCTGAATATTTCTGAACATTTGACATAGGCTTACAGGAGCACACGAACCCATAAGGTATTAGCATTTGGTTCAAACCTGTCTAATTTTTCAAAGGGAAAAGCAATCACCCTGTGTTGGCCTTTGACAGCAGGAAACACGTAAGGCGATTGCATTTTAACTATTTCCTATAATATATATTTTAAATGTCATAACTTTATAATAGATGGCCTAGTATGTAGTTGTTCCGATGTAAGTACAGTTTGGGAATAAAATAAAGTGGTAAACAAAAATTCATTGAAAAGGATAACAGACTTCACCTTCTGGCTGTCAACGTCAACCAAATCTCTATTTAGAAGACTCTCAAAGACCCTAAGAACTGGCTTTTTAAAAAGAAGAACATTCCTCTTTGTAATGTAAAAGAAACGTTCTTGATTTTGTTATTAAATGTAAATATATTCCATATTTGAATATATAGCGTTCCAGTTTTCACTTAAAGACCTGGAGTGGAGTGGAGTCTTTTTTTCCCTCATAAAATGTAATTATGGAGAAAAGAGCCTTTGAGTGAATTATTTGAAGTAGAAAATCTTAAACAACCTCTTTCAGGGGAAAGGAGCTCTAACACCGGGTGACATAACGCTCAGGTTGCTACAGACACACACACTATTAATATTGTGTTGTTTTCAGTTCTTTCCCCTTCGACAAAGATCACAAATAAATATCCAACATCCTAAAACACACACGCCTAATTCTGCAAGCTGTTATAAGAAAGTCCTCTGAATTATTATAAATGCTTAAACATTAAAAATTCATCAGCGAGGAGAGAGAGGTGCTTTCTGTTTGTGGTGCTCGGAATTTAAACACAACCCGCTAAGAATGGCTGATTGTCCTGGGGAGGCGCTGCTGACAGCCATCAGCAGGTCTGTGCAAATGGTGTATGGAAAAGGTAATAAGAGCTTCAGGACTATATTTCAGCCCATATAATAAAGTAATTGTGAGAGCGTAATTGCAGTCTGGTTCTATACCATATTAGGCTGAGGAATGGGATGGTAAGAAAATATGAGATTCACGGAATTATTTTGTAAGCAATATCTGCAAAGACCATCTCCCAGAATACGCAGTTGTCAGAAAAATAAGTTTAAAGCGCGCAGTGGTGTTTACCTTTAGAAATGCACCGTGATAAACCTGAACAGAGTAAACATTGGTTATTTTAACATTTTAAAAATAGCCGGAACTTATGAATAACTTCAGATATCAGCTTGGTATTGAACAGTATTAAGCAACTGATTTCAGCCCCTGGAAGCATTTTTTAAAAGTATTGAGCCTAAACCCCATTCTTTATTTCTGAATGATACCTAGAGTTCAAATTTCCCAAGATGTAAATATTTGCATGATTGGAATTTCTATTTTGAAAAATTCATTCCTTTGGCTACTTCATAAACAATCATTGTTGGTTTAAGTTACCAAGTGATGGTATCCCACAGGCTATCAGTTGCTCTCATAGCAAGAGAAGGGGAAAGAATGCTGGTTCTACTAGACCAAGAAAGAAAGAAAAAAGAAAGAAAGAGAGAGAGATGGAGAGAAAGGGAGGAAGGGAGGAAGGGAAGAAGGGATGAAGGAGACACAAAGGAAGACAGGAAGAAAGTTAAAAAGAAAGAAGGAGCAGAAGAGGTGAATGCACGAATGAACACAGGGATGTTCAGAGCCTAATATTAATAGTATTTAGGTCAAATATTAAATTCGTCCATTTGATTCTCAGTTCACCCATCTTCCATAAGTAGAATTATTTATGTTACATCTAAGATTATTGTCTCTGTAAGCGCACACATCTTTTCCTTTTTCTATCTCTACCACTTAGCACAGTTTCTGATGCACAGTAACCACTCAGGAAATATTTAATGAATAAATTAACCAATATTCGTGAATGTCATGCTGCTGGGAGCTGGGCCTATGACAACCCTGGGGCATGGGCTCCAAAATCCATCAAGAAATGGGCTATGGAACCAAAGGTAAGGCATCTGCTTGTCTTTTCCATTAAATTTTTTGTTCCACTTTTATGGGACCTTGTAAACAAATGTATATAAGCTACAAACATACACAGTGTTCATTCCCCTGGTCAGCCCATTTCCAATGAAACTTCAAAAGATGTTCAGCATGGGAAAAAGCTCCTTGATTTGGGTAAAGGAAGAATCTAAAAGGCTTCATGTGGGGCGCCTGGGTGGCTCAGCCGGCTAAGCGTCCGACTTCGGCTCAGGTCACGATCTCACGGTCCGTGAGTTCGAGCCCCGCGTCGGACTCTGGGCTGATGGCTCAGAGCCTGGAGCCTGCTTCCGATTCTGTGTCTCCCTCTCTATCTGCCCCTCCCCCGTTCATGCTCTGCCTCTCTCTGTCTCAAAAATAAATAAACGTTAAAAAAAATAAATAAATAAAATATAAAAAAATAAAAGGCTTCATGTGCCTAAATGGAATTTCTAGAAGAAAACGCGCATTTTTGTCATTAAAGGGAATACCATTATTTACACATGCCTGATTGTTTACAGAGAACTCATTTCAAAAACAGGTTAAGGCTTAAACGAAATAAAGGAAGAAAACAAACCAGCCAACCCTGATTTGTCAGGTGCTGGGGACATCAGGTAGATTGGCATTTGTCTAAGAAATTTTGCATCCACATACCTAAAATCTATCCATTCCGCCCTGCATAATTAGAACTACTGTCTTTCTCAAGACCCTTCAGTCCACCGAAGTGTATGTTAACAATGACGGGGAAGGGAGCCCAGAAACAGAAGCTCACTGCAGGCAGGTGAGGAGGTAGGAGGGGAGCACTAGTCAAATGTCATCCAAGAAATAACCTGAAAAGAATCTTGAAAATAATGGCAGTCATCTTACAAATTACAATGACATCTGCCTGTGGGAGAAGGAAGGGAGGCAAGGAAGGAAGGAGGGAGAGACTGAAGGACACAGAAAGGAAGAGAGGGATCCAAGCCTTGGCCATTTGTTAGTTATGGGTCTCGCTCTGACCTCTATACACCTGCCTCCAACTCCCACCCACAAACATCACTATATTCATACCCATTCAATTCCTTTGCCCAACTTTTCTTCTCTTGGATTTTCCAAATTCTTTTCGGGTTAGGTTATACACTAATCCCTAACAATACAATCCCACTCTCAACTACCTTCTCCCATCGCTAAGCATCATCAGGTTTTGCCAGTAACCACAAGATTTCTCTCTTCTATCCACACATTGGATATCTGCTTTCCTTCCTCCTCCCTGTTCTCTCCCTTTACTAGCAATGTCACTATGTCCTCTGCACCAGCCAATATTGGGACCTTGCTGAACAGCCTTCCATTTTAGACTACAATCAAGTACGCTGTTAGGCTTTTTTTTTTTTTTTAATCAAAAATAGAGAATTAGCGGAAGTCAAGAAAAGAAAAAGTGTGGACGAAATGTTCCAGGCTCTGTGGGAGAGATGACCAAACAAGATAAACATCTGCGAGGCCTCCAGACTATTTCTTAACACGAAGGACAAAAGACCATCACATTATTTCACGCTTCTCAAACTCATACCCCTACGAGCAGAGTAATATGAGAATAACATGGAGTATCTTCCTGGAACACAGAGGTGACTGGACAGTAAGGGATTTAAAGTATCGTATTTATGTTAAAACAGATGTAGATGTGTTATGGAAATCATATAAAATTCACGTATTTCTGAAAGATGGAACCTCAGCCTTCTAAGACCCACGTAGGCTGTAGAGGCACTTCTGGATTTGTCCTCTAGCCCCTCGGGCTGTAAATTCATCAGGGCATTTCCGCAGAACACTGTAAGGACTTTTGTTCTGTGGATACTTGAAGATCGTGAGATACCTTCCGAACTGCCGACAGACATTTCTGAATGTTTGGACACTTTAACAGATTTCCCAAATTCACAGTTAACTGTATGCATATTTCCCACCAAACAAGAAATTTCAGGACAGCAACTGCTAACAATTTAGGAAGCTCGGCAGGTATACGTGCTCAGACGATATACACAGCATTAACATCCATTGCTAACGATTTGGCTGATTAATTACAAGCTGAATTTTCAGGTAGACTACAACACTCTCATGCTCTTTAGGACGTCAGCTGTTAATAGAATTCAACCTTTCAGATGAAGGGTAAAGTTTCTAAAAGTTTGTCATTCATCGATAATTTCAAAAGTCATCAAAAACAGATCAATACTGATCATTCATTTTATCATTCACTTTATCAGATAATTATCATTCACTTCATCAGACAATTTCCCCAGGTAATCAATCTTCTCTGGTACATTCTTTTTTTTTTTTTTAATGTTTATTTATTTTTTAGAGAGAGAGAGAACGCATGCACATGAGTTGGGGGGCAGAGAGAGAGAGAGAAGGGGACAGAGGATCCAAAGCAGGCTCCCAGCTGACAGCAGAGAGCCTGAGGTGGGGCTTGATTCGTGACCTGAGCCAAAGTCTGCCACTCAACTGACTGAGCCAGCCAGGCTCCCCTTCCCAGTATATTCTTATTAGGGCTAAACATTAGTTGGGGGGCCTGGGTGGCTCAGTCGGTTAAACTTCTGACTTCAGCTCAGGTCACGATCCCATGGTTCAGGAGTTCGAGCCCCACGTCAGGCTCTGTGCCGACGGCTCAGAGCCTGGCACCGGCTTTGGATTCTGTGCCTCCCTCTCTCTCTGCCCCTCCCCTGCTCGTACTGTCTCTCTCTCTCTCTCTCTCTCTCTCTCTCTCTCTCTCAAAAATAAACATTAAAAAATTAAATTAGCCCGCTCACAATAACGATTTGAAGTCCACTACAACTTCCCCCAACCCGTTCTCTTCTAACGATGACACTTGCCTTGGTGAAACAGAGGCCTGATGTTTTCCTTCTCTTTCCCAAGTTGTTCCCGGTTCGCTCTGTGTTCTTATCCCAGTGAGCCCCTCACCCTCCATCGCGCCCTATTTCTCGCTCCGGATAACCTCACTCTCAACCCAGGCGCCAAAACAGATCCACGTCACCTCTGCGTATTTCCTCTTTTTATCACGCTTGCAGCCTCTCATTAGAGGAAAACTTTCCACTCATGAAGAATCTGTGTTCCTAGGTCTCTCAGGTAATCAGAATTCTGTCACTCAGTGTGTTTCCCTCTTGGCCCGGTGAGAGAGCAAGGGCCAAATTTAATGTTTAATTATAGCGACAATACCTAAGCTAAAAAGTATGCCTGTGTCTCCATTTCCCGGCTATAATGTTCTGCGTGACTATCAGTAGCCTTATTGTCCGTGTTGCTTCTTATTTGAAGCTGCCTTAAGTCTTTTTTTTTGTAAGTTTACTTATTTATTTTGAGAGAGACCATGCAGGCAGGGTGGGGGCAGAGAGAGAGAGAGAGAGAGAGAGAGAGGAGAGAATCCCAAGCAGGCTCTGAGCTGTCAGCACAGAACCCGATGCGGTGTCTGAACTCACGAACCCATGAGATCATGACCTGAGCTGAAGTCGGACGCTTAACCGACTGAGCCACCCAGGCGCCCCCAAGCCCTTTTGAAAAGAGGTAGCAATATAAAAGTGAATTCAATAATAGGAGTAACCTTCCTTTTCCCCGAGGCCCAATTTTTAAGACCAAGGGAAACGCCATCTCCTCCAGGAAGCAGCTTGGATTCCCCCAACTTCAATCCATCGTGTCGCTTGCCGTAACCCCCAGGACTCTGAGCACAGGCTTCACAACACAGCAATGACACCGCAGCTGTGTTCTGGGGACTGTATTCCTCCCTTGACTGGCCGCAGGGACGCAGGGGCCCCGGCTTGCTCGTCTCAGTGCCTGTCACTCAGCAGAAAGCTCTGTACACAGGTGTTGTCCAGTAAATGCTTCTCAATCTCCAGAAAGGAATTCAACGCACCTTATTAACAAAGCGCTGTGCTTCCTTAGAAGCGCATTCCAAATAAAAAGTCTGCTTCTTAGACTAAAAGATTCTCATCTCATCCCTGCGCAAATATTTGTACGGGGACTGCATTAGAGCTACCTGAACGTAAGAAGTTATAATGGAAACAGTGACGCCGCCTTAAGTGAGGCAACCGAAATAGGAACCGCTTTAATACTTTTACTGAAATGTTCTCTGCTTGATAAAGTTCATTACCAGAATATCATCTTTAAAAGTGAAATGCATTCAGCTGAGCCCTTTTTTTCATTTTGTAAATAGATTTCTCCTTGCCTGAGCTCTCAGTATAAAGCACAAAATTGTCTTCCAGAACATTAGAAAAATGTCACCCATACACAGAGCTAGATTTTTAAAGTAAAAGAGAGTTTTCTTCTCCAGCGTTTTAAAGGTACAGGAGCGCCTTC
This sequence comes from Neofelis nebulosa, assembly GCF_028018385.1. Taxonomy (NCBI): domain Eukaryota; kingdom Metazoa; phylum Chordata; class Mammalia; order Carnivora; family Felidae; genus Neofelis; species Neofelis nebulosa. The sequence goes on from NC_080795.1 coordinate 10,656,092, forward strand.
ATTATAGCAATCACCCTGTACCGCAAGCCGTAATAAGGGCTGAATCACCAGCCTGCAATCGGATAGGTTCTAAAATGTGTTGAGATAACATATTAGAACCCAGAACAAAGTTAAGTCCCACGGGATATCCTAAGGCCATAAAGTCACCATCTTTTCAACATGACCCTACTTATTCCTACGGTCTATTTAAAACGACCCTGGCACTAATCTTTTTCTCACCTCCTCAAAATGACACAGAAAAGTAGCTATGTGGTAACTTTACAACCCAAGTGCCCAATTTTCACATCACGCCAATGAAAAATTATACAAGCACATTCGTTGCACGTTTTTGTTTTGTTCTGTTTTGTTTTCACATTAGTAAGTGCTTGAGTGGTCGGGGGTTACTATAGCCGGAGTTTCTTCAGAGTAAGTTCTCCCCCACTTTGAACACCTCACGCGTGCTGGGGTGAGACATCTCAACGAGATAAATGGTTCATCACCACCACTGCCACTGAGCCAAGAAGTGACAGCAGAAATGAATCTTTGACCTTTCTGTTTTCAGTAGAGGAGTTATTTTTCTAAGAAATGAACATTCATACATTTATTAATGTCACTTTACCATAAGCACCGCATTCTTGCTGTTTTTAACCAAAATTCAGATACACTTTCGTGACTCTTGCACCTCTCAGAAATACATCCCTTCTCCCCCACCCAGCCACCCCCAGACCTTTTCTAAAGACTGCAAGTTATAGAAAGGCAATTGACCTCAGTAACTTTTTCCGCTGGCTTCCATTTTTTCTTTCTTTTCGAAGCCCTCTTTAGGGAAAAAAAGGAAAAAAAAGAAAGATAAACACACTTCATGTAACAAGTGCCATAAGAAAAATATGTTCCGGCAGACTTTTCCTAACTTGTAACTCAAAAGAATTTACATCATCTAAGTGTAAGTGCAAAGAGGAGAAGAAAGAAATCTCAAAATGGATTTTTGTTCCACTTTCAAACTCCGAGGCTAAGGGAACACAAGGGTTTCACTTGAGAAATGAATAACGAATGACTTCAGTACACATACACCTTTCTCTTTTTGGAAAAACTGCACATACAAGAGCATTTTTTGGCACGGCTGACCTGCAGTGATATGGAGCTAAGCAGAGTCATGAATTCACTCACTCTGATATGCACACATGATACGCAATTAAAATCTCCATTCACATTCCTGCCGGGTTGTCAATCATGAGGAAAGCCTTTTTGACAACATTCAGCGAAGCGTACCGACTAACCGCTCAACAGGAACTTAAACAGTAACAGCTTTTGTTACTAGCAGGAACGAATTTCTTACCAAGATTGGGTTCAGTTTCTAAGAAATCATTATGCTCTGAATTTTAGGGCCTTTCATTAAAAATGAAAATGTGTCAAAAAGATTTTGTATGGCCAGCTACGTGATGTAATATCTAGAAAACAAGAGATACACACACGCACACACACACACACACACACACACACACAATTCCAGCCTTTTCAACGTGGCAGAATCTTTTTTAACTTTTCCCATGTAGAACAATGAACAATGATCTTATAAAGCAGTTGACTGGGGGGAAACGTGACGTTTCTAATTCATTCTGAAGTTTTTCCCTGGAATTTTACAACTTTTCAAATAAATCGGGACGCTAATCTCACTTGAAAAGTGACTGACCGGTTTACAAACTAATGGGAAAGCGACTTTTTTTTAATCACAAGAAGAATATTTAGCATGTCAGGAAATATCACATGCATCAAACCTTTCAATTTATGGAGCTCTACAGAAAACATTATGCACATAAATTCTTTCCAGATGAACCCAGAAGGTGCTCTGCTCATAACTTACTTTCTGTGGAACATCTAATCAAAGACTGTGCCCTTCATAATAGCACATTAGTGTGCTTTAAAGTCATAAATCCACAAAAACAGGGCCCAGTAAAATCGAATAGAGGATACCAGTTCATCAGCTGCCGTGTCTGCTTTGAGCAACTGACCTTGGATTACAAATTTGAAACAAGTTAATACGATCAGATATTGAAATATTTGTCTTCTTCCTTATCGTGCTCTGCAACTGAGAGAGCAGATGCATTCTGACCATCAGCAGTCATGACAAATTGCCTTGCTAACGAACGTTACACACTGAAAGTGCCATAGCTGATTAATCTACAATTTCCCACTACCAGAGAGAGAGAGTGGGTTACTCCAGCAGAGGGCAACTCTGATAGGCTGCCAACAGGCCTCCAGGGCACAGTGTGATATTTAGAACAACACTCTAAATTCCATATGAACAAATTCTGAAAGCCTATGTGTATACAACAGGTTTTTAAAGAACATTAGATAATCCAGCTTAGGTTGTAGCTGATGGGCCGTGAAAAATGGATGTGTTTTAACTATTTGGTTTCCTGGCAAGTACGTGTGAAAGAATATTCTCTGGTCTGGGTTTCTCTCTCTCTCTCTCCCTCTCTCCTTCCCTTTCCCCGCCCCCAAAACATTGGGTGTGCTTTGCATTTCACATAAAATCTTTCTTTTGTCAGTTCCTTTGTTGGTGCAAAATTAGCAGTAGTTCACATTCAAAGTACTCCTATTCATTTACTGACCAATGTCATTCTAGTTCACATCAGCCAGCGAGCTAAGCTCTAAAAAACATAAAAGACTTGCTTCGCCACTGACGAATCATGTGTACATTTTTACAGAGCTTAAACCTTAATGCTTTCCCTGAAACTAACAATACAGTATATCTTATCATTCCTTTTTCACAAGCAGGCAGCTGCTGAAACGCTTGCCACTTCAAAATATCAATTGCTTGCCAGAGTTTTCCTCAACACACCCTGTCAAACTCATGTATATTGTACAATGAAAATGGTGCAGGCTGAAAGCTAGAAATTGTGTCAAATTCTGCTGTAAGGGTATGATGTGCAAAGAACAATGTATGACAACCGTAGAGACTACAAACAATGGCACTGGAGCCAGGGACTTCATAGATCACAACTGCGCCTGTACATATTTTATTGTAGGCATTATATATTTAAAGCATGACAAATGTACCATTGTACATTATGTGCTGCACAAATGGGAGCTCCTCCCCCTAGTTCGCTTTTTGCATTTCTCCTGATGATGGAAACATAGTTGAGTTTCATTTCTTTTTCTTCTCTTAAAACATTTAAGGCTCTCAAATCATAAAGGAAGGAGACACACACACACGCACGCACGCACGCGCACACACACACACAAGGTTATCAAAACGAGTAAGAGAAAACAGAGACAATAATACAAGATGGGAAAATGAGATCTATTTGTTCACTTAACATTTTGGCTCCTCTCTGAGGACACAAAAGCAAGGATTATCTTAAACACTAACCAAGGGTATCAAGAGAACTACACTATCGCTGTGCCTATAAATTGTTGTCTACCTAATTTTAATGCAGATAAGTGCTAGCTTATTGATTTGCACGATTTTCTAGCAAAATGGAAATCCCACGTGAATGTGTTCTTTGTGTGCAGAAAATATGGTTTAAGAAGCTTTTACTATTATTGCTTTCTTATGCCAAAAGAACAATTAAGCAAATAATATTTCACTACTCTATCGGGCTCATAACCCAGCACCGATTCCTGTTTGTTTAGATTATAAATAGCCTTTCCCATTTCCCACTTTGCTCCGTTTACTTTAAATGATTCTGGTTATTGAGAAGTTGTTTTTCTTCCAAATGTCTCCTTACAGAACATATAAAATCTGAAAACATTCTCACTTTGGAGCACACCTACTTAATTATAAAGGGGCTCATGACTACAACAGCCCTACACTAATTCAGTCAATGACTGAAAATGGGGCACATGTTTATGGGAGAAAATTAGCGTGAATATGTATGTATTCCTCTCCTCTGTGACCTCGCTTAGGTTACAAAACCTTGATCACACAAGTAGCTTGGAGTGGAATTAACTGGCTCGAGGCTAAGGAAAATGAACAGATACGCTTTTAAGGTGTTAATAAATATTTTGGAAAGAGATTAGGTGGTTGAGGTGCTTAGGGGTGCTGACCTTTGGTGTGTTGATTAGTGGTACAATGATGCATTATTAACACACAGCAGCTGTACCTGAAATGCTGCCATGAATATAATAGCCTTTTATAGCCATCAGGGGAGTGAGGTAGGAGGCCTTTATTAACCACTAGACATGATTAGCACATTATGTGAACTTTAGTAGGCAAATTATCTCTTATTGAAATATAATGTTGGTTATAACTAATTGTAAACATGATTTTTAAAACTTCCTAGCGACCAACTCTAGGTCTCACTACCATTCAGCTCATTATTGGCCAGTAAGGAAAACGTGTTCTGTTGTGGGAGGCACCCACAGGGGCTGCATCTCAAAAGGCAGGTAGTGGCAGTCACTGAAGGCTGACTTTAAAACTATTTGGCATTACAAGTTCAGGGATATTAGCATACATGCAAACTTTCTGTCTCTAATTAAGTAAAACTGCTCATGAACTAGAAAAGCTGCTTTGGGATTTTTCTTCCTCTTTATTTCTTTAAGCAGTTCTTAAAAGATTAGTTTTGCAGTAAATTTTTGAGAGTTACCTTGAAAAGTAACAGCATAATTTATTTCAAAAAGCTTAATTTTGGGAGAGAAAAGATTATCCCATTAGCCTTAGTAACTGAACATAGCGTGGAGAGTCCATTATGAACAGTCTTTTATGCCCTGGCAGAAAGTCATTAACATAAAATAAATCATTAGCTTTGATATTAAGCTTCTACTATCTGCAGGTTTCTATGATTAATGTTCATGACTGTATCTGCCAAATGATAAAATATACTTTTTGTTGAAAGGTTATCCTGACTCTTTATTAGTAACATTTCTCTTTATACAATTGTTGCTGGCATTTGGGGCTGAGGCATATTGGCGTAGAAAAGAAGAGCTGGGTTTTTTTACATGCACGAAGACGCCAATGCATACTACGCTTTACCCATTTTTTTTTTAACCATTTAATCGAGTTGAAAGACTTGAGAAAATCAGGTGGCGCACAGATACGTTTTCAGTGTAATTGGACTATCTTTAGACCCGGTTGGTCCGTGCGTTAATTTATCTTGTACATGGCATTTTGCATCTCTGACCCATATATCAGAAGAAGGTGGGGGGGGGGCACCTTGCTTTCCTGAAGCCAGGAACTGAAAGCGGGCATTCCCCTCTGCAGCTGTGGTATTCAACTTTTGCCTTACCTTCTTACCCTGCAACAGCTCCCACCTGAAGCTTCTCCCACTAGGTGCAGTATAGACTCCCACCGTGGAGAGGGAGCAGGAGGCCCCTGGGGGAGGGACGTATCAATATATAAAAGAGGGGGGAGTACAGACTCATCCACACAAGCTCCACTTTCCCCAATTCACCTGTGAACCTCAACAAAGGTTACCTTTTTCACTCCCCTGCTGAAGGAATGAATCACTTCTCTACAACTTCGATTTCACTAGAGTAGCAGAAATACAAGAAGCGGGCCGAGAACACAGTATTTTTCTAAGGTCTACCTTTGTTTGAAGTTTTGAACGTCTTTCACTACAGGATTTCAAAATAATCTGCCTCTGTTGACTCCTTAATTCTCACAAGGCTTCCTTGATACAAATATAAATTATTTTCCCTAGTGGTTACATAGCAGATTGGGACACAGGTGGATTAAAGGTTTTGGTGGTGTCAGAACTTTTACCAGACACAAGGAAGTCAGGCTTCTAAAGAGAACAGAAAACAGAGGGGGAGGGATCATGTCCTTTTCATGCTTGTATTTATTTTGCCTGGGGAGTAAGTCAACACAGGTTTAAGGGCCCTCAGCTTTTATCTCAAATCTTGAACAAAAAGGAGTCTTTTCCTCATAGAGGCCTATGGTTTTCCTCAGAAAGATCTAGTTCCTCAATCTTATCAGGTTGTAATATGCCTAATTAAAGCCCTGGCATTGGAAAATATCTCCTCTTGTGAAATATGGTGAAGTTTCTTAAAATGGAGTGGTAATGAGGCATTCCTATTAGCTAGTATGATTTCCCTTGTTGTTATTGTTGCACACACTGACAGATTCTGCCAGTTAGGATAAATTCCTATGCATTTACGGCCAGAAATATATCCAGAACATTGGAAACACATAAAAACACACACTCACCCAACCACACACACACACACACACACACACACCACACACACACACACCGATTTTTCTGGCTAGGTAACCTCCAAATAGGTTCTCAAAGCCTTCAATGGAAAGGTATTTTATGTAGAAGGCTCACATTGTCATTGGTGTGGATCAGATACATATCATTTGTAGGTCTACGTAGTAACTCAAAATACTTTATATTTTCTTGGCCACCAGCAAAGCTTCTTATCAACCAACCATGGCCTTACTTTAATTAGGAGCTCCTTTCAAGAATTTCATAAAAGCACATAACTCAGGAATGAAAACCAATAAATACTTGGCTAACGCAGAAGCATTTAAAACCCCAAAGTGAAAAATGGACAAACAGAAAAGCATTAACAGGAAAACTGGTTTCATGACCTCTGGTATTATAAATATGTATAAACGATGATTTTTCTTGAGGAGAATGGAAATCTGAAGATAGCTTTTAAAAGTTCGCTTTAAAATTGTTCATCAAGTAGGGCAAACTTTCCATAGATCAAACTCTAGAGGTCTGGAAAAATATTGGTACTTCCTGTCATGAAAGAGCAGGGGGGTTTCCTTCTGGCATTTTCCTCCTTCTGGTCTTTTCCGCTGCACCATGAACATCCAAGCACAGAGCAATATAATGTTCCCATTTTCAAAATGAATGCTATAGGGAGAAATATGTTATAACTAGGAAAGCTCATTCAGGTTAATGTGAATTCCATGTCTCAAAGTATTACAGAAGAAGTGCTATAATTAACAGTCTGCTGGCACTTCCATTATAAACCACATTTCTAAGCAGTTTGTAACTCAACAGTTTTTAATGAGAAATTGCTCTTCGGGATGAAACTTGGCATGTGTGGTTTAAAACAAAAAATTCTCAAATTCATTAGGGCAGATGTGAGTTGTATCGTCTTGGCACTCCAGCTTCCTAACGGACAGTCCATTTAACACAACTCAGTATCGACTGCTGGTCCCATCAACGAATGGAGACCACAGGCTATCTGACTCTGAGACGTGCGCCTTCAAAGAAAGCGATCAATTGAAAAACCCTGTATCAATGACACCAAAGTGGAAGTAAAGAACAGGCAAGAAAGTTATCTTTCACGTTGGAAGGAGTAAATATTCCCATGTTTAAATTTTGCTTAAGTTCACTTAATTTTTTTTTTTTTAATTTTTTTTTCAACGTTTTTTATTTATTTTTGGGACAGAGAGAGACAGAGCATGAACGGGGGAGGGGCAGAGAGAGAGGGAGACACAGAATCGGAAACAGGCTCCAGGCTCCGAGCCATCAGCCCAGAGCCTGACGCGGGGCTCGAACTCACGGACCGCGAGATCGTGACCTGGCTGAAGTCGGACGCTTAACCGACTGCGCCACCCAGGCGCCCCAAATTTTGCTTAAGTTCACTTTAAACAAACCAAGTGACATTCAAGCATTTGGATTCTTCACATGGAAGCTTCTGGCAGGCAAGGACTATATAGTTGGGGCCACAGTATTTATTAACTACGGTTTACTACAATCTTGTGTTCTCCTCAAGGTATGCATTTTAGATTCTGGGATGTGGTTGTATCCAATGTTAGTTTTAACTTAAACAATTGATAATATTTTTAAAATGGAATTGTTAAAACAGAATTAAGTCAAGTCATAATCATTACATTTTATTTTTATTGAGATGCAACGTAAATATTCTGTGTTATGACTTCCCAGAAACCTTGAGATTCACATTCTGATAGCTAAAATGTAGGAGAAGTTATGTAAATTTGATTAAGTTCTGCTTGTCCAACTATTCCCATTTTAATTCTCTATGCGTATTCTGATGGCAACACAGAAGTCTGTCAACCCATTTACTTTCTGTAAGTATAACTCACCGAACTTACTGCATGCCAACTAAAAATCAGGAGACCACAGTACCACTTTCGTATTTCATATTTTACAATCTAAGTAAGATTTCCCACGGAAAGGTATGTGTCCAGGAGCCGTTTCCATGCTCTAAATACACTGTGTTTAAAACGGGGGGGGGGGGGGGGGGGGAGGGGAAAGGAGAAAACTCTGAGAGCTTAGAAATAACCACCATAGTTATTTTCCCTCACAGCATCCTATCTAAGTTTCCTTGGTCTATTATTGTATGACCCTATGTCATATTCACTCAGATGGGGAAATGGAGAAAAGGAGACTAGCCTAATTTGGGATTTTAAAAAGTGGACAGGAGCCTGAAGACTGGCAGATTCCCATTTCCTTAACCGGAAAATATGGTCAGGTACTAGAGGAAGAATGAATAAGTTAACATGATAATGGCAACAGGGATGGCAAACAGAAAAGGGGGCTTGCTCAACAAGATGACCGCCATGGTGAGCCATGTTCCTGAGGAGGGGGAGAAGAGTTCACCTTAGAAAGTACAGACCTCCCAGGTTCAACTTAAGATTAGGGCAGAGTGAAGCAAGCGTGACAGGCTGTTCCAGGATTGGAGATGTTTGGGAAGAGGTGAGGGGGAAGGAGGGAAGAGGCACAAGTCACACAGACTGACCTGCCCTGAGGGCAGCCTTCTTCTAAACAGTACAGGAAGGATCGCCACTAGTTGAGAACTATCCCCAGGGTGTTTTCCACTTTCTCGTATCCTAGCAAAATGTTGGAAAATCCTAGAGTAAATCATCCTTCATAGCTCAATAAGATTTTCCTCCAATTCTCTAAGTTATCCCTCTCTTGAACTGAGCCCACCACAAAAAAGTATGATCACAAAAATAGTTCCACACATCAGAACCAGTATGTGAGACCCAGTTTGGGGTCCAAGGAAGCCACTGTGGAACTGGGAACTTGCCCCTACTTCTTCCAGGTTCAAGTACCTCACTTCTTTCCTGTTCTCACATCCCTTGCAATCACATCATTTCAAAAAGATCTATGATAAGCAGCCTATTAGGTAATGTTTAAATATCAGCTTAGTCTTCCTAAGGAAAATATTAAAATGGTTGTTAATATCATCATTCAGTAACTCTAAAAATATATGACAAACTGTGAGAATACTAAGCCATGTAAGCTATGTTAAAAAATAGCATTTGAGGGGTGCCTGGGTACCTCAGTCGGCTAAGTGTCTGACTCTTGATTTTGGCTCAGATCATGATCTCACAGTCGTGGGATCAAGCACTGTGCTGAGCTCCACACTGAGCCTGGAGCCTGCTTGGGATTCTCCACCCCCCCCCCCCCGCGCCCCCACTGCCATCTCCCCCATGCCTCAAAATGAATAAACTTTAAAAAATAGCATTTGGGGCGCCTGGGTGGCTCAGTTGGTTGAGCGTCTGACTTCGGCTCAGGTCACGATCTCGCGGTCCGTGAGTTCGAGCCCCGCGTCAGGCTCTGGGCTGATGGCTCAGAGCCTGGAGCCTGCTTCCGATTCTGTGTCTCCCTCTCTCTCTGCCCCTCCTCCATTCATGCTCTGTCTCTCTCTGTCTCAAAAATAAATAAATGTTAAAAAAAAAATTTTTTTTTAAATAAAAAATAAAAAACAGCATTTGATCTCTCCAAAACTCGTAACTATAATTTCTGGGTGGACATTTAAAATTGGAATTTGTGACAGCGAAATATCCCACAAAGTCAAGACAGCTACATTTGAGGTTTCTGTATATCTGATTTAGTGGCCAAAACCATATGACGGTTTGTTTTATGCTCTTTCTTACCCATACAAAATTTATTTAAAACATATTTAAAGACCTCAAAACTTAAGAAAGATCCAGCCAATAAAATCCCCAGGAGAGTTTTAATCACACTAATGACGGACGTCCTAAGTATCAGCTATGAATTTCCTAAAGTCCTGGAAGTTATGGAGGTAGACAGAGAACTAATCAAGCATGATGCTCTAAATTGCTTATAACCCTCCCCTTCCTCCTCCTCCTCCTTCTCCTTCTCCCATCCTCCTCTTTTTTCTTACATTTATTAATTAAAGTAGGAATAATGACTCCACCTTCATTGCTTGCCTATTCGGTATTTTAGATGTGATGCGCTTTGTCACGTTAAAGTACAACCCATAACGCTCGAACTAAATAGGAAAATAAGCTCAAAGGAGATTCTGCAGAGACAATAATGAATCCTGTTTTTCTCAAAAGTTCTCAAGTGTTTAATGTTAGTGCTGACATTTCAACACTGAGTTCATCACACATAGGTCCTTCTTCCTATGTTTATAGGAAAAGATTATACACTGTCCTTCCTCATTTCAATGACAAAAGCCCAACAATCCCCAACGGCCATTATTCTTCACTCTGTATATAACCAGCATTAAGCATGGGTTTGTATCCTGGACTTCCCTGTGTCTAAACCAACCAAAGAAAGATTCAGGACCCTATTCCACAAAAGCAACCACTGAGAAGAGTGAAGATCATTATTTCCTCTCCCACTGCTGGCAGAGGTCAGCATCTCTGTGATTAGCCATGTCATAACATCATTGTATTACCGCTCCTTATGTGGGCAGATACTGAGCAGTAACTGAACACATCACATCATTGTAAAAATGAAAAAGTGCCACTTCTTTGTCCCAATTTAGCATACAATCAGTGAAAACAATCTTTACAAATGACACTGCACTAAGAAACTGAAAGGGACTGTTATTACTCCGTAGGTTTAGATTCAAACGCATGCTCTGACGTCTTCAACTAGGACAAAAAATAGGACTATATTTTACTGCTGCACTCCAATCGTGAGCTCCTTTAATCTAATTTCAATCAAGGGATACAATGTTACTTAAAATAGTCTTAATTAGATGAAACTCAACTATGATGCCGTCTCTCAATGTCTGAAATGTAACCATGCTTTAAGTTCCAGGAGGTGAACCCTGTCACTTTCAGCCTGCATGTTTGCGTCCAGTCTAGGAGCTCCGCTGCTGTTTCAAAGGCTGACCTATATACAGCAACATGCCATCCATTCTGGCTGTTTGTAGAAGAGATGCCTCACACCGTTGCCATAACCAACATCGCCCGCATTGTTCTCACTTTTCTCCCGCAATGGGCTATGTGAAAATGGAGGCCAGTTTGCATAGTGATGTGTTCATAACGTAATGTGCTCTTACAATAGAGCAATGGTAGATTAAACTGTTTCCAAAAAAATTCCTCCCACGGAGTTTATGGACTGAAAAATGTAAGTAGTGTTTTGGCAATGCAGTGCCGGAGAGTGTCAGCAGGGTAACACAACCCCCTTTTAGTTTAGAGAAGCTTCAGGAAGAGGATATTCATTTTGTGGATTAGGGTCTCTTCTAACATTGAAAAAACGTCAGTGGGAAAACTATAGCTACAACTGCATGGTTCTGAACCGCATACAGATATTGGTTCCGCTGGGATTTATTAGCACACCGACTTTAACTGCAACAGTGTTGGCAGATTTAAAATAAAGATAATTATTAATTTATGATCTTATCACCCTATTAAAAACAAATAACCTCACAAAGTGACTGCTTCTTGTAATAAACTGCATATTCATTACACCTCTGAAAGACACAAGGTTTACTTTGCAGTCTTGGCTCTCAGAGGGAAGGCTGATCCAACTTATTTTTACTAAATGTCGATACAGATTTCTGATTTCACATCTTCCAAACTTCTGTCCATCTTCCATATCCCTGCAAATTCACTTGAGTCATCGCAGAAAATGAATGCTAGTTGACTACATTCTAAGCAACGAAAATAGCGGGGGTGGACAGAAATTGTGTATCAGTGTTAATCATGATGGAGTAGAAAAAAATTAGTGTCTGGGTTTTCTGGGGCCTAGCAAACCTACTCGGTATATTTGATATAATCGGGGATCAGTGACAAATATATTTGATAGACTGCTGTACAGAGAAAGGCAGGGGAAGGCATTCTTGGAGAAGCATTTCCATGAAGTCTCTTCCTACTATTAGAAGTATATCATGACTTTGCATCTTTAAAAATCCATTATTCCCTGGATAAGTTAAATAGAAGACTTGCAACTGGCCTATAGAAAGGGTGGCTAATTTGCATTTAAAAAGAACAGTTTGCTCCTCATACATGGGGGGACTTAAAAGGAACTTCAATGAGCTAGTAAAGAAATTCTGAAGACTTTGCAAATCAATTTATTCAATTCACAGCACAACCCACGAAAATTATTTAAAGCACTTAATTGGAAAATGATTTAATATATTGAAGTAATTCTTGATTTTCCAAAGCATTTAACTTTTAAATTAAATCTGACCCTACTATCACAAGAAAGACGAGTGAAATGTGTATCCAAGTCGTTGCCTTCTTTTTGGAGCCTAAAATCACCATAAATTTAATAAGATTTGTCCAGTTTCATCGCCAAAATGGTTCTGACCTTTTGGTTCTGGTTACAACTGTGGAATATGTGTTTACGATCCAGGATAGGTCTGCTACTTTATTATTTTTATTAGTATTAGTGATAGTTTATGAGCCACATAGAACTTTACAAACACAAAATACTTGCTTATAAAAAGGCAAAACAGATTCTAGAATGGGAGAACTAGGCTACTGACAAATAATGAAACTTCACACAAACTTCTCTTGTCAAATTTCCGGAGCTTTCCAACCTGTTCCTAGCTACAGAGCTCTCTCTGTGTGATAAAATGCCTTTCTGCCTTGCCCAAGACTAGATTTCCTTCGTTCCAAACTTCCCTATCCATCATCGGCATACAGTACCATGCCTTTTACTGAGCCTTACACAACATCAAGGAGCTTCAGCACGGAGTGGTATCTGCGGCTCACTTAAGTCACAGTTTTGTGTGTGTGTGTGTGTGTGTGTGTGTGTGTGTGTGTGTCTCGACTGACCAAGACTCGGAGCTGCGAGGCGGTTGCGTGGTGGAGAGCCCCGGGGGCTAAGGATGCAGCGCGCTAAATACCTCTGTATCACGTAAGAAAGCTGTTTGATGATGCCTCGCTACCAGGCAAATACTAGAAGTCCCAAGGATTTACACAGTGGAATTCACCGAGGGGCTAGCATGGAATCGCTTGCAGGAGATAGAGTATCAGGCAGGTTGAGCGGGAGCTGGGCGTCAAAACCACTCGCGCGCTGTCTCCGAGAGCTCACTCCTCCCCGCCGACGTTCACCCGGCGGGACCGCTTAACACACGTCCAATGAGCCCGAGGCGAGGACAGCCGTGGCCCTGCGGCCGCTCTCGGGAAACCGGTTCCTGCGCGTCCTCCCTCTCGGGGCCGAGAGTTGGAGAAGCCTCGAGGATAACCCCCTCCCTTCCTATCCCCTGACCATTCTATGGGACAAACGGGGCTCCGCCGTAGCTCTGCCGGCGCCCCCCCCCCCAACCCCCGCGTCGCCCCGGGCCAACCGCCCGGTTAGCCGCGCCCGGGTCCCCCGCGGCCTTGGCACCTGGGGTCACCGGGCTGGCGCGTACAGCCCAGACCGGGACCCTGCTCCAGCCCCGTGAAGAGTGCGGGAGCTTGGGACGCGAACTCAACGCGCTAGCCCGGCTTCTAACAAACTTGCAATTACCGCGCGCACCGCCCCCCCCCCCAAAGCGGGAGCTGTCCCCCAAACCCTGTTACCCCGCTGCACCCTGCACCCCGGCCCGCAGACTGGCGTCCGAACACCGGGCTCGGCCGCCCGAAAGGGTTTAGGAAAACAAAAGACTTGTGGAGCAATTTTCCCCGTGGGGGGCGGAGGCGTCTCCCTGGTCCCTGCACCCCGACTCCCGGCTGCTCCCCTGGCAACTAATCCCGGGCAGGGAAGCGGTGCCACGAGTCCCCGCAGCCCAAGAGAGGGCGGGAGGGAGAAGAGGAAACTAGAAAATAAACTGAGTTCTCTTACTCTCTGCCTCCGTTCCCGGACCCCAGACACACCCCCCAAAGTATTCCGTGGTTTTCTCTTAATTTTTTTTTTTTAAACGCCCCCCGGCAAACCTAGGCAGGGAGCCTCAGTCGCGAACAGCAGGAAGGAAAGAATCCGAGCAAATCGTGTCACTTTCCGCACAATCGCGGTGTTTGGCAAACCCCCGGAGCTGTGCTGCACAGTATTTACTACCCAAGCGCACGCAGGGCTGTAGCGGGCTGCGAGCCGAGCGCGCCCGGGACCGGCCTCCGCCGACCGGCCCCGGCAGCCGAGCCGGCCCGCCGCCGCCGCCGCCGCCCCCCTCCCGGGATCAAGCAGCAAGAACACGGTGGAAACAAAAGCAGAGCGTTCACCTTGTTGCAATAGTAGGGGTCCAGGCAGGGAGAAGGTCCCAGACAGGGAGCGTCGGGCGCAGCGGCGGGCTGGGCTGGAGGTGGATAAAATCTTACGTCCATTTCACTCTCACATCAAGCAACTCCTTTTCTTTTCCTTTTTTTAAAAAAAGTGTTCAGCAAAACAAGCTTAGACGGAACAGAGAGAGGTGTCTGGACTCAGGAGTAAAAGAAACACCTTCCTTCCCTCACATCCGTTTGTGGTTTGTTTAAGAAGAAGAGGAGAAAAAAAAAAAAAAGAAAGAAAAAAAAAAAAAAAAGAGGGGGGAAAAGCGCTCAACTCTCCCCCAAGCCGCGGCGCGCACCCGTCGGCGCCGAGCGCGCAGCCTGCTCCGCCGCCGCCTCCCGGCCCCGCCGCCACCACCGCCGCCGCCGCCGCCGCCGCCGCCGGGCAGGTAACTTCATGCGCTCATTGTCCCCCCGCCCGCCCCCCCCATCCCCGCCTCCCGCGCCCCTCGCCGCCCGGCACACGCGCTCGCGCTCGGGCTCTAGGTCCTGGGCGTTTTATTGGAGTCTCTGAGTTGCTCTGCTTTTAGTTTATTTTCTCCACCTTGGAGGCCTGGGATGGGGGGGAGGAATGAAGACGGGGACAGGGCGGGAGTTGGGGGGAGGGGGTGAACGCCCCGGGCCGGGCGGGGTAGGGTGCGCGGCAGGACGCGGGGCTGCTCGCGGCCCAATGGCTGCGGCGTGGGGCTGGGGGCCGGGGGCCGGAGGAGGGAGGAGCGGAGAAGGAGGAGGAGAGCGCGGCCGGGACCGGGCCGGGGCGGCGGGACCCCGCCGAGCCTCCGCCGTGCCCGAGCCGCGCTCCTCTCGGCCAACGCGTCGCACACAAAGGGGCTGCGGAGCCCTAGCCACCGGCCGCCCCGGGGCACGGCGGGGAGCGCGCAGCAAGGGGGCGCTGTGGCGCACCCCGCCCCGCAGCCCCGCCCCTGGGCCCGCCCTGGCCCCACCCCGCTCCCACCGCCCGCTCCGCGGCGGTCCCCACCTCTTTCTCTGCATCCGCCACCTCCCCTTGCGTGGCCTTCCCCACTCCTGTCTCTGCGCCCCCACCCTTCTCCCAGCCCCTGGTGGTGGTGACTATAACACGCAGCGCCGGTCCTGGGGACCAGGAACCCGCAGGGAGCGCGAATCATCCGTGCGCTGTAATGGGCTACTGGGCTAGGGACAGGAAAGGACTGCAGGGTGTGAATGGGCTTAGGAGTCTCCTCCTTTCTGTTGCTCCCTTCTGCCTGCAGCCCTCACCTCCCAAAGATCTGTGCCCCACTGGAAGGTTTGCAAGGCTAGGGCTACCTGAGAAACTTTAAGAAGACCACAGGGGTAAGTCAAAGTGTAAATAGGGAAACGGTCATCAGCACACACGATCAGGCTAGAGGGAAAACACGTGGGCTTGGTAGTTGCCCCGGGTGAGATTCTTGTCTCTTAAAATTGGAAGCCCAGTGATGCTCTTGGAGAGGCACAGAACGCCTGGAATCAGCCTCCCCCTTCCTCGGGTAGGTAAGTGCGGGAGGAAATCACCAATCACGGTTTCCCTCCTTACCTCTAAAACACAGGAACTTGCAACTTCGTTTTTCCAGATGACGGGGGTGGGGAAATAGGTAAGTCTTGGCTGTAGGCCAACAGATTCATCCCTGAGGCTCTGTCCTTGGTGGGAAGTCCAGGCAGGAGAGGGTTATATTTACCTTCCCGGGAGGAAGCACCCCTGCACACTAGGGCCCAAGACCCCACAAAGGGAGCCTGGAAGTACTTCGTTCCACTTGTTTCTGGCGCCAAGGAGGATGCTAAGAACATTTTCCCACTCCACGCAACTTTACAGTGCATGTTGATTGCCAACTGCTCCGTGCGACTTTTTCACAGCTATGTCGCTTCCTCTGCAATTGAGAGCACCTTTCAGGTACAATCAGAGAGAGCTGGAAGAGAATCTATGAAGAAAGTATAAGAAACGATAGCATCGTTGGGCGTCTATGCGTCGCTTTTCAGGAACCTTTTGCTAAGCATTGCTTTGTAGTTTTTGTATCTTTCCACACACACACCCCCCCCCCCCGCCCTTAAACCATTGCTTTCTTTCTTCTCGCCATCATTTTTATAAGTAGCAAAAACCCAGCCTTTTCCCCATCTCGAGATTGACATGGTGGAAATTGCATAGGGGAGAGAGCGGTAAGAAAAAAAGAATTCCTCTCCTCTGGATTCAGAAGAACCTCCACATTTACAGGTCCTTCAAGGTACAAAATGAAAGTAAGAAACAAAATGTTTTTCCTCTTAATAAAGGTGTTTATGATAAAATTTCAATGAGGTTTTGTGTTTTGTAATGTCAATGTTCAAATTCAATTGTAGATGCTAAAATATGCTTATATATATGTATTTCCACAACTTAAAAAAAAGCTTTTGGGTTGACATTAAATACTTCCAAACTTAAATTTCTGGCATCAGTTCAGCATTTATTACCAACATACTACCTTATTTCAAAATTCTACAGACTTCCTTGGAAACCATAATTGATGCCTGTTTGATGGCTCTGTGAGCATCAGGAAGATGGAATGGTTCAGGGCAGGAACAATATCACTGTCAACATCCTGACACCTAGGGAAGACAGTGATTTCTGTAGACCTACTACTTTCCTCTGCCTTGTGAGGGAAAACCCAAATGCATGGGAACTGTGTCCCTCTATCCAGTTTGGGCCCAGTTTCTTCCATGTGCAGTCAGTGGAGTCAAAGTGATATGTCCGTGCATGGTGTGGTGTGAGGGGTGGGAAAGTGAACTCTTGATTAAAAAAGCTCTTAACTCCAACTACCCAGACATGGAGAGTAGACCATGAAGGTCAACCTCACGGAGGATGGGAACGAAAATGGGGGCCATGATCAATCGTGCCTACATGATGAAGTCTCCATAAAAATCCCGAAAGTTCAGGATTCATAGAGCTTCTGGGTTGATGACCACATGGAACTGAGGGAGAGTGGTGTGCCAGGACACAACATGGAATCCCCATACCTTTTCTCACATCTCCTTCCCTTCCATCTGGATGTTCAACTGCATCCTCCATGACATCCTTTCATGATAAATCGGTAAACGGTAAGTAAACTGTTTTCCGGAGTCGTATGAGCCACTCTAATAAATTAATCACACCCGAGGAGGGGGGTCGTGGGGAAACTCTGATTGATGGCTGATCCGTCAGAAGCATGGGCTTGCAGTTGGCATCTCCAGTGGTCGGGACAGTGTACGCATTTGAGCCCTGAGCCTGTGGGATCTGATGCTGTCTCCAGGTAGGTGCCGTCAGAATTGAGTTAAATGGTAGCTCGGCCGGTGTGACAGAACTGCTTGCATTTTCCCAACTCGGCTGGAAATGTGAGCTGTGGGTTACAAAAAAGAAAAAAAGTCTCTTAACTCCAGTCGTTCATACATGAAGAGAAGACTGTGAAGATCATCTCAGCGTGATCTTAAAAACAAAAAACAAAACTCTCTTTTTAATGCTCTACCCAAGGCCTATCAGATATCGAATGGGAGCAGTTCTCCCAAGAAAAAATTAGGGGACGTTAAATAGCTAAACCCGTGAGTAAATCTTATTGATTTGGGAGATACAATAGTGGAGAGGCGTTCTATTATTTTTCAATTTCTAGGACATTAAACTCTGTATCATGGCAACATTTACTAATTTATTTTGTCCATCCATTTGTTTGTACATTATTCAACAAGCCTGTAAGCAGAGCAAAGCACTATGCTATGTATTGTGTATAGGTTGACATAGAAAAACAAATTACTTAAAAGAGATTCTACTTTAGATGTGTTTAAGTCTTCTAGAGTAGTATTTCCAACTTAGCCCTGTCAGTGGAATCACCCTAGAAGCTTTGAAAAATACTCATGCCTGGGCTCCTCCCCCATAGGTTCTGATTCAATCTATTTAGGGCATAGGAGTTCTTTATTAAAAAAAAAATTTTTTTAATGTTTTATTTATTTTCGAGAGAGAGAGAGAGACAGAGCATGAGCAGGGGAGGGGCAGAGAGAGAGAGATGGAGGGAGACACAGAATCCAACTGCAGGTTCTGAGCTGTCAGCACAGAGCCCCATGTGGGGCTCCAACCCTGGAACTGGGAGATCATGACTTGAGCTGAAGTCAGATGCTTAAGCAACTGAGCCACCCAGGCGTTCCACAGGGCATAGGAGTTTTTAAAATGTTTATTTTTGAGAGAGAGCAAGAGCAGGGAAGGGGCAGAGAGAGATGGGGACAGAGGATCCGAGGGCTTGGAACTCGGAAACTGACAGCAGGGAGCGTGATGCAGGGCTTGATCTAACATCCAGGCTCTATCTCGGGAACCATAAAATCAGGATCTGAGCGGAAGTGGACACTTAACCCACTGAGCCACCCAGGAGCTCCTGTCCAGGGGCTCTAACTTTCAGGAAAGATAGAGAACCACTGGTCTAGGAGGCAAGAAAACATGGGCACAAAGGGAATGTGAAAAGCACAAGATCTTAGTGAGTAAATTAACTAGCTGGATTGTTATTTTGTGTTGGCTCTCACCAGGGAACATAAAGGATCACCCCTCCAGGTCCCCGTCATCTGCGGTGTGGCAATTGACTCAATTATTCCAACTAAACAGGAATGAATTGTTGTAGAGACCCAGATTGCAATTTGATCATCTGAACTAGGAACTCCCATTATCAAAAAATGTGTGTCTATGAATACAATAGCTCCTTACTAGTATTGATGTAATAATAGCGATAGCTACACTTTCTGAAATGCCTACCATGTCCTGGACCTAGTCCTAATTTCTTTACATTGAATTTCACTTTCTTACTTAGTTTTACAAGTTCCACTGGAAACCCTAACCGCTAATTACAAACCATACTCAGCATCTCATTTTGATCCCTCAACACTACCCGTCTTCGTTTTAATTACAGTTTCATAATTGTCGTGTTTTCAAATTTGCACTTGTTTCCATTGACCATATTTTACGTTTACTGATTCTTTGTACTGTGGACGTAAATCCTAAATCTTGTAGTAATGTCCCCAAACTACACGCAGAATGTTATGCATTAGGGTAAATATCCCCTAGACAGTTCATCCTGTCCATGATTTATAAGAGTCTTATAAATATAAGTCTCTTATATATAAGTCTTATAAACATAAGACTCTCATTCAACAACAACAAAACCGCATTTCTTGAGGGGTATCTTTTGTTAGTTCTGGAGTTAGTTTTCTTTAAGGGTAATAGCCCTCTCTTAGTGATATGGATGAAACATCTTACGGAGGAATTTATTTTGAAATGCCAAATGTTAAAGCTAAAATCAAAGCATGCCACGTTTTATAACAAACTTAATAGTCAGCCCTTCACTGGCCTCCTCTAACGTAAGGGTGAGATTTCCAGTTACGGCTGACCCCTCAATCTCTCTCATAGAAGAAAACCTCACTCTTTTTAAATACCATTCGTTGGAACACCTCCTGTGTATGGGCCACCTCTCCCATAAGGCATCTTGTTATGATGTGTTTACCGGTTTACCTTCCTAACAGGATTATGGGGTGAAATAGGCATGTTCGTGCCCTCACCGCCTAACCAACGCTGAGTCCCACGCATCTTAAAGGCTCTGCGAACCTCACTAATGGTTTTGATAGGAAACGTTTACATGTTCTCAATTTACCGGTCGGAATGTACCATGGTCCACAGTTCTTTAAGAGTTGTGTCACGTAATTTGAATGTAAAGCAGAATGATACGCAATGCATAACCTAATGCAATGGGAGAACACAGAGTACTGAAGTTTATTTCCTGGGGAGACTAGTGAGAAATGACTAGATTGTAAGTCTTTCAACCAGAAAATAAAGGATTTCTGAATGATGAGGAAAGTTTGAGAGAAATGACAGAGGGTCCACAGATACCTCACATGGTACTAAATGACTCATAAAATGCAGTGTTTTTTACATAATATGGGAAGTGGGCCAGGCTTGTGCATCTTGCCATTGAGTGCGGTACAGTACTTTGATCTTCAACAATATACAACATTTGTGGCATAATAGCTGTAATAGGACTATTCAGCTATTTCACACGGCAATAATCCGGTCCTCTCTCATCAGGATAAACTGTGAGGACAAATCCTTTCAAAATCAGAATTAGTTCCTCGTAGAAGAGTGAGGCTACAATTATGCCTTAAATAGGAGCAGCTGCGACATGCTATGGGCCTGGAGCGCGGCAGCGAAGTGTTTCTCCGGCGCAATTAAATGGATTTTTTTTAATGCAGACTAATATTCTATAAAAAGTCAATTGGAAGGTGAGTAGGTGCGGAGTTGCTGAGATGAAAGGAACAGTCATTTTGCTTTACCTGAGTTAATATGCCTGCCTCAGTAAATGCTATTTTGGTGAAAATGGATAATCAGGGCTCCCACATTCCCGTGAAAGTGGGGCCCAAAAGGGAGCCAGAGGAATACAAAGGGAAGACGATTCTGGTTTCCTTGTACACTGTGTGTCTGATTTTGAACTGTGTTCATAGCCGTGTTTTGGGATCGTTCGTTTTGAAAAAGACACAACGAGTCAACGGCAACACTCAGTTTACACAGGGAAGGTACCACTTGGGCGTAAAATGGATAAATACAACCCTCCGGACTTAGACCGGTCGGCACCTCTGTCCAGAGGGAGACAAAAAAGGGATGCACACTTAGTTTTTCACCACAGGGATGATTAAAGGATTGGAAAAATGAGACCTTTTGAGAAAGATTAAAGGACCTGACTAGAGAGGCAATGCAATATCTTCAAATCGTGTACCTCAAGAGTTCTTTCTCAAACAACGAGAGAACACCTATGCTGAAGATACGGCATAAGAAATTGGATGTAATCCTAGAGCGTGAAGGATTTAGTCACACATGAAAAGCATTTTCCCCAGTGATCTTGAATGTATCGCCAAAGGAGAGATTTTAAAATCTCTGCACCCGATCAAAGTTTTCAAGTCACCCAAGCACCCACTGACACCCCTCTTCTTGAAATACACCTTCCTTCCGTGTGATCCAGCGGGCAGAGGGTTCAAACGTAGCTCTAATGATCTAAAGGGTTTCTGTGCTCATCCGTTTTGGATAGCACAAAGTGACGCTCATCCAGAAGGGGAACCAAGACACCTCTCGTAGTTCTTGAAAGTCAAAAACTGCTTCCTTTCACATTAGATAGTGTTCCTGAATATTTTCAAGGACTTTGGTTACAAAGGAAAAGCAGCAAACATCTGATTTTGCCGGCACGACCTAGGACACGTTATAAAGCTAGGAATTACAATATTTAAATGAAATATTAAATATTAAAACTCAGAATTAACGTGGAGTTAAAATATTTAATACATTGTTAGAATGTTACTTTTGTAAAAGGACACTCTCACACGATAAAGACGGCCTTATAGGATGATGTCAGAGCCGAAGATGAAAGAAAAGGAATCCTTCCTGCTTGATAATAGTGTATTTTAACGTGTAGCCTTCAATTCACTAATTCAAAAATCACACATTTCGAAGACGGCAAGAGACTCTTCAGCTCCCGCTCTGGCCGATGGTTGCTACTGTTTCCCCCACTCGTCCCATGAAATCTTCCAGGGTTGATTAGGTAAGTGATTTTTCACCCTTGCCCTGCCCAGTTTCCACGTGCAGTTCCTGATCTCTGCCCTGATTAGGCACTCGCTGCTTCCTTCCACTACAAATCCACTTATGCTTGACCTTTACCTAATGCAATTACCTGACTATCCATGGACTGCTTTAATGTTTCCATTTTGTTCCTAATGGTGCGCCACTCTGCCTGTCTGCATTCCTGTCTTTGATGCTGATTATAAGCTCCTAGAGGGAAGAAATGGCATCTCTCTGAATAGGACTGATGGCCTCAACTATCATCAATTCCTTAAACAGTGCTCTTTCCAAGAAGACAACTTGGCAGATTTTCCCTTGGTCTCAGAAAGAGTTAATTTAGGAAGCTACTGGCAAAAACTCAAGATATCAGTCATAACGTGTAAACACTTCCAACTTCATTGTGACAGGTTGGGAAACAGTTCCAGTGGTATTGCATTCTGTGTTGCCTCATCTGTATTATTACGGTCTAGTATCATTCTTAATTAAGGACACCATTGTAAGGGCCCTCTCTATGCTAGGTGTCTTACATAACCATATATGTTGCGTGTTGTTGCTCTTCTACACCTCCATTTTCTTGGCTGCTTTACTCATTTGTTTTCTGTGTGGTCTCCATAAGCATTTATAACCTCTAGAATAGAAATTTCCCAGAGGACGAAGGGAGGGAATAGCATTTAATCAGAGGGAAAAGTGTTAACAAAGTCAAAGAGGCTTTAAAGACAAAAGTTTGGGAACAACCAGCACAAGCAATTGGGTATTTGCAGTCGTTTTTGAGGTGCCGAGATGGGGGGTAGGGGACAGAGGGAGGGACAGCAAGGCAACTTAGAGAGCGAGGTTAGATCACCAAAACTCTTTGTCTGAGGGCTGGAACTTTCTCTTGAAGAGGTTGAGGAGTCTTGAAGGGCTTAACTATGTGACTTGACTTTGATATTTGATCAATATCATATTCTAATTATATGATATTATAATATTTGTGTTATAATACTTTATGGACAATGGGATTTCCACATACTATTTCCATTACAGTAAGGTTTTCATAAATAACCACAGGAGTTTGTTACTGGAGGACAGATCAGGTCCTCCTTTTTCTGAGTTATTCATGTGCCATTTTAGTAGCTGTAAGTATATCACGATACCCAGGAAAATACTATTGTGATCCTCTGTGATCTGTCTCTCCAGCCTCATGTTTTCTCAGCCTCAGAATCTCTCCCCCCTCTAGCCTAACCTCTGAATCAAAATAATAGCAAATACCAAACTGCTTGGACAAGACCACAGCCCCTCAATCTCAATTCTGAAGCTCCAAAAGCTCTGAAAACTCTTAAGTTGTTTCATTATACCTCTAGCAGCAAAATCTAGAGGTAACGTCTCCTCTAAACTGACAAGAGGCTCTTTATAGAATGTATTGATCCCACTCTGGGATTATGTTTTGTTGCAGAAATAGTACTATGTTTGATTATGAGATGCTACAACAACCCCTGCATCAAGGACGGTTATGTAATATACTATATAAGCTTCCACAAATTTTTCACAAATTGTGAACCTCAAAAAACATTTGAAAAACACCACCACCAAAAACACATTTGGCCTGTAGAGTCTCGGATAGTGGATTATACAGTCTTACAGTCTTAATAACTTAAATTCACCGGATTTCTTTTGAAGCAATCCGTCAAGGAACAACTGATGTATAATAAAAAATCCACTGATTTTATTTTATTTTTTAACGTTTATTTATTTTTGAGACAGAGCATGAACAGGGGAGGGTCAGAGAGAGGGAGACACAGGATCCGAAGCAGGCTGCAGGCTCTGAGCCGTCAGCACGGAGCCCGATGCAGGGCTCAAACTCACAGACCGCGAGATCATGACCTGAGCCGAAGTCGGACGCTTAACTGACTGAGTCACCCAGGCGCCCCAAAATCCACTGATTTTAAATGTATATTTGATGAGTTTCCAGAAATTTGTGAAGCAGCACCACAATCATATACAGAACATCTCCATCAGCTCAGAAAGTCCCCTTGGGTCCCTTTGTAGTCAATTTTTTCCCCCAAACCCAGACCCCAAGAAACTCTTGACCTGATTTTGTTGCTGTAGTTTTGTTTTTTTCTGGAACGTTATATAAGTGGAATCTTTTACTATGTGGTCTTTTCTGTCTGATTTTTTTCCTTTATCGTAATGTGTCTGAAATTCATCCACATTGTTATGTCTATTAGTATCTTGCTCCTTTTTATTGCTGAGTAATATTCCATTGTGAATGTGACAGTTTTCTTTATCCAGTTTTAACTACAAGGAATAGGGCTGCTGTGAAAATCCAAGTACAAATACCTGTATGGACATATGCTTTCATTTTCTGTGGGTGGGTATCCAGGGATGTGAAAGTTCGGTTGTGTAGCAAATGCATTTTTCAATGTGTAAGAAGCTGCCAGTTTGATTTCAGAAGTGACTGTACCCTATTTCATTCCTACAAGTAAAGTCTAAGAGATTTGATTGCCGTAAATCCTTACCAACACTTGGCATTGTTACTCTTTTTGAGGCCAACCATTCAAGTGGATTTGTAATTATATATTTATACTTTTAAATTTACATCTTGCTGATGACTAATGATCTTTTCATAGGTTTGTCACTAGTATATCTTCTTTGATAAGAGTTTGCTAAAAGCTTTTGCCTTTGTAAGATCAGGCTGTTTGTCCACTTATTACTGATTTGTTGAAGTTCTTTATATATTCTGGATGTAGTCCTTTATCAGAGTCTATAAAAAAAGTAATAAGTAACTTTGGCAAGGTTGCAGGATGCCAGGTCAGTATGAAAAAAAAAAATCTATTTCTTTATACAAACAGCAAACAATTGGACATTAAAAAAGTTATTTATGATAAAAAATATGAAATTCTTAGGTATAAATCCCACAAACTATATAAAACCTGTGCACTAAAAATTGCAAAAACAGTGCTGAGTGAAATTAAAGCAGACCTAAATAAATGGAGAGCTATACCATGTTCAAAGTATGAGGACTTTAATATAGTTAAGATATCACTCTGCTCAAAATGATCTATAGATTCAATGAAACCCCAATAAAAATTTTAGCCTTTTTTTTTGTTGAAAATAAGAAACTTATTTTAACATTTTTATGGAAGTGCAAAGGACCAAAACAATTTTTAAAAAGAGTAAAGTTGGAAAAATTACACCACTTGATTTTAAGACTTACAGTAAAACTACAATAGCAAAGTCCACATGATATTGGCATAATGATAGGCGTATAAATAAATTGAACAAAACAAAAGTCTGGAAATGGACCCATAAACACATAGTTAATTGATTTTAAACAAAAGTGACAAGGTAATGCAATGAAAACATGATATTTTTTTCAACAAATTCTGCTGGAATAATTAGATACCCTAGTGTAAAAATAAACCCTTACATCACACCATATACAAAAGTTAACTCTAAACAGAGCATAGACCCAAATTAAAGAGCTCAAACTATAAAAATAATACAAGAAAATAGAGGATAAAATCATGACTTGGATTAAACAAAGCTTCCTTAGGATACAAAGTGCACTTTGATAAATTGAATTTTAGGAAAATTAAAACCTTGCTTTTCAGAAGTCATTGCCAATGAAATGAAAATACATTCCACAGGCTGGGAGAAAATGACAAATGACTTGTAACATTTATGGTTTTAATATTCCTGTGCCTTTGTTCCCACTGTTTCCTCTACCCAGCATCCCCTTCCCTTGGTATCTACACGAAAAGCTCCCATTTTTCTTTCGGACTCAGATCAGGCATCGAATCATTATTCTCTTCAGGACAGCATTTCAGACCCTCCAGCTGGCACAGGCTGGTCATGAAATCTATCATACTCTACCTTCCCAGACAATTCACATATCTGCTTTCTACAATAAACAATTAGCTCCTTGAGGTCAAAGACAATATTTGTTATGTTTTGTTGGGTTCTTGATCTAAAGGACACTCACCTCTTTCATGCCCAGACCCCTTTTCCCTCAGCAAAACAACATTTGAAATGCCCCCCTTCCAGATACAGCTCTATCTCCGTCCACCCTATTGTTACTAAGCTTCTTAAAATGATTCCTTGTCTGTCCCTCTTCACTTTCCAATTTATTCTTCAACCCACAGCAATCTGGATTTCCATTCCTGAAATATTTTCTATTGAAACTGTTCTAAGGCCTCCTTTGAATATATACCTGTCCATTTCCCCGGGCACTCTTAATTTCTCACATTTCTTGACTTTCTTGGGGCTTTAAAAATTGGTTCCTTGTTCGATGGTGAAGCCTTTAAGTGAAGAGATCCTGCGTTATATTTGTCTTTGTGGATAGATAACTGGGGAGCATCCACATGAAGAGAAAAAAAACAGGTAGAAAAAGCAATATGACAAGAAACAGGGAAATAAGAGAAATCAAGGGAACGGGGAGTCCTCGATTCCAAGGAAGGAATGTTCCAGGAGGGAATGGTAGACATTCATCTGTTTTCTCATTCAATCGGTCATCCATTCAACAAATAAAGTGAGTCCTTTGTATACGCCAGACACAGTGCTGGCCTCCAAGTCTGTAAAAGCTTTTCTATACCCTCTGCTGGATGGCCATCTCCTTCCATAGCTCCAACTACGACTTATTGTCTAATCTCTGTCAAATCAACATTCTTTCCTGTTTTCTGACTCCCAGGTGTCTATTTCCAACCATCTACCAGCTACATCTACTTGTATTTCTTCAGTCACTCAAACTTGTAACGCACACATAAATCTTGATAAATGCAATTCATATATAAATAGTTTTCTCGTGGGCTGCATAGCTCATTTAGTAGTTATTCTCAATGCCATGGTTAACTACAGGTCTCATCCTTTGTCATTTCTCATCTGAACTATCGCTGGCATCTCTCACTGGTTCTCCTTACCTACAATTCGGCATCTACACCCCCGCCGTGACTGTCAACCTAGAGGACCCATCGAGCACGCCATTGCCCTGCGTAAACACCTCCACCAGCTTTTCTGATACCCAGACACACTGAGCCATTTGTTCTCCTGCGATTAGCTACTTGTGCTTGCCTTCCTTTCAAGCATTCGCATCCACTATTCCTTCAGTCGAGAAAGAACATGCTCACGACCACACATTCACATGATGGCTCCTATTACCTTCAGGACCCAAATCAAATATTACTTCAGTAAAACTGTGCTAAGCCCTCCTTCCCCACCCCAGGCACACCGTGGATTCCTTCATTAGTGAGCTGTAACGATTTTTTTTTACGCTCTTCTTCCGTTCTAGATTACATCTCAATCACCTTTGTACCTCCAACATCTGGTTTACAGACGAATACAAAAAGTGGTTTGGAAATGGCAGGGTTTTTTTTTCTGATTTTGAGGTGACCAGCTTCTATTAGGTGTTATTTGGGAATAGTGTCATATATTTTATGGTGAATACAGTAGTTTAAAAAAAGATTTAGCCACTTCCTTAAGCGGTGGTTTATCTCTCCCTCAGAGAAAACCAGAATGAGTTTTTTAATAAAATGATTGAAAAGGTACACTGAATCTTCAATTTAATTATTTCAAATGCTGCAAAAAAGGTCTTTCAGAGAGGCTGCTGCTTGGTAAAATGTGATAAAGTTCCAACACATTCTTAAAAAATTGTAAATTAATTTATAAATTTCTATTCAAAGTTTAATCTGCTATTTTCACATAAGAAAACTCATAATGTTGCTGCCTACCGATTTAGTATCTTTGCATCTCGAGTTTAAGCCAGTATTTCATCTCTTTCTAGAAGCTTCCAGAGGCACTTGGGACATATCGGTGAATGTTGCCCATGTTTATTGCTTTTGGAGTTAAGTAAGGACTCCCACACCCAGCATTCCAGATTCCGCTTTGATTTCTTGTCTTATTTCTCTCAGTGTTTATGTATCTACCAGAACAGATCACTTCATATTCTCTCAGCAGGCCCTTTTCTCTAGCTTCTACTCTACGTTCCTAGGCAACGCCCTGCCCTACCTTCCGCTTCCTCCTGCCACCATCACTGCCCTCTTCCTGTGACTCTTCCTAGTCCCTCCTACCCAATCTGGGCTTTCCCCACTCTCCTTCCCAGAACAATTATTGGTGATTCTTTCATGGGACTTCTTACATATCACCTTGTGCTACAGTCATATATATATATATATATATATATATATATATATATATATATATACTGTATATGTATATATGTGTGTATATATATACACATATATATATATAGTTATCCTCTCTCTCATTAAGCTGTTGGGGCACAGCTACCGTGTCCTGTTCATCTCTGAGGCTCTGCAGGGCCAAGCACAACTTCTGAAACGTAACAAGTACTCAGCAATTATTTGTTTAATGGACTCGAGTTCAAATAAATTCACCCAGCTTTCTCCTCACTGTGTGTTGACAAAATAATTAGAACAAGTTCATAATCATAGGAAGCAGGAGAGCCAGGCTTTGAACGTGGCAGTTTATTGCACTTTAAATCCCGGGACTTTGTTGCCTCTCCAATAAACAGAATATGCATGGCAAGGTTGTCGTTCCGGCTACATAGTTGAGCTGTAACCACTGAAACTGAAAATTATCCTGATAAGACCACATGTTTGCCTTAACTGTGTGAAAATACAAAAAAAAAAAAAAAAAAAAAAGGATTTTATTCGTTCCGTGACATCAGTTTCAAAGAGTGGGAACATATGCCTATTAAAGAGCATTCCTTTAATACATGGATGATGACCTCATCATCTGCTATCTGAGTTTTTTTTTTTTTCAGGATCTACAGACACAGATGAAGAGACATATAGATAGAATCACATTTACGTCATACCATTGGACGGAGCATCCCTGATTTGAAGACCTGGGCTCCTGCGCACTGATCGATGGCTCCAAGGTGGCAAAGGTGTGTTTAAAGCCAAGGATGTGGGATTTGTAATAGGCCTGGCTTAGAGCTCAGTGGTTTATTCTGGATCTTTGGGCTTCAAGAAGTTGGAAGAAGTGGGGGAACTGAAAAACATCTTTTTCATCTCAATGTTGGGACTTGAAAATTCAAAAAGGGAGTCTAAAAAAAATAACACTAACTTAATCTGTCCCCGCATAAAGCAACTGCTTGTTCTAATTGAAAGCGCTGTTGTATTCATTTTTAGAATAGGAGAAAGAACTGGCTGAGGCAATGGAGCGGCATTGAATGTCCTTGTGCATTTGGGGATACATTTGAATTATTTTTCTTTCATGGCTGGGCCTTTTCTGGGGAACAGGAATGGCAGAAAGTCTCCTTCTGCAAGGTCCTTTCACTGCTGGGTCAAAAGTCTCCTGAGCTGCCTGTAATTCTTCCCTATTTGCAGTGGAGTTGGCTTTTACCGTTTGAGTTTCAAGGCAACGTGCAGTTCTCCACCGTCTTCTTGACGGAGATCGCCCTTTCAGTGTGGGCCCTTTCAGTGCGGCAGCTCTCTATGAAGCATAACTTCAGGAGGTAGTCTCCTTTACAGGCCGTGTAAAATTTCCTTTCTACAGTATTTTCTAAAATATGTTGAGAATGTGAGGTTCTGGCAGGCTACAGACTCTACAAATCAGATTAAATAATCCCCCTGGCCAAGTGATCAGACAGGAAAAGAATTGTACAGAAAGGAAAACTCCCAACCACGCTGGCCACTGCCTTTGTTGGCTGCCTTCTGAGGGGTCCAGTTCCAATGGGCGTAAGTGCTAGTTCGTGGTTATGTGGGGGAATGTTGGCCTCCTGCTCCAGGCCGAGAAAGATCACAGCAAGGCAACTTCAGCAAGTAAGTTCGCCCTTATATTTGGTCTATGGGCACCGAATCAAAGTAGGTCTAAGGTTTCATTTATCTGGATAATTAAATAAGCCTAGAAGAATATATTCAGGAAAATTTCTCCCCCTCCCCCCCCCTCTTTTTCAGATGACACTCTTTGGTTTGCTCTCCTTACCTTGAAACTACCCCAATGAAAGCAACAGTTTCTGCCAAGGGAGGAGAAAAAAAACGCTTCTCTACTCTTGGCTAGTGTGTGCTTTCTGGTGGGGGAGACCACAGTGGGGGGATGTAGAACGCTTGTTCTGGGACCCATCATCCTGGGTCTACATACATGTTCTGCTATCTGCCAGGCTTTGGGGAGTAGATCCTATCTTTTGATGCTCGGTTTCCCCATCTATACAACAAGGATCCTAATAAGAATACAATATATCCTTTCTGGTGGGGGGATTCACAAAGACTGTAAAATAGTAATTCTGATGTGCCTTGGGTCCTTAAGAGTCGGCACTGGCTTCAACTCCTCGTATGTATTATCCCACTTAATTTCTTACCTCATGAGGTAGGCCCTATTATCAGTCCCAATCATCAGAGAAGAACTTGGGGCACAGAGAGGGAAAGTCACCAAGTAGGGAAGTCCCCGAGTAGGAAAGTGCTAGCCAGGATGCCCGCTCAGGCAGGGGGCCTCTGCACACGGACCCTCCCTCCGTGCAACACTACGCAGAGCTGCTTTTTCTTGGGCGTGGCCCACCCGACTCCTGGGGCCTTCAGAGCACACGGGCCCGTGGGCACTTAAGACCCTGAGTGCTCCTAGCTGTGCCGCAAGGTCCAGGGAGCCCTTCAGAATTGGTGAGGACCCACACTTCATCACCTGCCCCTGCAGGTCTGCGTTGGGGCATTTGAGAGGAGGTGGAACCCAGAGGCCAGAGGCCGGCCCCTGCCACGTTGCTGAGTTTACTCTGCTCTGAGCTTTTCACAGGAGCCTAAAGGGGAGATCGAGTCACTTTCCCTCTTTTTCTTGCCTACTATTTCCACATCTCACCCCCACCAGGCTACTCTTAAACATCATCAGCCAAACAAAGGAGTACCCTTGCGGCTGCTATTTCAGACTCTGTGGGCAGGAGGCTTTAATAAACATGTCTCGTGTACTACTTAGACATGTTTTTTGGCTCACATCGTGTTTCAAGATGTTTCATGAATGCTCTCTTTGTAAAGCCTTTCTTCACCTTCTTGCCCCAGCTTGAGTATTTGTTTTCTCATGATGTCTTCCATATGGTGCTAGGGATTCCGCATAATTATGTACCTGTCTCAGCCAACCCGGAGACTATAAGCTTCCTGAGGACAGAAATTCGGACTTGCTTATGCTATATCCTGCAACAACCAGCATAGTGTCTAACAAATGGAAACTCATGAGGAAACAGGAAAATGTAAAGCATCTATAAATCAAACTATTCTCACAAACCAAGTCAAAATATAAACGGCAGATCGGGAGAAATATCTTTGCAACATATAGGACAAAGCGTTGTTATAAATAACATACAGAGTTCTTTGCGTTAAAAATAAAGGGAACAAAATGATTTTAAAAATAGATAAGTGGCACAAATCGTAAATTTACAGAAGGAAAAATGCAAATAAGTAAATAGTAACATGTGATAAAAATTCTAATTCTCACTAGAAACAGAAAATGTAAATGAAAGTCACTGCTTTTTAAAAAATGTATACAGGCAAATACTTAAGATGATTTATTTGCAAGCAAAAAAAAAGTGGGGTGGGGGGAGGTTTATGTACAATGGGGAATGTGAAGGAGTTTGAAAGCCTATAATTAATGTGTAATTATGTAGAGTGTATTTGTCTCCTAGGACTGCCATAACAAAGTACTACAGATGGGGGGAGGGGGGCTTCAACAGCAGAAGTTTGTTTTCTCACAATTCTGGGGACTAAGAACCTGAAATCAAGGTGGTAGCAGGATTGGCTTCTTCTGAGTCTTCTCTCCTTAGCTCATAAATGCCTCCTCGTCCCTATGTCCTCACGTGGCCTTCCCTCTGTGCATATCTTCATCCTAATTTCCCCTTCTTACAAGGGCACCAGTCATATTCGCATTAAGGCCCACCCTAATGACCTCATTTTACTTTAATTACCCCTTTAAGGACTCTATCTCCAAAAACAGTTGCGTTTTGAGACTGCTTCAGATTTCAAAATACAACTTTTGGGGGACACAATTTAGCCCCTAACATGTACATATGTAACAGATATAGATAGATAAGCAGATAGATACTTGGTTAGATAGAAACATGTTTCAGAAACAAACTAGGACAAACTCTAAATTGTTAACAGTGTTTACCTGTAGGGTTGGGACGGGATGGATAAGGAGTATTTGCTATTTTTCCAATTTTAAAAGGTCTGGCATTAGGCAAGATTTGTTCCTTTTTGAGCATTTCAGGATTTTCAAATAATAACAATAAAATAATAGAAGTATCACATACAGAAAATGTATCATCAGAGACACCAGCTGAGCAGATGTTCATCAGTAGTGTTCCTAGTCCTGAGCACATAAGAAAACTACATTTCCCAGCTTCCCTTGTACTTAGATTGAAGCTATGTGACTGAGTTTTGGCAAAAGGAATATCAGCAGAAGAGAAATATGATGCTCCAAGCCTTGGTCTTAAAATGTCTCCCACTATCTCCTTATTCTAACTCTCTTTCTTCTTGGAGTCTTGTTGAATGCACAGGAACTAGTAAAGCAATTCTGAGGCCACTCTTTAAGGTGGCGGAGACACATGGTGAAGGGAGGTGAGGTTCCTTAGTAACCATGTAGAGAGCTATTCAAGATGGCTGCCTGACCCATATCTACTTTTCTTTGTGTTAAGTGACTGTGTTTCGGGTTATCTGTTCCAATAATTGGCATTAATTACTTTGACAAATATATTACCCAAATTAGCCTTTTCTTCAAAGTAAATTTACTGTAATAAAGTGAAAAATATATATACCCTTTAAACTAGAAATCACCCTTCTAGGAAACAAACTTTTATAACTGAAAGCACAAGAATACAAAAATATGCTTGTAAGATATGTTTGCAATGGGAAAAAATGTCAAGTATATTTTCATCTATTGGGAAATGCTTAAATAATGATACGTGGATTTATTAAACCTTATGTATGTAGACATTAAAGGAATGATTTAGCTATATATACTGACCTGGAAAGATGCCTATCAATAAAGTTATTCACATAACACACTTGGAGGTAAATATAGCATGATTTGTTATTATTAAAATTGCATTGGGGCACCTGTGTGGCTCAGTCCGTTAAGCATTCGACTCTTGATTTTGGCTCAGGTCATGATCTCATAGTCCGTGAGTTCAAGCCCCACATGGGCTCACTGCTGTCCGTGCAGAGCCCACTTTGGATCTTCTGACCCCTTCTCTCTCTGTACCTCACCCACTCACAATCTTCCTCTCTCAAAAATAAATAAACATAAATAAATAAATTCTCTCCCTCTGCCCTTACCCCACCTGTGCATGCTCTCTTTCTGTCTCTTAAGTGTATGTGTGTGTGTGTGTGTGTGTGTGTGTGTGTGTGTATGTGTGTGTGTATATATATATATATATATATATATATATATATATATATATATATGGCACCTGGGTGGCTCAGTCAGCTAAGCATCTGACCTTTGCTTTTGGCTTAGGTCATGATCTCATGGTTTGTGAGTTCGAGCCCCATGTTGGGCTTTGCACTGACAGTGCACAACCTGCTTGGGATTCTCTCTGTCTCTCTCTCTGCCCCTCTCCCATACTCTCTCTTTCTCTCCCTCAAAATAAATAAATAAACTTAAAAAAATAAATAAAATGATACTGTAGGATATGACAAACTTAAGGAAAAATTGGGAGGAATAATGTATGCAACTTTATAGTAGCTAATTGTTACCATTTTGATAGGTTTCCAAAATAGCCCCAATTCTTCACCTGTCTCTTATCCATAGTCTTTGAAACACAACTTTGTAGGTTTTCCCATCAGGAGGTAGAGTCCATCTCCCTATTTCTTAAGTCTGGATTAATATTGGAATTTACTCTGAACTCTAGAAAATGGTGGTGACTACAACATGCTGGTTTCAAGCTTTGGACTCAAGAGGCCTTGCACACAACTATTCTTCTTTTTTCTCCCTTCCCTCTGCTCCTACCATGAGAACAAGCTGAAGCCAGCATCCTGGAAGAGATCAGCCAAGATCAGCAAAGCTGACTAGGGATGGACAAGCAAACCCCGCTGAGAAGAGAGCATTGCTTGGCTACCCTGGAGATTCTTCCCTCTCTCTTTCTTTCCCTCCCTCTCTTTCTTCTCTCTTTCTTTTTCAATAAAGATACGGTTTTCTTTAAATTGCCATAAGTGGTGTGTGCAGTAGCTCATCACATCTACCAGGGTTAGGCCTGAAGCAACTGAGATTAGGCAAAACGCTTCTTAGTTCTGGCAACCTACAATGCAAACAGACCCTCCGTGAAGCCAGTGCAGCCAGAAAGTAGTGTAAAAATTTTCCTAACAAAACAAAAATTATTCTCCCAATAAAAGAGCTGCTTGGTACGCAGTCTACTTTTTCGTGCGTTAGGTTTTACCTAGTTGTATTATTTCAAATGGAAATACATATATTTCCCTTTTCTTCTCTGGTGCCAATGAGATGTGTGCACATGTTTTTGGTCTTGCCTGCAGCATCCGTGGTCAACTGACCCTCTGTCTCTGGATACAAAGGGAATGAAGAGATGAAAGGCTTTTTATCTGAGACTTCAAGGAGCATCCTGGTGGGGATATCATAAAATTCCATTGAGATGGCCACAGTTTCACATAAGTGGTCCTCACCACGATGAGAAATTGTCATGGATGATACTACAACAAAAAGACAAATGACTGGTCCAAGGAATGTTTCACGTGGAAAGAATATTTTTAGAAGGGAAGAGTTAATTTCATAAGAAGGTGATATATAAAACTAAGAGGAAAGCTGATGATTTTACCGTCATTGTATTAAACTGTAATAGTGTGTTAAATAATATCTCAGAATTCCTTTAGGTGACAATTAGCAGATCCCTTCCCAGAGATAATGGAAACCAGCAGTGGATTTTAGCAAGATATTGGTATGGAAAATAGACATGCTGAATGGTTCCCAAACACCCCTGGGGTGGAGGAACAATATTAACTGTAAAATAGCCAAATTAAAAATCATTTAAAGGCAGATTTCAATATGGTATTTTCCTTTTCAATAGAAAGCATGAAATTGTATTAAGCCTCCTTTTGATTATTCAAAACAGCGAAATAAGGATCTTTGCTCTCGTACAGCAGTGGGTTTGCCGAGCAGAAGCCTTCATTTGCCGCTACATTTCCTTGCATCATGACATAATTGTCCCCTTGTACACCAGTTATGCCATGGGTATTGAAGTATGCTGGGCTGTTGAGCTAATCCTTAGTTTTAACACAGCGTTATGCTTAGAGAAAGATTCACAAATATTTTGAGTGAAGAAGGAAGCTTCAAACAGGATAATTAAAATCACCTGAAACTCTTACAAGGGAATTCGTTAAACATATAGTGCATCCAGTTAATGTCTAACCTCGCGAGTAATCAGGAAATGCACATTAAATCACCGAAGAGACAGCACTCTTCACCTATCACATACTGCAGTGAATTGTAAATTGCTACAACCTTTCTAGAAAGCAATTTGGCAAAATCCATCAAGAGCCCTGAAAGAGTTCATACCCTTTGTCAGGATAATAACATCCAAGAATCTATCCTAAGAAAATAATCAAAGATACAAGGTTTTTTTGTACACAAGGATATTAGTTGTGGCACTATTTAAAACTGTAAAAATATTAAGACTTGTGAAATCTTAATTTCTGAAAATAGAAAGTAGCTAAATTATCTACATGTCTCTGATTAAATGCTGTGGAGCCGATATAATCACGTGCTTGAGGAACACATAATGGCACGTAGACAGGTACAAGTTTTGTAGTGTGTGTGTGCGTGTGTGTGCGTGTGTGTGTGCGACAGAGAGAGAGACAGAGAGAGAAATTGAGAAAGAGAGATTGAGAAAGAGAGAGGCATGGGAAGGAAGAGGGACGGAGGGAGAGAAAGAAAGAGTAATGTTTAGAAAACTTCTGGTATAACCAAAAAACCCGCATACGTGTAATATATAAGCAAAAATATATATAACGCATGATAGAGCAAGAAGTAAATTTTGCCACACTGGAAGTAAAATAAAAAAATAAAAATAATAAAACTACAGAAAAAATTAAATTTTGCAGAAAGGGCAGGAAAGGGACAAAATATGTAGTAATTAAGCACAAGCATTAGTGTTTCACTTGGGGGTAGCTTTGAATGGATGTGGTAAGTCCTGTGTGTCGGGGGTAGGAAATAAACCACAAGACTGAACATGGCTAGATGTCAAATTGGAGAAACTCACCTACAGAGGGGAATTGCTAAGGGGCTCTCCACTCCTCCACTCCTTAGAGGGGCTCCTAGGTGGCTCAGTCCGCTAAGCGGCAGACTTCGGCTCAGGTCAGGATCCTGTGGTCTGTGAGCTCAAGCCCCGTGGAGGGCTCTGTGCTGGCAGCTGGGAGCCTGGAGCCCGCTTCGGATTCTGTGTCTCCTTCTCTCTCTGCCCCTCCCCAACTCGGTCTCTGTCTCTCTGTCGCTGTCTCTCGCTCTCTCCCTCCCAAAACTAAATAAGCATTAAAAAACAAACACACTCCTTAGAGAGATGGTGGGTGCATGTGCATCTTGTCTTTGACTCTGGGTAAAGAAGAAAAAGAGTGAGAAAAAATACTTTCTTAGAGGGTATAAACTATGCTTTACACTTACTTGAAGTCGAGGCCCGGATTAACATTACCAGATGGTGTCTAAACTCTCAAGACAGAAACTTGGTTGAAGTGTCATACGTTGGCAGGGACCTCAGAGGTCTGTGTTTTATTTGCCTTCCCTTCATCCTATTGGTGAGGGAGGGTTTGCTGTCCTAAGGGTATGAGGATGGCTGAAAACTGGACATGCAACACTGGACAGAGAAGATGGCAGAAGTTTGTTAATCATATAGACTCACAGCCTGGGGGAGGAGGACCCTGTGTCATGCGGGGTCACACATGGTTGCACTCGCAAACAGAGTGAAAACAAGGGCCGTGAGAGTCAATCTCTGTAGTATTAAGAGGCTCTGGTGACTTCCATCTCCTGTGGAAGGATGTGATTGGCTTGCTTGCGTAATTATGTAGCCTGGCAGGAAACTAAAGCCTGCTACTTGGGAAGAAGCAGCCACTGTGCATGGTCTCCATGATAAGTAGGGTTGCTTGATAAGTAGGGAATTTTAGAGGAGTAGAGGAGGGAAGGAGACTTATGCTTAGACCGTTTAAGGCCCTCCAGTTGTCAGATGTCAATGCAGCACATAGTACTGAATCATAATCTCGGGCCTTAACCAAATGCAGAGGAAGTAATGCAAATCCTCTCTGGAGAAATGCAGTTAACAAATTGCAGGGAATTCCCACAGCTGACATTCCAGGAAGTATCCCTAGACATGTAGGAGAAACCAAGCTGTCTGAGTGAAAACTATAGCATCAGACATTTAGTCACCAGATGTTAGAATTATCTGATAAAAACAAAGCAATATGTTTGACATGTCTTTAAAAAAGATAGTATAGGGGCGCCTGGGTGGCGCAGTCAGTTAAGCGTCCGACTTCAGCCAGGTCACGATCTCGCGGTCCGTGAGTTCGAGCCCCGAGTCAGGCTCTGGGCTGATGGCTCGGAGCCTGGAGCCTGTTTCCGATTCTGTGTCTCACTCTCTCTCTGCCCCTCCCCCGTTCATGCTGTCTCTCTCTGTCCCAAAAATAAAATAAAAAATGTTGAAAAAAAAAAATTAAAAAAAAAAAAAAAAAAAAAAAGAAGAGATACCACCAAAATCCATGAGATTTGATAAATAAAATAATAGAGGTTCTAGAAATGAAATTAGAAACTGAAAGAACTGATCACACAGCAAATTAGAAATAGTTGTAGAAAGAATTAGCAAATGGGAAGAACTATCTGAAAAAATAAGAGATTAAAAGACTTGTGTGATAGAACAAAACACCCCAATGAAGTCTAGTCAGTGTTTCAGGATATAACAGAAAGAATGAGAATGCAGAAATATTTAAATGTATAAACGATGAAAGACAGTGGATCATAGAATCAGGAAGTTCAATGAGTCACAAACAAGAAAAAAAGGATTAAAAAAAAGAAACAAACAAAGAAAAAGTGGTCAACACAAGCCAGACAGAATTTTAAGCAACTTATATATATCAAGTATTTATCCTCACATCGTGTTAGGCAATTGAGGCACAGAAAACTTAAATAATATGCCTAAATTTTCATAATTGGGAAATTATAGGGCAATTTGGATCCTGAATTCATGCTCTTAGCCACTATATGATACTACCTCTTGAGGAGAGGCTCACGTAAGTACATCATAACACCAAAGACAATGAGATCTTTTTTTATTAATGTTTATTTTTGTTTTTGAGAGACAGAGAGAGACAGAGAGCAAGTGGTGGGGGAGACAGAGAGAGAGAGAGGGAGACACAGAATCCAAAACAAATCAATACCCAAAACTCTGTTGTGTTTGTATATACTAATAACAAATTATCAGAAAGGGAAATTATGAAAACAGTTCCATTTATAAATGCATGAAAAAATAAAATCCTGGGAATAAATTCAACCAAGGAGGTGAAATACCTGTATACTGAAAACTATAAGACATTAATTAAAGAAATTGGTAAAGACACAAATTAAGGGAAAGATATTTAAAAATTAATATTAATTAATAATTACTATTGTTAAAGTGTCCATACTACTAAAGGCAATATACAGATTCAATGCAATCCCTAAAGTTCCAATGATCTTTTTCAAAGAAATGGAATAATCCTGAAATTTGTATGAACCACAAAAGACTTCAATAGTCAAAGCAACCTTGAGAAAGAAGACCAAAGCTGGAGGCACCACTGCCTTGATATCAAACTATATTACAAAGCTATGGTAATCAAGACAGTATAGTATTGGTATGAAAGCAGACCCATAGATCAATGGAACAGAATGGAGAGCCCAGAAATAAATACACATGTATATGGTCACCTAATTTATGACAAAGGAGCCAAGAATATACAATGGAGAAAGGACAGTGTTTTCAATAAATGGTGTTGGGAAAACTGGATAGCCACATGCAAATTAATGAAACTGGCTCACTATCTGACACCATACACAAAAATTAACTCAAGATGGATTAAAGAGTTAAATGTAAGAGCTGAAACCATAAAACTCCTAGAAGAAAATACAGAAGATGAGCTCCTTGACACAGGTCTTGGCAATGATTTTTTAAATTCAAAACCCAAAGCAAAACCAACAGAATTAAAGATAAGAAGTAAGATTACATCAAACTAAAAGGCTTCTGCACTAACCATCAGCAAAATGAGAAGGCAACATACTGAATGGGAGAAAATAATTGTAAATCATATATCTGACAAAGGGCTAGTATCCAAAATATATAAATAACTCATATAATTCAATAGCAAAAACAAAAAACAACCAATCCAATTAAAAAATTTGCAGAAGTTTTGAGTAGACCATTTTCCAAAGAAGACATAGAGATGGCCAATAGAGACATGAAAAGATTCGTAATATCACCAATTATCAGTGAAAAGCAAATCAAAACCACGTAAGGTATCACCTCACTCCTGTTAGAATGGCTGTTACCAAAAAGACCAGAGGAGTGCCTGGGTGGCTCAGTCAGTTAAGTGTCTGACTCTTGATCTCAGCTCAGGTCTTGCTATCGGGGTCTAGAGTTCAAGCCCTGCCTTGGGCTCCATGCTGGGGATGGAGCCTACTTAAAAAAAAGAAAAAAGACAAGAAATAAGTGTTGGCATGGATGTGGAGAAAAGGGAACCCTTGTACACTAGTGGGAATGTAAATTGGTGCAGTCATCATGGAAATCAGTATGGTGGGTTCTCAAAAGATGAAAAATAGGACTATTATATGATTCCAAAATACTTTTGGGTATTTATCTAAAGAAAATGAAAACAGTAACTCAAAAAGACATATATTCACCCTCCTGTTCATAGCAGCCTTATTTACAACAACCAAGACATGGAAACAACCTAAATGTCCATCGGTGGATGAAGAGTTAAATAAATGTTATATGTATACACACACACACACACACACACACACAGATATATACATATATGTGTATGTACACACATATACACACATACATATACACATACATCTATATACATACATCTATACGTATATCTATATACATACACACACATATATACATACATATATATATATATAATATAGGGGAATGTTATTCAGTCATAAATAAGAATGAAATGTTGCCATTTGCAATAACATGGTGGGCATTGTGCTAAGCACTGTAAGTCAGACAGAGAAAGACAAATACTGTATGATCCCTTTTATATGTGAAATATAAACAACAACAACAAATCAAGTTCATAGATAAAAAGAAAAAATTGGTGGTTAGCAGACGTGCAGGGTAGGGTGTGGGAAAAATGGGTGAGCTGGGTTTTTTCTTTTAGCTTAAATAGATTGAATACAAATTTTAGAAAATTAATTGGCTATTTATAATTCTTACTTTTCAATCTGTTTTCTGAAAATTCTACAACCATTTTATGACCTGGCATTTAGTGTTGCCCTGAGAAATATAAGGATCATTGTCTTCACACATTTTTACTTTATTTCCCCATGACTACTAGGCAATCTTCTTTTTTTTTTTTTAATTTTTGGAATTAAAAATAAGTAACCTGGATGAGGCCAAGTGATGAACACTTGAGATAAAACTTGCTTGAAGATTTGCACCGTAGTGTGCCTATTTTTGTCTGGAGACTTTTCTTCAATTATATCTCTGATTATAGGTTCTATGTCTACTGTCACAGTTTGCTATTTTCTTATTTCAATTTTTGTAATACAATTATATGTATTTTATGCCCTCATTTTTATTTTCCTTACATAATTACTTCATCTTGATCTTTTTCTTCCCTGGATTCTTAAAGAGATTCAACAGTGTGTCTTCTACCATAGTGATTTTCTGCAGTGCGGATTCTACTGTCTAGTGTCCAATTGGAGAGTTTTATTCAGTTCTCACAATTTTAGTTTTCTTGTAGTCCTTCCTTTTTTTACCCCTTTCATTTCATTTGGTTGTATTTTCATTCAGTTGGTCTGGGGTAGATTTTTGCTTCTATTTCCAAGAGGCTGTTGCTTCTGTATCATACTGAGCAGTCACACTTTTTCTAGATTATTCTTCTGACTTCTTTAATAAATGAGTAGACATGTTCTCTTCCTAAATTCATAGAACTGTATTTTCTTTCCCTTACCTCATTGTAATTTAAATATGCTCATTTTTTTTTCACTTTCTCATTCCTGCAGAAAAAAAAAATCTAGTTTTCCTCTTGTAATGAATTATCAACAGAGAATTCAAATGTTTTTGACTTAATTCACTGCCACAGGTGTACGGAATTCTGTTCTTAAATGTCTAGCTAACTGAGAATTTACACACCTACTGCTACCTTTATTGCTATAACATACTTCTATTACTACTGGCATTTCTTCTTCTAAAGTTAAGACCATTACTTAATAAGCTCAGTATGCACCAATCATTATGCTATACATTTCATACATGTGTTGTTTACTTAAACTCGCAAACATATGTTGCTAGTAGAAGTATTTTTCTACAATATTGATGATAAAATTGAGCCCTGTGTAGCAGGTTACTACTGAACTATTATTTTTTCCTCTTATTTTCATGTTACCTTTTCTGGCCCCCAATTCTAGCTGATCGGGTTTGTTGAATCATATAGATACCTTTCCAGGACTGAAATAAAAACCAAAATTCTCTGGCATTTGTTTTGTTTCAATTATCTAAACTAATTAAAGACAATTATGTTAGGAGCAAAAAAAAAAATCGGAATAAAGAGGTACTTTTGAGGTAAAAGTAAGATTAGGAATAGGAAGGTTTGTTCAGGAACTAGAAAAAGATTTTCCTAGGATAGGAAATAAAAAAGAGGTAGGAAAAAAGGAAAATAAGAGAAGTAGGGGAGCATATCTCCTTGATTAGAATCTTACAAACTTGGCAAGATTCCAGGGCGGGAGCAACTAAGTGAGGTGTTCATGGAGATGGACCAAAGACAGGTCCATAGGGTGTCCTTTGTCCTATTACTGTGCCAATACAGCAGATGAATTCCTCGGTCTTTAGGCATGGAGCAATGTCAGGAGAAAGCTAACAGACCTAAAACTGTCAGGCAAACAGGAGGCAGGGACCTTAACCACAGTGCCCCAGCACAGAAACAATGATGGGCATGTCAGCACATCAGATATGTATGCTATGTATATATCTAGAAGAATTGTGGAGTAATAAGTTAATTCCAAGTTTAACTTTTGAGAAACTGCCAAACTGTTTTCCATGGTGACTGCACTATTTTACATTCCTGCCAGCATGGCATAAAGGGTCCAGTTTCTCCACATTGTTGCCAACATTTATTTTCCATTAGAAAAATTTATAAGACACCCTAGTGGGTATAAAATGATACCTCATTGTGGTTTTGATTTTCATTTTCCTAGCGACTAATGATATTGAACATCTTTTTGTGTGCTTGTTGGCCATTTGTAGATCTTCTTTGGAGAAAGGTCTGTTCAAGTCATTTGCCCATTTTAAAATTAGGTTGTTTGCCTTTTTTGTTGTTGAGTTGCAAGAGTTCTTTATGTATTCTGGACACTAGACCCTTACCAGATATGATTCATAAATTTCTTCTCCCATTCTGACTTTGGCTTTCTTGGTAATGTCCTTTGACTAACAAAGTTTTGAATTTTGATGAGGCCCAATGTATCTTTCTTTTTTGTTTTCATGTCTTTGGTGACACATCCAGCCTGTCTCATTTTTAAACTCTAGAAATGATGCCATGACTCTGTTTTTTTAAGTAATTTTTAAAATATTTATTAATTCTTGTGAAAGAGAGAGAGAGAGCACGCAAATGGGGGAGCAGCAAAGACAGAGGGAGAGAGAGAATCCCAAGGAGGCTCCAGCCACGCTGTCAGTGCAGAGCCCAATGTGGGGCTAGATCTCACAAGCTGTAAGATCATGACCTGGGTTAAAATCAAGAGTTGGACGCTTAACTGACTGAGCCATTCAGGCACCCTGACTCTGTCTTTTTAACTTAGACATTCTAAAAGCATTTCCTCTTTGGGCTAAGTGATTTGTACTTTGCATTAAAAGTAATGGAACTTCTTATTCTCTTTGATGGAAACAGTTACTTACTTCTGGTGACAAACCTGAAGACAGGTATCCCGCTATATAGTTTAATGACTCCTTCTGGCAGTAAATTAGAAATGACTATTTTCGGGGCGCCTGGGTGGCGCAGTCGGTTAAGCGTCCGACTTCAGCCAGGTCACGATCTCGCGGTCCGTGAGTTCGAGCCCCGCGTCAGGCTCTGGGCTGATGGCTCGGAGCCTGGAGCCTGTTTCCGATTCTGTGTCTCCCTCTCTCTCTGCCCCTCCCCCGTTCATGCTCTGTCTCTCTCTGTCCCAAAAATAAATAAAAAACGTTGAAAAAAAAATTAAAAAAAAAAAAAAAAAAAAAAAAAAAGAAATGACTATTTTCTCACTTCGTTGTCACTATCACATAGGCTTTGCTCTGCTGATAGAGACAATACGCTATGGGATATCAAACAGGAAATGCATAATTCTGCAGAAGAAAATGAAGACTTTCGTGTAGCATCACACTGGAATTAAATTTTGAAGGACAAATATTTGGCAACGTAGGCCAAGTTTGGAAGGAGAGGTGAGGAAGATCTTCATCTTATAATGACCTGATCCAAGCAGTGAAAGTTGCTTCTCTTTAATGTGTGTGATTCTTTCCAACTTTTTTTTCCTGGAATGATATAAGAATCACGCTCATGAATGAGGAAGAGCAATCCAAGGGGCCAGCCTGAGAAAAGGAAAGGTACAGTAGCAGTAACATTCATTTCACTCATTTTAATAACTATTCCTGGGTGTCTACTATGTCTTAGACACCACGCCAGGTGCTGGGGATGCTACCGTGAACAAGACAGACAAGGTCCTTCCTGTTATGGAGCTTGCATCTAGTCTGGAAGACAGACGGTAATCAAGTAACAAGAACATACACTAATTCCAGATAAGAAATAAATAAAAGAGGGGCACCTGGGTGGCTCAGTCAGTTAAGCGTCCGACTTCAGCTCGGGTCATGATCTCACGGTCCGTGAGTTCGAGCCCCGCGTCGGGCTCTGTGCTGACCGCTCAGAGCCTGGAGCCTGTTTCAGATTCTGTATCTCGCTCTCTCTCTGCCCCTCCCCTGTTCATGCTCTGTCTCTCTCTGTCTCAAAAATAAATCAACGTTAAAAAAGAAATTAAAAAAAAAAGAAATAAAAGAGAA
Source organism: Neofelis nebulosa (assembly GCF_028018385.1). NCBI lineage: Eukaryota > Metazoa > Chordata > Mammalia > Carnivora > Felidae > Neofelis > Neofelis nebulosa. The sequence goes on from NC_080795.1 coordinate 10,700,165, forward strand.
CTTGATAATGTGATGTGATCTATCACTAGTTTTTGGAATTTCTTCTTCTTATTTATTTTTTAAATAAACTTATTTTCTAATTGAAGTATAATTGATAACACAATGTTAGATTAGGTTCAAGTGCACAACATAGTGACTGGACATCTCTATATGTTATGCTCTGCTCACCACAAGTGTAGCTGCCATCTGTCACCATACAAGGCTATTACAATACCACTGACTATATTCCCTATGGTTTACTTTTTATCCCTGTGACTTATTCACGACATAACTAGAAGCCTGTATCTTCCACTCCCCTTCACCCATTTCACACATTTTAATAACGCGATCAATGAAACCCTCTGTGAAGAGGTGATATTTGAGCTGAGGTTTGGGTAACAAAAAGGAGCCAGCTGTGTGTGGGGATCTGAGAGAAGGGGACAAAAAAAGCAGAGGACGTGACTGGGGAGAGAGCTGGGGAAGGCCGCTGGAACTGGCTGTGGAGGCAGAACATTTGGGGATGAGGTTGGTTAGGCAGGTGGGGGCTGGAAGTTTTAGAACTTTGCAGTGTCAGCTGCGGCTGGGAGGGGAGCTGGTGTCTGTAATGGCCCTGGAAGGCAAGTCCAAGGACAGCTGAGACAAGGGGGTAGCAGCAGACTGTCACCACATTCTCCCACAGAGGTGACAGGCCAATAGCATTCATGTCCTGAGTGCATATCCACCAGAAGGGAAGTTGCAAGAAGATGCTCAGAAGAGCCTAATAAGGGTCAGGTGGGAACCAAAGACCCTTGTGAGCTTTATCGCCTAATACAGAGTATAATTTCTCCTGTCTATAGTGGTGGACTCTCTAGAATATATACTTTAGGCAGGGGTCGGGAGGAAGGATTTGCTTCATTCATAGCTTATATTCCCGGTACCCAGGACAGTGCCTGACATATTAATATTTTGACAAATAAATATGCATCAAATTAATGAATAAAAGAATGACAGTAGCAAGGATCTTGGATTTTTCTTATTACTAATGTGACCTGGGAACATAAGAGTTAATATCATTTTTGAAATGGAGAGTTTTCTTTAATTCAGCTACATAGTTCCCGATTGCCAATGTGTGTGTACAACATAGACAAATGTTTCTTTCTATCCAGGCATAACTTATCAGTGTCAGTTAGCACAAAGCCACACTGCTGAGATAATTTTCAAGAGAATTTTTCCTTAGTGATAGTGAAAATCTGAAAACCAGAGTTTATCAATTTCAAGACTTTTCTTTGTTAAAATGCATCAAAATCTAAGTTCAGTTTTGGTATGACTATTAATTAAAACTTCCATCTGAGCAAGTAATGTTTCCCCTGTTAAGCATGATTGAATTAGGCAATGTAAGGAAAGCACTTAAAACATAATAAGAATGTCGCTTGGTAGTTTATTAAGCTTTTGGCTCTGATATGCAGCCCAGAGAAGTCATTCTCTGTCTTCATGGATGAAAAGGCAGAAACTGACAGAATTTATGAGCATGAAAAAGTATGTGTCATGCTTTGGGAAAGACCAGTTACTTTATCCAATACAGTATCTATTACTTTCAGTAGCTTGGAGATGATGATGTAGCTATAAATACTCAGCCCTCTGTTGTCTTCCCTGGCCTCTCCTGCCTGCATGTGACACAGAAGGAAGTAAAGATCATCTCCACCCTTGGGTGCCTGGGTGGCTCAGTCCGTTAAGGGTTGGACTCTTGATTTCGGCTCAGGTCATGATCTCACGGTTCGTGAGTTTGAGCCCCACATGGGGCTCCACACTCACAGTGTGGGGCCTGCTTGGGAGTCTCTCTCTCTCTCTCTCTCTCTCTCTCTCTCTCTCTCTCTCTCCCTCTCTCCACCCTTCCCCATGTTCTATTTCAAACTAAATAAATAAAAAAACTTAAAAAAAAAGGATCATCTCCATTCTTGACCTGAGAGTTGCATGTCCAAACCATTAAGAAACACTTACATTATTGTTCAACAAGAGTATGCTTATAGGTTTTTAGCACTTCTTCCTTTGGCCAGATTGCTTACAAAACCACATGCTGTCAAAAACAAACAAACAAAAAAATCTGTTAATGATGGTCTTTAAAAGGTTCATAGTATTTGTCTGGCATAACTAATATTAACTATGAGTCCACTCAGAAAACCATATATTTTTGATCTTTTACAAGTAATTCCTATTTATTCTTTTTATTCATGCAGACGGTCATGTCACACAAATGAACCTGAAATAAATCTTGGTTGATAACGGTAATGATGCCAGTCTTATTATATAAAGTGCTATATGAGAATTAAGATGGAAGCTATAGAATCCTATTGTGAGAAAGTAGGTGTTTGGAAACATTTATACACAGTAAAAAGAAGAATTTTCAGCTTAAATCGAGCGCTGAAATTGCTATAGAAATGTTCAACATTTTAAGACTTTTTCTTTTGTAATAATAAATATGGTACCTGTTACATTATTTCTCTTTGGACACAGTAGCAGTATGAATCCTGATGAAGTCAAGAAAATACATAATAATTGTAGATAGGAAAACAGGAAAGACTTCCTGTTTTGTTTTTTTTTTTTAATTTTTTTTTCAACGTTTTTTATTTATTTTTGGGACAGAGAGAGACATAGCATGAACGGGGGAGGGGCAGAGAGAGGGAGACACAGAACCGGAAACAGGCTCCAGGCTCCGAGCCATCAGCCCAGAGCCTGACGCGGGGCTCGAACTCACAGACCGCGAGATCGTGACCTGGCTGAAGTCGGACGCTTAACCGACTGCGCCACCCAGGCGCCCCAAGACTTCCTGTTTTTAGTTGGGAAAAAAAAAAGGTAGTAGTGTAATTCCTTATTCTAAATTTTAATGTTGGGGTAAAAAGTTATCACCTGTCAAAATGTATTTGAGTACGTCCAATTCTCTCTACTTCCATAGCTAAAAGCCTCCCCCCAAGCTATCACCACCTCTGTGGCAACAATCTTTTAATGGGTCCTCCCTCCACTCTTGTCTCATCCATTCTCCAAAAGCAACCATCGTGAGTTTTAAAATTTTTTTAACGTTTATTTATTTTTGAGAAACAGAGAGAGACAGAGCATGAGCAGGGGAGGGGCAGAGAGAGAAGGAGACACAGAATCCCAAGCAGGCTCCAGGCTCTGAGATGTCAGCACAGAGCCCGACGCGGGGCTCAAACTTACGGACTGTGAGATCATGACCTGAGCCGAAGTGGGACGCTGAAACTGACTGAACCACCCAGGAGCCCCACCCATACTGAGTTTTAAAACATAGTTTGGAAGAAGTCACTTTCCTGCTTAAAACTCCTGCAAAATGTCCCCTTCACAACAGATACAAACTCAAATTCCTGCCCCTGGTCCAGAAGGTGTCACCTGTTCTGTCCTCTGGTGACCCTTCTTAGACCCTGCTGGTGTCTCTCTTGCTCAACAATGCCAGTCAGTTACCTTCTTCTAATCCTAACACAGAGCAAATTCTTGCATGCCTCAGGAACTTTGCACTCGTTGTCACCTCTGCCTGGAAGCTTCTTCTTCCACCCAGAGCTTTTCAGGATGGCCTGTTTTCCTCCATTTCGGTCTTTGCTTAAACATCAGCACTGCAGAGGCTTCTTCTGGCCTCTCTGTCTCAAATCACTACCTGGTCACTCTCTCCCATCACCCTGAGATATTTTTTATCATGACCATATTGCTACCTGATGCATTTCTTGGTTCTTAAACCTGTTTGCTTGTTTGCCTTGTGACACACATACTCCATAAGCATAGGAACATAGCATCTCCTTATTCACCTTTTAAAGACTGCAAGACCCTTAGTGATATGCCCTATTTAATGCCCAATACTGGGGAATTGTGTCTTCTCTGTATTTAGTCTTGTCAGTCTTGCTGTCTAGCAAGTTGGAGTTCTATCAATTTTTTTGAAGAACCAGCTTTTTGTTTCAATGATTTTCTCTATTATATTCTTATTTTCAATGTCATTGGTTTCTGCTCTTGTGTGTATTCTTTCCTCTTACTTTCATTGGATTTATTTTGCTCTCCATTTTTCTAGTTTGTCAGTAGGAACTTAGGTTATTAAGGAGATCTTTCCCCCTTTTTAATGTAAACATTTACTCCTATAAATTTACCTCTTGTCATGGCTCAAATTGCATCCCATATGTTTTGATAATTTTGTTTTCCTTTCCTTTTTGTTAATGGTTATATATTTATTTTTGAGAGAGTGAGAGAGGGGTGGGGAGGAGGGGCAGAGAGGAGAGAGAGAATCCCAGGCAGGCTCCATGCTGTCAGCACAGGGCCCGACGCGGTGCTTGAACTCAGGAACCATGAGGTCATGACCTGAGCCGAGATCAAGAGTTAGACGCTTAACGTAGTGAGCCGCCCGGACACCCATTCATTTTCATTCCATTCTATGTATTTTAAATTTCTTTTGAGACTTCTTCTTTAACCGTGAAATATTTGGCAGTGTGTCTTTAATTTTCCTGTGTTTAGAAATTTTCCTGTCTTTCTAGTTATTCATTTCTATGTTTATTCTACTATGATAGAGAACATTCTCTGTATTATTTCAATTTATTTAAATTTGAGGTTCATTTAATGGTCCGTATGTTCTATCACGGTTGATGTCCCATGGGCTCTTGAAAAAAGATACGTATTCAGCTGTTTTGGTGAAGTGTTCTGTATATTTCATTTAGATGCTGTTGGCTGATTGCATTGTTCAGATAATCTATATCCGTCCTGATTTTCTATCTAAGAGTTCTATCAGTAGCTGAAAGTAGCATGGGAAGTCCCAAGTATAATCATGGATTTGTCTATTTCTCCTTTCATCTATGTTTTTGCTTCATGTATCTTGAGGCTCTGTTATTTGGGATGAACACATTCAGGATCATTATGTTTTCCTGGTGGATTGATTTTTCTATCAATGTGTAATGTTCCTCTGTGTCAAGTAATTCTCTTCGTTCTGAAGTCGACTTTATCAGCTATTAATATTGCCACTCCTGCTTTTTTGGCATTAGTTTTATTAAGATAGAATTCACATGCCATAAAATTCACTCAAAGTGTACAACTCAATAGTGTTTCATTATATTCATAGCGTTGTGCAAATGTCATCACAATGAATTCTAGAACCTTCTCATTGCTTCAAAAAGAAACCTTATACCCTTTAACCATTACCCCTCAATCCTTTTATTTCCTCCATCGTCTACTCCAGTCATAACCAACCACTAATTTACTTTCTCTCTATATAGATTTGCCTTCTGCATATTTCATATGAGTGGAATAATATAATACATGGTCTTTTGTGATGAATTTCTTTCACTTTGCTTAATGTTTTCAATGTTCAGCCATGTTAAAGCATATTATCAGTACTTTATTCTGGTTTATGTTTAATAAATATAGCTTAATAACATTACATGGTATGAGTATAGTATATTTTGTTTATCCATTCGCTAGTGGATGGACACTTGAGTTGTTTCTACTACTTAGCCATTATGAATAGTGCAGCTATGAATGTTTATGCATAAGTTTTTATGTGAGCAGATGTTTAATTTCTGTTGAGTATATACCTAGGAGTAGAATTGCTATCTCAAAAGGATAATATTGTATTCCACTTTTTAAGAAACTTTCAATGTTTTCCAAAATGACTATAACATTTTGCACCACACCAGCAGTACATGAGTGTTCTTACTTCTCTACTTCCTTACTAACAGAGGCTGTTGTCTCTGACTTTTTGATTCTAGCCATCCTACTGAGTATGCAGTAATATCTCAGTTTGATTTTGATTTTGATTTGCATTTCCCTAATGTCTAATGACTCTGAGCATCTTTTCATGTGTTTATTGGCCCTTTATTTATGTATCTTTGAGAAATGTCTTCAACCCCTTCCTTGTTTTTATATTTGGTAATTTGTCTCTTTATCATTGAGATGTAAGAGTTCTTTATATATTCTAGATACAAGTCCTTATCAGATATATATTTTGCAAGTATTTTTTCTATCCACTGGCTTATCTTTTCAGTTTCTTGATAGTGTCCTTTGAAGTGCAATGTTTTGGATTTTGATGAAATCCAATTTATCCACTTTTTCTTTTGGTACTTATTTTTTAGTGCTGGCACAGCTGGATATTCATATGCAAAAAAAATGAATTTGGACATTCTACTTCACACTCTACCCAAAATTTAATGCAAAACAGGTCAAAGACCTAATATGAGAGCTAAAACTAGAAAACTCTTAGAAGAAAACATGAAGTAAATCTTTGTGATTGTGTACTTTACCTTTTTCTTACTGCCTTTTAGACTTTGCCTTTGTTTGTCTCTTGCACCATTTCAAGGAGTTTTACTTGTGTATAGCAGGCAGGAGCGGGGGAAAAATGGTTCCGTGGTATCTTATTCAGACTGAAAATTCTACTTAGTAAGTACTTTAAAAATAATCTAATGTGGTTCATCTAGTCTTTGGGGCTACCGACCCATAGGTCATTTCCATGAAGGTCTCTATCTTAGCATCATTCTTTAGGGGTTGATCAATCTGATTGACCTTCTGCTTAATGGACTTTTAATAGTCATGAATGGGGGTTGTGATGAGTTATCAGGGAGTCTTTCAACTCACAGTTCCATTCCAGGTAAATTCCTGTTACAAAGAGAAGTACCATCAATCACAGCTTTGTCAGGAGAGTGGGAAGGGAAAAGCAGTGATATTTGCTCTAGAGTGAGAGTTAGGGCTTACCAACTATTGAGGCTTTTCCCAGGAATCCCCATTCCAGTTGCTAGGATCTCATTCTGCCAGTCAGCGTATTGATTCCCAAAGAGGGCGCTAGTCAGAGAATTCATCATCTGATATTTCGCCACACTGTGATTTCCTTATTTGGAGTGCAGAAACCTTATAAGGCTGGTACGCATTCTTTGAATGTGTATTTGACAGAATAGGATGATGTAGGGATGTTCTGCGTATAAAGACATGATCTTATTTCGTGTTATTTGCAGATTAGCACTGTTCTCGAAGTAGATATTTTGTGCTACACTGGCCTTATGCTTTACTTTGAAGTGATGTCCCAGTGGAAGATGAAACATTCATTCCTAGAATAGCAGACAAAGACTTGTAAAAACAGCCTGAGCATATCGCTCAGATTCTATACTCCCCCATACACATCCTACTTCCAGAAACTATTTGCATTTTCCACACTTCTCTTTGGCCTGAATCTTTTTCACATCCTAATCTATTTCCCTGAAATATCCCCGAAAGACATCTATCTTCTAAAGATCTCAAAATCTTCAAAAGAGATCTTTTATTTATTTTGTTTAATTTCCTTGCTAACCAGTACATGACTATCACAATTTAAAATGTTTTCAGTGAAACTTCTTTCTTGGTTGACTTTTAGGATCAAAAATTTTTTTAATTTAATCAACAATGGCATGTTATGCTATGGTGTCAGCATCTTTGGGCAATGGTTACAATAGACTATCAAACATTGGTATACTATCCCATAATCTGCCTTGTAGTATATGAGCCAAATGAAGAAATTCAGGTTTAATAATTCATATGAAGGTATAAAATTGTATGTTTCCTGATAGACTGGCTAACCAAATCCGTTACTTCTTTTTGAGCACACATTTATTTATTTAGTTTTTTAGTTTATTTATTTTGAGAGAGAGAGAGAGAGAGAGATAGAGAGCACGAGCTGGGAGGGGCAGAGAGAGAGAGAGAGAGAGAGAGAGAGAGAGAGAGAGAGAATCCCAAGCAGGCTCCACACCATCAGCGCAGAGCTCGATGCAGGGCTGGAAGTCACGAACCACATGATTGTAACCTGAGACGAAACCAAGCATCAGATGCTTAACCAGTTGGGCCACCCATTCAGCCCTGAGCACCCATTTAAATTGCATTTCCTAGCCTCCTAACATTTAGGTAGGGCCACATGAAGAGTTCTAACCAATGGAGATTGAGCAGAAGTGATGTCACTTCTAGATTTTGGCAGATGAAAGCAATTATACTTTCTCCACATACCGTATTCTCCCCCTTTCCTCCAACTTTGCCACCTTCCAGTTGACTAATTAGAGGCCAACCTTTAAACCGTGGTGAAAATGACAAAGATGTAACATAAGAGAAACTGGAGCAAATTGGACCACCTGTTCTCCATCCTTCATGGAACCATACCGAAATATACTACAGTCGCAATTCTTAGCTGTTAGCAGACTGCGACTAATACATGTTTTATTATTTACCTAAATTCTCCCATGATTACTATCTCTGGGCATACAACCTACGGTTTTGAAAAAAAGGGGCGCCCGGGTGGCTCAGTCAGTTAAGCATCCGACTTCAGCTCAGGTCATGATCTCGTGGTTCGTCAGTTGGAGCCCTGCGTTAGGCTCTGTGCTGACAGCTCAGGGCCTGGAGCTTGCTTCGGATTTTGTGTCTCCCTCTTTCTGCCCCTCCCCTGCTTGTGCTCTGTCTCTCAAAAATAGATAAACATTAAATTTTTTTTAATTATGAAAAAGGACGAATGAATTCTTTCATCTAGCAATTCTTTCATACTTTTAATAAACTCTACATGAATAAAGCCATAAATACTTATTAATTCTTAATTCTGTATGGGATTACCAAAATCCAAGTAGGAGGGATACATTCCCTGAGGAACTCTTGCCTTATAAATAACAGAGAAACCGTCATAGAAATATATTTGTGTTCATTAATTTTACCCACACTTTTGTGAAGATGCCAAAAGATGCCTGGAAATCTATGTCACATGACAGTGTGAATCTTTTAGGAAAGTCTTGTGCAAAAGACTCCATTTCCTTTTGCCAACTCAAGGACATATTTCTATCAATTCTTTCCCTCCTCTTCTGCATCATCAATACTTTTGCACTCTGATGGATCTTTCCATCCCTATACCAATATGCTGTTCTTCTTTTCACGTTACATAAAAAAATCTCTTGACACCACATTTGTATAATTTATATCCCATTTCTTGGCTCTTTTTTGAAAGAGAACTTCTCAGAGATACTTACATTTGATTTCCTTCAATTTTTGTGTTCTCATTTTTAGTTAAGCTTCCCCTGGTTAATTTTACTCCACCACCCCCCTGAGCAACTCTTGCCAAGATCACCAAAGACTTCTGTGTTGCTAGATTCAATTGTCAATTGACTTCATGGACCTCATTGGAACACTTTTACATGGCTTTGAGGACATCACTCTCTTCAGGTTTTCCTCTTTGGTCACTGGCTATACCTTTTCAGTCTCCCTGTTGGTTGTCCCCCCTTCTCCACAATGGCTTAATACTACAGTTCCTTAGTTATCTTTTTTCCTCCTCCATTTATATTCACATTTTGGTATTTTGTCTAGTATCATGTTTTTAAAACCATCTAAATGACGATAACGCCCAAATTGATGTCTCCAGCTAGGACTTCTTCTTGAATTCCAGATTTACATATTTTACTCTTTATGGACATCTCCACTTGGGTGAATAATAGATAAGACATCTCTAACTCATTATGTCCACACTTGAGCTTTGGATACTTCCCTTCATTCTCTCTACTGAGAACCTTTCTCATATCATTTGAAGACAACTCTATACTTTTAGCTGTTCAGGAAAAAGACCTTGGAATTATTCTTGACACATCTCTTTTCTCTCACATTCCATAACCAAGTCTTCAGGTTATCTCCTTGGCTCTATCTTCAAAATATCCAGAGTCCAAATACTTCTTACCACCCCACTGTTACTATGCTTCCTAGCGGACTCCCTGTTTCTTTCTGTGCCTCCTGAGTCTATTCTCAGCAATGGATAAATTAATTCCTATAAAATGGAATTAATCATGTTACTTATCTCCTGAAGTTCTGCCTATAGCTGCCCATTTTATTAGAGTTGAGGCCAATGTCTTTACAATGGCCTATAGGAGTTTATGCTTTTAAGTCCCTCTTTAACCTATTTGGCCTCATTTCCTACTTTTCTCTCTGGTGTTCACTCTGTTCTATCCATTTTGCCTTCAATATTCTTCTAACACGAGCATGTCAATTTCCTCTGACATGAACACTCTTCTCTTAGTTATCAAACTCCTTTAACTTCAAATTTTAATTCGAATGTCAGCTTTCTAAAGACGCCTATGCTGGCCAAAATTGCAGCCACTCTTTCCCCTGTCATCTCTCTCAATCGCTCACCTTGCTCAATTTTTTTTTTGGCCTCACACTTTTAATCTTCTAGTACACTCAAAATTTACTTATTTATTATGTTTATTATTTATTGACAACCTCCACTCACTCCCACCTTGACCAGCATATGTTATACAAGGGAAGAAATCTTCGTTTGTTTTGTTCACTGATGAATTCAAGACCCCAGGACAATGCCTGGCATATGGCACATGCTCAATATATATTTAAAAAGTGAATGAATAAATAAACCCTCCATCTGAGAAAGTCAAAATCATCACTAAAGATGCCAGTAATGATCATTTCTAATTGTTACAAACTAATGACTTTGATCTTGCTTATTTAAAAAAAATCAATTAGGGGCCCCTGGGTGGCTCAGTCGATTAAGCTGTCTGCTTCAGCTCAGGTCACGGTCTCACGGTCTGTGAGTTCGAGCCCCGCATCGGGTTCTGTGCTTATAGCTCAGAGGCTGGAGCCTGCTTCAGATTCTGTGTCTCCGTCTCTCTCTGCCCCTCCCCTGCTCATGCTCTGTCTCTCTCTGCCTCAAAAATAAAATAAAACCATTTTTTAAAAAATTTTAAAAATAAAAAATAAAAAAAATCAGTTATTTAACAAATCATGGAAAGATTTACAAAAACACCGAGATCTACACACTAACAATAAATAGCCAGCATTATTTTTCCAATCTGCGTCAGAAGAACTTTACCAATAACAGGAGGTCTTTGATGCTGAGACATAAACGGAAGCCAACACTCCGGCCTAATTGGATTTTGCAGTTCAGAATATGAACAAATCAAGTCTTTGTTACTATGTTGAATGGTTATTAAAATACATTTTTCATATTAATATCTAAATCATACTTGGAATATATTCTTGATTTGCTTCATTAGCACTGTGGTTGCATAAATGTAACTATTGGTTGTTTTTAAATTACTATCTGAAAGTTGCTTGAACTTGTAGAGTCTAAGCTAATGTTTCTCAAGCTGTGTTCCAAGCATGGGTGACAGGCATTTCATGAAAATGTGGGGTCCCAGCTCAAAAACATTTGGAAGACACCACGTTAAACAGGTTTCTTTGCTATGGGACTAGGACTGTGGATTTGAATTTCCAAATTTGGTGGGCAGAAGTTCCCAAAGTTATCTGGTCATGGAACATTGTAAACAAGGACCACATTAGGTGTCAGGAAATGACGCTATGCACAAGATGAATGTGATCGATATTTTTAGAATATCAGACATGTGAATAGAAAAGTTCGCAAATGTCTGAATGGAAGACATCTAAAAGCTAGATGAAAAGATACTGTGGAAGGCCTGGGGGTGTCAGAACAGCCAAAACCTGAAGGGCAATGGTAAACAGAGAAAGAGTAGAAGCTGAGGAAAGGATGGACAGAGGGTTGAGGGGGGAAAAAACAAAACAAAACATCCTACAATTAATGTGTTTAACTCCTGATATACAGCCAGGATCCAGATTTGGGACAAAATAAAGACCCGTAGAGGCTTATGAACTTGTATAGAAAGTGAAAAAGAGTAGGGGTTCCGGCTGTATTCTCCGGCCCATTTCTTCCTACGTTTGTATTAAAATGATCATGGGGCGCCTGGGTGGCGCAGTCGGTTAAGCGTCGGACTTCAGCCAGGTCACGATCTCGCGGTCTGTGAGTTCGAGCCCCGCGTCAGGCTCTGGGCCGATGACTCGGAGCCTGGAGCCTGTTTCCGATTCTGTGTCTCCCTCTCTCTCTGCCCCTCCCCCGTTCATGCTCTGTCTCTCTCTGTCCCAAAAATAAATAAAAAACGTTGAAAAAAAATTTTTAAATGATCAACAGTAAGCAAAATGTGCATTTTGTACAATATGGTTGTTCTCCACCCCCCGCCCCCCAACAAAAGAGCAAATAGCCTCAGGAAATAAGATTCTGGTGACATTTGTTACTCTTTGCCATTCAAATACAGTATGTTCGGTTGCAGATTCTAAAGGACATCTGATTAGCAACACATATGTGACATCATTGAAAAAGCATAATTTATGTGTCATGAAATATTGCTCAAAGGCGGTAATAAGAAAAAAGACCATTTGTTATTTGGAGAAAGATGTCAATAAATCTCAATCAGTTATTAGCTACATTTATTGGTCAAAGAAGATGAAATTTTATTAATTTTATTTTGGCTCAGTATTCAAAAATTTCGTTTTGGGGCTACAAAATTGTACCATCGTGAAATATCTCCTAGCAGTTGGAAATAATCATTTATCTTTGAATGTTGTTAAATGGCCCATAAATAATTATATGCATTTGATATTTAATTTGTTCAACTAACTCACCCTGTTTTTTTAGGATGATCAATTGTAAGCAGGTTTGCTCTAAATTTACAGCGAGAGAGAGTTTGAGAGTGAGGCATACCATTGGAATAACAGCTATACGCTGACCAATTAGTTCTCTCATATGTGGTTTGTCAGAATACTGAGTTTTGATACCTGCTAGTGGTTTAATATCTTCAGCACTTTCGGGTAGGTGTTGCTGAGAGATAGAGTCAGTTGGTGACTTTCCGTCACCAAGCGCTCGTCTTGACAGTAGCTTCTGCAGAGTCAGAACTTGCGATGCAGGGAGCATTTTTCCAGCCCAGTGGCTTCTGCTGGGTTGTAAACAGTCGGCTTGCTTTTAAGGGAGGGAGCATAGCCTATAATGACGACAGCTAGTCTCAGCTTAGTTCATTGCTTCTGCCACCTGCCTTCTGGCTTAATGTTGGAAGCAAGAAGCATGCAATTAAGTATGAGGAAATGAAAATAAATGACACCGTTCATTGCACATTACAGAGTGCCTGGCAGAAAGAATACTGTTTGTAGAGACCCGGCGGCCCTGTGGAAAATGTACCTCTCTGCCTGAGAAAATGCTGGGAACTAAGACAGTGACCCCGGTTTTCTTTGTCACCCATTGTTGCAGTAAACCAAATAAATTGCAGGTGCAACTCTATAAATGCCTAAGACATTCGCTGTTTAATGATTTGTAGAGAGTCAATAATTAAATTTGAGTACAGGGGAATATGGTCACAGTGACACGTTTCGGCTGATTTTGGAAGGTGAATTTTTATAAAAAGTAATGACTTTAAAGTAAGCAACTGATTCTGTTTTGAACGACCAATCCCTTGAAATTTGTTTTGTAAAATAACAAATATTGAAGCCTGATTTATTTTGAAAATCGTTTCTAATAAAGCATCTAAGTAAGCTGTATTGGGTTCACTCATTAAAGTAATGTACAGGTCATTTGTGCGGAGTGGACCTCAAAGAATAGTCTCAGGCAGGGTGGGAACAGTCCTACCTCCTTTCCAATGATGAGTTGCGAGCAGAAAGCACTTTGCTCTTGGACGTAGAGCTTGAGAGAGCGCAACTCAGTTGGCAGAGAATCTCAGAAGCCTTCAGTTGCATACTAAGACTTAATCTAGTTAATCAAGGCATCTTTCAGATGTGTATATATCATTTCAAGAAGAGACTAGCATTACAAATCATTCTACCATACAGATTTAGTACACGCTGCAGAGGAGCTGCAGGACAATTTATTATGTCTGATGTGTTTAAAATATCAAGAGCGTTGGGGATTTGTAGATTATTTAAGAAACTGAGCAACGGTTTTCCTAATGAACCCATCATCACTACCTGGAGGAAGCCTGGGTTACAAGTGGAAAAGGTAGGTCTTTGCATTTTGCAGAAATGCACCACAGGCAGGCAGAGGAATCAGAGGCTGTGGCCAGCACCCCAAGGATGATCTGCCTGGAAAATGGATTCTCTGAAATGGAAAATGAGAGAAGACTAAGGACTCGGTGGTTAACTAATACTTGAAGTTTAAGACAGTACTGTAATTCAGATCGCTGGTGTCGACCTTGGTTATGTCAGTAGTAACTTAACAGTTCAAGTTTTTGTTAACCTTTTATTCGAATTCAAATTTTGATGTCAAATTGCTCAGCAAGTGAAAAGCAAAGTTTAAGGAGTAATGTGGTGGATGTTGTGATGGCCTGGGATGAGTTGCCCTGACCCCTTCCTCAGTGAAGAATTTATTCTCTGGTTATCTGAGCCACTGGAAGATGGCTGTCTCCTGTGGCTCCCCTTTGTGATTGCCTTGGATCGAGACAATTGCCTGGCCAAAGAACATATCTCCTTCCAATGGCTGAACAGCGGGGGTGTAGAAGGGCCTGGTCTCCTCTCTGTAACTCAAACCTGGGGATTTGGAAGGAATGCAATCAGAAAATGGGTGACAAGGATGTCTGGGCAAGGTATATGGATAGATCTCTCCAAATGGTAGCAGAATGTGAAGATAGCGGTGTCCCGCATAAATGCTCGCCATCAGTGACCTAAGAAAAAGTGGATTTTCATTTTGTTGATATCAGTCACCTTTCCCCAGCTACTCCTGTCTGCTTGATGCTCTCATGAATAAAGTGGCCATGGTAGTGGGGATGGAGAGTATACATGGGCACAGTAATGTGGATGTCTACTCACCAAGGCTAACCTGGCTATAGCCACTGCTGAGTGTCCAATCTGCCAGCAACAGAAATCAACACAGAGTGTCCAATATGGCACCATTTCTGAGAATGATCAGCCAGCTACTTGGTGGCGGGATGATTACATTGGACCACTTCATCATGGAAGGGGCAGCATTTTGTTCTTGCTGGAATCGATTCTTATCCTGGATATGGATTTGCTTTCTCTGCCTGCACCACCTCTACAAGAACCACCATTTGTGAACTTACAGAATGTCTTATTTACTCTCATAGTATTCAACACGTTATTGATTCCCATCAAAGAACTTGTTCATACCAAAAGAAGTGTGGTGATGGACCTCTGCTCATGGACATCGCTGGTCTTACCATGTTCCCCAACATCCTAAAGCGGCTTGCTTGATAAAATAGTGGTGTAGCCTTTTGGAGACTCAGTTATATCTTTAAGTATGTGGCAGTGCCTTATGGGGTGGGGCAATGTCCTCTAGAAGGTGGTTTATGATCTAAATCAATATCCAATATATGGTACTGTGTCACGCATAGCTGGGATTCACACATCCATGAAACACACATTCCACCAAGGGGTGGAAATGGATATGGCTTCCCTCACTATAACCTCACGGTGCCCACCAGTAAAAGTTTTGTTTTCCATCCTTGCTTATCTGGAGGTCTTAGTTTCAAAAGAAGAAATGCTTCCACAGGAGATCCAACAGTTCTATCGAAAGTCAATACTGCCACCTGTTTTTTAGAAGGATTGTGAAATTCCAAATTTATTTTCTTTCCTGGATACAAAATTGTTTTCCATCTGTTCGGCCTCTAACCACTGTGTTTGTTATCTGCAGCTATACTTATATTTACATACATACATACATACATACATACATACATACATACATAGAGAGAGAGAGAGAGAGAGAGAGAGGGAGGGAATACAAGAGTGAACCTGGTCTTTTATCAATTTTTAAGAGAACGAGTACCATTATTGGCGTAATTTATTGCCTCTACAACATGGCCGAAAAAGCCTAGGCTTTGAGCCAGATGGGCAGCTGTGTTCAAATCCCAATCTGTCAATTTCCTAAATTACTTAATTTTTCTGAGACATAGTTTTCTCATCTGTCAAACAAGGATGATACCTGCTATCCATCTATGTTGTGAATGTGAAATAATTCAAAAAGACAAATCGCATCACAGGTTCAGCCCAGTGCCACATTGGCCATCAGGAGGGAAGCTCTTGTTGTGTGCCCGTTGTCTTGGAATAATCATCATCGTGATAGAAGTTAGTACTTATAACTGTATTAGTGATTATAGTGATTACTAATAGCACTCCTTTTCAATGTCAGAAGTTAGGATGATAAATTATCTGTTCACTCTAATCATGATCAAATGTTAGTTTGCATCTTTCACTTTCGTATCACTTATGGTTGAGAAGATTGCCCTCAAGGAGTATGTATTTAGATGTAGTGCTACTTCTATTTGATAAATCCAGATAATATGTGGTCACTGCAGCTCCTGGTTTTATGGTGAATAAAAAAGGGCATAGGTGTTGAAATTTTTCTGGTAACAAAAGTGCAAATTGATTATCTTATTTTAGGAGTTGGCTTTATTCAAGGGGGTGATAAAACAGATACCTTGTGTTCAAATAGAGTTCTTAAGAAAGTTCTTGGCAATCTTAAGTTAAAATGTAGTCTACATTTGAAACATTATCATGTGAAAGTTTTAAAAACATTCAGAAGAATCATCGTGGCCTCACTTTGTGCCTGGAATTGCTTGTGCATTGCTGTCTGCAGAACGTTCTAGGGAGTAGGGTCTTCACTGGCTTTCTCACCTTGTTCATCAGAGGTGGAAAGCCGGCTCATGGCCTTCTTCATAGTCTGAGGATACATTTCTTAACCTTTCTTTGCTAGACAATTTAGAGAAGAATGGTCTGTCAGAGTATTTATAGAAGCCATTAGCATGATGAGTGAAGTCTACGGATAACTGATGACCCTTTGAAAATATGGCTTTAAGAAGAGAAAGAGAAACTCATAGGGTGTCTTTTCCAAATAGCAGATTGCTATATTTGGTCTGAGGATTATGACAAATGTCAAGGACCGCACACCGCACGAAAGCGGCTCATTATAGCCGTGCACACAGAATGCCATGTTTAAGGTTGAGTGGCTGATTTTGTTGCAAACACTAATTTTCAGATTATACAATTTGAAATTTTTAATTAGCCATGAATCCTTCTAGAGACAACTTTCCTGCGTCTCTTCAGAATGCTGTAAAAGTAAGTCAGATGCTGCTTCAATGACCAAAGAGCTCAAAATAAGGGTTTCTGTGTGATATTGATTGTTTCCTCCTCAAATGTTAATTTTGAAAATTCATGTTTCAGAAGAATTAATGGCCCAATCCTGTGGTCGTTCTGCATTTCTAAATGTCATTAAAGTTAATGAATTCTGAAAATGAAAAGAATAAAGCTGGTCTTTTCACTTTGACTGAAATGTTGCTGTTTAGTAAAACAAGATTCAGTAAATCACTTAAATCTGTTGGTGATGTGCACCTTTTAAATGGCTGCTGGATTCATTCACAACATCTTTATTGTTGGGAACATGATGTGGACACTATGAGGGGCAAAGTAATAAAGATTTATTTGATGTACTGGGCTACTTAGCCTCAATATGCATCCTATTTAGAGAATGTGAAAACGCAGTGAATTGCCAAAAACACAGTCCTTGGAAATGGAGGCATTCCTCAAAAGATTACATTCTTAGAAATGATGCCAAAGAGATTTTAGTGTGTGAGTACATAAAGTATATAAAAAAACATATAAGTATATAAAAATATAAAATGAATATAAGATATATATATAATATGGTATATATAATATATATGGTGTGTGTATTACATAGATGATTAGAGCATTGCAAGGGACACAGATAATATCCTACATAATAAATGCAGTGTTTCAGTTGTACTATTAACTTGCCTTTTCTGTTTAACTTTTGCATTTCTTTCCTCTATTGAGTTGGAATGTCAAATCATTTTCTACTGTGTGTGTGTATGTTTTCTCCGATTGCAGATCTTGCCAAATCCATGTTTTACAAAGTCACTTGTGGGGTAGTATATATTCCTTTGAATTTCCATAATTCAGATTGTGCTATGATTTTCATTCAGGAAGCCACAAATTTGATTCTTTTTTAAAAATTTATTTTTGAGAGAGACAGAGCATGAGCAGGAAAGGGGCAGAGAGAGAGGGAGACACAGAAACTGAAGCAGATTTCAGGCTCTGAGCTGTCAGCACAGAGACCGACACGGGGCTTGAATCTATGAACCCTGAGCTCCTGACCTGAGCCGAAGTCGATGCTTAACCAACTGAGCCACCCAGGTGACCCAAAATTTGATTCTATAATCTTTTCCTCTGTAGGCTGTTCTAAACCTATACCATCTAAAAGAAGAGATACACTTCTACGACTTTGTGATTCATTTATCAGAATCCGCACTTCGCATACGGAGACACTGAGAAAGAGAAATCAAATGTCCTGCCCAAAGTCACACTCAAAGGTGTAGGAATCACAGCGGGAACACTGTTTCAGTGCTTGGTTTGTCAACAGGCTGCCCCCCTACCATGATTGCTGTATTGGATTACCTCCAATACCATTTTATGGTTGTTGTATTTGTTAAGCATTCTTCCTGAGAAATGTACTTTGTTTTAGCCAGGTTTTAATCCATTCCTTTTGATCTCAGAACCCATGGGTGGGTTTTCTTTAAGACATCAATTTCTCTCGGATCTTCCTTTCTAGCTCTTCGTCTCTCTAGTTCTCCTTGGCATTTTAGAGCGTTACTTTATGCCACAAGATTTTCTTCTACTCAGTGGGAACCCTAAGGTTGAGATAAAAATTAAGAACTA
Organism: Neofelis nebulosa; assembly: GCF_028018385.1. Lineage (NCBI taxonomy): Eukaryota > Metazoa > Chordata > Mammalia > Carnivora > Felidae > Neofelis > Neofelis nebulosa. Next base: position 10,718,621 of record NC_080795.1, read on the forward strand.
TCAATTCAATAACAAGCAAGTCGACTGTGATAGTTTCCAATTTTATGTTGTGGGATGTGAAACCGATCACTTAAACTTTCTGCACCTAAGTATCCTAACCTGTAAAGTGATGTTGTTTTTGCCAACTTTCTTCACATGTTCCGTTTGAAGAATAACATACAAAATAAATTTGAAAACACTCAGTATTAAGAAAAGGTACAAGAAAACCAAGTCAGCAATAACTGGAGAAAAAGACTGCTTTATCATAGATAGTTAAGTCATGGTCTACCAACCCCTGATGTTTTATAACACGGAAAGCACAGATCAATGGGAATCCACAAACAGTTCTGCAAATTCTTTCTAGCTATTAGTTTAAACTGTATTTCCACCATGCTTTAAAAACATTTTAGAGTTGGTTAATATGATTTTGACTTTTCTTAAGTGCAGACCCCAGTAAGTAAAGAGGCCTCCATTATGGTCTGAATCTCAACTGGCTTTCTGACTCTGAGTAAATTAGTTAACTGTCCTAAGCCTTTATTTTTAAATTTTTTTTTTTTTAACATTTATTTATTTTTGAGACAGAGCATGAACGGGGGAGGGGCAGAGAGAGAGGGAGATACAGAATCCGAAGCAGGTTCCAGGCTCTGAGCTGTCAGCCCAGAGCCCGACGCGGGGCTCGAACTCACAGACCATGAGATCGTGACCTGAGCTGAAGTCGGACACGCTCAACCGACTGAGCCACCCAGGCGCCCCTGGCCTTTATTTTTAAATAAAGATAATCATTCTTTTTGTGATGATAAAATGAGATAATATATTTGTACAATCCTAAGCATTGTGCCTTGATATTGATGGTAGTTAAGAAATAGCAGTTATCAGGGTACCTGGGTGGCTCAATCTGTTAAGTGTCCAACTCTTGATTTGAGTTTGGGTCATGATCCTACAGTTATGAGATCTAGCCCCACGTTGGGCTCTGAGCTAGGCATGGAACCTGCTTGGGATTCTCTCTCTTTCTCTCTCTCAAAATAAATAAACATTTAAAAAAATAAATGGCAGTTATCATTATTTTCCTTGTTTATTCTGAATAAAGGAAGTATTTTTATATTTTCATTTTATGATTCAATTGCTTGACCAACTTTATTTTATTTATTTATTTATTTTTGAGAGAGAGAGAGAGAGAGAGAGAGAGAGAGAGAGAGAGAGAGCGCATGAGTGGAGAAAGGGCAGAGACAGAGGGAGAGAGAGAATCCCAAGCAGGCTCTGCACTGTCAGCACAGAGCCTGACATGGGGCTTGAACCCACGAACCGTGAAATATGACCTGAGCCGAAATCAAGAGTTGGGCACTTAACTGACTGAACCATCCAGGTGCCTTGTTTGGCCAACTTCTTATATGTGTATCTAACCCTGGCAGATGCATGAGAATTTTTTTTTAATTGCCTATACTTAGTTAATAGAAATGTTTTAACATTTTCCTGTAGTATCAATCCTGCTTCTCACTCTAGAACCCATCATGACTCTAAGCTGGGCTCAAATAAGGGACTAAGTTTCTGGATTTCTCTGCTTAGCACGCTGGTTTTGTTGTTAGCTATGTTTTGGTCATTGGTGTATCTTGTCTGTTGGTGATTAGGTTCATTAAACTCCTGGTGTTTTGTTTGTTTGTTTGTTTTTCAGAAACACTTTCTGTGTTAATGTAGTCAGACTCAAGTAGTTCATTGTCACTGTTAACTAAAGAAATCACCTGCTCAGGTAGGGGGAAAAATAAGTAAAGCTTAAATGTCAACCTAATATTTAATGTTTCTATATAAATGTTAGGATTAAATCTTAGGGCAGAAAGATAAGCTACTAGAAATTGATGTCTTTTAAGTTGTTTGCTGAAAAATTTTCCTTGTTGGCCTTTGAAGGAGAGACATCTTTTCAGATCATTAAAATCCTGAATGAGTAAATTTAAAAACTGTTTTACAAAGCAATTATCATTTCCCATCATAATATAAACCCAACTATTTCTATCTGAATTTGCTACACTGGTTCAGCATAATAAAAATGACAATGATGGAAAACATTTGGGCTGGAGTTGGTGGAGAGAATCTGAACTCTATTAGAGTCAGGGGCTGAAGTTCTAGGGTTGGTTCTATGGTTCTGTCTCCAAACAGCCAGGTAACACTGGTCAAGGAAATTAACCTCATGAGACCTCATTTTATCATCTGCAAAATAAGTAGATTAGGTGTTCCCAAGATTCCTTCCAGCAATAGCGTTCTGTGATTTTATAAGACATTTGGTGTTTATAAGACCTGGGTTTTAGTCTTGGCCGACTTATGTGAACCCAGAAACTGACATAATGTTGGCTTTTTTTAAAACCATACTCTATATGAGTTTAAAATGGCAATGATAGAATAGGAGGCAGAATAGTGTGATAAAAGACTAGTGAGTGATTTTGTTTTCTACGAACTTTTATGATTGAGAACGAAACCCATAATTAGTCATCCTACACACACCAGCAAACCAAACAACCATTTTGAATTAAAGTCCATGAGTATATAATACAATAAACTAAAAAAGCTAATGAAGCACCATTCTAGGAAAGCAGCTAAAGCGGATGAGAATGTGATCTTTAAATGTTTATAAGAAACCAAATCAAATCAAACAAAAATCCGAAAGAACAAAAAAACCAATTCAAGTAGGAAGACAGTGGTTAAAGGCTATCTAGGATTGATGGGAACAAAGAGAAAAGATCATAAGAGTTTGGTACTTGCAGAAATTCCTGCTTCACAACTGGGATTTCATTAGAAATCACTTCAGCCATACATATATGATTTGACATTTACATTTTTCAGTTCTGTCCCTACCCTGAGATTTCTCTAAAATAGAGACCTGCTGTGTACCATAAAGCTTCAAGATTGCTCAGTAGAGCATCCTTTATCCAGCATCTTTGTTAAGCCCTAGGGAAATTTTCCAAGTCTTCTGCTGAACTCATTGACATATAGAATCTTTCTTGTGTAGAATTCCTAATTTGGAACCTAGAGTTGGGATCAAACTACATTGTGCTGGGTACTAAGATCAAAGCAATTTCCTTTCTTATATACAAGCTATCTGGTTTGTTGAGTCATAATTTATGCTCTCTTTACAAAGAGTGAATTTTATAACACTCATGACTGCTCAAGAAAATAAGTATAGTCCAAGATATTACACTTTCCATAAACAAACAAACAAAAAAGCCTGGCTGAAATTTTTTCCACAGATACACTTTGTATACAATAGTATGGTTTGATTAAAGTATATGTAATCCAGTCTCAAAAATCTCATTGAAAATACCATGGCACTTACAGAGTCATTTAAATGTATGAGCTTAGATTCATGGTATGAAGAGTTTGCTCTGTTAGTCATTCAATAGTATTTATGTAAGCACACAAGTGTTCTAAAGAATGATAGATAGGCTCCTTGACCTCAAGAAGATTCCATTCTAGTGGGAACCAGTCAAATACATACCAATTATACAGTGAAGTCATACTTGTTGGAACAGATGTGTGATGGGCTAACAGCTGGACTAACAGCTATTAATATAAGAATAGTGCCAGATTTCTCTACCTGTGCATACTAAAGAGGATGCTGGCTTGCTCCCCTCCAGTCTCCTTCTACCGTCTAAGGAGGAATCTGCTTGACAAATGAGCTCTCAGGTTTGTGACATGAAACACTGAGAGGAAAGGAGCGGGAAAGGAGGACAATAAAATGCTTATGGGGCAAAGGTTAGAAGGATTATCTTGGGAGGAAGAATTTTGAGGGAAAATAGCTTTGGTTTATGAGGGCAATACATTTGGGATAGGGAGCAAGGAGCTTTTACTATCTATTGCTGGGGGACTAAGAGTCTTCTCAAAGTGGCTGAGAAAACAAAAGTGTTGATTGAGCTTGAAATTATTTTTGGCTACATGTGTCACTTTGAAACTGAATCAGGCGGATCATAATTCATTCTTTACAGTATTTATTGGAAGATATAAAGTAAGCATCATGGAATATAATTGAAACAAAAGAAGTAGCATATTCCACAGTACTTGAGGGACTAGGAACTTTCTAGATGTAGAAATGTGTCAGCTGAACCTTAGGGATGAGTACAAGCCAATCAAGCATGGGGGAGGTGTTGGGGGTGGCAATGGGAATTCTAGGAGAGAGTAGCGATCAAAAGCAGGAAAAGAATGCAAAAAAGCCATAAGCAGGGAAAAATAATGTAAATGGTAAGAAGAGTTATTACATTAATAGACTTTTAGGATTTCCAGATTTTATATACCTATTTCTTGTTAACATTTATTCATTTATTTTGAGAGCGTGAGGGCGGGGGAGAGCCAGAGAGAGAGAGGGAGAGACAGCATTTCAAGCAGGCTCTGCACCATCAACACAGAGCCCAGCGCAGGTCTGGAACCAATGAACCACGAGATCATGACCTGAGCTGAAGTCAAGAGCCAGATGGTCAACTGACTGAGCCACCCAGGCATCCCAAGGTTTTATATACTTATATATAAACTTTTGCCATGATTTTAAAAATGCTGCACTAAGCATATGCAGATATACTTGTGATATTTTCTTGCCGGATAGATTGCTAAGAGAAGGTTAAGGCATCAAAGAGAATGTGTGCAATTTAACAAATATTTCCAAAATACTTACTAAGAAGTTTGCAACAACTCATGCCCTCCCCCAGCAAAATGCCAGGGAGGATTCTGATTGGTCTGGCGTGGGTGAGCCCAGACTTGTGAGACCATCACTGTGACTGATGGTGTATGAGAGATTCCCGCATCAGTGTAGTCAGAGGCCACAGTGACATTCTTGTTCGTCATGTAGCCTCAGTTCAAAGACAGTGCCAGGACCTGTGTCTGTTTCCATACATATCACTGAATGAACCAATAAAGAGCAGTGAGCGGGGCAGGCAGAGAAAGCTGAAAGTGACATTGGAAACAGAAAATATTGAGAAAATTTTGAAAATGTTTAGAAGGCAGTATTCTTGGGACTTTAGCACCAATTAGATGAAGGACAGGAAAGGGGAAGAACAGAGAAAAATTCTTATGAAATTCTTATTTCATAAGATAAATGCTTATGAATTATTTATTCTTTTATTAATTTGTCATCTACATATGGGAAAGTGCATAGATAAGTGTTCATCAAGACGAATTTTCACAAACTGAAGATATCCTTGCCACAAGCATTCAGATCAGAAACACACATCTTCTCACCAACTGATCTCTCAAGCAGAGATTAGTTATATAAATGGAATCGGTTGTATAAATGGAACTTCTTTTGGGGAGCAGTTGCATGCATTGATTCTGATTATTGAATACCATTGATTCTTACTGTTGAATAGTCTTCCAGGTGGTGGAAATGGACCACAACGTATATACCATGCTACTCTTCTAGCCATTTGATTAATTTCGAATACTATTGCAAGTAATTGTCTAGTACGTCTGCTCTGAATTTTCTAGCAGTTGTCTCGAGGGAAACAAATGCACACGTTTATTTTGGGCGTATGCCTTGGAAATGAAGTGCTGTGTCCTAAGTTATTCAGAATTAGTAGAGACTGAAAAAGAGTCTTCCAAGGAAGTTGTACCAATTTACTCTTCCAGTCAGAGTGTAGGAGAGTTCCCAGTTCACCCGTATCCTCATCAACACTTGGTATTCTCCATCTCTCACCCAGACATTATTGTAGGTCTATCGTAATATATTTCTTCTTTATCTTTAGTTTTAGTTTATCACTCATGTTCATTTGCCATTTAAATATCTTCTTTTTTTCATTTCTATTCAAACTTTCGCCCATTTTTCTACTAACTTCGGTATCTTTTTGTGTTGATTTCTAAGATTTAAAAAATGCATTCTGGAACAATATTACTTTGCTAATACATGTATTGTGAATATATTCTCTCATTTTGCCAATTGCCTTTTCAGGCTTTTAATGGTAAATCCTGATTTTAAAAAAATCTTAATTTTAATATCATCTAATTTCACTTTTCATATCTTTGTCATTACCATCTTAAACATTTTTAAGTATACACTTCAGTGTGTATTTACATTATTGTATAGTATATTCATATTGTGAAGCATAATTCCAGAACTTGCTTATCTTGTGAGTCTGAAATTCTATACTCAATAAACAACAAATATTCTTTCCCTGCTCCTCCCCAGCCTCTGGGAACTACCATTCTACCTTCTCTCTATATAGTTTTGACTGCTTTACATACCTCACATAAATGGGATCATACAGTGTTTGCTTTTTTGTAACAGGTTTATTTCACTTAACGTAATGCCCTCAATATCATCTATGTTATAACATGTGACAGGATTTCCTTTTTTTAAAAAGCTAAATGATACTCCATTGTGTGTATATAATACATTTGTTTATCCACTCATCTGTCTGCATTTGGTTGTTTCCATCTCTTGGCTATTGTGAATAGTGCTGCTCTGAACAATAGTGTGTGAATATCTCTTTGAGAACCTGCTTTCAATTCTTTTGGATACATATCCAGAAACGGGATTGCTGGATCCTTTGACAGTTCTATTTTTAACTCTTCGAGGAAACTTTATATCATTTTTCATAGGAGTTGTGCCATTTTACCATCTCACCAACAGAGAACAAGAATTCTAATTCTTCCATATTCTAACACTTGTTATTTTCTGGGGTTTTTTTTTTTGTCTCTTTTTTCAGTAGCCATTCTACTTAATATAGTTTTGATTTACATTTTTCTGAGGCTTTGTGACATTGAACACATTTTCATATGCTTGTTGGCCTTTTTTTCCTTTTTGTGTCTTTTAAAAATTGTCTTTGATTACACCAAGATTGCAAAGATTTTATATTGACTTTTTCTACTGACTTTGTATTCAGAAACTTGGCTAAATTTACTTAATTAATTTTAATAGCATGTCTGTAGATTCATATAGATTTTATACATACACAGCCATGTTGTCTTAAATGAGGACCAGTTCATTACACCTTTTATTTGTTTTTCTTACTCATTACATTGACTAAGATACCTGATGAATTGTTGAATAGAGGTGGTCATAGTGGTGGCCATCGTCTCCTTTCCAAACTTAAAGAAAGTTTTCAAAATTATGCCCCTGAATATATTGTTTGCTGTAGGGTTGGCTTTTGTTTTTGTTTCTGTTTGTGTTTTTGTTTTTGGATAATTTTTGCCAGATTAGAGTTACTTCTCCTTCTAGACTGCTAAGTATATTTACAATGCATGAGTGTTGAATTTACTCAAATGTTTTTTATACAACTAACCATACAATCATATGATTTTTTTCAGTTGCTGTACTTCCCATCTTAAAAGAATATTTTAATTAGCTATTAATGCTACATCTACATACAGGTTAGATAAAGATCAGACCTAACCAACCTAATGGGAAAATAATCCATTTTCTAGTCAAGAGAAGTTGTATGCCTTTTTTCAAGGGTAGTTTTAGTTCCTATTCTTTGGCTTAGTCATACATAATTTGGCTTGGGTGATTTGTTAAGAATTCTTTTCCTACCAGTTATATAGAATTGATTGTGTTTATATCCTGTGCTGCACTAAAAATACTGTGTACCCCTTGAACTTTAGCTTTACCTTCAATAACTCTTCTGTGTGTTCCATCTCTTGGACATGGCTTCCACTCCAGTTATTAAAATATATGCAAATTTCTGTTTATCTCTAGGACTGGTCCTTGATACTGAATCCCAACCTATTTTGGTATGGCCCTGATCACTTGCTTTGTTTTTGATTACTTCTTCTCCTCGGGGTCTGAAGCCCCCCTTTGTCCCACCAGTTCTCCATTGGAAGGGTCTCCCATCACAATTATATCCTCATCCTTCAGACTGGTAGTATTATAAAAAGCTGATCTTCATCCCTTATAGATTAGACTTTTTATAAATAAATATGTGCTTGATAAAAACCATCCTCCTTTAGCCATTGTGATTTTTGTTCCTGGATCTACTTTTGGGGAGCCAGGTGAATGACTCAGTTATTTACCCTAGACTTGGCCTCTTTACTTTGTTTACTTTTCCCTCCCTCTCCACTCCAGAATGCTTTGTGGTCTTACCAATTTTTTTGATAAATTTAAATATTTTAAAAACAATCATCAAGTAAGGATTCACAAGACCTCTGAACATTTACTTCCAGAGAATCACAGAAAGAAAAGGGTCCCTCCACTTTCCAAAGTCATAGCCAGTGCAGTTCAGTGTAACCAATATAAGAATGTTGTTTTTATATACGGAAACATTCAGTCCCTTCATGAAAAAAAATACATGGTCTGCAATTTTTGTTCTCTATTCTCTGTAACTGACCACAATGAAACTTTATGAACAGACTGAAAGAAAATGAGAAAGAAGCTAGTGGGTGGTGCCTCACCCTGGAAGGGTCTTTCATTGTACCATTTTCAATTTATCTTAGGGACAGACAATCATGATTTCTTGGAAGGAGGTTCAAAAGAGGTCTGATAGTCAATTTATGAAGGCCCTTTCACTTTGGTCTGATTCTATAATAAGTAAGACTAATTGATTTCCCTCCTATTGAGGCACACTTATCATGTTCTCTCTTCAAGCTTTCCCTTCCCATGACATAAACAACTTGACTAGGGTTTAGAAGACTCATCCATGGTGTTGTTAAGGTAATGTATCTCATAGCTTCCTGGTTTCCTCAGCTAACAAAGAGTATATCAGTTGTAAAAATACACGGTTTTTTAAAATGCCCTAATGTCATTCTATTTCAGTTGTAACTGTACCTTAACTATTAAGTTGAACAGTCTTTCAAAGAGTTTACAAAGTTGAATTTGGGCTTATCCATGTAAAACGCTATTGTCTCAACACAATTAAGGCCTCTTTTAAAACCACTGAAATTGAGATACATAATCAAATGTTGTAGGTATGGAGAAGACTATTGCCTCTGATTTTAGTGTAATCACATGACTGCAACAATGTGATATCACAAATTAATTTTCTTTGAAGTTTTCATACATTTTCTTAGAAGTGTTAACATTTTATATATGGGAAACTTTTATTATAAATAATTCTGATATACTTACTACCTAAACAAGAGAAGAGAATTGCTTTCCTAATAGGATGTGTTTCCAGTAATGGGGTAGGTATCTTAAAAAAGCTAAATAAATAACAAGTAACACCTTATATTTACCTTGCTGTAGGTGAATAAATAAAGTGACAGTGAAATAAATTATTTTTCCTGCTAGCTAAGCACAGAGTCAACCTTTCTTAATAAGGTGATAAAGCAACAGAGCAATACTTTATTTGCTTTTCACCTTTAGTGTGGGAGAATCACATCTCAGGAGAAGTCAGCTTTCAAGGCTAGAATTACAGAATATATGATATCTCTGGCTATGTTTTAATTCATACATTACAGTTATTCCTTTAGCTCCTAGTTAAATATTCTTTATCTTAAAAAATGCATTAGGATCAAATTATAAGGCTTTATGACCAAGTTTTAAGAATCTAAAAATAAGCTTTTTTAAAGCCATACATAACACATTGACATTATGTATATCTGTGCAAGGTAGCATGTTTTATTTATTTTTTAAATTGTGTCCAATTTAGTGGTCTTAAATACATATTTACCATTTAGTGGAATTAAATATATTTACATTGTTGTACAACCATCACCACCATCCAAAGAGATGCATGCACCCTTCTGTTCATTGCAACATTATTCACAATAGCCAAGATATGGAAGCAATGTAAGTGTCCAGCAACGAATGAATGGATAAAGAAATTTTGGTATGTATATACAATTGACTATTATTCAGCCATAAAAAAGTGAAGTTTTGTCATTTGTGGCAATTTGGATGGACCATCAAGGGCATTATGCTAAATGAAATAAGTCGGACAGAAAAAGACAAATACTGCACGATCTCTTATATGTGGAATCTGAATGCTATCAACAATAGCAAACCACCAAGCTCATGGATACAGAGAGGATATTGGTGGTTGCCAGAGGTGGAGATATGGGGTGGGAGAAAGAGGTGAAGGGGTCAAAAGACAAAAGATAAAAGGCAAATGCTGTAGATATCTGTGAAATGTTAGTTCAGCTGCATTAAGACTGTATATTTTATAGTAAATGCTAAAGAGGAGAGATTTTCTCACGTCCATGTATGCCATTGAGCATAGTAAGATATATGCAGATAATTTATAAACTTCTGATTATGATGATGCCTTGAAAAAGGGAAAAAATTAAAATTGTTTTAGCCCTGACATGAATCATATAATTCCATCTTTGATTACAAAAAAAAAAAAAAAAGACTTACTAAGGAATTTTGCAACAAGATTATGTTTTTCAGTTGGCTCTTTCTCTGTTTTTGAAAGGTCAAGGAAGGCCTAGTACCATTGTTTGCAGTACATGTTCAAGATCAAGCATGAAGCAATGGGCAATATCCTGATTTAGAAATAGAGAAGACTTTCAGGAATGTAGTAATTCAGGCTTATGGAAAACAGGAAAATGACTCAATGAAACCATCTGGCCATAAACATAGTGGTATGTTCTTAGTTACTTGAATGCTTGAGCAGTTCACGTGAGTTTACTCAAGGGGCTTGTGGTTTGTCATGGTTTATGATTACATCTTTAAAGTAATAAATTAGCTCTGTATAATACATCTTATCTAATACATTTATTTATCCCAATTATTTGTAGATATTGGTAACATTTTCCTATTTGAAAAGTTTTACCTGGACATAAGTAAAATAACGTGGAAATAAATCATTCTACAATCTGTGTTACAAATAATATAAGACTAGTTTGCAAATAGCACAAGTAGGATGTTTATCAATTTAAATTGATAATGCTGATCACAAGACTTAATTGAGAATTTATCTTTGTATTGTAACTTTAAACTAACAATTATTTCCTTTGACCCTACTATCATTTATGTATTTTTTGAAAAAAAGTTACGAAATTTCCAAATTATAGCCACAGAATACTCCAATTAGTTATATAAATATAGAACCTTAACACTGGAAGGCATGCTATTTAATATTAAAACTGAGAGGAGCAAATTAGTTCCGTTTTGAGCAATAAAGGGTTGATGGGTAATGACTGCCTGTCTGTGTAGAGAAGGGTCATGGGGCTCAGTCTGGTCTCAGCAAGGAAATCCCTTGATCTGTTATCAGTGCTTGCCATGGGTGCTAAAGAGGCAGGCCAGCGTGAGGGTATTGTACTTAATATCCCTAATCTAATCCAGAGCTTTTACTTTGAAGATAAGGAGAGTGATGCCCACAAAAACCATGTTTCTTACCATGATAGTTATTAGTTTGCAGATTCAGCATCTAAGGGATGTATAAAGCCATTTACAATTTTTCTGATGTCTTTTTTCTTTGAGATGATTTGTTGTTTCTTACAATCCCTATTATAATGCAGGACTGTCTTCATGTTGTTTTCCTTTCTGGTATTATCATCAAGGAACTGAATTTAATTCATCTTTTTATCGTAAATTCATTCTGCAGCACGCTTTTAAATTACATTTTTTTCCCTTGTACACTTCTGCTCACAATTAGACATTTAGGTCTCTAATGGTCGCTTTTGATCAAATATTTCTTTTCTGTTTTCAGTGTTGTTCTTGATCAAGAAAATTGACATATAACACTGTGTGAGTTAAAAGTACACGTATGTTGATTTGATACACTCATATATTGTGATATTATTACCACCATAACTTTAGCTAACACTTCTATCACATCACATCCTTATTTTATTTATTTATTTATTTATTTATTTGGTCAGTCATCAGGGCATTTAAGAGCTATTCTTTTAGCAACTTTCAAGTGTGTAATATTGTATTGTTGACTATGTCACCATGCAGTGCATTAGAGCCCCAGGATTTATTCATCTTATACCTGAAAGTTTTGACCCTCTGACCAACATCTCATTTCCCCCACACCCTCAGCCCCCGGTAACTGTCACTCTACTTTCTGTTTTTATGAGTGTGTTTTTTTTAGATTTCACGTATAAGAGATAATATAGTATTTGTCTTCTCTGTCTGACTTATTTCACGTAGCATAATACCTTCAAGGTTCACCCAGCTTGTTGTAAATGAAAGAATTTCCTTTATTTTAAAGACCCAATAATAATCTCCCAGTGTGTATATATGCCACATCTTTTTTACCCACTCATCTCTTGATGGACACTTAGGTTGTTTCCATGTCTTAGTTCTTGTGAATAATGCTGCAATGAACGTAAGTGCGCAGATACATTTTAGAGACCCTGTTTTTTTCCCTTTGGTTGTATACCCAAGGGTGGGATTGCTGGGTCATATGGAAGTTCTCTTTTTCATCTTTTGAGGAATCTCCATACTGTTTTCCACAGCGATTGTACCATTTTACATTCCCACCAGTAGTTTCATTTTCTTCACATCTTCACCAACACTTGTTATCTCTTGTCTTTTTGATGATAAACCTTTCTAACAAGGGTGAGGTGACATCTGAGTGTGGTTTGGATTTGCATGTGCCTGATGACTAGTGATACCAAGCATCTTTTCATGTGTCTGTTGGCCGTTGGCATGCCTTCTTTAAAGCCTGTTTTTTAAAAAATTGGATTGTTTTACTATTGAGTTATAAGAGTTCTTTATATATTTTGGATATTTACCCCTTATCAGATAGATAATGAATTCCTACAGGTTAACAACAACAGCAAAATAAATAACCTAATTTAAAAATGGGTAAAGAACTGAATAAACATCTCGCCAAAGATGATGCACAGGTGGCTAAGAAGTACATGAAAAGATGTCCATCACTCATTATTAGGGAACTGCAAACCAAAACCATAATCAGATATTATTTCACACTGGCTAGAAGCCTACTATAAAAACAAACAAACAATAAATAAAAATAAAGTCAGGAAGGATAGGGAGAAATCAGAATACTTGTATATTGCTTGTGGGAATATAAAATAAAGCAGGGGCTGTGGAAAGCATCATGGCATTTCCTCAAAAAAATTAAATATAAATAAATGAAAGAAGACAAACAAATGGAAAGATACCTCAAATGTAAAGAGAATTAACGTTGTTAAAAACTCCCCAAAGCCATCTATATATTCAGTGCAATATCTATTAAAATTCCAATGGCATTTTTCAAAGATAAAAAAAAATCCTAAAATTTGTATACAACCACAAAAGACCCTGAATAGCCAAAGCAATTTTTTTAAGTTTTATATTTTATTGTCTTTGATGTAAGTTTAACAATAATTGAAAACTTTTCTTAAACATTAGACCTAGCCTTTTTGATAGATGGTACCTATGGAAGATTCTAGATCAAAACATGAAAACAAATTAGGAGGTAAGACCAGGCGGACTGGCAGAAACTTAGCTTCAGAGTATAAGAAGCCTAATGACTCCCTGTAAAATAAGGCAGAAAGTAGTAGCTAAATTAACCATTTAAAACCATGATTTTATAACATCAATTACAATAAAATGTATGGACTAGGGCAAAAAAAATATTGTTTCCTAGCATTTGTACTGCACTTATATCAGTACTTGTCCATTTTAACTCTTCTTAGAAGAACAAACTTGGAGACATCATACTTCCTGTTTTCAAACTATAACACAAAACTGTAGTAATCAAAACAGTAGGGTACTAGCATAAAAAAAAAAAAAAAAAAGGCACATAGACAACAGAACAGGATAAAGAGCCAAGAAATAAATTCTTGCAAATACAGTCATCTAATATTTGACAGGAGAGCCAATGATATTCAAATGGGGAAAATAGTCTCCTCAACAAATAGTATTGGAAAAACTAGAAAATCATATATAGAAGAAGGAAATTGGACTCCTGTCTCACACCACTCACAAAACGTAACTTGAAATGAATGAAAGACTTAAATGTAGGATCTAAAACCTTAAAATTCCTAGAAGAAAACATAGGGAAAAATCTTGACCTTGGGCTTGGCACTGATTTTTTTGCATGTGACACTAAAAGCAACAGCAACAAAAGGCGTAGAGAGAACCTACAGAATGGGAGAAAATATTCACCTATATAGAGCCCAGGTCAAGAAGCAGACAGTGTGGTGTGGGAATGCCTTGGGTCGCACTGGGGGAGAGAATGTTCCCCCTCCTGGGGTGCATTTGGAAGAGGGTATATTGCCTCTCCAAGGACAAAAGACCTGACTTGTACCTTTGAGTGGCCATTCAACAGCAGGGGACAGAGGTGGAGCCAGAAAGCAGATAACCTGGTCACAGCTTTCCACTGTGCTTCACCTTAAACTCCAGGCACCTGCACAGCTGTGTGACTGCTTTTCTGGGACAGAATAGCTTCAGGCAGAGGGCTGCAAGGCTCTCTTCTGGAGGAGGGGAGTAGGTCCGTGCCTTGCTGTGTCTTTAAGATTTGGAGTTTTGAATCCTAGCCACATGCTAGAGATAAAACACAGGAGAGCTGTGGCACCAGGTCTGTCAATGGCCTGGGCACAGAAGGGTTGAAGGCACGTATCTGATGGAGGCCTAGGACACAGGAAGGGAGACTGTTTGCTTGTCTGTGAAAGTTACCTGAATAGCAGTGAATACAAGGTCCTCTTCTCAGGGACAAGAGAGTGTGGTGACGCCATTCCCCCCCGCCGTCTCCTCCCCCCGCCCCCCCCCATCATATCTGAAACACAGTCACACTTCAGTGAGGAACACAGTGCCCACAGTGGAGGCTGGGGCTGCTTCTACAAAACCCCAACCCTGCCTACTTCAGGGGCATCTTTACTAGGGCAGGTCTGACTGTGAGCCAGTGCAGTGGGCCTCTTCCCCAGGGGACCAGCACAGGTCCCCACATACACCGAGTCTACTGATCATAGAGTGCTCCAAAGAGTCAGCTTCAGTTCTGGTGGAAATAGGACAGGCTTTCTTCTTCTATTTTTTTCTTGCTCTTTTTTTTCCCCCTTTGGAATCAGGCATATAGCTTTTTGTTCATTTGTTTGTTTGTTTGTTTGTTTTCATTTCCTTTTCTCTTTTTTTGGATCAGTCTTCTTTTTTTCTTCTTTCTTTATCTTTAGAATCAGGCTTATCTTTTATTGTTTGTTTTTTTTGTTGTTGTTGTTGTTGCTGTTCCTTTCCTTTTCTTTTTTTGGATCAGGCTTGTTTGTTTGTTTGCTTGTTTTAGTCAGACTTATTTTAACAAACGAATTAACGCAAACCTAGTTAAATGTCCAAACACTCCCCACTGCAAACAAGGAGGAACTCTGCAGAGAACTGACCTGGGGGAAAGAGCAGCCAAATCACCATAGAGTGCAAATAGCATACACCAGAAACACTTCCTGAAATGTCAGACCCTGGAAAGTGTATGACCCCTTCTTAATAGAGCATTATGCTCCGGAGCAAGAAACATGACAAGCTTTCATAACACACAAAAGACAGAAATCTAGACAAAATGAGAAGAAGGAGGAATTCTCCTCAAAAGAAAGATCAAGAAGAAACCACAGCCAGGATTTGCTCAAAACAGGTATAAGCAATATATCTGAACAAGAATTTAGAACAACATTCATAAGAATAGTATCTGGACTTGAGAAAAACATAGAAGACATTAGAGAAACCCTTGCTACAGAGATAAAAGGCCTAAAAACCAGTCAGGCTGAAATAAAAAACGCTATAACTGAGATGTAAATCACAAGAATGGAAGAAGCAGAGGAATGAAGAGGTGATATAGAAGATGAAATTATGGAAAACAATGAAACTGAAAAGAAGAGGGAAAGAAAACTATTAGATCATGAATATACACGTAGGGAAATCAGCAATTCAATTAAACTCAATAATATCCATATCATATGAGTCCCATAAGAAGTAGAGCAGGAAAAAGGGGTGGTATATTTACCTGAACAAATTATAGCTGAGGACTTCTTTAATCTGGAGAATGAAACAGGCATTCAAGTCTGAGGACAGAGAACTCCCTCAAAATCAACAAAAACAGGTCAACACCAAGACATACCGTAGTGAAACTTGCAAAAAACAAAGATAGAGAATTCTAAAAGCAGGTAGGGACAAGGGGTCCTTAACCTACAAAGGTAGACCCATAAGGTTAGCAGCAGAAACTTGACAGGCCCGAAGGGAGTCACATGGTATCGTTAACATGCTAAGTGGGAAAAATATGCAGCCAACAATACTTAATTCAGCAAAGCTAAATAGAAGGCGAGATAGAAAGAGAGATAAAGAGTTTTCAAGACAAGCAAAAGCTAAAGTTTGTGAATACTAAACCAGCTATGCAAGAATTTTTAAAGGGGAACTTTGAGCAGGAAAGAGAGACCCAAAAGAAAAAAGACTAGAAAGGAACGGAGACGATCTACTGGAACAGGTAGTACAGGTAATACAATGACACTACAAGTAATACCATGTCACTAAATTCATATCTATCAATAATTACTCTGAATGTACATTGACTAAATGCTCCAATCAAAAGATATACAGTATTAGAATGGATTTAAAAATGACCCATCAATATGCTCCTTACAAGAGAATCATTTGAGACCCAAAGGCACCTTCAAATTGAAAGTGAGGGGGTAGAGAACCATTTATCATGGTAATGGATATCCAAAGAAAGCTGGAGTAGCCGTACTTATATCAGACAAACTAGATTTTAAAACAAAGACTGTAATAAGAGATGAAGGACACTATATCCTAATAAATGATATGATTGTGGGCTATCAAACAAGAAAATCTAACAATTATAAATATTTTTGACCCCAACTTGAAAGCCACCAAATACATAAATCAATAATAGCAAACTTAAAGAAACTCATTAATAATATGATAATAGTAGGGGCTTTAACATCTCACTTACAGCAAAGGACAGATCATCTAAGCAGATCAACAAGGAAACAATGTCTTTAAATGACACAGTGGACCAGATGGACTTAACAGATACTCTCAGAGCATTTCATCCTAAAGCAGCAGAATACATGTTCTTTTCAAGTGCACGTGGAACATTCTCCAGAATAGATCACATACTGGGTCACAAATCTGGCTTCAACCAGTACAAAAAGATTGAGATCATACCATGCATATTTTCAGACCACAACACCATGAAACTTGAAGTCAACCATAAGAAAAAATTTGGAAAAAGCACAAATACATGGAGGTTAAAGAACATCCTTCTAAAGAATGAATGAGTTAACCAAGAAGTTAAAGAAGAAATTTAAAAAAATACATGGAAGCAAATGAAAATGAAAACACAACAGTTCAAAACCTTTGGGATGCAGCAAAGATGGTCTTAAGAGGGAAGTATATAACAGTACAAGTCTTCTTCAAGAAGCAAAAAAAGTCTCAAATACTCAACCTAACCTTATACCTAAAGGAACTGGAAAAAGAACAGTAAATAAAGCCCAAAACCAGAAGAAGAAGGGAAATAACAAAGATTAGAGCAAAAATAAATGATATAGAAATTAAAAAAATAGTAGAACAGACTAGCAAACCTAGGAGCTGGTTCTTTGAAAGAATTAACAAAATTGATAACCTCCTAGCCAGACTTACCAACAGGAAAAGAGAAAGGATCCAAATAAGTAAAATCATGAATGAAAGATGAGGGATCACAACCAGCACTACAGAACTATAAACAATTATAAGAGAATATTATGAGTAACAGGAAGAAATAGAAATTTTCAACAGGCCCATAACTCGCAAAGAAATGGAATAAATAATCAAATATCTCCCCCCAAAAAATAGTCCTAGGATAGATGGCTTCCCAGGGGAATTCTACCAAATATTTAAAGAAGACTCAATACCTATTATTATGAAATTGTTCCAATAAATAGAAATGGAAGAAAAACTTCCAAAGTCATTCTCTGAGGCCAGCATTACCTTGATTCCAAAACCAGACAAAAACCCCACTTAAAGGAGAATTAAAGACCAATATCCCTGATGAACATGGATGTAAAAATTCTCAACAAGATACTAGCAAATCGAATTCAACAGTACATTAAAAGAATTATTCACCCTGATCAAGTGAGATTTATTCCTGGGCTACAGGGCTGGTTCAATATCTGCAAATCAATCAACATGATACACCACATTAATAAAAGAGAGGATAAAAACCATAAGACCGTCTCAATGGAACCAGAGAAAGCATTTGACAAAATATAGCATCCTTTCTTGATAAAAACCCTCAAAAAAGTAGGGATAGAAGGAATATAACTCAACATCATAAGACCATATATGAAAGATCCACAACTAATATCATCCTCAATGGAGTAAAACTGAGAGCTTCTCCCCTAAGATCAGTAACACTACAGGGATGTATACTTTTAACACTGTTATTCAACATTGTACTGGAAGTGCTAGCTTCAGCAATTAGACAATAAAAACAAATAAAAGCCATCGAAATCAGCAAGGAAGAAGTAAATTTTCACTCTCCACAGACAAAATGATACTCTATGTGGAAACCATAAAGACTCCACCAGAATAATGCTAGAACTGATACATGAATTCAGCAAAGTCACGGGATATAAAATCAACATACAGAAGTTTGTTGCATTGGTATGCACCAATAATGAAGCAGCAGAAAGAGAAATCAGAAATTTGTCCCATTTTAAGATATCTAGGAATAAACCTAGTCAAAGAGGTAAAAGACCTGTACTCTGAAAACTATAGAAAACTTATAAAAGAAATTGAAGAAGTCATAAAGGAAGGGAAAAACATTCCAGGCTCCTGGGTTGGAAGAACAAATATTTGTAGAATGTCATACAACTTCAAAGCAGTCTACACATTTAAAGCAATCCCTATCAAAATACCACCAGCATTTTCCACAGAGCGAAAACTAATAATCCTAAAATTTGTATGGAACCACAAAAGACCCCAAATGGCCAAAGCAATCCTGAAAAAGAAAAGCAAAGTGGTAGGCATCACAATTCCAAACTTCAAGCTGTATTACGAAGCTGTCATTATCGAGACAGTATGTTAGTGGCACAAGAACAGACACATA
The DNA here is from genome assembly GCF_028018385.1 of Neofelis nebulosa. NCBI lineage: Eukaryota > Metazoa > Chordata > Mammalia > Carnivora > Felidae > Neofelis > Neofelis nebulosa. The sequence continues at coordinate 10,737,484 of NC_080795.1, forward strand.
GATCAATAGAACAGAATAGAGAACCCAGAAATGGACCTACAACTATATGGTCAATTAATCTTCAACAAAGCAGGAAATAATATCCCATTGGAAAAAAGAAACTCTCGGGACACCTGAGTGGCTCAGTCGGTTAAGTGTCTGATTCTTGATTTTGGCTCAGGTCATGATCTCACAATTGTGAGACTGAGCTCCACCTCAGGCTCCACACTAACTAATAGCACAGAGCCTGCTTGGGATTCTCTCTCTCCTCTCTCTCTGCTTCTCTCTCCACTTACACACACATACTCTTGCTCTCTCTCTCTCTCTCTCTCTCTCTCAAAATAAATAATATTAAAAACAAAAATAAAAAGGATAGTGTTTTCAACAAATTTGGGAAAACTGGACAGCGACATGAAGAAGAAAGAAACTGGACCACTTCCTTACACCATACACAAAAATAAATTCAAAATGGACAAAGACCAAAGGTGAGACATGAAACCATCAACATCCTAGAGGAGAACATAGGCAGCAATCTTTTTGACCTTGGCTGGAGCAGCTTCTTACTAGATATGTCTCTGGAGGCAAGGGAAACAAAAGCACATGTGAACTATTGGTACCTCATCAAGATAAAAAGCTTCTGCACAGCAAAGGAAACAATCAACAAAATTAAAAGGCAACCTACAGGAGTGCCTGGGAGGCTCAGTCATTTGGGCATCTGACTTTGGCTCAGGTCATGGTCTTGGTGTTTGTGGGTTCCAGCCCTGCATCGGGCTCTGTGCTGACAGCTTAGAACCTGGAACCTGCTTCAGATTCTGTGTCTCTCTCGCTCTCTGCCCCTCCCCCACTTGCTCTCTCTCCCTCGCTCTCTCTCTCTCTCTCCCTCCCAAAAATAAATATTTAAAAAATTTAAAAAAAATAAAAGGCAACCAACAGAGTGATAGAAAATATTTTCAAACGACACATCAGATAAAGGGCTAGTATCCAAAATCTATAAAGAACTTATTGAAATCAACACCCAAAAAATAAATAATCCAGTTAAGAAATGGGCAGAAGACATGAACAGACATTTCTGTAAGGAAGACATACAAATGGCTAACAGATACATGAGAAAATGCTCAACATCACTCATCATCAAGGAAATATAAACCAAAATGATAACATGATACCACCTCACACTTGTCAGAATGGCTAAAATTAACAACTCAGGAAACAACAGGTGTTAGCAAGGATGTGGAGAAAGGGGAACCATCTTACACTGTTGGTGGGAATGCAAACTAGTGCAGTCACTCTGGAGAACAGTATGGAGGTTCCTCAAAAAGTTAAAAACAGAAATACCCTACGACCCAGCAATTGCACTACTAGGTATTTGTCTAAGGGATACCAATGTGCTGATTCGAAGGGGCACATGAATTATGGAAAGAGTCTAAATGTTCATCAACAGATGAATGGATAAAGAAGATGTGGGATATATGTATAATGGAATATTACTTAGCCATCAAAAAGAATGAAAACTTGTCATTTGCAATGACATGGAGGGAAGAAGAGTGTATCATGCTAAGCAAAATAAGTCAGTCAGAGAAAGACAAATACCATATGATTTCATTCATATGTAGAATTAAAAAAAAAAACCAAAAAGATGAATATCACAGTTGAAAGGGAGGAAAAATAAAATAAGATAAAATCTTGTTTTATCTTAGAGAGAGAGGCAAAGAGAGGGAGGGAGGCAAAACCTAAGAGACTCTTTTTATTTTTTATCATTTTTTAATTTTTTTTCTTTTTTCCCAATGTTTATTTTATTTTTGAGAGACAGAGACAGAGCATGAGCAGGGGACAGGCAGAGAGAGAGGGAGACACAGAATCTGAAGCAGGCTCCAGGCTCTGAGTTGTCAGCAGAGAGCCCGACAGGGGGTTCAAACTCATGAACCATGATCTCATGGTTGGACACTTAACCGATTGAGCCACCCAGGTGTCCCAGGAGACTCTTAATTGTAGAGAACAAACTGAGGGTTGCTGGAGGGGAAATAGGTGGGGGGATGGGCTCAGTGAGTGAATGGGCATTAAAGAAGGCACATGTTGGGATGAGTAATGGGTGTTGTACGTAAGTGATGAATCACTAAATTCTTCTCCTGAAACCAATACTACACCATATGTTAACTAACTTTAATTTAAATAAAATCTTGGGTGGAAAAAAAGAAATAATACAGAGACAAATCATGTACCTTTTATCTAGTTTTCCCTAATGGCTACATCTTATAAAACTAGAATATGATACAATCAAAGGATTGACATCATTAAAATCCACCTAACTTATTAATATTTCACTTGTTTCATGTGTGTGTGTGTGCGTGTGTTTGATTCAATGCAGATTTACTATATATATATATATATATATATATATATATATATATATATGTATGTTCATGGATCCACCACTATAGTAAAGAAACAGAATAGTTCACTTTGCCACAAGAATTCCTCTATATTCCTTGAAAGAAAGTGTTGAATTTTAGTTCTTTATATATTCTAAATTCTCATCATTTGTTAGGTATGTGGTTTGCAGTTATTTTCTCCCGGTCTTACTCTTGTCTTTTTATCCTCTTTACAAGTCTTTCATAGAGTAAGTTCTATTTGTTTGTTTGAAGAGGTCAAACCAAGACATCTCTAAAATTAGAATTGGGTTTGGCACATAGTTTTGAATGTTTCTTTGCTAAAAAATAAAAATGTAATGCAGATCTAAGTTAGAGAGGAACTAGTAAATTTACTTCTTATTTATTTCTGTGGTTTCTACTGCTGATATATTTCATTGTTAGATTGAAAATACCAACATCTCATACTTTTTAAATATCTTTTACATCGTACAATGTGTTATAGAAGCACATAGGAAAAATATTTACTGTGTTTTATGGGTCCAAGAACGAAAGAATAAAAAAGTTATCAAAAAGTAGAGAATGTCAGAGGATAGAAATGAGTGGGAGGAAAATGGGGTGAAATGCTCTGATGCAGCATTTTTCAAAGTGAAGCCTATAGATTCCTAAGAAGCTTATGCCATTTGCCTCTTATACTTTGTTAACATTTGCACTGATATTACTAGAGTAATGGTTGGTGCAGAAGCAAAATGGCCAAAGGGCCAGACGTATTATGGTTGCCTCCAAAGGAAAACATCTTTGTGACTGTTTTTGTTGCCAGCAGAACTAACCACTTTTTGCATGGAACACCGATTTGTAGTTGATATAACAACTTACAAACTATTTTTTCAGCCTTGGGTATTTGGCAGGAGTTTTCTTGGAAATGATCAATGTGGCCACAAAGTGCCTATGCACATTAATTAAAAGAAGTCTTGTGTTCTACTTTATTTTCCAGCCTAATTCTTATTTTCCCCACGTTCTCCTAGACATTTCTCTCATGTTGAGTTGAAGGTACTCAATCAATAGCTTTGATAACCTCTGTTTACTTTAGATCTGGCCAGCAATAGTAAAAAAATTAGAAATAGCTATCAGAGATTTTCATAACAGCTTCCAACCACATATTCAGAGGGACATAAGGGAATTTAATAATTTGTGTGGAGGCTGGAGGGGAGTGTACAGAAAATATCTATTTAGTATGCATCTCGGTTCTCTGGCTACCCTGTAAATACTCATAGCTTAGTGATTAGTAAACATTATTTTAATTGCCTATTTACAGGGGCGCCTGGGTGGCGCAGTCGGTTAAGCCTCCAACTTCAGCCAGGTCACGATCTCACGGTCTGTGAGTTCGAGCCCCGCGTCAGGCTCTGGGCTGATGGCTCGGAGCCTGGAGCCTGTTTCCGATTCTGTGTCTCCCTCTCTCTCTGCCCCTCCCCCGTTCATGCTCTGTCTCTCTCTGTCCCAAAAATAAATTAAAAACGTTGAAAAAAAAATTTTAAAAAAAATTTAATTGCCTATTTACTTGTTGCCTTTGAGCACTAAACAGCACTCTTGGAAGGCTGGGATTATGTTCTTATTAACCATGACATTTCCCAAAATTAGCATTGGGCTTGGTACAGACTGGAGCATTGATAGTTCTTTGATAAAATCACGGAATGAAGAAGTGAGAGGGAAAAACTAGTAAATTTACTTCTAATTTATGTGTGTGGTAACTACTGTTGATACCTTGATTGTTGTTAGATTTGAAAATAATAGCATCTCATAACTTTTTGATCATAATTTATCACATTTTTGCCAATGCTGATGCTAAGTAAATATGCTTTGATTCAGCATAGTATTTGGGAGGGGGTATAATATGGGCAATAATACTTACTTTATAAGGATGTGATAAGATACTATATAGGTACATATGAAGCATTTAGCCTATACCCCGTATGTGAGAGCTGTTCTTTGTATTACAACTGCCATAGAGCCTGCAGTAAAGAGAAAAATCTCTGTTTTTACAGTCACCTACCTGAGAAATTTCTACTTGGAACCTACAGATAAATAATATACAGCAAACAAAATCACATTAGCCCTAACTTCTTCGAAACACCAGTTCTAACTGCAACATTTTTTTCTTCCTTTTTTTCTTTTCTTTTCTTTTCTTTTCTTTTCTTTTCTTTTCTTTTCTTTTTTTTTTTTTTTGAGAAAGACAGATTGAGAGAGGGACAGAGACAGAGAGAGAGGAAGAGGGGCAGAGGGAGAGACAGAGTCCCAAGCAGTCTCCATGCTCAGCACATAGCCCCACCTGGGGCTTGATCCCATGACCCTGGGATCGTTACCTGAGCCAAAATAAAGAGTTGGTAGCTTAACCAACTAAGCCACCCAGCAGCCCCATGGCATTTTTCTTTTCTTTTCTTTTTTTTCCAGTTTTTTAAGGTTTAGTTTTGAGAGAAAGAGAGATAGAACATGAGCAGGGGAGGGTCAGAGAGAGAGGGAGACACAGAATCCAAAGCAGGCTCCAGGCTCCTAGCTGTCAGTACAGAGCCCAATGTGGGGCTCGAACCCAGGGGCCGTGAGATCATGACTTGAGCCACATCTGAGACTTAACCAACCGAGCCACCCAGGCTACCCACCCCCCCATCAGTAACAATGAAAATATTCATACTCCAAGAAGCGAAGCCTCGCGTAGATGACTGTGGGTAGAGTTTGTGGACTAAGAATCTTGTATTTATCACCCTATCTTGTTGTTTTCTCAATAGCTAGGTACAAGAAGCAGGATCAGGAGCTGGAAACAGGTACCAGCCCACTCAACATCCAGGGCACTGGGGTATCAGATATTGTTGACGGAAAGGTAAGTAACACGAGAACATAGACTTGAACCTATTTTGCTCATTGCTGTATCCCTACAGCTTACTTCACAGTGGAGTACAATTCATACTTTACCAATGGAAATTGCATCACTGTTATTTACGCTTTGAAATTTTAATGAACCTTGCTGCGCTAATGCTTATAGGTGTTTATTTCGGGAAACAGTGTTTTACAACAGATCATGTAAAAAAAAAGGGGGGGGATAGGAAACGATGGTGGCAGGAGAGAGAGAGCTGCAAAGAAGTGTGTCATGGATACAGCAGCGTCAATTGGCACTTTAACACACCTTGTAGAAGTTGTGTTACTATTAGAAAAATTTGGCTAAATGGCAGTGGTCGCCCGCATTTGGAAGAGGGAAGGGTGAATAAGGCAGAGCCTGGAGAAGTTGTAGGGGGCGAAGCTACTCTACTTGATAACACGATGATGGATACGTGCCATTACACATTTGTTGAAACGCATAGTATGTACAGCAGGAAGAGTGAACCCTAACGTAAACTTTGGGTGCTGATGATGTGTCCGTGCAGCTTCCTCGATTGTCACAAAAGTGCCACTCTGGCACAGGATGTCCCTAGACGGTGAGGCAGTGTGCGTGGTTGGCTAGACATATGTGGGAAGTCTTTGTATCTTCGGCTCAACTTCATTGTGAACTCAAAACTGCTCTAAAAAATAAAATCTATTAAAGAAAAAGTTAGGCTCTATGGTAACCCCATGGTAAATCTTCCACGAAGCATTATAAAAGAAAACCACTTCCCCTGGAAAATTAATAAATGAGGTCTCTTTTGCTTTCCCCCTCTGGTATCATGGCTTAATCATTTCAGCTACAATGGAAAAATTTGTTACTTTTATTTTCCCAGAAATTATAAGTTTCATTTTATAATAAATGCATAAAGCGTTGTATGAAACTATAAGCCCTTTTGACGGCATAAAGCCGGCTACATATTAGTTTGTTCCATAAGCAATAATTTAGAATCTAGTTTTGCAAAGTTAACATACCAGGTGTTCTAACAATTGTAGAGATTTTAAAATGATAATCTGCTTCGTTTGTGAGGTGGCTTGCCATCTTTGGAGCATTTACATATATATGGTTTCATTCATTCCTTTCAACCCTAGGAAGTCACTGGGGAAGGTTTTAAACTCCCATCCGTGAACGTTTTACTGAAGCACCTATATTAATTTCTAAAATGTCTATTAATTTTAAAAAGTATAGTTTTGCCTAAACATAAAAATAAAACAAAATAGAATCTTAAAATGAAAATAATCTCCTTCGACCCATCCTAATAAAATAACTTTAATTTTCAACCTTTAGACTTTACCTTTTAGACTACTCATAGCAGAAGATATCACTATTGGGTCAAAGGTGGTATTCTGAGATATTATTTATTTATAGAAGTATAAAAAGTTACCAAAGTTAAGTACTAGAAGAAGTAAAATGTAATACTAAATTCAAGAAAATGTTTAGTGGCCAGTAAGACCTTGTTAAGTAACAGACAGAACACAGGAATGGACCTGGCAGAACTGAGAGACAGTATATATATTGTATATATGTGTGTGTATATATTTATATGTGTCTGTGTGTGTATATATATGTATATATGCACATACATATACACACTGCATATTTGTGTGTGTATATATATATTTATATATGTCTGTGTGTATACATATATACACACATATATATGTATGTAGCTAGAAACAGTTGTTAAAGTGACCAGGGAGAGTTAAAGTCTCTTGAAATGTTGAACTTCAGGTGCCTCACGTGATGGCCTTGGAGATAACACTCCCTACAAGCCTCTAACTTACAAGCCTCTACCTTACATTGCAAAAGAAGCAGAAAAGGAAGAAAATACCAACTTGTGATTAGTTTTGCCTTGGAGAAAGTCAGGGGAGGCGGTTGAGAGGAGTTGGTGCTGCGGTCCAAAGATGAGCTCATGAAAAATGGGTTTGGAGGCAAGGTGATGAGACAGTTTCTGAACAGTGGTTCCTTCTTCCACTGGTTTTGATGGGACGCACTGTTAATTGTGAAGCACAGGGTGGCAAATGCACGCTGTCTCTCCTGTTCTGTCAGCATGGTCGTCTGGCAGGAAACTTGGAACAGCAAATGTTGGCGACGGGAATGGGAGAAACCGTAGGAGGCTGTTTTTGACCTGGGTCTTCTTGTGTCTTAGGAGGAGCCAGGAAAGTCAGCCCACTGAGAATGCCCAAAGTAAGATAAAGACTCAATTGTGTACACGATCATTTCTATAAACACAGAATATGTCACTGCTTTGTTTTAATTTTGTTTCACCTTCGATAACTAGATTATGATTGTGAATAATTTTATAATTTTTATTTTAATTATGGCACACCTTCTATAATACGACACGTTGTATCATATTGTAAAAGGTGTGCACTTTGCTATTTCTGGACATTTAGGAAACATCTGATCCATATTTTACAATTTATATTATGTTGTGAAAACCTTTATTCTGTATGATTGCATTAAGAGTAAAGTTGGAAATATAAACTGTAACATAGGTTATAAGTGAAAAAGCTTCAATAACCTTGCTTTTGTTTTAATTTTCTGCCAGAAGTAGTTATGTCATTGTTTTAACGTGCTTCTCTTTGCTATTAGATTTTATTTAAAATTTTTTTTTAATGTTTATTTTTGAGACAGAGAGAGACAGAGCATGAATGGGGAGGGTCAGAGAGAAAGGGAGACACAGAATCCGAAACAGGCTCCAGGCTCTGAGCTGTCAGCACAGAGCCCGACGCGGGGCTTGAACTCACGGACCACGAGATCATGACCTGAGCCGAAGTCGGACGCTTAACCGACTGAGCCACCTAGATGCCCCTATTAGATTTTATTTTAATGATCATTAATTATTTCCCCTTGGCTGTGAATTACTAGCTCATGTTACCTTTCTTCTTCTGTCCATTCTACCACCTTGCCTTGTTTCCTTCTTTATATGACCTAAAATCTAGCAGGAACAATTAGGGAATGTATTGGAATAACTGTAACCTAAGTTTAAATGTTAACCCTCTTCATTCAGGCTAATATTCCTACCATCTCACCGAAACTATTCTTGACGAGTTTTTGAGCGACGTTTGTTGTTGCTGTTGTTGTTAAATTCTAAAGTGAACTCAGATTTTTGCCTCCCCCCCCCCCCCCCCCCCGCCAAACCAACTCCTGTACCTGTTTCCTATCTCTGTTAATTTACCTAGTTACACAAACCACATACTTAGAATCTCTGGCAGTCATTCCATATTCCTCTATTCCTGTAAACGTTATCTCTGTTCAAGTCACCGTTGTATCTCAGTTGGCTTGTTGAACTGCGGTCTCCCTTGACCTTCCCTTAACCCATCCTCCAAATCCCCTCTACTTCAATCCATCTGCCCTTTCTTCTGAACATTCTCCTTTTTTCCCTCTGCAGGTGTATCTTCCTCCACAGAATTCCTTAATGCCATTCTCATGCCGTTCTCTCTCTCCCAAGGGAACCCTGGTCTTGCCCTCTCTTTAGTTCAGGACCTGCAGTCCAATCAGACTTATTCCCTAGAATATGATCCAGATCAATCTGTTCAACCACTTTCTAAATATTTCTTCTTGAATGTCTCAATAGCTCAAAGCTTCCCAAGATCAACATATAAGGTTGTGAATCACAAGCTTCTCTTTTTCAAGCTCGAAGCCAGAAACTCTGGAGTCATCTGTCGTTTCTTACTCCCTCAGTATCTTCTCCATGTTTAACCCACTACCAAGTCTTACAGATGCCACTTGTTAAAAATCTATTTATCCATTAACATTTTTCCATCACCATTGCCGCTATCTTGATCCAGAATATAACCCCAACTTTTCTGAAAACTCTGATGGTCTTTAATTAGCTTCTCTAGAGCCATTCCTGCTCTTCTGCCTAAATCTTGTTTTCCACACTGCAGCACGCGATATTTTCTTTCTTTCTTTTCTTTTTTTTTTTAACGTTTATTTATTTTTGAGACAGAGAGAGACAGAGCATGAACGGGGGAGAGTCAGAGAGAGGGAGACACAGAATCTGAAACAGGCTCCAGGCTCTGAGCTGTCAGCACAGAGCCCGACGCGGGGCTCGAACTCATGGACCGTGAGATCATGACCTGAGCCGAAGTCGGCTGCTTAACCGACTGAGCCACCCAGGTGCCCCAATATTTTCAAAAATTCTGAATACATTTCGCCATTGCTTTGAAGCTAAAGAATAGAGTCTTTAACTTGGCTTCAAGGCTATGAATGACCTGGCCTTAAATTCCTCTTTTTCTCCATTCTCACCTGCTCTCCCTTGCCACCTGAGGTCCCTCCTGCCAGCCTTCTGTCTATTCTTCACAGGTTCCATCTTTCTTTCAGCCACATCCCCTTGGTCTGGAATGTTCTTCTCCATTTATTCACCTCCTCCCACACACACTTCCCAGGATTCATTTTTGTATTACACACTGCACCTCAAGTGTCATTTCCTCAGGAAAAATTCCCTTGACCTAGCAATCTAGTTGAGGTTTTTTTGCAATGTGATCTAAGTGGACACTGTCTTTCTCTTCACAGTGTTTATCTCATGCATACTCTCAATGAATGGACTTGAAGCCGTATGAAAGCTGATGCTATATTTGGTTTTGCTCACCACTGTGTTTCCAAACACAATCACATTGCCTAAAACTCAATCACTGCTTATTAAATAAATAAATACACTACATATCCAAAATTTAAATTGGATTATGTTCCCTTCATGCTGAAATCCTTTAACTAACCTTTCCTTGTGTTCAGGATAATGTTCAAACCTCTTTACATGGCTTGTAATTCATGTCAGGTCCTGCTTCCTTGTCAGTCCCCAACCTCACATCGCATCATAACGGTCACATTATACCAGTGTTTACGAAACACCTAGTATGTGCCGGATGATATTACATGCAGAGGATTGAATGATAAGCAGGATAAATACTGAGAATAAATACACTTATAGAAATTATAGTCTGGGACAGGCATTGAATGAGCAATGGCAACTTTGATTAATCAAATGTTGTGTCAGTGGTGAAAACACTCCTTCCTTCACATGTAATGTTCCAGTCACCATAGCAAGTTATTTTGTTTCTTAAATAATCACTTGTTCCGTGTTCCCTGCACACGATGCTCTGTCTTTCTTTCCAACATAGGCACACGTGCATTTCCTATAGTGACCTTTCCCCACTCCTCACCCCACTTTGCCTGTCTTGCTGTTTCTCACTAAAATTAAGATCTGTCCAATATTGTCCCTTCCTACAGCACCTTGTACTTCTGCTACCTTCACCCTTACAGCTCTGCCAGTGTCTCTTACTTCACAGGATGCTCCAGGACGGTAAGCCTGCATCTGGTTTGGTGAAACATACACTAGATACTCACTAATTAGATCTTGATTAAATGAATGAGAGTCAAGTGGACCGATGGTCAAAGTGCCCAGAGTACAGGGATGTTACTATGTGCCACATGAGGAATAATTTGTGTAGCAGCTCGGATGCCTTATTTAACCAGGAAAACGTTTTATCTGGGATACAGTTTTAGCCAAAGCACATGTGGAATTACCGATGTATGGTTTCTCACATTCAGGCAACAAGATGAACTGTAAATTGGCAAGAAGATTCCAGCTGTCGGCAAGGACACTATTATTAACTTGAATCCTTTCTTGCACAGTCTTACCGCCACCCTTCCCGGGTGGGGTGTTAGAAAAAGCTGGAGATTCTTGAGTAAAAGCTACTTAGAGACAATTTTTTTGGTGTTCCTATCCCTGACCAGATAGGACCACGTCATATCCTATCAGAAGCAGGGAGGCTAGCAAACAGGGTTTTCCTGGATGTGCTGACGGAGACCACTGTTGCACTCAACCAGTTCTGCCAAACGGCCATGGTAATAGTTCATCTTGCTCAGTGTTAGAGCCCAAGAGGGGTTGGGAAACATGAGTGTGATTCCTGACTTGAAAAAGACAGATATTTAAAATAATGAGTTCGTGGTATAGGAAATAATGTGACACATATCTTTGTAGGTGTTGGCAAGGAGCCACTTGTCAAAGAGACCCGGAATAGTGCTTGGGGAGTTCCCACAGACTTGGGCCCCTATATTTTGGAAACTTGGCTGTATTTATGTTGTTTTTTCCCTCTGATTATTTTTACTTTGTTCTTTCTTAGCACTTAATAAGCTTCTCTTTGAAAATGTCCCAAATATGCAATGAGACACCAAGGAAAAGTATATGTCTTGTGTTGTTAAAAGATAAACTGAGCGAGGTACGTAAAGCTTTCGAGGCATTTATTTGAATGAACATCGACTAGAATCCGAAGGCAGCACCAAACGGAAAGTGGTTGGATGCCCTCAGCCAATAGGCGTTGGGGAAAGGCAGAGGCAGAGCAAGGGAATGATTTGATTGGCTAGAGCTTAAGCTGCCTTATTTGGGAAAGCCTCTTTGGCCGTTTGTGATTGGTTGTTCTTAGGTTTCCTTTCTCAGCTGCGAAGCATTTAGAGGAACTGACCGTGGCTTAGGTTTCGGTTTGCTTAAGCAGTCCGCCGAGGCGTTAGAGCCACCCCCGTCAAGTGGCCTCCGTGTTTGATTGCTTGAATAAGTGTTTTCTTCGGTTGATTTGTTTTGATATGTGTTACCAGGTACGGTCATAATACTGAAAGGCGTGTTACTCTCTGGAGGGTCAAGCAGAGAGGCGGGGCAGCAAGGGTTACGGTGAGGGAGGCTGACACAGAGGGATAGCAAGAGTAAGAGTGACTCCACTTGTACCCTCGTTTACCCACATTTAGATCCTTCTGCCCTCTATTGAATGAAAAATTCAGTTTTCAGAGTCTGATACTGCGGCACAATCTATAAAGACCACACAGCTCAGAATTTAATGCCTTAATGTCTTTATTACCAAGAATGTTCCCAGGGTGGTGGTGGTGGTGGTGATGATGATGATTTATAACAAAGTATTAATGTTTTTAGTCACAGCTTCCATGTCCAACTTAGAATACTTTTAACGGTCATTTATTTATTCTGATCGCAGATCTTATTACAGGAGTCAACACAGACCCACATGGAAGTGTTGCAATTTATTTTATGATTTTGGTATTTTGGAGAGGATTGATAAGCCATTGAGAGAGTTTTGTGTGCCATTAATCATAAAAGAGAAAGAAAAAAGAAAGAAAAGAAAGCAAGCCAAAAAAGAAAAACAAGAAAAAGAAAGTACCTTTCTCCAGAATGAACTGTATCAGTTGTTAGCCAAGAGAAATGTAAAATGGCCTGCACCTTTGGGTTATTGCTTTGCATTTAAATGCTCATAACTGTTTTAGAAAGCTTGACGCCCACACCACAGGATCTTGCTCCTCTTTAATTTTCTCTAATTTGTGTAGTGAATAACCAAATACTCATAATGCAATTAGAAGATAATCAGGCTTGTAATTATGTTAATTGCTGGAGACTTACATCAATCCTCCAGCAAAGTGATAGGATTTCAGGGGAACTATTACCATAGTGAGAGAGTGAGGGGGAGACTGAGATGGGTGGCTCCAGAAACTGATGAACAGCTTTGGTCTGTATCATTGAATACACACTGAGGGGACAGTAGAGCCATGCAGCCGAGGGGCCTTCGGGGGGAATGCTCAGAAAATGGTTTTAGGTTCCGGCAGATCAACCTCTTTTGTTAGTTTTCTTCCCATAAATAATTACATTGTCCACCTGTTCTATCATAAGAAGCCTAATTCAAAGAAAGCAGATAAATAGGTGAAAGAGAGAAGTACTTTTTGCCTATTAGCACTGTATTCCACATTCCTGAAAATCCAGCAACACAAAACAAGACATTGCTATTGTCTGTACTTCTATATGGTAAGTGTCTCTTTCTCATATGACAACCAAATGGCCAAGCTATAACTCTGTTGTAAAATCTGTCTTTAGATTGCTACTCACCCAACAAATCTTCATGGCTTGCACATTAAATTTACTTCTAAATACAATCAATTGCAATATTAATAATAACTGTCATGTTTTCTCTAGAATCAGCTGGAGCTAAGCTAGACATCCTGGAGGATGCTTTGGGACAGCTTTTCTTGCCTTCTTCATTAGTAACAACAGTCCGAGAAGCCTATTCTCTCCTTTCCTTTGCCCGTGTCTGCTGTGTGGTGTGGCAGGGAGACAAGGCCTATGATACGGTGTAAGTGTCCTTTTTTTTTTTTTTTTTAATTTTTTTTTTTCAACGTTTTTTATTTTTGGGACAGAGAGAGACAGAGCATGCACGGGGGAGGGGCAGAGAGAGAGGGAGACACAGAATCGGAAACAGGCTCCAGCCTCCGAGCCATCAGCCCAGAGCCTGACACGGGGCTCGAACTCACGGACCGTGAGATCGTGACCTGGCTGAAGTCAGACGCTTAACCGACTACGCCACCCAGGCGCCCCTGTCCTTTTTTTTTTTAATGTTTGTTTATTTTTATTTTTGAGAGAGAGACACGCAGAATGTGAGCAGGGTAGGGGCAGAGAGATAGACACACACAGACTCCAAAGAAGGCTCCAGGCTCTGAGCTGTCAGCATGGAACCCACCATGGGACTCAACCCTATGAACCATAATCATGACCTGAGCCAAAGTCAGATGCTTAAAGGACTGAGCCACCCAGGCACCCCTTAACTGCTCCTTAAAAAAGGTTTAGGCCACCACATTTTTACTACCTCATGAACTTAAAATTACTTCACAAAGAGACATGGAGAAAAGGGAACACTTGTGCACTGTTAGTGGGAATGTAAAACAGTATAGAGTTTCCTTGAAAAATCAAAAATAGAACTGCTATGTCATCCAGCAATTCCGCTTTTGACTGTATACTGGAAGAAAAGGAAATTACTGTTTTGAAGATGTATGTGTACTTTTATGTTCATTGTAGCATTGTTTATGGCAGTCAAGACATGGAAACAACCTAAGTGTCCACTGATGGATCAAAAGATAAAATGTGGAATATCTACATACAGATAGATATAGATAGATAGATAGATAGATAGATAGATAGATACACACAATGAAATATTATTCAGCCAGGAAAAAGAAGGGACTCTTACTGCTTGTCAAGGTATGGTTGACCTTGAGGGCATGATGCTAAGTTAAATAAGTCAGAAAAATACAGATATTGTATGATATTACTTATATGTGGAATCTGAAAAAAACTGAACTCAAGGGCACCTGGGTGCCTCAGTTGGTTTAAGTGTCTGATTCTTGATTTCGGCTCAGGTCATGATCTCATGGTTCTACTATCGGCACAGAGCCTGCTTGGAATTCTCTCTCTCCCTCTCTCTCTGTCCCTCCCCATACTTTCTCCTCAAAATAAATAAATAAATAATAAATAAATAAATAAATAAACATTTAAAAAAGTAAAAAAAAAATAAAAAAATAAAAAAGTAAAAAAAACAAAACAAAGCAAAAACCAAAAAAAACTGAACTCATAGAAGCAGAGAACAGATTGGTGTTTGCCAGAGGGGAGAGGGGGGAGGGGAGGGAGAAATGGGTGAAGATGGTTAAAAGGACAAACTTCCAGTGGTTAGACTAATAACTTCGGGGGTTGTAAAGTACAGCACAGTGACTCTCCGTTAACAATAATGTATATTTAGAAGTTGCCAAGAAAGAGTAGATCTTAAATGTTCTCTTCCCAGAAAAATTGCAACTGTGAAGTGATGGATGTTAACTAAACTTATTTTGGCAATTGTTTTGCATTATATACATACATCAAACCATGACGCTGCTCACGTTAAACTGATACAATATTATATGTCAATTATATCTCAATAAAATTGGGAAAAAATAAAGGAGGAAAAAAAGACCATTGGTCATTTAATGGACATAGAGAGGTTGGTCAGAACTGATGCTAAATTATATTTAATCACCATTGTCCCCTTGGTTAAAAGGGGAAAAAATGACCTCACAGATGTTTTGTTTATAATCTGAGAATAAAGGACGAAGAGATCTTCTGAGTAGTATTTAGCTGAATGCCGCCTATCAATTAGGAGTAAGATAAATTGAAAGGCTTTCTGAATTTCAAATGTATGCGCACTAAAATGACCCTCTACAGCAGAGACAGGGCCATAAAAACCAAATCTCTACTGCCAGTGCTAGAGTCAGTGTTAATACACACAACAGCACATTCCTATCATAACTTATATTTGATATCCTTAATGTCAACATGAAGTGACAAATTTGGGTTTGTAGTTCACCATATGTTTACTGCTTCTAGGCCACTTGGGAAGCATATTGCAACTATACAGAGCATAATTAAACTGTAAGAATGTGATAAGCTGAGTTAAATAAGGTACGTTACATAATACTCATCAATTTTGCCACGTTTTTGATTAACTGTTAGCCATTTAAGCCAGCACAGGTTCTAAGCATTTATGAAAATTTGAGTCATGAGAATGACCCACGTTATTACATTTTACTGGCTGCTTGAAAGCCAGAGAGGAAAATATACGCTAAACCCAAAACTATTTTAAAGAAGGTAGTTCCTCAGAAGGTTATCGGTCAACAGGCAATTTATTTGAAAATAGCAGGATGAGGCTATCATCGATAAAAAGAGTAACCATCAGTTACAAATATTCAAGAACAAATGAGGGATTTGAAAAAAAGCCAAATTTTGTGAAAAGGAGTGATAGGAAAATATATTACTCATAGAAACTAGAAACTTTTCCTGTAACTTATTTATGGTTGGCAAATTGTCCAAAAACCTAATTAGACAAGCTGATGTTCTTGGAAGAGATCTCAGACCGGCTCATTACATTAACTCCATAAATTTGTTCTTTCAGAAATCCCCAAGTAGGCAACTAATCATACAGAGAGTTTCTTGCCTTTTTCTCATTCTTTAATTTCAACTTTTATCATTGGCTAGAGTTTTATTTTTACTGCACACAGAAGTAATTGACCCAGAAAAATTTATTTAGCTTATAAACCATCACTTTAAATCAGATGCAGGTTTAGAGATAATTCGATTAACATTCTACTATGATTTTTCATTAATATAAAAATATGAGTTTCAACTTCAACCTCTTTAGTTTATATAATGAGAATAAAATTTATGATAGTGTGGAATTCATGTGAGGAAGGGAAGGGTGCTCATCCTGAAAACTGTATGTTAGAGATTGAAATTGGTTTCACAAACATTTGCTTATTTTGTTAAAAAATTTCTTTTATTGGGGTGCCTGGGTGGCTCAGTTGGTTGAGTGACTGACTTCGGCTGAGGTCATGATTCTTGTGGTCTGTGAGTTTGAGCCCCGCGTCGGGCTCTGTGCTGACAGCTCAGAGCCTGGAGCCTCCTTGGGATTCTGTGTCTCCCTCTCTCTCTGCCCCACTCCCCCACTCATGCTCTGTCTGTCTCTGTCTCAGAAATAAATAAACATAAAATTTTTTTTTATATTTCTTTTATTTATTTGAGAGAAAGAGACAGAGCACATGAGCAAGGGAGGGAGGCGCAGAGAGAGAGGGAGACAGAATCCCAAGCAGCCTCCACACTGTACCAGAGCAGAGCCCGACGTGGGGCTTGAAGCTACAAACTGTGAGATCATGACCTGAGCTGACGTCAACAGCTGGACACTTAACCAACTGAGCCATCCGGGCACCCACAAGCATTTGTTTCTTTTTGGTCACTTCTCAAGGTCATGGAACAGTGAAGTGTCAATGGCGGAAGACTAATCCCAGTGACTGGTCAAACTCATAATGAATAGGTGGCTTATATTCTAACTAGAGGCAGGTAAATATACTATATACCATTTATAAATAAGTTTTCTGTATGAAGTAGATGGGGTATAGCCTTTTCCATATTAAAATATCACATTTTAGACCAATTTGTTTTAAGAAATATTAGGAAAAGAAATTAAAAAAAAATACATGTTGCTTTTATATTCTTTCCTTTCTCTTACCAATGTGCTTTCCCTATGTTCCAACTTATCCTATAATCAACAAATTTAGGTCTGTGCAGATTTTCCCCAAATTGTGTCCAGGTTTCTATTAAATCTGTGGCAATTTTAGCTTATCCCACTTCATGCTGATTTATTTCCTTACTTGTTAAAATACTTCAAATGAGTGATTAATGCAATGGAGAGTAGCTAAAACCTGTATTTAAAGTTTAAAAGATTATTGCGCTCAGACATGCTGAGAGTATTAAAAAATTGAAGGAAAGTGGCTAGACATGAACTCTGAAATTACTTTACTTAAGAACTAGTATTTGTCAAAATCAAGCTTATGGCTCTGGACAGGGACATTCAAGGCGTGTTTTAAGGGTAAATATTTCAGCTGTATAACCTGAAATCCTCTGTGAAAACTTTAAAAAGAATTGCCTTAAGCTACAACTAAATTATTTAAGGCTTGTTCTTTTTCAAGTTTAATTTGTATCCCTAAATGATATTAATAGTCAAAAAGAGATTCAAAGTTGAAAATGGATGTATGCCATTGATGTGATAAAATCAAAAACAAAAACCGGTACTTTGTGTACTAACATGAAAATTAACCTTATCTGGTTTATAGGGGAAAAACAAAACAAAACAGAACAAAACAGAAAAAGGAGAGAAAAAAATAAGGACTGTTTTTTTGTTTTGTTTTGTTTTGTTTTGTTTTACAAGTCCAATATTTTGTAATCATTTTTCTCTGGTTAAAAGATGGCTCGCAGTTTGCTTAAAGGATTTGGATTGTTGAGGAGGAGGAGACGGCCATCATCTCTGCTGGAGTTAAAAGAGGAGTCATATGTGGTTTTCATTCATGGAGTAGAAACTATTTCCAAGAAAAGGATGTAGAAACGGTAAAACTTTTGAGGAGATATATATAGACTATTGTTGATATGTGTTCCTCTGTAGTCTTAAGAGTAATATAAGCCTACAGCTATCAAGGCTTGACTTGAAAGAAATCTTTGAAAAATTGACCAAAAGGACACGTTAGTTTAGAGAAAAGTAACCTCTTTGTGTTTGCATGGTCATGGAAGTGAAGATATTGAAAAACGAGATAGAAATTAGATTTAGGGGCGCCTGGGTGGCGCAGTCGGTTAAGCGTCCGACTTCAGCCAGGTCACGATCTCGCGGTCCGTGAGTTCGAGCCCCGCGTCAGGCTCTGGGCTGATGGCTCGGAGCCTGGAGCCTGTTTCCGATTCTGTGTCTCCCTCTCTCTCTGCCCCTCCCCCGTTCATGCTCTGTCTCTCTCTGTCCCAAAAATAAATAAAAAACGTTGAAAAAAAAAAAAAAGAAATTAGATTTAAAATATACACAATAGCGTAAGTTCATTAAAAGCACAGTCAGTGATATTGGGAAGGTTATAAACCTTGAATGAAGGAATATTATTATAAAAAGGGCATGTAAATCTAAAAACCCACATAACTCTGTTTTTAAACCAAAAATATACCTTGAGAGAGAAACAAGTCTTAGGCACCAACACTTCATATAAAGGCTTATATAAATAAATCAAATATGGTATTCGATTTCACAAGAAGTTCAGAATATGCCCTTGTGCAAATACCATTTATAACTAAGGAAACATGTACCCTTTTCAACAATTTGTGGTATAAAATAAAACAGTAATTCTGATTACCACACATTTGTTAGTTATGTTAAAATTAATGTTGGCTTACTAAAACATGTCTTTATAGGAATGACAGTGAAGGTGTGTTTGTGAGTTATAAGACTCTAAGCTATTTATTAGTTATTTGAAGTCATATTGGGAAATGATACCTATGGAGAAATCCTAAGTAAATGGGAAATTAAGAAAATAATTGAATCACCGAATTATGATGATGCCTTTGGGGAGTATGAATTGCCAAACAAGCCTGGTCTACTTGACAGGTTCCCTTATAGGAACTGAAGAGAAAACCCTCCTTCTGGTTATTCAAATGAATACTTTAATTATTATTTTTGTTAAAGCATCCTGCTATTACTGGTATGGAATGAGGAATCCATAAAGCATTTTGATTAAGCACACTAAAATTGTGTTTCTCCAGTTAATATATGAACTGAATTAGAATTTATTGAAGATAAAAATGTCACTTTAGATATGTAATAACTCCTGCGGTCTCAAATGAATGGTAATATCTCAAATGGATGATAAAAGATTAAGTCCATTTTACATAATAACTCATGTAATTTAGAAAGCAATTGGCTGGGTGGAAAAGGGCTCTGTTTTTAATACTTCTGATTTTCCTGTAAATGGAATAGAATTGTGGTGCAAATACAATCCTAAATAGTAAATAACTCTCTTGCTCTTCAAATCTAGATTTTAGTTTTCAATGGATCATGATTTGTAAAAGTAACACACAAATGTTCATCTTAAGACTACTGGTAAACCAAATCACTCTTCTCTGATATCTCTGGTGTTTGTTTCTTATCTGATTTTAAATATTCCTTAAATAAGTTAATCTTAGCCATAGTCTAGATTTATAGCAGGGTCTCCATGGTCTTAATCTCACCTAATGTAAATACATACAAATAATCTTCCTTAAAAGAAAAAGATTTTAACTTTTGGGCTAGTTTAGATTTACAGAAAAATTTAAGAGATAGTAAAGAGTTTCCACATACCTTCACCCAGCTTCCTTCTTTATTAATATTTTTGTATTAATATGATACATTTGTTACCATTAAGGAACCATCGATACATTATTATTAACTAAAGTCTATCATTTATTTGGATTGCCTTCGTCTGTTTCAGGATCCAGGATCCCACACTCCCTTTGGTCATTATATTTCTTTAGGCTCTGCCTGGCTGTGAAAGTTTCCCACTTTAGTCATTTTTTTAAAGTTTATTTATTTTGAGAGAGAGAGAGAGAGGGCGCGAGAGAGCAAGAGCATGCGTGAGCAGGGGAAGGGCAGAGAGACAGGCAGAGAGAGAATCCCAAACATGCCCCATGCTTAGCGCCGAGCCTGATGGGAGGCTCCATCCCAGGACTGTGACATCAGGACCTGAGCTGAAATACAGTCAGCTGCTCAACTGATTGAGCCACCCAGGTGCCCCTCATTTTCCTCATTTTTGATGACCTTGACAGTTTGGAGGAGCACTGGTCAGGTTTTGTGGGATGCCTTTCTATTGGAGTTTTTCTGATGTTTTTCTCATGAATAACCTCCTTTTGCTCTCACTTCTCATTTCTCCTACTGCGACCACAGTGTTTGCTGTGCCTGAGTAGGATCCTGAGAAGGACTTTATCACTGGTGAGCTTTTGGAGAATTCCACGAGTGCAAAGAGATTGTTTCTCTTCCTTGGGAGTGAATAGCTCCTAGGTGACAAGTTTCTTCTAAAATTGAGAACAAGCAGTACTCTATCCACCTGGATCATCAGATTCTGTTGCCTTTATTGTAGATTCAAATTCCCTGCCTCACAGACTCTGCTGGAGGCTGTTTTAAGTTACCCGGAAAAGGAATTTAAAGTTATACAAATCTGATGACCTAAAGTCATTAAATAAAATAGAAAAATGAACAGTATTTTAACCTGTTTCATCACACGGTCAGAAGTACTTCTAGTAGGTGGCAAAATATACCTCTGCACTCTCTATATTTACCCCAAATCCATGTCTGATCAACGATGCAATTTTCTCCTTTCACAGAACGTAAAGCTTTCCTAACAGTTATATGTCATATGAAATGAAATCCTTGTAAAGGTTAGAAATCTGCCAAATAGCATTCAATACATGTTTACTAAGTAATAACTGATTGAATAAATAAGGAATTACATATTTTTGATCCATGTGACCGTAGGCAAATGTTATTCGTAGATCATTGGATGCTTACTGTGTGAAAGATATTGTTCTGCGTGTCCTAGGTGAAGGAAATATGAAAAAAAAAAAAAAAGAGCCATATGTAGCTCCCTCTGCTATCTCTGGATTTTCTTCTGACCTGCCCTTCTGTACCTCTAGAGAATCCTTGACACTAAGATCATGGGCTTGGTGATTATCATTCTTTCCCATATTTTATCTTGGGAAAGATTATTTATTTATCTATTTTAATTTTTTTTAATTAATAAAAATTTAATTTTTTAAATGTTTATTTATTTTTGAGAGAGAGGCAGAGAGAGAGAGAGAGAGAGAGAGAGAGAGAGAGAGAGTGTGTGCAAGAAGGGGGAGGGGCAAAGAAGGAGAGAGACACAGAATCCAAAGCAGGCTCCAGGCTCTGAGCTGTTAGCACAGAGCCTGATGCGGGGCTCCAACTCATGGACAGCGAGATCATGCCATGACCCGAACTCAGATGCTTAACCAACTGAGCTGCCCAGGCGCCCCACATTTTTTAAACATTTTTAAGTTTTATTTAAACCCAAGTCGGTTAACATAGAGTGTAATAATAATTTCAGGAGTAGAATTTAGTGATTCATCACTTACATATACATATACACCCCGTGCTCACCGTAACCAGTGCCCTCCTTAATGCCCATCCCCCATCTAGCCCATCCCCCACCCAATACCCCTCCAGCAACCCTTAGTTTGTTCTCTGTATTTAAAGAGTCTCTTATGGTTTGCCTTTTTTGGGAAAGATATCCAACCATTCTGAGCCTCAGTTTTATTTTACTAAAATGGGAATGATGCTATCTATACCACAGGTTATTGTGAGAATTATATGAGGCACAATATGGGAAAGGAGGGGTCCAACACTCTGCCCTTGACACAGATTCCTCAATATCAAATCCCCCTCTTCTCCTTGCCCTCCATGCTTTTCTGAAGTCTTCTCTAGTACCACCTGTGTTTTGTTAGCCCTTTCCCTTTCATATTTTGGTCTCACTTTAAGACTTACATTTAGTACAAACATTTTTGTTCTTTTTTCCTCTGCCCCCAAATCTTTGCTATCACTTCCCTTATCCTTTCTCCTGATAGTATCAGCCTGTGTTTGCATTTCCTGGTTTTTTGTTTATTTGTTTAAAAACATTTTTTTAACCATTTACTTAATGTTTGAATAACAGAGAGAGACAGAGTATGAGTAGGGGGCCTGAGGGGGGCGCAAAGAAACAGGGAGTCACAGATTCTGAAGCAGGCTCCAGGCTCTGAGCTGTCAGCACAGAGCCCCATACGAGGCTCAAACCGAGGAACCATGAGATCATGACCTGAGCTGAAGTCAGATGCTTAACCAACTAAACCAACTAAACTCAAGCACCCCATGTTTGTTTTTTAAATACAATAAAGCCAAGCTAACCCAGCACAAAACTCAAGGGTCTAGGATACCGAACAAAGTTATTGAACATGGCTTCCAGAAAAATTGTGCCCTCTGTTGATTGGTAGAGGCAGAACTCAGATGGCAGAGGCTTAATGGGTGGCCAGATGTGAAGAAATGCAAGTGAACACTGTGGATTATTTTTGAAGATTATCAGAAAAAGGAAAAAGAATGAAAGGTGCTGTTAGAATTCCCCCAAAGGATGAGAGTAAATAGGAAAATGAGAACAGTAAGGGAAAGTTAAACCAGGCAAAGTTCTATTGGTAAAAGGACCCTCCCCTCCCCTCTCTCCCCTCCCCTCCCCTCTTCTCCCCTCCCCTCCCCTCTTCTCCCCTCCCCTCCCCTCTCCTCTCCCTTTTCTCCTCTCTCCCCCTCTCTGTATCTTCCTGTCTTCTGTTTGTGGAACTATAATTAAAAGTATGTTAAGTGTGGGGCGCCTGGGTGGCTCAGTTGGGTAAGCATCCAACTTCAGCTCAGGTCATGATCTCACCGGTTTGTGAGTTCGAGCCCTGTGTCAGGCTCTGTGCTGACAGCTCAGAGCCTGGAGCCAGCTTTGGTTTCTGCGTGTCCTTCTCTGCCCCTCTTCGCTCGTGCTCTGTCTCTGTCTCTCAAAAAGTGAATAAACATTAAAAAAAATATTTTAAAAATGTATGTTAAGTGAAAAATATTCCATGTTTATGACAGAAAGACTTCATACTGTTAAAATGTCTGTTCTTTCCAAATTGACCTTAGATTCAATGCAATCTCAATTAAAATCCCAAGAAGTTATTTTGCAGTTATTGACAATAGATAACAATAGGTGACTGCTACCGAATAAAGAGCCCAGAAATATAGACCCACAGAAATATAGTCAATTGATCTTGTCAAGAGAGCAAAAAACTTTAATGGAGAAAGGATAGTTTGAAGAAAACAAAAAAACGGAGGAGCCAAGATGGCAGAACAGCATGAACATTTTTTGTGTGTCTCGCGTCCATGAAATTCAGCCAGACCAACACTAAACCGTCCTGCGCACCTAGAAAACTGATCTGAGGACTAACACAAGAATCTCCACAACCTGAACCACAGAATTCAGCAGGTATGCGGCACTGAGAGGTGAACTTGGGAAGCAAGAAGCCACGGCGGGCAGGGAGGTGCGGGCAGAGGACTGAAACGGGGGGAGAATACAGGAAAAGCACCCCATCCCCAAAAGCAGCTGGAGAGAAAGTGGAAAATTGGAAACAGCTGCAGGGACTGAACTAAAAAGGGAGAAAGGAGAAAGGAGAGGGTTTAAATTCCATTAAGACTGTAAACAAGGGGAGCGCAGCCTGCAACTGCGCAGCTCCCTACCTGGCGGTGCTCTGGTGGGAAGGGCGAATCCCCAGGAGCAGAGTGGGGTCTGGGAGGCGCTCGGGCCACACGGGGAGAAGCGGCTCCACTGCTGGAAGGACATTTGGTGGAGACGGTTGAAGCCACCTGGTCCCGGCAGACCCCCAAAACGGCCACAGTCGCTGGTGCTGGAACAAGGTCGTCGAGGGTGAAGCCCGCTGCCAGGCGTGTGTTGTGATTTTCCATAATCCCTGAGACACTGCTGCTACACTACCTTTTTCTCACGACCTTTTTCTGGGGCGGGCTGGCACCTGGCCGCAGTCTCGGGGCTCCAGCAGCAGGGTCCAGCGGGCGTTCCTGGCTGCAGCTGACATTCGGCTGTTGCTCATTCGGCCATTGCTCCATGAGACCCTCCCGCAGAGGGGCCGAACCGATCAAGGCCTCAGTACGTCAGAAGTAAGGGGCGGGAAAAACAGCTGCATCTGAGACAAAACTCAGGAGAGAGGTACTGCCTGGGGCCTGGTCACGGACAGTGGAAAAGGGGGGAGTGGATGAAAGCTGAAGACAGAGGACCGGTGTGCGATTGCTGATGGGGAGGACAGACAGGGTAGCTGGAGGACGCCATTTTCACACTCCCGCGCATGCGCATACTTACCAGCGCTGCAACAATCCACCCCGGGAGGCTAGCAGCGCCATCTAGTGGAGAACGGAGCTGTCACACCGAGCCCCGCCCAAGTGGGCCAACCTCGCTCTTCAAGAACACAAGTCTCACCGCCTGCTTAGTTTATGGACTATAAAGCGCTTCATAGTCTGACTTCTAGGGGAAAATGAAATAACTTCAGTCGTATTTCAGTCTGTTAGCAGGTCCATCTGTTCAATTTTCTTTTTTTTTTCTCTTTTCCACTTTTCTTTTTCTTAAATACAGAAAGAGAAAAAATTAATTTTTATTTTTAATTTTTATTAAAAATATTTTTCATTAAATTTTTTTACTATATTTTTTACTTTCGTGTAAATTTTTTCAAATTCGATTTTACTTCCATCATTTTATTTTAGTCTACTTCAGTGTATTCACCTTTTCAAATTTTCAAATGATTTCCTTTTTTTTCTTTCTTTCTTTTCCTGTTTATTTTTTCTCTCTTTTGTTTCTTTTCTTTTTCTTGAATACAGAAAGAGAAAAAATTCATTTTAATTTTTAATTTTTATTAAGATATTTTTCTTTCATTTTTTCCACTGTATTCTTTACTTTTGTATACATTTTTTTCAAATTCTATTTTACTTCCATCATTTCATTTTAGTCTACTTCAGTTTATTCATATTTTCAAATTCTCAAATGATTTCCATTTTTTTTCTCTTTTCCCCCGCTTTTTCTCTAATCTCTCAAACCTCTTTCCACACTGAAACCAAAACACACCTAGGATCTAGCATCATTTATTCGATTTTTTATGTGTGTGTGTTTTCAATTTTAATATTTTTTTAATTTTAATTTTTTTAATTTTAATTTTTCTACCTCATTAATTCCTTTTCTCCATTCAAAATGATGGAACAAAGGAATTCACTCCAAAAGAAAGAGCACGAAGAAACGACAGCCAGGGATTTAACCAACACAGATACGAGTAAGATGTCTGAACCAGAATTTAGAATCATGGTAATAAGAATACTAGCTGGAGTCAAAAATAAATTAGAATCCCTTTCTGCGGAGATAAAAGAAGTAAAAACTAGTCAGGATAAAACAAAAAATGCTATAACTGAGCTGCAATCATGGATGGATGCTGCAGCAGCAAGGATAGATGAGGCAGAACAGAGAATCAGTGATATAGAGGACAAACTTATGGAAGATAATGAAGCAGAAAAAAAAAAAGAGGGCAATTAAGGACAAAAAAGCACATTTTAAGAATTAGAGAAATCAGTGACTCATTAAAAAGGAACAAGATCAGAATTATAGGGGTCCCAGAAGAGGAAGAGAGAGAAATAGGGGTAGAAGGGTTATGTGAGCAAATCTTAGCAGAAAACTTTCCTAACCTGGGGAAAGACACGGACATCAAAATCCAGGAAGCACAGAGGACTCCCATTAGATTCAACAAAAACCAGCCATCAATGAGGCATATTATAGTCATATTCGCAAAATACTCAGGCAAGGAGAGAATCATGAAAGCAGCAAGGGAAAAAAAGTCTCTAACCTACAAGAGAAGATAGATCAGGTTTGCAGCAGACCTATCCACAGAAACTTGGCAGGCCAGAAAGGAGTGGAGGGACATATTCAGTGTGCTGAATCAGAAAAATATTCAGCCAAGAATTCTTTACCCAGCAATGCTGTCATTCAAAATAGAGGAGAGATAAAGTTCCCCAGACAAACAAAAATTAAAGGAGTTTGTGACCACTAAACCAGCCCTGCAAGAAATTTTAAGGGGGACTCTCTGAGGGGAGAAAAGATGAAAATATAAATACATACATACATACATGCTTACCAAAAGCAACAAAGATTAAAAAGGACCAGAGAACACCACCAGAAACTCCAACTCTACAAGCATCATAATGGCAATAAATTCATATCTTTCAGTACTCACTCTAAACATCAATGGACTCAATGCTCCAATCAAAAGACATAGGGTAACAGAATGGATAAGAAAACAAGATCCATCTATATGCTGCTTACAAGAGACCCACTTTAGACCTAAAGACACCTTCAGATTGAAAGTAAGGGGATGGCGAACAATCTATCATGCTAATGGTCAACAAAAGAAAGCTGGAGTAGCCATACTTATATCAGAAAATAAAGACTGTATCAAGAGATGCAGAAGGGCATTATATCGTAATCAAGGGGTCTATCCGCCACAAAGATCTAACAATTGTAAACATTGATGCGCTGAATGTGGAGGCACCCAAATATATAAATCTATTAATCACAAATATAAAGAAACTCATAGATAGTAATACCATAATAGTAGGAGACTTCAACATCCTACTCAAAGCAATGGACAGATCATCTAATCAAAAAATCAACAAGGAAACAATGGCTTTGAATGACACACTGGACCAGATGAACTTAACAGATATATTCAGAACATTTCATCTGAAAGCAGCAGAATACACATTCTGCTCCAGTGCACATGGAACATTCTCAAGAATAGACCATATACTGGAACAGAAATCAGCCCTCAGCAAATACAAAAAGATCGAGATCATACCGTGCATATTTTTAGACCACAACGCTGTGAAACTCGAAATTAACCACAAGAAGAAATTTGGAAAGGTAACAAATATTTGGAGACTAAAGAACATCCTACTAAAGAATGAATGGACTAACCAAGCAGTTAAAGAGGAAATTAAAAAGTATATGGAAACCCATGAAAATGATAACACCACAACCCAAAAACTCTGGGATGCCACAAAGGGGGTCATAAGAGGAAAGTATATAGCAATCCAGGCCTTCCTAGAGAAGGAAGAAGGATCTCAGATACACAACCTAACCTTATGCCTTAAAGAGCTGGAAAAAGAACAGCAAATAAAATCCAAACCAGCAGAAGACAGGAAATAATAAAGATTAGAGCAGAAATAAATGCTATCAAAACCAAAAAAACAGAACAGATCAATGTAACCAGAAGCTGGTTCTTTAAAAGAATTAACAAAGATGATAAACCACTAGCCAGCTGGATCAAAAAGAAAAAAAGAAAGGAACCAAATAAATAAAATCAAGAATGAAAGAGGAGAGATCACAACCAACACAACAGAAATAAAAACAATAATAAGAGAATATTATGAGCAATTACATGCCAATAAAGTGGGCAATCTGGAAGAAATGGACAAATTCCTAGAAATATATACACTAGCAAAACTGAAACAGGAAGAAATAGAAAATTTGAACAAACCCATAACCAGAAAGGAAATCGAATTAGTAATCAAAAATCTGCCAAAAAACAAGAGTCCAGGGCCAGATGGGTTTCCAGGGGAATTCTACCAAACATTTAAGGAAGAGTTAACACCTATTCTCTTGAAGCTGTTCCAAAAATTAGAAACGGAAGGAAAACTTCCAAACTCTTTCTATGAAGCCAGCATTACCTTGATTCCAAAACCAGACAGCGACCCCACTAAAAAAGAGACCTGTAGACCAATTTCCCCGATGAACATGGATGCAAAAATCCTCAACAAGATATTAGTCAACTGGATCCAACAATACATTAAAAAAATGATTCACCACAACCAAGTGGGATTTATACCTGGGATGCAGGGCTGGTTCAATATCTGCAAAACAGTGTGATTCATCACATCAATAAAAGAAAGGACAAGAAATATATGATCCTCTCAATAGATGCAGAGACAGCATTTGACAAAATACAGCATCCTTTCTTGATAAAAACCTTCAAGAAAGTAGGGACAGAAGGAGCATACCTGGAGATCATAAAAGCCATATATGAATGACCCACTGCTAATATCATCCTCAATGGGGAAAAACAGAGAGCTTTCCCCCTAAGGTCAGGAACAAGACAGGGATGTCCACTCTCACCACTGTTATTCAACATAGTATTCGAAGTCTTAGCCTCTGCCGTCAGACAACACAAAGAAATAAAAGGCATCCAAATCGGCCAGGAGGAGGTCAAACTTTCACTCTTCACGGATGATATGATACTCTATATGGAAAACCCTAAAGATTCCACCAAAAGACTGGTAGAACTGATTCATGAACTCAGCAAAGTTGCAGGATATAAAATAAACGCACAGAAATCGGTTGCATTCCTATACACCAACAATGAAGCGACAGAAAGAGAAATCAAGGAATTGATCCCATTTACAATTACACCAAAAACCATAAAATACCTAGGAATAAATCTAACCAAAAAGGTGAAAAATCTATATACTGAACACCATAGAAAGCTTATGAAAGAAATTGAAGAAGACACAAAAAAAATGAAAAAGATTCCATGCTCCTGGATAGGAAGAACAAATATTGTTAAAATGTCAATAGTACCCAAAGCAATCTACATATTCAATGCAATCCCTATCAAAATAACACCAGCATTCTTCACAGAGCTAGAACAAATAATCCTAAAATTTTTATGGAACCACAAAAGACCCTGAATAGCCAAAGCAATCTTGAAGAAGAAAACCAGAGCAGGAGGCATCACAATCCTGGACTTCAAGCTATACTGCAAAGCTGTAATCATCAAGACAGTATGGTACTGGCACAAGAACAGACACTCAGATCAATGGAACGGAATAGAGAACCCAGAAATGGACCCACAAACATATGGCCAACTAATCTTTGACAAAGCAGGAAAGAATATCCAATGGAATACAGTCTCTTCAGCAAGTGGTGCTGGGAAACCTGGACAGCGACATGCACAAGAATGAACCTGGACCACTTTCTTAAACCATACACAAAAATTAACTCAAAATGGATGAAAGACCTCAATGTAAAACAGGAAGCCATCAAAATCCTTAAGGAGAAAGCAGGCAAAAACCTCTTTGACCTCTGCTGCAGCAACTTCTTACTCAACATGTCTCCAGAGGCAAGGGAAACAAAAGCAAAAATGAACTATGGGGACCTCATCAAAATAAAAAGCTTCTGCACAGCAAAGGAAACAATCAGCAAAACTTAAAGGCAACCAACAGAATGGGAGAAGATATTTGCAAACAACATATCAGATAAAGGGTTAGTATCCAAAATCTATAAATAACTTCTCAAACTCAACATGCAAAAAACAAATCATCCAGTGAAGACATGGGCAAAAGACATGGATAGACCCTTCTCCAAAGAAGACATCCAGATGACCGACTGACACATGAAAAAATGCTCACCTTCACTCATCATCAGGGAAATACAAATCAAAACCACAATGAGATACCACCTGACACCTGTCAGAATGGCTCACATTAACAACTCAGGCAACAACAGATGTTGGTGAGGAGGATGCGGAGAAAGAGGATCTCTTTTGCACTGTTGGTGGCAATGCAAGCTGGTGCAACCACTCTGGAAAAGAGTATGGAGGTTCCTCAAAAACTAAAAATAGAACTACCCTATGACCCAGCAATTGCCCTACTAGGTATTTATCCAAGGGATCCAGGTGTGCTGTTTCGAAGAGACACATGCACCCCCATGTTTATAGCAGCACTATCAACAATAGCCAAAGTATGGAAAGAGCCCAAATGTTCATCGATGATGGATGAATGGATAAAGAAGATGTGGTATATATGTACAATGGAGTATTACTCAGCAATCAAAAAGAATGAAATCTTGCCATTTGCAACTATGTGGATGGAACTGGAGGGTATTATGCTAAGTGAAATTAGTCAGTTAGAGAAAGACAAATATCATATGACTTCACTCATATGAAGACTTGGAGATACAAATCAGATGAACATAAGGGAAGGGAAACAAAAATAATATAAAAACGGGGAGGGGGACAAAACATAAGAGACTCATAAATATGGAGAACAAACTGAAAGTTACAGGAGGGGTTGTGGGAGGGGGGATGGGCTAAATGGGTGAGGGGCATTAAGGAATCTACTCCTGAAATCATTGTTGCACTATATGCTAACTAATTTGGATGTAAATTTAAAAAAATTAAAATAAGAATGTAAAATAAAAAAAAGACATTAAAAAAAGCAGCCTGGAGCCTGCTTCCAATTCTGTGTCTCCCTCTCTCTCTGCCCCTCCCCCGTTCATGCTCTGTCTCTTTCTGTCTCAAAAATAAATAAACGTTAAAAAAAAAAAAAAGAAAACAAAAACAAATGGTGCTGAGACAATTGGAGGTAAAATGGAAGTAGGAGAAAATCGAGGTAATCCTTTATTTAGTGATCGATCCATATAAATTAGACTGATAAGTTGGTTTTTATTAAAATTAAAAATTCTGCTCAAAGACATGAGTAGAAGAATCCAAAGATAAGTCACAGAATGAAATATTTGCCAAACAAATACCTGATAAAGGACTGACAAGTCTGTTGTAGCGATCATATACAAAGAACTTCAAACCCACTAAGATAAAAACAGCCCAATTAAAAATGGATAAAAAAAATCTGAACAGACACTTTACCAAAGAAGATATATAGATTGTAGCAAAGTATGTGAAAAGATGCTCGACATCATTGTCATTAGGAAATTGCAAATTAAAGTAACAATGAGCTGTCATTATACACTTATTAAAATGACTAAAATTAAAAGAGAAGAAAACCCTGAAAGTATCAATTGCTAATGAGAATGCAATGCACCAGGGGCGCCTGTGTGGCGCAGTCGGTTAAGCGTCCGACTTCAGCCAGGTCACGATCTCACGGTCCGTGAGTTCGAGCCCCGCGTCGGGCTCTGGGCTGATGGCTCGGAGCCTGGAGCCTGTTTCCGATTCTGTGTCTCCCTCTCTCTCTGCTCCTCCCCCATTCATGCTCTGTCTCTCTCTGTCCCAAAAATAAATAAAAAAAAAAAAAAAAAAAAAAACGTTGGAAAAAAAAAGAGAATGCAATGCACCAGAACTCTCATTCATTGCTTTTGGGAATGCAAAAGAGGATAGCCACTTTAGAAGACAGCTGAATAGTTGTTAACCAAGCTAAATACAGTCTGACCATATGATTCAGCAATTGCATTTTTAGGTCTTTACACAACTGATTTGAAACTTAGGTCCACACAAAAAAATCTGCATGTGAATGTTTGTAACAATATTATTCAGAATGTCCAAAAACTGAAAGTAACCAAGTTGTCTTCAAATGGGTGAATGGATAAAACACGTTCTTGGTGCATCCAAACAATGAAACGTTATTGAATAATTTTAAAAATTGGGCTACTGACCCCCCAAAAGACACCTAAATGCATATTGCTTAATGAAAGAATCCTAAATGCGTATTGTTTAATGAAAGAAGCCAACCTGAACGGCTACATACAGTGTGATTTTAATACTGTAAAGAGGCGACCCAAAAGTGGCCATTTTGGTTGGCCATTGAGCTTTATGTTTTATCGGTCTTACATGATGAGGTCGCCCAACTGAAGCCTAAATTTTCAAGGATCAGCAAATTCTTCAGAACAAAAGTGGGCTTCAGTATTTTGGTCGCTGCCCCCCTCTGTTTGTGTTTCTGTTCTTCTATTTTGGCCTGCTAGTACTTTACTTTTTTGCCGGGCCTTTCTTGAAGATCATTTTATGAGTGAGTATGAATCGATGTAGGACGGGGGACTTGCTATTCTTGGGATAGTTTAGAACTAACTCTTATGGGAGTCACTCAATGTGAATGACAGGATTTCTGAGCAATAATGTGGGTCCAGTTGAATTTAAGTGGTATGAGTTTAATAATGGATCTAATCAGTAGAATTGATAATTTTCCTACTACTGTTTAGCTGCTTAGGAACAAGAAGTAGGATAAAGAGAAACTTATACTGTTTTACATAAATGTACAACAGCATGCATTTCCCCCCACAAACGTATTTTGAGTGTAAATCTAGCTACTAAAATATTTTCTACAATGACACACATAAATATCATTTGAATTGTATTATACCAAACCATACTAGATTTTTATTAATTACTTAGTTAAGTAATTAATAACCCAGGTTGTCCTGATACTTGATAATATGTGAGTTTAAAGGAAGATACAATAATATTCATTAACTTTATTAATCTTTTTAGAGACCCACTTTTGGCTTTGTTCATTTTTTAATATTGTGTTTTAGTTTTACTATTACATTGGTTTTTCCTATTATTTTTATTATTTTCTTTTTTCTATTTTATTTTGCCTTTTTTCTTTTCTTTTATTAACATGGATTCTTAAATTGTTTTTTCAGCTTTTTTCTTTCTAAATATATTCTATAAATTTCAGTCCAAGAATTCTAGCTGAGTTCACAAGTGTTGACAAGCAATATTTTCATTATCATTCAGTTAAAAATATTTTCTAATTTTCTTGTGATTCTTTTTTGACTTGTGTGTTTAGAAATAAACTGCTTAATTGCAAACAGTTGGTGGCTTTCTAGTTATATCCTCTCATTAATTTCTAGTTTAATTGCTCTATTGGCAGTTTACATACTCTGAATGAAATCAGTCCTTTAACGTTCTTAAGGCTTCTTCTATGATGCGGCATATGGTTAATTTGTAAAATATTCCATATGCAGATTAAAAAAATCTGCATTTTTGTCGTTGGTGAATTAATTATGTATTTCAATTAAATTTGTTAATTAAGTTTTCAGTCCCTTTATATCTCTTTATCTTCCCATTCTGTCAGCCCAGAGCCCAACTCAGGGCTCAATCTCACGACCATGAGATCATGGACTAAGCCGAAATCAAGAGCTAGATGCTTAACCAACTGAGCCACCCAGGCACCCTTTTGCTGTTTTTAAAAACATATAAATTATTGGTTGTGCTTTGAGTACAATTGCAAAAACAAATAAGTAATTTCTGCAATCACTTATTAACCTTATAACAACACTTGTAATTTCAGTAATAAAACCAGGCTAGTCTGATGCTCATTTTTTAAAAAGAAAAAAGAAAAGAAAAAGTTAAGTGTCTGGCCTCAGAACTAATGCTTACAGGGTGAAATCAGTTCAGAGCATTTTATTTTTTGCCTCAACTGTCAAAATATCTACTGCTAATCATCTTTTTGTCTGTATCAGAAACAGAAAAAGTTCATGACTAAAGGACTATGGATTTTTTTTAGGTCTAATAAGCAGCTTTGTTGGTCTTCCTCTTCAAATCCCCAAGAACGTCAGAAATATGTGTAACTAACACAACAGAGCTATGTACATTCTTTTCTCCATTGCTGTCCATTCTAACACTCCATGGTCCTTATTCATCTACCACAACCACTCCCAGAAGGCAGAGATAATATCGGTGAATAGTTGTCTAGCATTTGTTTTATTTTTCACATATGATTGTTACCAAGAGACTTTGCACTTAAAAGTACTAATTCTTTTCAAAAAACCTAGCACTAGAAGTACGTGATACATTTGATACTTTCTGCAGAGATTAGGAAGACGCAAATTTAAAAGATATTTTTCATAGTTTCTGAACTGTGGATGATGTTTGGGTAACGATTAATATTAGGTCATTTTAGGTCACATTTATGGATGCAAGATATTTGTGAAGGCACTTAACTGACTGAGCCACTCAGGCACCCCGTGAAAAACATTTCTTATAACTGGCCCAAAGAGCTTTCTTTCAGGCTTCTCTAATGGGTGCCTGTTAGTCTATTGGTGGTTACGTGATGGCCTGAGTAGCCTCCTGGAATAGAATATGAATGTACAAGTCAGGGTGTCCAATTCCTAAAGTCAGGTGGGCAACATTGACCACCTCTGAATGTTCTCTGAAGGTGGGAGGAGTCAGGGTTCATAAGCTTACATTGGGCAGACTGGGTGGGTGGTGACACAGTGTGAGGTTGCTCACATGGCTTTCTCTTCAAGATCCAGGAAAGTACCCTGCTTCCTGTTTAGGAGAGCTGAAAACAGCAGGCCGTCGGGGATAAGGAAGGCGGATTGTGGGGATATCTCTAGGTAGTGTAATGCTAAATCAGATCATTTATTCAAGGAATAAGTTGTGAAAATTTATCTCCCAAGAGCTGTGTGAGATACTTGGAATCCAAACATAAAAAGACGAGGCCATTGTCTTGTGACTAGACATTTTTTCCCCCTTCTAACCTAGGGAAATAGGTATTTGATTTCAAAGACAAAGTTTGAAGACATTATCAGATTATCTTTTAGCTTTTACCATGTACTTCTCCTTCTAATATAATTAATACAAAGATGGTTTCCATCTTTAGAATTCAATACATATGGATGTCTTTAATTTCCATGTAGATATATCTAACTACTGACTCAACATTCCCCACCCAAACCTTTCCATCCCACGTCTCCTGTACTTAATTAGACGGTGCACTCGTCCGCAGAGCTGCTCCAGCCAAAACCTGGGGAGTCATCTCCTATTCTGCTTTTTCACTCACACACCTCCAATCTAATGCATTATCCAGAACTCCATCTAACGCGTGTCCTGTATCTGGCCCTCTTTCTCTATCTCTACGGTTACTACTTCAATCCAGAGCTTCCCAAAGACCTACCAGCTCAATCCAGTAACTCCCTTGCATTTTCCCTGGTTTCCACCATCTGAGGTCGATTAAGAAGCCAGGGTTATCTTAAAAATGTACATCAGGTTCCATCAGTCCCCTGGCTTCCAGTGAATTTAGGGAAGGAAATCTGAACTCTATTACTGCCTTTCATTCTTACATGAGCTCGTTAGTCCCTGCCACTCTCCCTGCTGGGATTCTGTTCCTGGATTTGGCCAAATTGGCCATTCCCAATTTGGGGCATCTATACTCACATTTTCTCCTGAAATCTTCTCATGTCTAATTTCTGAATCTCATTCAGATCTTTATTAGAAGGTCTTAGTTATCTGCCTATTCAGTCTACAGTGGCTTCCTAGTAGCTCTCTATAAAACTACCATCTTTTATTATTTTCATATTGCTTATTATAATATAAATTACCTATTTTGTTTATTTGCTTAGTCATTTGCTCCTACAAACTCTATAAGAAGGAACATCTTGTTCATTATTGAGTGATGCTCTGTCTCCAGCACCTTGATGAGTGCCTGGTACACAAGAGGGACTCGCTAAATAATTTTCATATGAGCAAAATGAATGTATATTCAGTAGGCTTATAGGAAAGAGATTTAAAAACATTGGAGGCATTGTATTAAAAAGTGTCAGTTGATAATAACAGGTCCCAAGGAATATAGAGGAAACACAGTGGAAAAAAATCTTTTCAGGGTAGATTGAATTTATTCAAGCAGTATTTGAGAAGGAAATAGTTTTTCAAGTTAAGTTTAAAGTTTTACTATATAGGAACTGTTTATTCTGAACAAGAGGAAGCTTTTAAAAATTCCCACTTCCAAATTCAAAGCTATTATTCGTAGTAGTCAAATGGCAGAAGGTGGAGAAGCAGGTGGTTTTAATGCTGTCTGTAATAAGTCTCAACTATTAACCATTTGATGAAACGGAGAATCTATGTGGTATTGACTGCTCTTACCAATAATAGATTTCATTTTTAATCTTCTCAGAAAATGTAGTCAGCTCTGTCCTTGCTCTTAAGGGTCATTCAAAAGGCTAGATTATGAAGGTACAACTCCTGCTCTGAACAACGATTGGGTGAGTCCCGATTCACTGTTGTCAGGTAGGCAATCTCTTTGTTGCCATTACTTCTCCCATATGCAGCTGACGGAAAGTGAAAAGAAACAAACATATTTCTGCTAGAGCACAAAGTTCCAGCCTTTTTGCTAAGCTTTTTCTCTCAACGGTCTGAGCCACAAGGCCTGTTCAAGTTCTCTCGATCATTTTGCCGCACAGGCGATAAATGAGAGGAAGGGAGAGTCTCTAGAAGATCAAAATTCAAGAGTAAATACCTTTAATGAAAAGTATTTGAAGTCCCAGGGCATGTCCAACTCCGGGCATAAAACAGAACAGGGTACAACAAGTGTACCTATATTGCAGAGTAAGAAATTTATACTCCTGAAAAATGAGCAAAAAACAATGTACCAAATGGATGGCATGCCCCAAATACTTACTCATAATTTTGTACCCTTCCTGTTAAGCTTTTCTATATTCTCTTACAGAACCTCCTAGTTTTCCCTACCATGCCATTCTGAAAACAGAAAACTTCCCTCATTGTTTCCCTTTTATAACGTCAACCAAGGTTACCCAGATGGATGCCCTTACTTTTGGAAGCTTAACGTCTTAGGTCTTAGGTAGAAAGGATAAGACAGTGTGACTACTTCTCTTTCCTGTCTGTTATTCATATTTTATCTCCACCTTTTGCTTTTACCAAGAGAAAACATACAGGTTTTTTTTTTTATCAGCCGTGATATTTCATTACCCCAAGGCTTTGACTTAATTCTCATGATTGAAATATTTCAATAGAGAGTCAAATTTACATTATGAAGAACTTTAAAAATGTCCAATTGTTTTCTTTCTAAATTTAATAAATGTTCACCTGTTAAAAAAAGAAAGGTAAGTCATTGAAATGTAATAGCGTTTCCTATTTTTTCAGCATTATGTATTTCTATAAACCTATCATAAACTAAGTTATTATGAAAAGATACATTTTTCTCATTAGAATGTTATTAAATCAGATGCTTTATTCCTGAGAGAATTAATACCAAATTCATCAGTGATACTCAAATTTTGTGTGTGTTTGTGTGACAAATTCTGTGGAAATCACGTTACAATAAACACGTAATACTACCACATGAACCAAGAGCAAATTTATTAACATAAAATGTTACTATAATATTTACATAATAATCTTTCAAAATAATACTATATCATTAATGTTTTAGAAAATGCACAATTAGCATGCACAAATTAACATGTAACAAAGAGTAAGAAAAATATCTGGGGAAAACTTTTATTAAGAATCCACTAAGTATAGGGGCGCCTGGGTGGCTCAGTCGGTTAAATGTCTGACTTTGGCCCAGGTCATGATCTCACAGTTCGTGAGTTCGAGCCCCGTGTAAGGCTCTGTGCTGACAGCTCAGAGCCCGCGGCCTGCTTCAGATTCTGTGTCTCCCTCTCTCTCTCTGCCCCTCCCCTGCTCGTGCTCTGTCTCTCTTTCTCAAAATAAACATTTAAAAAAAAATTTAAAAAAAAAAAGCATCCACTAAGTATATTCACATGCATATCATGTATGTATTTAAATGGAAATAGGTTACCAACATTAGATATTAGCCAAGAAACATTTCAGTTTAAGTCACAAAATACCAGTGTACAAAGAAAATTAAATGTGAAATCCCCTTAATAACAATGTAATTACTAAAATTCTTATAAATGAAAATGATATAGGGATGCCTGGGTGGCTCAGTTGGTTAAACATCCCACTTGAGTTCAGGTCATGACCTCACAGTTCGTGGGTTCAAGTCTGGTGTCAGGCCCAGTGCTGACAGCTCAGAGCCTGGAGCCTGCTTGGGAATCTGTGTCTCCTTCTCTGCCCCTCCCCCACTTTCACTGTCTCTCTCTCTCTCTCTCATTCTCTCAAAATAAACAGTAAAAAAATTAAAAATAAATAAAAAGAAAAATAAGAAAAGAAAATGGTATAAAATGCAAAATTACAGTCCAATTTCTATAAAGTGAACATAAATATACTTCAAATATTGATTATTAAATATATTCCCATGGATTTTAAAATGGATATTGACAAATTTATATATTGATATATCAGGAATACTAAGTCAATTGCCTAATTACAATTTAGAATTTCACCTTGTTTGATGGGCCATTTTTACAGCTCCAAAGGTTTCTCACCATAATATTTTCAGATTCTAAGAATACAGCAACACGGATCAGATTTTGCTTGCTATGGTGCGTAACTGCAAAACCAGATAAAACGTATGTTACATTTTTTGTACATTAGACAAGAGACAGCACAGAACTGTGATCCTTGAGAGGAAAGAACAGTGAAACGGATTTCAGGATTGCTCTAGCTTTTCTTGAAGGCACATTTTTGCTCATGGTGTAGGGAGAAGAATCTCAAGCAGAAGAGAGAGACATGTGTTTAGAGAAGCCAAAGAGGCTGGAGACTTTAGGGCAGAGTTCTGAAGGGATGGATACTGTAAAGAAAAATCACATTTGAAAAACCATATGGAAGTCCCCTGGGGTCCTTGCATTATTCTAAGATGTATGCATGTGGAATAAAAGTCCATGAAGCTAGGTGAAGAAATACCAGAGAGCTGTAAACACTAATTCTCAAAGCTTACAGAGCATAGAGAGATGGTCAAGCTTTGATCAGCTAGAGTGAAGCATTCTTTCTGATCATCCAGGGAATTCAGTAGAGATTCCAAAATGCTCTCACTTTAGAAGTAGGGCTAAACAAGAATTAGGAGAAAGGCTATCCTAGTCTCAGCCTAACAAAGCTTAAACTTTGCTTCATGAGTAGCTTCATAAGAAGCGAGCTTATTGCACATAACAAAGCCTGCCAGAACAAAGCCTAATACCCTTTCAAAGAAGGACAAAAAAATCCATGGGATTTTGGGAACTATGGGACATTAACTGCTCTAATATAAGTACTATTTGAGTGCTAAAAAGATGAAAGGAATTAAAAAAAACTGTGAACAAATAATAGTAAATGACTTCCAAATTTTCATACCAAGCAGATTATAACTCATTATTGCTGCAAGTGACAAAGACAAATACTTCAAGGTAGCCACAAAGAAAAAAACATTACACATAATGCATGACAACAGACTTCTTGTCAGAGACTATGCAAGCCAAAGGACATTCACACAACACCTTTAAAGTATTGTACAAACAAACACCAACTGGCCAATCTAGAATTTTATAGGCAGTCAACATTTGCTTCCAAATATGAAGGTGAGATAAAGACTTCTTATTTTTTATTTTAATTTTTAATTTTTTTAAATCTTTATTTTTGAGAGAGAGAGAGAGAGAGAGGGAGAGGGAGAAGAAGAGACACAGAGCATGAACAGGGGAGGGACAGAGAAAGAGGGAGACACAGAATCTGAAGCAAGCTCCAGGCTCTGAACTGTCAGCACAGAGCCCGATGCGGGGATCGAACTCATGAACCATGAGATCATGACCTGAGCCGAAGTCAGTGGCTTAACCGATTGAGCCACCCAGGTGCCCCAAGTTAAAGACTTTTTAGTAGATAAACAGAAGTGAGCAAATTCATCACCATCAGACCTGAACTACAAGAAATGTTAAATGAAGATCATTAGCTAAAGTTATCAGATGAGTTAGAACATCTGCACAAAAGCATCAAAAGCATCAGAAATTATAATTATGTGGGTGAATATAAAGTAACTTTTTTCTGTTTTTAGTTTTAAAAAAATGTAATGATCACTTAAAAATAATAGCAATGCGTTATGAGATTTGTAAAATACATAGAAGTAAAATGTCTGACCAAAGAAACAAAGAAAACAGGGGAGGAAATGGAAGTACACTGTATTGGAATTCTTATATTTTATGTAAAATATAATATTTTTGAAGGTAGACTAAAATATGTTGAATATATATGTTGTAAATCCTAGAGCCAGTGGAGAAATAAATAAAATTAGATGTAGATAAGAAGCTCGTAATGGAGATAGCATAGAATACAAACAGATAAGCCAAAGAAGAGATAAGCCAAAGAGAACAAAGAACAAATGTTATAAACAGGAGGCAAATAGCAAGAGGGTAGATTTAAACCCATATATATTGATAATTAATTAAATTAAATTCTAATTAAAAGAAAGCGGTCATCCGGCTGGATAGAAAATCAAGACTCAACTCTATATGAAGAATATCAACAAACAGTAGGTTAAAGGTAAAAGGTGAAATAAGCTGTATTGTGACAAACTTTTTATAAGAAATCTGGAGAAGCTGTAATATCAGATAAAAATATGTCAGAACAAAGATTATTATTAGAACTAGAAGTACATTTTAAAGCAAAAAAGGGGTCAATCCATCCATCAAACACAATGTTAAATGCATACGTACCTAATAACAGAGCTCCAAAATGCCTGAGTAAAAACTCACAGTCGTTACGGAGACATTGTTCCATCTGCGGTTACAGTTGATATTTTTATCCCCATTTCTCAGTAATTGATAGAACAGATAGAATATCAGTAAGGATGTAGGAGATTGCAGCAACACTATTAAGGAACATGACCTAGTTGATATTTACAAAACACTCCCAACAAGCACAGAGAAGGTGCACGTGAAACCTTCACAGACAGACCATATTCTAGGCGGTGAAACGAATCTAAATATATTAAAAAATACTGAAATAACAACGATATTTTGTGACCACAATGGAATTAAAATGGAAATCACTGACACCTATATCTGCTAAATCCCCATCTATTTGCAAATTGAACAACATGGTACTAAATAACCCATGGGTCAGAGAAGAAATTACAGGGGAGTTCAGAAAATATGTTGACTAAGTAAAAATGAAACCAATTTGTAGAATGCTGCTAAAGCAATGTTTAGTGTGAATCTTGCAGCTTTACATGCTGGTATTAGGAAAGAAGGAAATCTACAAGTAAGTTATATAGGCTTCCACCTAAATAGTCTAAAAAAAAACCACATCAGAGCAAGTAGAAGGAAGGAAATAAGAGCTGGAATCAATGAAATAGAAAATAGAAAAACCATAGAAAAAGTCAGAGTCCAAAAAGTGGGTTTTTGCCATAGATCAAGAAAGCAGCATGCGGTTATAATTTTGGTGAAATATTAGGTGGTTTGGGATAAGCTAAATTGACTAGAGGGGGAAAAGGGAAAGATGACGGAGGTTTGGGGGGTTGGATGCTTTTTACTTTTCCAGCATACCTCGGGGCTACTTGGCACTTAGTTGGAATAGAATTAAGAATAATCTGAAGCTCATTAAAATAGGCATCACTTCTAGGTAATTTTCACAGATTTTTAAATATTTATTTATTTACTTATTTATGTTTTAGAGATGCACAAGCAAGCAGGGGAGAGGCAAAGAGAGAGCGAGAGAAAGAAATCTTAAGCAGGCTCTGCACTGAGTGAGATCATGACTTGAGCAGAAATCAAGAGTTGGAGGCTTAACTGACTGAGCCACCCAGGCACCCCACAGATCCTTTTGAAAAGGAGTTTCAAAATATCCCTCACAAATATCCTTGTGCACAAAAAAGGCACAAGACCTTGATATAATTGAAACAGGATCTTTTGTCTTAATTATGATAGAGGTTTACCCTTCTAATCTAATGTTTAAAAGTTTGACCAGATGATCTATCTATTCCTGCCTAACTCTGCATTTCGATGACTTTGTATATTTTTGAACCAATAACTGAATTGATAACTGAAGACTTTGACTATTTAGAGAATGTATGTAAATTAAGCTTAATTAATGAGTCTAGTGGCAAAGTGCAAAGTGATTGTAGGTCTAACCTGATTATTTCAACGTCTTCAGTTTCAAGGGGGGTTAAGATTTGTATTGAGTTCACAGGGAACTTGAGGGCCAAGTTTTCTAGATATAGTCTTATCTCCATTCCTGCGTTTGCTTTCCCCTACCCTATCTTATTTCCCGCCTTCATGCTATATTTAGCAAGTTACACATCTTCGGGTTTTTTGGCTTTCATAATGTACTTTAATTTAGTTCCCTTTCTTTAACTGGGATTGTGGCATCAGGATGTCTCTTTGTTGGCTTTTCATTTGCCTCTCCTCCCCCCTCCCTCCTTCTCTCCCCCTCTTGCTTTCTTTTGCATAAACGACCAAAAATGAAAGTATAAATAGGAGGACCAGTGATGAATAATATCGAAAAATTACGTTTTGGACCAGCCATCCATGTGTCCTTTGTTTCCAATGACTTTTTAAAAATGTTTTACAAACAAATGCCTTCGATATACCTAAATTTTTGAGGGTGTTTTTTTCTTCATGATACCATCTATTGCTTCACAGTTTAGAAAGATATTAGTCTTGGATATTTGAAAAACATTCAGAATTACTCTTGTTCATTAGGAAACATTCCCAAGCAGTATGATGGAGGCTTCAGAATTTTCTCATAATTTTCAAACAATAAACTGTTGCCATTTTAGTAAAGTTTTTATAAGTAGAATAGCCACTAATTGATAAATGTTATTAATAAATGTAGAGAAGATAACCACAACTAGAGATACCATTTAAAACTATACTCTTCAGAATAAAAATTGGTACAATCACAGAGTTAATGACAGACAAAACTAGCTACAAATAAAAATTTTTGTGTATCCTTATTTTTAAAAAATCATATTTTTACCTACTGTAGTCTTGAAGTGTATTTCACATATGGGCCAATTTCCTCTTATACTTTTTTTCTTTAAGAATCTCTTGAATATTGGGACGCCTGGGTGGCTCAGCCAGTTAAGCATCCAACTTCAGCTCAGGTCATGGTCTCACAGTTTGTGAGTTCAAACTCCATGTCAGGCTCTGTGCTGACAGCTCAGAGCCTGGAGCCTGCTTTGGATTCTGTGTCTTCCCCTCTCTCTCCCCCTTCCCTGCTCACGCTGTGTCTCTCTCAAAAATAAACAAACATTAAAAAAAATTAAAACAAAAAAGAATTTGTTAAATATTATTTCCTATGAACTTCAGAAATGTCCTCCTTTGTTTTAATAAGAATCCTTATGGAATTTTGTGTAAAGCGTAATTAACTTTATAATTTGCTTTAAGAACACTCATCAAATACAATTATTTCCCCATTCAGCAGAAATTATATATTGTAAATGTATTGTGAATTGCTTTATAATGAATGGCACTTGTACTTCTAAAACTTATTCAAAAATATTTTAAAAATATTTTCCATTGCCATCAGTTGAATCTTTTGTGTACCAATATGTATGTTAGCCAAGGATGTAGAAATTGAAGAATACATTGACTTTGGTATACTTATCTGGAACACAGCTCTGTTATAACTTCTATTATAACCCAATGCACAGGGACTAAACAGGAGTCCACATTTTATTCTTAGTATTTTGTTTTTTAAACAACATCTTATAGCTCCTGTTGATATACAGTAATGTCATCTGCTAATGAATCTAATACTGTCTCTTTTCCAAAATTACAAATTCTCATTTTTCCCCGATGTATGGCATTGTAAAGAGCGGGCACCTTTTCGTTGTTGATTGTGAATGAAGTGAATATGCCTTCATGGTTTTTAATGCTGAATTTTTGGTTTGAAATAGATTTTCTTTAGTAAGAAAAAAATCTATTCTCATTAAGATTTGTAAAATTTGGAGTGTATATTGAAGTTATCAACATGTCGGAATGTTAATTCTTTGGTGTATTTTATGACTATGATAATTATTCTAATATCTCTCTTAGTATTTCAGCATCTTTCTGGTGTGGCCTAGAGCTTGGTTGAAAGTAATTTGGTAAGAAATGATTGATTATAATGAAATTCTTATAAAAATAAACTT
The DNA here is from genome assembly GCF_028018385.1 of Neofelis nebulosa. Classification (NCBI taxonomy): domain Eukaryota; kingdom Metazoa; phylum Chordata; class Mammalia; order Carnivora; family Felidae; genus Neofelis; species Neofelis nebulosa. The sequence continues at coordinate 10,781,004 of NC_080795.1, forward strand.
GGCCCTTGGGGCACCTGGGTGGCTCAGTCGGTTAGGCATCCGACTTGGGCTCAGGTCATGATCTCATGGTCCCTGGGTTCGAGCCCCGCGTTGGGCTCTGTGCTGACAGCTCAGAGCTTGGAGCCTGCTTCAAATTCTGTGTCTCCCTCTTTCTCTGCCCCTCCCCTGCTCACGCTTTGTCTCTGTCTGTCTCAAAAATAAATAAACATTTAAAAAAATTAAAAAATAATACAAATAATAAAATTGGCTCTAAAATGTGTATACTCCATCATCTTATTTTAAGCAGGATTTATCCCTAGTGTCATGGTCAACTCTGGAATCAATTTCAGTCAGTTTTTTTTATTTATTTTTAATTTTTAACAGAACTTTACATAGCTTTATTTATATATTACTTGTATTGAAAGCAAACTTTATACAAAAAATTTTACACAGATAAAAAAAATCCTTGGCTAGATAAAGCCATTTATGTGTGTGTATATACACTAATACACATACTCACACACACACACAATATTTGACATCATTATGATTATACATAATTACATATACACTATTTAAATTATTTTACACTTTACTCAAATGAAATGCAATTAGAAAAGTAAATAAAAATGAATGAAAATGAACTAAATAATCGTTTAAAATGCTACCAAATTATTTTGAAAAATCTAGAAAAGAAAGTTGTTTCTTTAACATACAAAAACTAAGGTTTCAATGCCATATCTTTGTTGCTTTATCTTAATAACAGGTTCTAATGTGTTTAAAAATAAACATCTTGACCAATAACAGGTGCGCAAATTAGACTGATGACAGAAACAAGCAAAACACGCGGACTTGAGATTCAAGAATCAGTGAATAATAACAAAAGTATTTATTTTTTTAAGGGCTCTGGTTTGGCCTGAAGTAATAAAATATTTAGTATGTTCTGAGTTGAGAATGATTTTAGAAAGAAATTGTTGGCAAATTAATGGAAGCACTTCTATAGGGGAAGAGACATAATTCATTAAATATTAACTGAATAAAAATGCTTTAAAACTCTTAAAGCTTGGAATAATATAGTGTTTTAAATGTTTTCTTTTCATAGATTTTAATCTTTTTTCTCAATGCAGAAACAAGAGATAATAAAGAGGACAAAAAGAATACCCATCATACATCCTACTAAGAAGAGCCTATCACTATTAATATTTTCTTGCATATTTCCTTTTTCTTTTTCTTTAAATTTTTTACATGTTTATTTAATTTTGAAGAAGAGGGAGACAGAGTGTAATTGGGGGTGTGGCAGAGCTAGAGGGAGACACAGAATCCAAAGCAGGCTCCAGGCTCCGAGCTGTCAGCACAGAGCCGGACCTGGGGCTCAAACCCACAAACCGTGAGATCATGACCTGAGCCGAAGTGGGACGCTCAACTGATGGAGCCACCCAGGTGCCCCAATATTTTCTTGCATATTTTCCCAGATCGCTTTTCTTCCAACATACATACAATAACATTATTTTTTTCCCCACACAGATGGAATGACTACCATAAGTACAATGTGATCTGTTTTCATGAATATCTTTCCATAGCAAAGGGTACATTTCTCCAGCATTGTTTTAAATGATTAGATGCAATCCACTCATAGATCTTTTATTCCATCGTACTGTCATTGACTTCTTCATTCTATTATTGGACATTTGTATTGTTTCTAACTCTTAATTATTATAAATAGCATGAAGCAAAATGGTTTTCGAAAATTAATTGTTGGCCAGAATGAAATACGTTTGAATCGAAAAAATGAGAAACAAAATTAAAACCTCCAACGTTTAAAAGGAGAAAAGTAAACCCAAAAATAATTTGCAAAAATTCCCCCGGTGCACCAGTTACCAATTCTCACTTCTAGAAACACTCATTTCCAAACAATTGTTCAAATATATTTGAGCCAATTGCCTCTGACTTTTTTACCTTTAAATATTTGTGCCTGTATTTCTCAGGTTTTCTTTATCAAATGTAATAAATATTACATAGATAAGCTCAGTCTGACATCTTTATCAAGCTTAAGGGTTTTTTTTGTGTTTTGGTTTTGTTTTTGTTTTTGTTTTTTAGGTTTATTTATTTGTTTTGAGAAAGAGAGGTTGAGGGCACACAAAGGCACACGGGGCTGGGGCAGGGCGAATGGGAGAGAGAATCCTAAGCAGGCTCTGCACTAACAGTTAACAGCTAAAATCAAGAGTCAGATGCTTAACCCATTGAGCTACCCAGGCGTCCCATTAGCTTAAGATTTATATCATATTTTCCTCATTGGACAAATTAAGTGGCTTCCCATTATTTTTCTGTGTTCTGAAATAAAGGATCTAACATGAAAGTAATTTATTCTGTAATATTTAAAATAATTAGTAGGGGTGCCTGGGTGGCTCAGTTGGTTAAGCATCTGACTTTGGCTCAGGTCATGATCTCACAGTTTGTGGGTTCGAGCCCTGTGTTGGGCTCTGTGCTGACAGCTCAGAGCCTGGAGCCCACTTCAGATTCTGTTCTCCCTCTCTCTCTGCCCTCCCCCACTCACACTCTGTCTCTCTCTTGAAAATAAAAAAATAAAATAAAAACTAAAAAAATTAAAATGATTAGGAAATTTAGCAATACTTGGTGTGTTTTAGGGAGTAGTTTTTAATAAGTGTTTCAAAATGTGTCCTATATTTATGGCCCTGAATAAATATTTTAACTTGTGTCAGCTGTTTTTTATACAATTATACAATATTTTATACAATTTTAGCCATTTGCTTGAGCAATGAAAATTAAGTATGACTAGTATAATACTTTTAAAATCTTATTTCCTTCTCCATTCTTACTTAATTTGCGTTTGTCTTTTTCCATTCTTAGATTTGCCAGGAATTTTAAATTTCATGTTACTGGGTTACCAGCAAAATCAGCTTTTAAGTTTGTTATTTAACTGTTATTTTTCTATTGTCTCAGTCACTTTATCCTCATATACACTTCTATATGTCTAGAAACAATGGTGCTCACCCCCTATAGATTGCTGGAAAATTTTTTGATCCTTAGTGGTTAACCCAAATTCTAAATTTTAAAGACTCTCACCCTGGCCAACCACATACACACATACTGATGTATAAAAACCCACATAGATAGGAAGACTTGCTTTCTTACAAAAATTACTGGACTCATACTACGTAGAAAGGTATTTAAAAAAATACATATCTGCCTATATCTCATATGATCAGATTGCTAGTATTTTCACCTGTCTTAATTTCTAAATAATCTGTAAAAGCGATCTTTTTTCTTTGAATAATGGCAACTGCAGTAAATGTGTCTCTATGAGCTTTGTACTTTATGACCTGTTAAGTATTTGCTTTCATAGTGTCGCATATTGAAACAATAATCCATATCATTTACGTGTTTTAAATCTATTTATTTGTCCACCTTGGCATAGTACAGTGTCGATGTTTATGTACCCTTGACAACTGGAATGGGGCGGGGGGGACGAGACAGTTAATGATTTTTAAGAACCTACCATATAAAAGTAATTTCAATATTTATCTCATTTAATCCCCATCACCTCCCAATGAGGCAAGAATTATCATCTACACTTTTGTCCAGTAGAAAAATGGATTTCAAGCTAAATGACTTGCCCATCATGTCTGTAGTAGGTGGTCGAGCTAGGACTCAGAATTAGGTGTGTGGGACATAAAAGCCTGATGCCCTTTTTACTAAATTAGTGTCTTTCAGGGAGATGTAATTTCTATTAGGGGTGTACAGAGCTTGATATATATCTAATTGTTGTACATTTACTGTATTATTCATTTCTTTGCCGTCCTTATTCAATTTTTAATGGGGATTTACCCGGGATAATTGGATGCCTTAATTTAATAGTGGATTTTTTAGAAATGTGTGCTCCCTTGGCAATCAATCTCATCTGTGCTGGGGCTTCGACAGCTACGCTCCTGTCTGTCGGCTTCTAAATCCTTATTTGAGCTTCAGACTGGAGCTTAACAAGTGTTTTCTAAAACTCAGATTAAATATTTTACCATATCGGATCGATTATTGAGGATTATTAATAAACATTTACTCAAGAACATTTGGAAAACAATGAATAATAAGAAAAGTATGATAAAACCCATCTCTAATTGCACAAGCTGAGAGAACCACTAATGGTTTTTAAAAAAAAAAATTTTTTTAATATTCATTTATGTTTGAGAGAAAGAGAGACAGAGACAGAGCGTGAGTGGGGGAGGGGTAGAGAGAGAGGGAGACACAGAATCTGAAGCAGGCTCCAGGCTCTGAGCTGTCAGCACAGACCCCAATGCGGGGCTCGAACTCATGAATCGTGAGATCATGACTTGAGCCAAAGTTGGACGTTTAACCAACTGAGCCACCGAGGTGCCCCTTGAGAACCACTAATATTTTTACAAATTGTTTTTTTGCTGTCCACTTTGTCTTTTGTAGGCATGCATGCATATTTTACTTACCAATTGGAATCAAACCAATTGTTCTGGTTTCTAAATTTCTTTTTACTTAATATAATGTGAATATTTTCATGTTATCAAATATTCTTCAGGAATGTTATTTTTTAATTTGCCCATTGTATTGTGTTGCACAAGGGTAGTGTAACAATTCTATGTTGTTGGGCATTTAGAGGTACCAATTATATATACTTATGCAAATAAAGGGATGGATATTGATAAATAGCTTGAACTGCACACAGTTAGGCCACAAATGAACTTACCTTTGATAAAATGTCATCAGGCCAGGTGGCCTTGGAACGGAGCAGCCGAGAATCAGAAGCAATAAAATACGTACATGCCTTCCACAAAACCCGTTTCTCCTATCACTGGTCCACTCCATTTCAGGCTGGATTTCATCATGACCTATCTCTCCAGTGATATCCCAAAACTTTCTGTCCACAAAACTTGCATTCTTTAATCAATCTTTCCATCAGGAGGTCTAATGCTGCCAATATTTTCCTGTGCTAATGACAATGGATACAAGGTGATACCTGTCGATAATAATCTTCTAAGGACTGGTGAACATAGAAACCACATTTTAAGTGGAATTATATACTGGAGTATAAACCTTGATGAGACTATGCATTACCAATGCTTCTTCTGTTCTTGGCATCCCCTGGATTTCTTCTTACACTTTCTCAAATCTGTTATCTGTACATTTCTGCCTTCCTGTAAGTGGTTTGTGAAATAAAGAGAACATTTACTTCCCATTTGACCATTTTATAATAGCTTCTAAATAGGAAAGTTGTGAGAAAATGTTCACATATAATGTGAAGCTATTGAATTTTTTCATAAAAGGCGAGAAAAAGAAAAAAAATCTCATTTCACCTAATGCATTTCACAGATTGCCATAAACTAAGACTCTGTATCATTGGAGAGAAAATGCTGCTTTTCTTCAATAGAAAACAAACATATTTGCATCAGAACAGAATGGGAAAGCTGTAAATAGAAGGGTAAATTTTGGTTGTTGCTATGCAGACTGAGCTAACTGTCATAACCCTCAGAGACATTTGGAGAATATTTTCATATAAAAGGTGAGAATCAAATCATTTATTCAATAGAATCTATGATTTACTTCCCATACATAAATAAGCACTTCAAAAAATATATCAAAATCTCAGTTTCTTCTATCCCACTTCCAACAACTATCTAGGGCAACTTCATCATCTATCTTGATGATCCTTTTATTTTACTTTTTATTTTTTAAAGTTTATGTATTTATTTTGGGGAGACAGAGGGGGAGAAAAGAGGAAGAAGGAGAAGAAGAAGAAGAAGAAGAAGAAGAAGAAGAAGAAGAAGAAGAGGAGGAGGAAGAAGAAGAAGGAGGAGGAGGGGAAGGAGGAAGGGAATCCCAAACAAGCTCAATGCTCAGTGCAAAGCCTGACATGGGGCTCGATCTCACAACTGTGAGATCATGACCTAAGCCGATATCAAAAGTCGGATGGATGCTTAACTGACTGAGCCACCCAGGTGCTCCTATCTTGATGACCCTTTTTTAAAAAAAAATTTTAATGTTTATTTTTGAGAGAGAGAGAGAGGGAAAGAGAGAGACAGAGACAGAGCATGAGCAGGAGAGAGGCCGAGAGAGAGGGGGCAGAATCCAAAGCAGGCTCTAGGCTCTGAGCTGTCAGCACAGAGCCTGACGCAGGGCTTGAACCCACAAACCGTGAGATCGTGACTTGAGCTGAAGTTGGATGCTTAACCAACCGAGCTACCCAGGCGCCCCTTGAGGACTCTTTTAAAACTTTGATTTCACATTTTGTTTCCAGAACTTCTATATGCCCCTGGTTTTAGTCAATACTGTCCATGCCATTGATTTTTTTTTTTTCCATCTCTTTGACTTGCTTCAACTCCCACTCTCTTACAGAAACCATTCCTCATATCCATTCTGTTATCTAATCCTGATTCACTTCCTCTGTATCTTCCGTGTCCATTGTCACTTCCATGGTTATGATGGCTTTCCTTTCCAGCCTGCCCTTGATGCATGCTTTATCTCTTTGACTTCCTGCCAGTCTTGACTTCTATTAGATTAATGAATGTAATTTCAATTAACCCCTAGATGCTAATTTCTGTTGCTCCTTTTAGTAGCCCTGAACTGTCAAGAACTGACAGAGTTATGCTGTCGAGTGAATCTGTTACACGCCCATACTCTTTAGCCTCGCTGGGGTTCTCGCTACTCCTAAGAATTAAAAAATAATATGTTTAAAAAAATGCTTATTTATTTATTTATTTTGAGAGAGACAGAGAGAGAGCGAGCAGATCCCAAGTGACCTCTGCTCTGCCAGTATGGAGCCCAACACGGGGCTCAACCCCACAAACTATGAGATCATGACCTGAGACGAAATCAAGATTCAGATGTCTAATCGATGGAACCACCTAGGTGCCCCCCAAAATTATGCTAATAATTTCTCGGGGACACCTATCCTCAGTGTCTGCAGTGAATGCTGCAAGTCTTTTGTGCTCTTTTCAAGTTATAAACATGAGTCCGAATTCCTCAGTTCTGGATGGATACCTTCTAAACGACTCAGGATGCAGGGGTCATTCAGGGTGGCTACTGCTACTCTACCATTTTCCCGGCCTTACTCCAACCTGCTTCTTTAGGTCCCACATTTGAGAAGGAGTTCGTTATTGTGGCTCTCAAACTTCGCAAATCACAGAGCCATCCGAAGAACTTCCCTGAGAAACACCACCAGAGTCAAGGCTCACCTTCTATTGGCCTCCGAATCTCATCACTTCCACTAGAACCGCCGATGAAAGACAGGGCACCCAGGCAAATTTGAATTTCAGATAAATGACACATAACTTTTTAGCCTAAGAATGTCCCAGATTTTGCAGGAGATAAAAAAAACAAACATTTACTGTTTATGTGAAATTTAATTTCACTGGGCATCCTCTGGTTTTATTGGCTAAGCTGGGAACCCTATTCCCTGCTTTACTTAAGGTTTTGTATCACCTTCCTTCCGTCATCTCTGACAGTTTCTAGTAAACAGCAAAACACCAGCTGCCCACGAATGTGCTTAGGACCCAGCTTCCCTCTCTGCTCCAGACCACACTTACGTCTTGTTTCCCACCAGCATTTCTCTTTGTATTTCTCCAGGCTTTACCTAACTATGATATTTCATCATTTCATTTATTTCTGCTCTTTCATGCAGATCAACCTACTTTCCTATACCCCAGATTTCTGTTTATTAAGATTCTGCTCCTTTAAAGTTCAACTCAGTTGTGCTTCCATTAGACCTTGTGCATTCCTCCATCATGGCAACCGCCCCTCTCTCATAATACAGTAGAACCTTGGTTTGCGAGCATAATTCATTCCGGAAACATGCTCGCAATCCAAAACACTTGTATATCAAAGTGAATTTCAAGAACCATTGGCTCAGTTTGTGATCAAGTGACATTCGGCATCACGTACTACTCGTATTGCAAGACATCGCTCGTTTATCGAGTTAAAATTCATTGGAAATGTCTGCTGGTCTTGAGGAACACTCACAGAACGACTTATTCACACTCCAAGGTTTGACTATAATGTGCTGATAGCTGTGATTTCCCCATTAGTCTGTAAGTTGGGAGCTGGAACATCACTCCCGGTGTCTAACAGGGGCAAGTGGAGGTAGGTGTTCAGTGTTTCTGAGAAGCTCTATAAATGTCATCCCACCTTCTGCACGAAGCCTTCTCTGTTTTTCTCATCCGGCCATTGCTGCCTTCCTAGCCTTGGGATATAAATATTTGTGTATTTATTTTACTCACTATTTCTCAATCCTTACTCTTCGATGAGGAAGATCAAGGCTCACTGAGTCCAGCATCCACCTTCACATGTAAGTCACTGTCTTACGGCACCAAGGTCATTACAACAGACCTTGCCATACAGTTGCCGTGCTATGCAGTGTGCCCCGAATGGGTCCTAGGTGCACCGAGAAGGGTATTTCCATCAGCTTGGGCCAGGCACTCCCAGGAACCAGAAGCCCAATTTCCCCAGTTTCCCATCCAAACATACCACTTCCTATGTGTGCTGTGACGTGCAAAAGATTAAGAATCACTGCTTTGTGGGTGATAGTTGAATAAATGACTAGATAATTGCTGTTTACTGATATTTAACCTCGGGTGAGTTGCTTAACTTCTCCAGAATTTGTTTGCAGGATTGTGTCAAGGTTGAGCTGATATTATTCATGAAAACACTTAGCTTTATTTCATTACTATAATGATGCTAATGAGTGTGCAAAGAACTGTGGTGCAGATTATGGATGATGCAGAAGTTAGATACTCTGTCCTTAAACAGATGCCAGTATAGTTGGAGAGATAAACACACACAGAAAATAACTACAAAAACAGTCTGTACGTGCCAAATGCATGTTCCCAAAACAAAGTGCCAGAGGATTCAGGAGTCAAGTGTAAGGGAGGGCTGTTCCAGAAGGTAAATAGTGAGTCTTAAAAGATGGTTAGGAGACCTTTGGGTAACAAGGAACTGGTTGGTATTCGTTACAAGAAGGAAAGTAAGATACAAACCATCTTGTATTTTCCGGGCTAGAATCATCAGCAGGTAGTAAATTTCAGATGCTATTTACTTGAAGGTTTTGACACATAACTTGGAAATGTTTCCAATAACACATCCCATCTCCCCCCCGCCCCCCCCCCCCCGCTTTTAGTTACATGATTGAAAAATAAGAAAGGCATCTATATATTTATCTTTCTTTGTCTTTGCTTATTTTGGGTGGGTCTATGCTGTTTGTGTTGCCTGTGTTTACTGTAGTTCTTTCTTTTTTCTCTTTCTACTTGCCCCTTTCCCCCCTTCTGTTTATGATTAGGACGACTTCAGATAAAGAAGGGACATGACTAGAAATCAGGATTCTCGGTGTGGGGGCAGGTGGCCCCTGTGTGATCTCAGGCAGCTGCAGTTTTTGATTAGCCATAACAAAGAAAATGATGAAAAGGGAAGAGTGAGAAGGATGAGAGCAGTCTGCAAAACTATCTCCAGCTCCTGACTCCGTGACCTCTAGCCCATGGGTTCTTTTCTTTCGGTACTTAGGATTTAAAACTAAGAAAAGTGAGCTGAAGGAATGGAAAGTAGTACCTGCCTTTTAAAAATTTCCTAAGTTGGTCTCATCAGCAAAAGCTTTAATGTAATGCTGGGAATACATTTCCTTTTAAGAAACATTTGCACTACTGGCCGCTTTGACTTGTGGTTTATCTTAAAATGAGTCAACCTCACTGATATCTTAAAAAAACACTTCAGTGTTACAGAATTAGCTCTCAACCCCAACCTGAGTACACAACATTAGCTTCCTGTAAATTACCGTATAAGCTCAAAACCATTTAGGACACGAAGCACTTGATTCTTCCCAGGCAATGGCATCTTTCCTCCACGGGGGAGGTACGATCGAGATCCTGTTGTCCTCCATGATGCATTAGTACATATTACTGTATCAATACAGGTATTGCATTAATGAAAATTGTATTTTAATGCTAAGGACTTGTTTGTACTTATTAGGAAGACCAATATCATTGGGCAATTGACTTAGGTGGAAAATTTTTACTGTAGTCTCTAACAGATCAAGGAGCACCAAGGTTCTGGGAGAGTTTGATCAGTTTTCCATGAAACTTCTTAGAAGAAAAACAGGTGCCTTCGTGGCTCTCTGAACCTTCCCTTGGTGATCTCCCAATTATGTTCATCGGTGTCATGAAGTCAGACTCTAGTGTGTTTTATTTTTCAGCACATTAGTCCCACTGCCCCTCGATGGGGCGGGATTTTGTTGATGGGCTACGAGCTTCACTCAGGCAGCCGGTGTGCTTATTTGGCTTTCCTTTTTATATCTGCACCAAACTTCACCCATCCTGTATCTGAGTCCTGTGTGTCTTAGGCTCTGCTAGTTAATAATGAGTTAATTAAACAGATAAACCTGTGGAGATTATGTGAATCAAATGACAGACCTTCTGAAATGACATTCATGACAGGAATTTTAGGCAAAGTGCAAGTCTAGGGGGAAATGTTTTCATGAATAACAGTTTATGTGAATTGGTTACATCATCCTTTTGGCGTTTCACACATGGTGTTGTAGGCAGCGACATCTCCCACGGAAGCTGGGACCTGAAGAAGTGGTGAATGTGACTCAGCACGATTCTGGAAGGAGCAGCATTTTCAGAAATCGGCTAGTTTGGCTAAAGTAAAACAGGGAATGTAAATTCACAGATTCTGAGATACTAATAACAATAATAAACGTGGCAATCAATTTTTGGAAGCACAACCCTTTTGGCTGAACCAAAATAGACGGGTTTCCGAGGTCAAATGGAAAAAGAAGAAATGTAGATCATCTTAGTCGGTGTCCCTATTATGGGTCAAACAATAGGAAGGTTTATCGCTTTCAATAGTCAGGGCTGGATGGGAGCAAAAAAAATTTTTAAGAAAAACAAGAAAAACAAAATTAGGAGTAACTCAACAATTCACTTCAGAATGAGACTTTTTCATGGAACTATTATAAGAACTATAAATTAATAGCAGCATGTATTGATTTTGTTTCTTTTCCTTTCTTATTCTATGTTAGTGATGTTTCATATGAATACTGTAACTAATTATCGAAAGTTTCCTTTTGGAGGAAGGTGTAACCCTGCCTGAAAATTGGGTTGTCTGCTCATAGTACATCATGGGGAAGGCAGTCTGTAGACCTACCATTGTGTACCTCACTCTATACCTTAGTATTCTCACTCTGCCCACATTTGTGTTTACCTTGGAGTGTGTCCAAAAGCTAGATCTTGCCACCTCGAGCGGAACAAAAGTGCCTTGGGTTTAGGGGATGTGTATGGAGACCAGCATGTGTCCCTTTCTGCCTCCGATGATCACATTCGGAAACAAAGACGTAAAATTCATGCTTACTTATCTCACATGCATGCATGCGTACACCGATACGCATCCTCATTTGGAAGGATGATTTGTCATAGCGGAAAATGTGACAATAACTTCTGTCACTATTGCAAACTACCTAGGTTACCTCTACAAATATATTGTGCCTTAATGCACCCGATCAGCAGAGATATAAAGACAAACACACATACCCTCCTCGATGAATACTGATTCACTTATCAGAATTTAGAACCTAAACTACTGAAAAATCATAATAAATCCCCTTTAAGGGAGAGTGAATTCCCCATGGATGCAAAAAATCTGGGCATTCCTCAGAATTCTCACTGAAATCATGTTTTTCTTCAACTGATTTGTTACACGTCTCCCCCTGAACCCGTATCTATAGCCACAGGTGTGGGCTTTGCTGATGGGATTCCTTTAACACACACGCTAAACCCTGTGGCTAAAACAGCCTTTTAGAAACAATGTTTCCCTAGATGGAAACTAACGATGGTTGACGAGAAGGAATTAATGCCGACACGGAGGCAACTCATATGACAGTGGATTAGAGGAGCTACAGATCTGATCTGGGATTCTTTGGGAGTGTAGTGAAATTTACGCGGTCATACTGAGGCCAGCCCGTGTACAGCAGGCTACTTGTTGAAAGGAACGACTGTGAACTGCAAGGGGAACTGGGGGGTAGAGGCCAGCAGGGCCTTGGAAGGCGGACGCGGGCCCGAGGTAAGGACAAAACAAAAGGAAGTCTTTGCCGGGCATGAGGCTCTGGTGGTTACCTTGCAAACAGAGCTGACCTGAGCCCTCTTGATGACATGGAGCGGAGCCAGGACATGCCAGACCTCAACTGTTTTCCCACTGGAACAAACAAGTTGAAGGACTTGAAACAGTCACGTATTGGCACTTCCAAAGTGGTCCCCCGGCAACACCTCAGCAGAAAGAACAGAGAAGCCCTAAAATACGGGCAGGGTACACCCTCACTCCCCCACCAGCTTTGGCACCAATCAGAAGGAAATATTCACAAGTGTCATTATTTTTCCACCGCGGGATCTTTTACACAGCGAGGGAGACTTTATTTTTTATTTTTATTTGTTACTATTTTTTTAATGTTTATTTTTGAGAGAGACAGACAGAGACAGAGTGCGAACAAGGGAGGGTCAGAGAGAGAGGGAGCCTCACAATCCCGAGCGGCTGCCGGGTCCGAGCTGTCAGCACAGAGCCCTACAGGAGGCTTGAACTCATGAGCTGTGAGAACGTGACCTGAGCTGAAGTTGGGCGCTTCCCTGACTGGGCCAAGGGAGACTTGAGAAAGGAAGATTTCCAAGCGTAGACCAGGAGAGCAAGTGGTCTTTAACAGTTCTGATTCAGTTCCTTCATCTCAGATTCCTCCACCTTTGTTTCTTTTTAAGCTTTTATTTATTTTGAGAGGGAGAGGGAGAGAGCGAGAGCGAGCATGAGTGGGGGAGACACACACACACACAGAAAATCCCAATCAGGGTCTGTGCTCAAACTCACAAACCGTGAAACCATAACCCGAGCCGAAATCAAGAATTGGACGTTTAACCGACTGAGCCACCCAGGGGCCCCGACTCCTCCATTTTTTAAACCAGCTTTCTTAATTGGCATTAGAGTTCTTTTCCCTAATATGGATCTGAGATCTCTATTAATATATCCCACTTCAAAGCTCTAGCGGTTGCCTTTGTGCTCCTGAAATACTGTCCAGGTTGCTGATATGGCCATCTTGGCCCATCACAGCCCAATTGCAATATTTCTTTTTAGTCTCATCTCTAGCTATCCATTCTACCCATCTCACCTTCTTGCCTATTCTTTCTGTGCTCAGACCAAACAGGAGTGCCACCCCTCCCCCAAATCACCTGCACTTTTTCTCTGCCTTTACTCATGCAATTTCCTTGGCCAAGGATGGCCGCCCTTTTTTGTGGCAGTGGAATACTAGATATCATTCAAGACCCCACTTCATTTATTTGTTATTTTTTTAACTTTTTTTTATTATTTATTTTTGAGACAGAGAGAGACAGAGCATGAGCAGGGAGGGGCAGAGCGAGAAGGAGACACAGAATCAGAAGCAGGCTCCAGGCTCTGAGCGGTCAGCACAGAGCCCAACATGGGGCTTGAACGCACTAACTGCGAGATCATGACCTGAGCTGAAGTCGGATGCCCAACCCACTGAGCCACCCAGGGGCCCCTCAAGACCCCACTTTAAAGTCACCTCTTTTGCGGGATTCTTCTAGATCCTTCAAAATGAAAGTAATTATTTCCTACAATACACACCCATAATAATTAGTTAATTGTTTTGTACTTATTAGTTTTATTTTTTCATGGCTGAATAGCATTCCGTTGTATATAATTTTTGTATCCTTTCCTCAACTGATGGACTCTTAAGTTGCTTTCATGACTTGGACATTATAAATAATGCTGCAATGAACATAGGAGTGCAGACACCTGTTTGAGAAGAGGGTTGTTGTTTTCCTTTCATTTGTTTCAGATAAACACCTTAAAATGGGATTGCTAGATCAGATAGTTCTTTCATTTTTAATTTTTGGAGGAAGGTCCTTTCTGATTTTTATAGTGGCTACACCGATTTACCACAACAGTGCACAAGGGTTCTCTTTTTCCCACACCCACGCCAACCCTTGTTATTGGTTGCCTTTTTGATAATTGCCATTCTGACAGGTATGAAGTGATATCTCATTGTAGTTTTGTTTTGCATTTCCTTGATGATTAGTGACGGCGAACCTTTTTTCATGCACCTGTATGCCATCTGTATCTTCTTTGGAAATAGGTCTATTCAGATCCTCTGCCTGTTTTTAATCAGATTCCCTGTTTTTTGCTATTGAGTTGTATGGGTTTTTAAAATTTATTTGCGGTATTAGATACATGATTTGAAAATATTTTCTCCCGTTTTATAGATTGCCTTTTCATTTTATTGATGGCTCCTTTTGCTGGGGAGAAGCTTTTTAGTTTTTTAGCCCCATTTATTTATTTTTACTTTTGTTGCTCTTTTTTTTTTTTTTTGGTGTCAGATTCAAAATATCGTCCCCAAGACTTCTGTCAGGGAGCTTCCTGCCTATTTCCCTCTAGGAGTTTTATGGTTTCAGGTCTTTACATTCAAGTCTTTAATCCATTCTGAGTTAATTTTAGTTTATGGTGCGGGCGCCTGGGTGGATCAGTCGGTTAAGCGGCCGACTTCGGCTCAGGTCATGATCTCGCGGTCCGTGAGTTCGAGCCCCACGTCGGGCTCTGTGCTGACAGCTCAGAGCCTGGATCCTGTTTCAGATTCTGTGTCTCCCTCTCTCTGACCCTCCCCCATTCATGCTCTGTCTCTCTCTGCCTCAAAAATAAATAAACGTTAAAAAAAAAATTTAAAAAAATTTTAGTTATGGTGTAAAATAATGGTTGAATTTTATTTTTTTTGCATGTGACTGTCCAATTTTCCCCAACCCCATTTATTGAAGATACTCTCCTTTCCACATTGTATATGCTTGGGTCTTTTACTACAAATTAATTGACCATATATGTGTGGGTTTATTTCTGGGCTATTTATTCTGTTTTGGTGATGTATGTGCCAATTTTTATGCCAATGCCATACTGTTTGAATTACTGTAGTTTTGTATTATAATATGAAATCAGGGGGCATGATACTTACAGCTTTGTTCTTTCTCAAGATTGCTTTGGCTATCTGGGGTCTTTTGTGGTTCATACAAATTTCAGTATTATTCTATTTATTTGAAATATGCTATTGGAATTTTGATAGGGATTGCACTGAATATGTAGATTACCTTGAGTAGCATGGACATTTTTAAGAATATTGATTCTTCTGATCCATGAGCATGGAATATCTTTCCATTTATTTGTGTCTTCTTAAATTTCTTTCATTAATATCTTGTACTTTTCAGTGCACATGTCTTTCACTTCCTTGGTTAAAGATATTCCCAGGTACTTTATTCTTTTTGATGCAATTATAAATGAGATTGTTTTATCTCCCAACTTCTTAACACAGAAAAAAAAGTAGCAAATTAATTAGCATTAAAACTATTTTCTATTCCAAAATAATTGTAAGCAATTTGAATCCTCGTAAGAAACGGATACTAAAAAGAAAGGCTTCCCAGACTTTGAAAGTGTTTCTTGGGGGGCACCCACACTTCTGGTGACAGCCTCGGGCATGGTGCAGCTAAGCCGAAGCACCTGAATTTTGATACATGCTGTAGAGGCTCCATAGCTTATCTTTTGCTGCTGTGCCCTAGAATATTTGTTTTTAAAAAGTTGTAAATAAAAAAAAAAAAGTTGAAAAAAAAAAAATTTAAAAAAAAAAAAAAAAAAAAAAAAAAAAAGTTGTGTTTCAAAATCCTCTGTCTTGCTAACAGAGACTATCTATATGTAGCAGGGAGAGGGAGGAGAAACTCCTTACATATTTTTCTTTTCCTATTGCTTTATTTTCTGGTTATAAAAGCAGACATACACTCATTGGAGGAATTTAGAAAATATAGACAAAAACAAGGAGAAAAAAAAAATCCTCCTTTAATTGTATCACCCAAAGGCAAGCTTTGATTTATTTTCAATTCTTCCTTTATCTCATATCCACTTTCCAGCTACTGACCTATTTCTGTTTCCCTTTACAGAAAATGTCCTCAAAAGAGTTGTCTTTTATATCCCTGAATCCTCTTTCCCCCTTCTCTCCTGAGCCCAGTTCAATCGTGTTTACAAGTACACCCTAAAATACTGGCTTTCAGGTCGCAAATGATCTCCTTGGTTTTAAATCCAGTGGCCAGTCCTCAGGCAGGTTTTGACGTATTTGTTAATTATTTTCATGTTGAAACTGTTTTCATTTGGACCCTAGGACCCCACTCTGGTCTCCTCCCATCCTGCTAGCTGCTTCTTCACAGTCTCTTTAGTCTGTATTTGTTTCTTTATCTTTCCCACCTCTAAATCCCCGGGCGGGTCAGGGCTCGCCGTCACTCCCTTGTGTGACCTCATCTAGCCTCATGGCTCTAAATATCAGATTCATATCTATAGGCAGGACTGCTTCTCTGAACACTAATCATGTTTCCAGTTGGCCACCTTGATAGGCATATTAACTTGAACGACACCAAACTTTTCAGTACCCCTCCACCATACTCTTTCCGTAGTTTCTTGTTTTGGCAAATGACGGTTCATTCTTCCACACTGTCAGACGAAAAATCTTGGAGTCAGCACTGATACCTCTCTTTCTTCTCTCGTACTTCAATACAATCAATGGCAAATCACGCTGGCCTTAGTTTCATAATATACTTCTACATTCAACCATTTCTCATGAGATCTCATATCTCACTGAGATATTGCAATAGCTTGCTCAATGGTCTTTGAGCTTCTGCCTGGCCTCCTTTAGTCTCTAATGAATCCAGCAACAGCCTAACTTCTCACAGCACTCCGTGTTCACAACTTTTCAATGTGTTCCCCACTCTGTGTCTTCAGCTTTATGTGAGCTGGCATGTGGTTAAGTCTCTGGTCTCATCTCCATTCATTCTCCCTCTGCTCATTACACTCCGATCACAGTGGCCTGTCTTTTGTTCCTTGTATATATGATGCATTCCTCATCAGGACACTTGTTCCTGTGGTGCCCTTTGCCTAGAACTCCCTTTCCCCAGGCAGCTTCCAAGCTCATTTGCTCTCTTGCTTCTTTTATATTTCTGCTCAGAGGAATTTTTTATTCGTGACATCCTTTCCATTTTATGTAAGTTAGAAGATATTTTCTTCTGGCTTATTTAAGTTCTTTCGATTGCGTTAGGAATTTTAAAATCAGCTTGTCAGTGCCTACAATTAAAAAAAAAAAAAAGCCTGCTGGGGTTTTGATTGGGATTGCATCGAAACAAGAGATCAATGATACCTGTAAAACACTGGCTTTTCTGACACATGACAACAGTATATCTCCATTTACTTAGGCCCTCTTCAATTTCCTACCAATGTTGTATAATTTTTACTATAGGAGTCTTGCACAACTTTGTCAGATACACCATTAAGTATTTCATATTTTTGGTATGATATTAACGGGCAGTTTTTTGAGTACCTATTGACATGAGCCTATCAGTTGATGCTGAAAAGGCATTTGAGAAAACCCAGCATCCATTCTTTATAAAAGGTCTCAACATGTAGGGATAGAAAGGCAATCTCAACCTAATGAATGGCGTTTATGAAAACCCCAAGAGAGTGCTTAATGGCAGAAGACTGAGTGATTTCTCCCTGAGATCAGGAACAAGATTGTTCAACATTTTAGGAGAGATTCTAGCCAAGGCAGGGAGGCAAAACAGAGAAATAAAATGCATCCAGATTGGAAAGGGGTAAGTAAAACTGTCTCTACTCATTGATGATGCTCTATGTAGAAAATTGTATCCGATAGAATATACAAAAAACGTTACCAAAACCTAATAAGAGATTAGCAAGATTCCAAGATACAAAATCAGAATAGAAAAAAAATGTATTTTTAGCAAAAGATGTGCAAGACCTATACATTAAAAACTATAAAACATTGGTGAGAAATTCTTAGATCCAATGCATTCCCAATCAATAAACATTGGGCAATTAAAATGTAAAAAACAATACTTTTTAATGTCACATCAAAAATATGAAATACTGATAAATTCTTGCATACTAGGACTAGTCACACTTGGTGATTATATATTATATTTTTATGTATTTTCAGAACCATATTGCTAACATTTTGTTTAGAATATTTACATTCATTTTATAAGGGGTATTGGCCTACAGTCTTTTCTTCTATCCTTGAAACAATTTTTGGCTGGTTTTAGGTAAAACTAAAATCAAGAATTGGAAGCTTAACTGACTGAGCCACCCAGGTGCCTTTATTGTCTCATTATTTTAATAGCTGTGCTGGAGTTGATAATAAATATCTTTAATGAAACGTTCTATTTTCAAATATTATTTAACACATCACATATAGTTTAAGAGTGTTACAATTATTCTTAGAATGAACTAAGAATTATTCTCTCCTCTTTAATTTTCTGAAAAAAATTATGTAAAGTTAGTATTATTTCTTCTTAAAGATTGGGCAGAATTCACCAGTGGAAGCATTTTGATCTAAAGGTTTTCCTTGTGGGATTTTTTTAAGTGTTTGTTTGTTTGTTTGTTTGTTTGTTGAGAGGGAAGGGCAGAGAGAGAATCCCAAACAGGCTCTGTGCTCACGGGGGAGCCCGATTCAGTGCTTGATCTTGTCTGTGAGATCAAGACCTGAGCTGAAATCAAGAGTTGGTTGCTTAAGTGACTGAGCCACCCACGTACCCCTGTGGGATGATTTTTAAATACAAACTGAGTTTGTTCAATAGAAATCTATTCAGGTTCTCTAAATCTTCTTGAGTGAGGATTGGTGGTTTGTATCTTTAAAGGAATTTGTCCATTTCATCTAAGTTGTTAAATTAGTTAGCATAAAGTTATTCATAAGAGTCCCTTATTATGCTTTTATCTGTAAAATCTATACTGATGCTACTTCTGTTGTTGCTGCTAGTAGCAATTTTTTGTCTTCTTTTCGACCATCTGATTCGACTGGATAAAGTGTCCCTTTCATTAATCATCTCAAAAAATAAGCTTTTGGTTTCGCTGACTTCCTCTAGCGTTTATCTGATTTTTATTGCATTGATTTTTTGTTTTAATCGTTACTATTTCTTTTTTTTTTTCTGCTTACTTTAATTTGCTCTTCTTTTTTAAATTTCTTAAGGAAGAAACGGAAGTCATTGATTTGACACTTTTCTTCTCCCTAACACAAATATGGGGTAGTATAACTTTTCCTACCAATAGTGTTTTAGCAATATTCCACGGATTTTGAAATATTGTCCTTTCATTTTCACTCAGTTCAAAATACTTTCTTTTTTCCCTTTTGATTTGTTTTTTTTGAAACAGGCATTATCTAGAAGTGTTATTTAGTTTCCAAGTATTTGCAGATTTTTTTCAGACATCTTTTTGTTAATGGTTTCTAATTTAATCCCATTATAGTTAGAGAACATACCTTGTTTGACTTCACTATTTTAAATATATTAGAACATATTTATTGTCCAAAATACCACTTGTCTTACAAATGTTACATATACACTTGAAATAAGTAGATATTCTGCTGGTGTTGAGTGAAAAACTCTAGAAATATCAATGAGATCAAATTATTGATAATGTTAAGTCTTCGACAGGCTTACAGATTCTGTCTCCTTGTTCTATCAGATATGGAATGAGGAGTATAGAGATCTCCAACATAAGTGTGGATATTTGTATTCTTCCTTGCCGTCTTATCAATTTATTGCTTTGTATACTTAGAAGTTATTATTAGGTACATAAATGTGTAGAGTTGTTACACAGTCTTGATGAATAGACTCCCCTTTTTAAAAAAATTTTTGATGTTTATTTATTTTTGAGAGAGAGAGAGACAGAGCATGAGTGAGGAAGGGTCAGAGAGAGGGAGACACAGAATCTGAAGCAGGCTCCAGGCTCTGAGCTGTCAGCACAGAGCCCAACGCAGGGACCGAACCCACAGACCGCAAGATCATGACCTGAGCAGAAGTCAGATGCTTAACGGACTGAGCCACCAAGGTGCTCCTAGACTCCTTTATTATTATGATATGACCTTTATCCCTGATAACACTCTTTCCTCTATAATCTACTTTGTCTGATATTAATATACCACTGCAGCTTTAAGTGCTGCCATGATTTCCTTTCCCATGCTTTTATTTCTATAATTTTCAACCTATTTGTATCGCTATATTTAGAGTGTGCTTCTTTTATGTGGCATATAATTGAGTCTTCCTTTTTCTATCCAATCTGATATTGCCCTTGAATTAGCTTGTTTATATCACTTTAATTTATGTAACTGCTGATATGATTAGGCTCAAGTCTAATATCCTGCTATATATTGTCCATTGTCCCATTTATTCTTTGCTCACTTTTCACTTATTTTTGCTGTCTTATAGACGGAGTATTTTTATGGCTTCTATTTCATTCTTTGGTCAGCCTTTTTGCCATATCTCATTGTCTCATTACTTTAAAGTTTATTTTATTTATATATTTTGAGAGAGATAGAGAGAGTGTGAGCTGGGGAGGGGCAGAGAGAGAGGGAGAGAGAGAGAGAGAGAGGGAGAATCCCAAGCAGGCTCTGCACTGTCAGCGCAGAGCCAGATGCAGAGTTCAAACTCACATACTGTGAGATCAGGACCTGAGCCAAAATCAAGAATCAGACACTTAACGGACTGAGCCACCCAAGTCTTCATTATTTTAATAGCTGCGTTAGAGTTTATAGTATGCATCTTTAGAATAACATGTTCTATTTTGAAATATTATTTAACACATCACATATAGTGCAAGAGTGTTACAATGGTATTTCCATCTCTGTCCTCTAGGCCTTTGTGCTATGACTGTCAGGCTTTATGCTTTCCCACATGTTTAAACTTTATACTACATTGCTATTATTTTTGTTTAAGCAGCCAATTGTTTTCAAAGCTGACTGATTTAGGGACCCCTGGATGGCTCAGTTGGTTAAGCCTCCGACTCTTAGTTTCGGCTTAGGTCATGATCTCACAGTCTGTGAGTTCGAGCCCCACGTCGGGCTCTGTGCTGACGTCTCAGAGCCTGGAGCCTGCTTCGGATTCTGTGTCTCCCTCTCTCTTTGCCCCTCCCCAGCTCGTACTCTGTCTCTGTCTCTCTCTCTCTCTCAAAAATAAATAAATATTAAAACACTTTTTAAAAAGAACTCTCATTACATGTATGTTATGCCACTTGTCCCACAGCTCATTAAATTATTATTATTTTTTTAATCTTTGTATCTCACTGTTTTCTTATGCAACTCTTTTGTTGCTTTTGATTAGTTCATTTTTCTCCTCATTATATGTCATATTTGCCTGCTTGTCTGCGTGCCTGGCAACTTTTCATTGAATGTCAGATATTGTGAATTTCACTCTTTTGAGTACTGAAAATTTTGAATCTCTTCTAAATAGTCTTGTGCTTACTGGTCAATGTTACTTGGAAATAGTTTGATCCTTTCAGGCCTTGAAGATTAAGTTGGTCTAGTGTAGTGCTTAGACTAGAACCAATTATTTTCCACTGCTGAGGCAAGTTCATGTGTACTTCACCCAACGCCCTAGGAATTATGAGTTTTGTAGTCTGGTTGGTGAGAACAGACATTACTCTCTAAGCTTTTGGGTACTGTTTTCTCTAATATTTTCTTATGGTTCTTTCTCGAGCCTCAGGTAGTTTTATCACATACATGCACTGGTCAGTAATCAAGGAAGACCACTGATCATTAGTTAATAGGAATTTCTGGATTTTTCTGTCTGCAATATCTTTCCTCATCTGTACTTTATCCTGATAACTCTAGCCTGATCTTTTTGGACTTCAACTCTATCTCAACTCAGGAAGTCCACTGGACTTCACCTGGGTTATACTTCTGTGTCATTGTCTGGAAACTCTTGCAAGGAAGTAAGCTATGGACAATCATATGGCTCATGTTGTTTATTGCCCATCTGTCAGGGATCACTGTCCTGTTTTGCCTGATGTTCTGCATTTTGAAAGTGTTTTGTGTGTCTTGTCCCGTTGTTTGGTTGGTTCAATTGGGACTACATATCTAGCTTCTGTTACTACATCTTCGTTGGGAACACAAGTTATTGTATGTTATTAATTAGAACCTTTGATTCGATTTATTTCATTAGGATCAAAGCATATGGACATACGAGTTCTGTTTTTGATACTGATTGAGATTTTCTTCTTGCCCTGCCTAGTATATGGTTAATTCAGGGGTGAATTTTCGATAGTTATTTGCAGAGAAAGCATATTATTCATTTTTAAAGTATTCACTTTCTTATATAAAGATATACAGCTTGGCTATCTTATGAAAAATAAAATTCAAAAAAGCACATGATCACAAAAACCAAACAGAACAAAAGCAATAAAATGAGAAGTAAAATTTATTTTCCATTGTTTCAATGTTTGAGCATGTCCTTTCCCAAAGTATTGTTACTTTTTTGTATAACTCGTATACCTTTACTAGAAAGTGTTGGTGTATCTTTTTATCTCACTTTGTTATATTTGTTTACCGAGTTTCTTTGATTAGAATATCACATAAATAGCTCTCTTTTGTGATTAAAATTGGATGTGGAGCTAATTCTATATTCAGTATTAATAATTTATTACATTTTCTTAGTAATTTACTATCAGATTGATTTTTTTCTCATTTTTGTCCTGGTGCTGAAATAGATCTGCGTTCTCAGTTTGTGTTTTAAAATTACATATAATGATAATATTTTGGAAATAGGCTCCAAGGACATAGGTTTTGGTTTTATCAGGCTTTTATAAGCTCTGTGTCTATGTACAAGCCACTTATGCTTTTTTGAGCCTTGGTTTTCCCATCTGTCATTAAATAATATTGAATTAAGTAATATTTAATGTTAATTCCAACCGTGAAATTTGATGTACATAGTTCTGTCTTTTCTTTAGGCCATTATGAATATGCAGAAGAGTTTTGTTGAAAGTCTAGCCTATCGTTGATAGGTAGAAATGAGAGGACATTAGCCTGGCCCTCTAATCCACCAAGGTCTTAAATTTAGATATTTGATGTTATTTCCAAGTGATATTAAAACACACTACTGCAGAGAAATTCTGCCAGAAATGAAAGAAAATGCTAATCGTAGAGTTTTACGTTTCTGTCCCCTTACTAGGCCACACTCTTTGTAAGTTAGAATATATTTTTAATACATTTTTTGACTATCCTGTGAAAAGCACATTTGTATTTCATTACCTTTTTATGTTAAAATGTTGACTTGTTAGATGCAACATTTAAATTATACTACACCTTGGTAACTCTGCTTTGAGATGATTTAATTTCCAATAAATTGTGAGCATAAAAATCTAAGTGGCCCGATCTTCTCTTGACTTGAGAGCGGTGTTTGGAGTGGGTGCCTGTCATAAGTATTAAAGCTAATATGTAATACTTCAGCTAAAGAGCTTAGATTGGCCCTCACAATTTTGCTAGCTGGGGCCATACTTTGAGTTTGTCTTCCTTCTCCTTATAAGTACATGTCCATATGGTGGACCTGAGATAATGAGATTCTTTTCAACTAAAGCGACTGTAGTTAGGCATGTGAACAAACACCTCCATATAATTTGCTTCCTTAGTGGCGTTTACACAGGAGATGTGTTTTGATTTGCTTTTGTGTAGCAAATACTATGTTATCTGGGCCAAAAACATTTCGCCGCCAGAATTAGAGACTGTAAGCACAGCTGATTTTTAAGCGTATTTTGGGCAGCTGCAGAATTCTGATGACTATCCACTAGGCATTTCATCTCTTCGTTGCCCAAATTGAGTCACTTTCTATCTTAAGTCTAACTTTATATAAAAAAGTATCATCCATTTCCTACTGATGAAATAAATATAAATAACAAACAAAACAGGACATGTGTCTAATGAAAAAGTTTCACATTTAAGGAATACGTAAGTAATGTTGAAATTAAGCAAATACGCATCCGTGGCTCACTGGGCCAGAAGTTCATCTTTTTAAATGCCATCAGAAGTTGGCATTTATTTCTGAAGACATGCTTAGATATTTTTCTATTGTTGCAAAGCTAAGGTGTGGGATAAATTATGTTTAGATTAGGACATAGGGAGTGAAATTAGCTGAAAAGGGTGGCCGAGTCCCTGACCAAGGTTGGAAACACCAGGTGTGCAGATTTGCAGTCATTAATTACAGCAAGCCAGTGCTTCTTGTCTTCTGGAAAGGCTTCATGGAAAAGGTGAGACCTGAGCTCAGTTTTATAAGACAGGAGACTTTGGCAGAAATCTGCTAAGCAGTCCTGCAGGCAAGGCAGGGAACACGATGGTGGAAATGGTGAGTCATGTCCTGGAGACAGTAAACAATTGATTTCTGCTTCCTCCGTGTCCAGACGCGTCTAATCAAGTTTGCTCTCCTTTAAAGGGAAAGAGAAGAAAGGATGGGGAAAAGGAAGATACCAATTATCTCCTAAATCTTTCCCTTTAACTCCCTTTGGTGCTATCTATATCCATGCAGGTTCACTCCTGATAGACATGTTCATACTTCAAAAAATATTGCTGATTGAACAGCCACATTGACTAAGTGAATGTTTAAAACCCCTTTTTAAAAACATTTATTTATTTTTGAGAGAGAGGCAGTACGAGTGGGGGAGGGCAGAGAGAGGGAGACACAGAATCGGAAGCAGGCTCCAGGCTCGGAGCTGTCAGCACAGAGCCCGACGCAGGCCTCGAACCCATGAACGGTGAGATTGTGACCTGAGCCGAAGTCAGATGCTTCACTGACTGAGCCACCTGGATGCCCCAAGTGAATGTTTTTTAATTAAAAACAGGGCTTCTGGAAGGTAAAAGGATGAAAAATGATGTCCAGAAGTAGTAGCCCCACCAGCAGAGCCTTGGAAGCAGCCAGATGGAAGATGGCTTTCACCTCTGTGCAAGCAGCTACTCTGGTCCCTAGAGGGCCAGGTGAAGGGACAAAGAAGCAGGAGCTCTCCCCATGTCATCCGTTCTACCCCCACTGTGCCATCCTTCCTGTTCACTCCCTCCCGTCTGATTCCTTCCGTCCAGGCTCCAAAACGAATGCAAATCTTCTACTCGGCACACAGATTGGCCTTTTCAAAACATAAATTGGATCATATCATCTCCCTTGCTCAAAACTCTTTGGTGGCCTCTTACTGCTTAGAGCATACAGATTAATTCTCACCACAAATGCTGAGCCCAGTGCACGGCCCCAGCCTCTCTCTCCAGGGGTCATTTCCATGCTGACCTTATTTTCCACCTTGAGCCTTTATGCTTAACTGGTCTCAAGCTCCTACCTTCCTCTCATGCCATCGGGGGTGCAAACTGTAGTCAACAAGCAGGTTTTAGGCTTTGTCCTGCTAATGTAAGACCCTTGAACTAAGTAAAAAATATTCTCTTCAAGGGCTATAAAAATATGCAGCAGAGATCAAAAATGGTCTGGGGTGCCCAAGTGACTGAGTTGGTTAAGTGTCAGACTCTGGATTTCGACTCAGGTCACGGTTTGTGACATGGAGCCCGTGTCAGGCTGTGGGTTGACAGTGTGGAGCCTGCTTGGGATGCTCTCCCTTTCTCTCTGCCTCTTCCCCACGCAAGCTTAAGTGTGCCAGCGTGCACTTTCTTTTAAAACAAATAAACATTTGTTTTAGCAAGTGGTTTGCAAAACCCAAAATTTTTCTATCTTGCCTTTTCCAGAGAAATGTTGCCAAACGATTAAGGTCAGTTTTCTCCACTGTCCTGTTCTCGTTATGTTCTTTAGACCATGGACCCCAATTAGCAATTACATTCTTATTGGCATCTTTACATGCTGATTGTCTGCTTCTCCTCCAGCCTCCCTGAGGACAGGGGTCATCTTGGAGAATCCCTGAGAGGAGAACCCAGTGTCTCACGTGAGTCTTGCCACTTTGAGTGCTGAGGCTCTGTTTCTGCCCGGCTTCCCAGTCCAGCTTTGTAAGTAACTTGTTATGGCCGGTGGCCCCTGCCTGATCACCCCAGCACTAACCCTGTGTTTGTCTTCTTCTAAGTGGCCCCATGCAATTTCTATGCCAGGAAACCAGTCCAGCTGTGGGAACAAACTTGCATCCATTCCCTTCCAACACATGTGTGTTCAGCGGAGGATCTGACCCTGTGTTCCTAGGGTTGCACATAATGGACACCTGCCGCGAATTGTGCTGTCTGATCAGTATTCCTATGGGAAACCTGGGAGCTGCCCCATGGTGCTGCTGTCATAGGTTTTCCCTCATGGGGTGGGGACCATTCCCCCGTGTATGCAGGTACTGATGATCTGTCTGGCTGAATCCTTTGTTGCGAGAACCTAATAAAGGGGAACGTTTCTGAAATTTTAGAAATTGGCTTGCTGTTGATAATTGTCTCTCTATAACCATGGAAGGGCCATATTAATAATTCTTTGCAATGCTATTCAAAGATGACATCTGTTTAAGCATATATTATAAAAGTCAGATTTGTTCCACGAAGACTTTATTAATTTGTTCCTTTCCCTGAGCAAATGCGACTGCACATTTGTTTAAATATTTACAAATGTATGTGAACGTACAGCAGCAGAAGGTAAAATTAAAGCCAAACAGGACACATGTTTTTAAAGAAAGATAGGGTTTCATTTACTTTGTTGTCGTATGAGTAATAATGCCGTACAGAAAATGTGATATGTTCAAACTGCGCTTCTCATATTCACTGATTGAAAAGGGACAGTTCCATTTTCTGCAGTGCAAAACCAAGTCATTCTTATTAAAAGGTCACAGGAAACTGAGGAGAAATGTCAGAGACACAGACTGACCTATTCAGAATATAATCAAGCTTGCTTTAAAAAGACAACATCTACATTATGAAGGGGAGAGATCTGATTGTATTCTCTGTGCTTTGGTAATACAGTTAGTGCCGATAAGACCTTGAGACAATCTTGCCCTTCAGAAAATGAGGGTTTGTGGTGGTGTGGGTGGGATGGAGGGGACATTGTGATGTAATGTGGCTAAGATCATCTCTCCAGCCACTGTTTCCTTTTGAATTATTGAACTTACCATTTCTTTACGAGATGCATGGTTTTTTTTTTTTTTATTATTATTTCAACGATAGCTCTGCTCCACGTTAATTTTCCCTTGGATTAATTAATTTCATAAAGGGTTGATGAAAACGGCCCCACGGATCCAGCAGCAGATTGACGGCTACCCAGCTCCAGCGGTCTGTGTGCCCAGAGCCCGAGTGCCATGCAGAGGTACCCTTTCTGCAGTACGCCCTCTGCTATTCTCCCGTTCCATTTCAAGAGACCAGCTGGAAAGGCAAGATGGCAATTCCGTGTTCATGCCAGTTCATCGTTGGCCTCTCTCCAGATTTCTAGTATTTAGGGCTCGATTTTGCTGGCTGCCTCATTCCTTGTGTGCACAGAGCTCCCATTGACTTCATTATGATAAACAGGATGATGATAAACTTCAATGGTAAACAGAAGGGTTCTTCACTTCAGTGGGAATTCTGCATGTATGAAGAGACGGGGTCCAGTCGAATCAGCCCATTTCATATCAAATAAGTAAATAAATTAGCATGATAGTATCCGCAATGCCAAGTCAGCGCCATGTGACATATGTCTAAGAGAATGTGGACACTAGAGACCTTACTCGCACGGTTACCAAATTACCATAGGATGTTACGTCCTTGGTTTCTTAAATTTCCTGGTCGGAAACCCGGAGCTGGTTTGATCCTCCTTTAAAGAGGCTGGATCTTTCCGCAGATGTATATACACACATGTTCTTTAAGAAGCTGACTTTTTTTTTTTTTTTTCATATGGAGATGTAATGAAAATAAGGCCCATTAATTAGAGCAAGTAATTTATGGAATTTAAAAAATTTTTTTAAATGTTTTTATTTATTTTTGAAGGAGAGAGAGAG
This sequence comes from Neofelis nebulosa, assembly GCF_028018385.1. Classification (NCBI taxonomy): domain Eukaryota; kingdom Metazoa; phylum Chordata; class Mammalia; order Carnivora; family Felidae; genus Neofelis; species Neofelis nebulosa. Next base: position 10,808,775 of record NC_080795.1, read on the forward strand.
CATGAGCAGGGGAGGAGCAAAGAGAGAGGGAAACACAGAATCCGAAGCAGGCTCCAGGCTCCGAGCTGTCAGCACAGAGCCCGGCGCGGGGCTGGAACTCACGAACTGTGAGATCATGACCTGAGCCCAAGTTGGACGCTTTACTGACTGAGCCACCCAGGCGCCCCTGGAATTTTTAATATTTGTCATTTCTTCATTGGTTCAGATGGGCCTAGTCAACAATTTGGTATGTGTTTCCTCCTAAGCTGGCAATGTGGCAAACTAATAGATGTGGATGATGCGGCCACATTGAGTATGAAGCTATGACAGGCAGACTTATTTAGGCGTGCACCGTGAGTGGAGTCCAAACCATAGCATGCCTTTTTCGTTGTGGTTTATTGTCTATAAGACAGGATTTAGTTAAAATCGCAGCTTTATCTTGGGTAAAATTATCAATTTACTGTACTTTTAAAAACATAAAGCCCCGGGGCGCCTGGGGGGCTCAGTCGATTAAGCAGCCGACTTCGGCTCAGGTCATGATCTCGCAGTCTGTGAGTTCGAGCCCCGCGTCGGGCTCTGGGCTGACGGCTCAGAGCCTGGAGCCTGTTTCAGATTCTGTGTCTCCCTCTCTCTCTCACCCTCCCCTGCTCATGCTCTGTCTCTCTCTGTCTCAAAAATAAATAAACGTTAAAAAAAAAAAATTAAAAAGATAAAGCCCCAACCGAAGTTTGTTATAAAGAAACGAAGGGACTTAGGTGCCGTAAAATACCCATTCCACTAATGGTTAAATCTTGTAAATACTGGTTGGTTCCTTTAGATGTGTTTTCCCACAGGATTGAATAAACTTGGTTTGCCAGACGGTTTTCTTGGTTTAGATGGAGATTTATATCTTCCCGTTCGCATGTCTACATAATGAACTCCATTCAGAGTTTTTTGTTGTCATTAAAGATTTTTTATTTGTAATTTACTTGATTCTTCTGGAACAAAAGGAACCTGAGAACGTTTTATGTACAACCATGAAGGGGAAGGTCCTTTTTGCTTTAAGTTTCTTGACTTTCTGTTGTCTCTCTCTCTCTCCTTGACCTTTTTGATACTTCTTTTTCTTAGTAAATGTTTCTTAGAGGCTAGTTTCTATTTCTTCTCCCCCCTCCCCCCACGATTGTTTCATTGTTATCTTCCTCTTTCTGGTAACTTGATTAATCTAAATGTCACTGGAATATTCACTAACAGCCTAAAATTTTCTGGATGCTTTGCAGCTTGGCCTCTGGCACACAGATTCCATTTTTAGAAAAAAAACCTATTTTTATTTTTCTAGTATTTAGCTTCTGAAAACACATTTGAATAGGTTTTAACAAAGCATTTTTTTCTCCAGAAATACAAAGCGATTTCTCCACAAAACTATTGTGTGGCCTAGATTCAAAGGTTTCATTAAAAGCAATGAGACTATAAATAAATTAGTGACTCATAAACAGATATTTTCCATTTGGTATTCTACACTTTGTAAGCTACAATGAAGTGGGAGCAGTAAAATATTGCTGAGCAAATATTAAGAAAGATAACTTGGAATTTAAGTTTTTTAAAATGTAGATTGGGACAGTTTTCTCAAGCGCAAAGACAACCGCCCCCCCTTCCCTTGACCTATTTTTCAAGAGAAATTTCTTTTAAGAAACCAATGAGAAAAAAAAAAAAAAAACATTGGAAGACATATGGTCTTTTCCCTACAGCTAAAAATAAAATAAACTGAAAAAAAAGTGGAAAAGAAATTAAAATGTTTTGCTACCTCAAATGATTAACATTATCTTTTTGTGTGTGTGTGTGTGTGTGTGTGTGTGTGTGTGTGTGTGTGTTTTGGTATAATTCATTATGGCATTTCTAAGCATATCACCATTATTTTGCTCCATTTTGCAATACCGGCATGAAGTAAACAAAATGAGAAAAACCAAAACAACAATTTTCTGCGCGTGTGTGAGAGAGAAGGGCATAGACTGATGCCGTGAGAGAGAGGTTATTTCATAGGAAGCATTATGTTTTGGCAGAAGAAATCCATCAAACAAATGACCACCTGGAAAGGTAAGACACAAACAGGGCTAATGACTCACTTCACATACAACAAAGAGCTCCCACAAATTAATTTTGAAAAAGTCTCCAAGAGATTTGCCAAAGCCACAACTAGACAATTCATTTTCCTGTTATTGCTGCCTTGCTTATAACAGTGGGGGAAAAAAAAATAGAAAACTAAGTGTTCAACATCAACAAAATGATGGAACAAATTATGGCATGTCCCCTGGATGTAATGTCATGTCACCGTTATTCCAGGAGTTTTGGAGAGCTTGTAATCACAGGGCAGATGCTTCTGCTAGGACCTTGGAGAAAAGCAGGATGCAAATTATCTGCAGGGGGAGGCTAGTGAAGTAAGTGTTACTGTTTTTGTGTAAGCAAAGCATATGGAAATGCTAAAGAAGACAAGCTTGAATTTGAATGAGAGCTTGAGGAAAAGCTCTCCACAAGCCAACGTTTCCACCACCGTTTAGGGAATCTGGGATTCTGGGCTGCCCGTGGAGGAAGGGGGTGGGGAGGCTCCCGGAGAAAAGGCAGGGTGTTGGAAAATGCAGTGAGAGGCTTGGGGAAACGTGAACACACGGGAGCTGTCCGGAGATGTTGTAGCAGATGCTGGAAAGTTAGGCTGCTGCCAAACAATGAAAGGCCTTGAGTGTCATACCAAGGATTTCTGACTTGATTCTGCAGGCCACAGGGAGCCATCTGGGCTCCATGAGAAAGCTGACTTGACGACTGATGGAAGGAGAAGCAGAGAAAGAGAGCCATTGTCTTTTTGGGTCGTCTGAAACAAGTCCCAGGTCTGTGAGTGCCTTGATGTTTTGTCTCAAAGTTTTCCTGATTTTGAGCTTCATCTTTTTGAACATTCTGAATACGAACATAAACTTGATAGAAAAGCACTAACAGGAAGAAAGGTGCTGTGTAAATATGCAGAGCTGCTTAGTTTATTTCAGTGGTCCCATATCTGTTGAGAAGCCTCGAGAGTAAGTGAAGTTTGAGTGCTGATGTGAGGCTTTTCCAAGTCACTTCACCCAATAAGCCTCAGTTTGATCATCGATAACCAATCATAGTTATTCACTAAGGATACAAACACTAAATAGTGCTTGTCATACGCTAGGCACTCTTCCAAGTTTTTGTTTAGTTGCTTCTTTTTTTTTTTTTTTTAATTGTAATCCAATGAATCCTCATAGACCTCCACCTTGGTCCTAATTTTACCTCTGCGTGAATGGTGAGGAAACGGAGGCACAGAAAGGCTAAGTAACTTGACAGTTAGTGCCAGAGCTGAGGTTATAATCTAGGCAGTATGGCTCCAGAATCTCTTCTCAGGAACTCCGCTTCATTCTGCGACCCAATTAGAATAATGATATGATGGTACTAATCTGATTGCGATATAAAAATAGTGATGGTACAAGAATATAATGAGAGTATTGCCAGAGAACGTTGATCGCTATGACCATTTGCTGTGCTCTGTAACTTTTCTGACACTGCTATTTATTCTCCCAGTGACTCTGAGAAGTAACTTCTGTGGTTACCTGTTTCCTGTATCCGGGACCTGAGGGGCTCATGGTCGCATAGAGATAGGGTTCAAACCAGGATGAGTCTCACTGCAAAGTCAATACACTTAACCAGTATAACCCAGTACAATGAGGGAATTGGGCCAAGCAATCTCTAGACTCACATCCATCCCCCTCTTGTTTTGATTCTCCGGCGGGAGGGCCTTGTAGAAAGGAATCAGGAACACGTGTGGCCCTGGTTCTAAAGACAGTAAGTGAATTCGGTAGCCAGAGCGGGCCTTCATAGCAAAACGGGGGGAAATCTGACAATGAAAAATTAAGCATCACAAAGCAGAATTTCAATAATGTCTCACGATAGTTCATGTGGGGGGAATTAATCTGATAAAAATTATGGTGTGTTTCTATGGCCTGGCAAGGTTTCTGGCAGAGCGGTTGAAGGATGAATACACATTAAGACAGAAAAGTACTTTCCTCCCACCCCCTGGCCTTTATCCATATACTCTACTCGTTAGAGTCTGCGACTTCTGGTAGGATTGCACGTCCTACTGATACCCTGCCATGGCGACGGACTAATACATTCTAAGGAAATGAGGTGCCGGGAGGAAAAGGCTATTTCTCAGCATTTAGCTTCTCTAGGAAGGCCGTACGCTCCAACCCTCACCTTCTCACCATGGAATAGGCATCAGCAAAGCTAGATCCTTCAACTGTTCAGCTTTGAGAAATCTACTTAGAGAATTGACCTTGAAGAATGGGGTCTTCAAAATGGTTTCCCAAGCCCTTCAAAAGAAAAAAATCCTAAATGATATCATACCCATATTTGTGAGGCTGATGTCATCATGTAATCTAAAAGCAGGCATTTTTTTTTTTTTTTGCCTACTTTAGGGTGTAGAGGAGAGAAATAATACTGAAAAAAATCTTTTCCCAGAGGACACAGCTTTGTACTCCATACATACCGTAAAGGTGACGCAGCAAAGGTAACTGGAGATAAAGCTGGGTTTTTTTTTACGACTCATCATATATGCTTCTGTCTACAAAGAAAGAAATGCCTGCATTTTTAATGCAGTGTTCCTGTTAATATTTTCTAGTGTTTAGTTACAGTGAAAAGAAATATTTAACATTAGTGGAAGTCAGTACAAATTCTGTTTATAAGAGTCTGTTAATATACCACTGCGGGCTAGGGAATAGAGATAGATGTGTTAAGTGGAAACAGTAATTAAGTGGCTTCGATATGACCATACAGTTAAATTGGAATTAGGAAGTACAGCAATAAAGAAATCCATAAAGCTTTTTTTGTGTATCTGAAGATAACCCGATACATAAAGCATCACATACCTGTCATTAATAAATGCATTTATGCTCTACTATTTGAACCTCTAATGGCATCTCATGATAGCAATGGTCCCTGGAATCTATTCTCTGGGACTATCTCAGAGATGAATCCTTAAAATATAAAATTATTCTGACTTCAGTAACTAATGAATTCTGGCCTCAATGCTCTGTTTTTACTTGATCACTTAAATGTCCATTTTTTTTTGCACATTTTCCAGTTCCGTTTTACCTTTCTGGAATTGTGGCCACTAGAACAATGAGAGGTATTATAGGCACAGATGCACTAAAATTTGTTTTATTCCAATACCCTACATCATGATGCCCACCATTTGTTAGCCTTTGCTGAATTTGTTAGCCTTTGCTGAATTCATGTATCAGTTCTAGCAGACTTTTGGTGGAGTCTATCAGGTTCTCCAGGTATAATATTATGTCACCTGCAAAAAGTGAAAGCTTGACTTCATCTTTGCCAATTTTGATGCCTGCTGATATTAAGAACTGGGATCTCTCCCAGGAAGTTACTGTTTTATTGTTAGTATAATCTTCCTACAAGGAATGGGCATGTTCAATGTTGGCTAGTGTTTTTGTGCCTCAGAATGGAGGTGTTCTCATACTGGTGGGTAATTGTAAAGGCCTTTGATCAAGTCAACTGGTTCATTGAATTGCCCAGCAGATTTTAAGATCTGCTATCTGGTAGGAGGCATGGAGGAAGTATATAATACTTACCCAAAACCTGGCCTTATGAACAACCACAAGGCCTGTCTTTTGTGATAGAACCTAGGAAGTATTAGAGTTAAAGTATGACAGTGGGTAACTAACAGACGTCATGAATAGTTATAGCATCAAAACTTGTTTTCCGAGCATTTACCAAGTCCTAGCTACGTTTTTATCTATCGGTGTGTGTGTGTGTGTGTGTGTGTGTGTGTGTGTGTGTATGTGTGTGTGTAGTCTGATTCCCATAAAAAAACAAAACAAAACAAAACACATAAGCTTGCATATTATCATATACTTTTTACAGAAGGTGAAATGTGGTTTGGAGATTGAAGTAACTAATATGGTTAAATTGCAAGTCTGATATTTGAAGATTTGTATCAGGTCTGCTGATTGCAAAGGCTAGATGTTTTTTTCTCTGTATCTGAGAAGGCCACATACTTAGATGCTGTAGCACAGAAGCTGAGTCTTGGTTATTAAAAGTAACAATTACTGATCTGTAGGAGAACAGGTTATCGTTGTAGGTCTCCATATACATATATAACACATCTATAGATCAGTCATAATCACAATCCATTGGGATTTTGATAGGGTTTGCATTGAATCTACAGATTGCTTTGGGTAGTATGGACATTTTGACAATAGTAAGTCTTCCGATCCATGAACATAGGATTTCTTTTCATTTTTTGTGTCTTTTCCTCCCAGATTTATTGGGGTATAATTAAAATCTCTGTGTCTTCTTTAATTTCTGTCATCAGTGTTTTATAGTTTTCAGTATACAAGAATTTCACCCTCTTAATTAAGTTTATTCTTAAGAGTTTTTTTGGTGCTATTGTAAACGGAATTATTTTCCTAATTTCCTTTTCAGATAGTTTATTGTTAGTATATAGAAATCCAACTGATTTTCACAGGTTGGTTTCGTATCCTGCAAGTGCATTAAATTTGGTTATTAAATCCTAAGTGTTTTATTGCTTGTTTGGTTGGTTGGGTTTTTTTTGTTTTTGTTTTTAATGGAGTCTTTAGGCCTTTCTGTATAGAGGATCATGACATCTGCAAACAGGGACAATTTTACTTTTTTTTTTTTTTTTTTCCAATTTGGATACTTTTTTTTTCTTTTTCCTACCTAATTGCTCTGACTAGAACTTTCAGTACCACTTTGAATAGAAGGGGCAAGAATGGACATCCTTGTCTTTTTTGATCTTAGAGGAAAGGTTTGCAGTTTTTCACCATAGACTGTGATATTAACTATAGGCTTTTCATATGTGGAAATTATGAGGCAATCTCCTTCTGTTTCTCCTTTGTTGAGAGTTTTGATCATGAAAAGGAGTTGAAATTTGTCAAATGCTTTTTCTACGTCTATTGAAATGATGATGTAATTTTGATCCCGTACTGTGGTGCATTACACTAATTGATTTGCATATGTTGAACCATCTTTTTATTCCAGGGATAAATTCCACTTCATCGTGGTATATGATCCTTTTTAATGTGCTGTTGGATTTGATTTGCTACTGTTTTGCTGAAAACTTTTGCATCTACATTCATCAGGGATATCAGCCTGTGTTGTTCTTTCCTTGTGATGTCTTTCGGACTTTAGTATGAGGGTAATGCTGACCTCATTAAATGAGTTTGGAAGTGTACTCTCTTCTTTAATTGCTTGAAAGAGTTTGAGAAGGATTGGTGTTAACTCTTTAAACGTTTGATAGAACTCACCAATATTCTCTCTTTTTTTCTTAGTCTTGCTAAGGGCTTATCAATATTGTTTATCTCTTCAAAAAACCAACCCTTAGTTTTATTGATTTTTTTTCCTATTGTTTTTATATTTTCTATTTTGTCTATAATCTTTGTTATTTATTTCCGTCTGCTAATTAGAGCTTAGTTTGTTCCTTTTTATCCAGCTCCTTGAAGTGTAAACTTAGGTTGTTTGAGGTCTTTCTTCTCTTTTAAAAAATTATTTATTTATTTATTTATTTTTACTGAAATAATTGACACATTACACTGTAATAGTTTTAGGTGTACAACATCATGATTGGATATATGTACATATTGTGAAATGGTTACCAGAATAAATTTAGTTAACACCTATCACCACACAGAGATACAAAAAATCGCTTTCTTCTTTTTTAATGTGGGCGTTTATTGCTATGAACTTCCCTCTTACTACTGCTTTTGCTGCATCCCATAAGTTTGGGTATCTTGATTTGGGAGATAAAAGCCAGCTGCTCTCAACAGAGGTGGAACAGAAGACTCTAAAGTCACTGCCTTTCCCTTCATTGGTATGTGTCTAGGGGCCGAGTGGTCTTGAACTAAATTTTAGAAACTAGAGTGTGGTTTGCAGGAGATGATAGAATGTTTTTTATGGTGATCTAAGAGTCCTAGATGAGAGGTTTAATATGTTGTGCTTCTATACCAGTGAATATCTGAACATTAGTTATAACCTATCCTGTACCATCTATGATACAAGTATTATAGGATGACATTGTGACTTTAACACTCATGTATTTGTGATTAAATTAGTGTCTTGTGGTAACCCTAAAGTAGCTGTATTAAAATTTTAATAAGCTTTTTGCAATCAGTTTTATATTTACATAAAAACTGTGAAATTAATAGAGAGTTACCATATACCCTGTACCCAGTTTCCCCATTTATCTATCTATCTATCTATCTATCTATTTAATATATATAGAGAGAGAGCATGCAAGTTGGTGAGGGGGCAGAGGGAAAGAGAGAGAGAAAGAGAGAGAGAATCTTAAGCAGACTCCAAATGCAGTGCACAGCCCAATGCGGGGCTCAATCGCTTGACTCTGGGATCCTGACCTAAGCAGAAATCAAGAGTTGAATGTTCAACCACCTGAGGCACCCAAGTGCCTCAGTTTCCCCTGTTATTAACAGCTTATATTAGCATGGTATATGTGTTAATTAGCTCACCATATTGATCCTTATGAAGTCCATACTTTATTCATATTTTCTTAGTTTTTACCTAATCCTTTTTCTCTCTAGGTTGCTTCCAGATACCATATTACATTTGGTCATCATGTCTTCTTAGGCCCTCTTGGCTGTGACAGTTTCTCAGATTTTTCTTGTTTTTGATGACTCTAACAGTTTTGAAGCCTTTGTTAGATATTCGGTAGAATATTCCTTAACTGGGATTTATTTGATATTTTTCCTATGATGAGACAGGCACGATGTGGTTTTGGTAGGAAGATTATAGAGGGAAAGTACAATTTTTACCACAACATATCAAGGGAATCTACTATCGGAATGATTGATCCCTGTTAATGTTGACCTTGATTACCTGGTGCACATAATGTTTGTCTGGTTTCTCTGCTATGCAATTACTTTATCCCTATTCTTGTCCCCCTATAAGAATGTATTTTTTTGAAGGAAATCTCTGTGTGCAGTCTGTACTTAAAAAGTGAAGAAATATGCTCTGCCTTTTTGAGGGCAGAGTATTTACGCAAATTATTTAGAAATCTTCTGTCTTTTCTATCCTATTATTTATTTATCTATGTGTATTAATGTGGATGAACAGATATGTATTATGTGGTTTCATTATAATCCAATAATACTTGATTTATTTTGTTACTCAGATTGTTCTAGATCTTACTGTAGGCAACTCTTCCAGTTGACTCCTATGTCCCTTTGACATACTTCTTACTTGCTGCCACTGGTGAGATATTTCAGATTCTTCTTGTATATTTCCTGCCGAGTCCTAGAATCAGCCATCAATCCAAGGAGTGATTTTATTTGAAAAAGGTTTTGGAAACTAATATCTGGGTTGCAGGTGTGCTCCTTCCTTCTGGGCACTCGCAGTTGAAAGAAAGGAAATATGTGTGTATACTAACCTGTATATATACACATGCCTATAAATATACCCATATGTGTGTGTAACCATCTTTATATTAAGCAAAACACGAATTCATCCTGATGTCTTAAACTTTAATCCATTGCTATATGCACCATTATAGCCTTCTTCCTTTGCTTATGTGAATACTCCTATTTCAACAGTGAGGAAGCTGGCCCCCACCAGCCAGCATCCATTTACTTACTCATTCAGTTCAACATACCTAATTAGTTTTTAATCCAGCATGTCTCCAACTTATTTTCTGCAGCTTTATTCTCAGGAATCTGTAAGTGCTCTCTTCAGTTCTCTTTCCTTTAGTGAATACTCACTGGTCCAGAAAAAATAGGGGAATGAATGGTACAAAAAAATTAAGTTAATAGAAGTGAGGAAATTATATGTAAGACATTTAAGAAAATTGTGTGGTGAAGCTAACAAAATCAAACAAAGCAAAACCAGCCAAAGTTGTTTTGTTTGGTACGGATACATTTGACTGTATTTGCACAAAAATAGATTTGCAATGTTGTTATATTTTGGCATATATAAAAATCCTGAGAGTGAAATCCCGTTATGTGTTTAATGATTAGGTCAAACTTTCTGAATGTAAATTTTCAAGACCTACAGAACAACAAGTTGATTAAAATCTTGTTCAGATTGAATCATTTTCAGTAGCAGACTCTACTGGCTTTGGTGTCCCCTTAGCTCATTTTTCAGTATTCTTCCTTTCTTCCCGGTACTCCCCTCAACCAGGTACCTATGAGCATCCATTTCTGAAGGCTGTTGATCTGGCATCTGTCAGGTAATTTCCATATGGTGTAGTTGATGAGGTCATCGGGGACCAACCATCCTTTCCAATAATTTTAGGATTTAATATGGATCATAAAAGACCCCAAAGCATTCTGAAATAGAAATGATGTGATTTTTAATAGTGAAGTTCTAGGTACAGGTGTTTCTAAGGAGAGAGATCTGTCTAACGTGTCTCACGTTATGCCTATTTATACATCTACTTATGTATCAGTCTCAGTGATGACACCTTTATGTATGTACATGACTTTTATTTTCCTGCCCTAAAATGGGAGCTAGAGAGTCATTTATGGAACTAGAATCTCACTCTAAACACATATGTGACTTGGGTATTTTTATTCATGTTAGATTTAGCCTGGAGAACAACCACTTGACATTGTTTAACAAGCATTTCAACAACCAAGGGGACATGTTGTTAGAATCTTAATTAGAGTGATGTTATGGGGCACTTTCACAAAACAACACAAGTAATTACAGAAAACAATCATCAACACCCACAAATGCTAACAATGTCTGAGATCCAGCATGTGAAGAATGTAATAACAATCTTTCCAGATTAATTGAAGTCGTTTTTTATAAAAACAACTTTGTTAAAAATAATATATCTATATATGTTTGCCTTTCAGACTCTGTGTTGTGGAATTATATGCCAGGGAAAAGAATCCTTTGTAGTAGATACCACAAAATACTCAGTGTGCCAGAAAAGAGAGGGGACTGAATAGCCTAAAAATTAAGTGAATAAAAGTGGAGGAATTATATGTGGGAAATTATATGAGCTGTCTTTTTTTCAAGCGGGAAATATTCCTTAAAAATATTCCTAAACCTGAAAAAATGTGAAAAATATCCCTTCCCTAAAAATGTTAAAACAAGAGGCCAGAAAGAATTGAATATCAGGACAGAGCCCAGAAAAACTGATACTAAAGTCAGTGGCAAATAGGAGGTCCAAAGGCAAATATTAAAGCAAGAAGAAATTTAGGACTTGCAACAGACAGGATCTTGGAAAAATATTTTGTAAAAATATTCATGAATTAGCTAGCCTTTGTTTCAAACTGATGTGAATGGTGCCACACCTCCAGCTCTGAAGTGAAGAGTGCCATCCCACCTGTGACTGCCTTAGTCAAAGAGAGAAACTTCTGAGGTTTCACATTAGCCAACTTTCCATTCACCCAGCTGAGAGCTTGTTATACAGATTTACTTCTAATATGTTTACTCTTTACTTTCCTGTAATATTTTTCAATCTCGCAGATAGACATTGTTGGTATTTGTTAGGACTATTTTTTTAAATTTGTTTTAATGGTTATTTATTTTTGAGAGAGAGAGAGAGAGAGAGAGAGAAAGGCAGGGTGAGAGTGGGGAAGGGACAGAGAGAGGGAGACACAGAATGTGAAGCAGGCTCCAGGCTCTGAGCTGTCGGCACAGAGCCTGATGTGGGCCTCGAACCCACAAACCATGAGATCGTGACCCAAGACGAAGTCAGAGGCTTAACTGACTGAGCCACCCAGGTGCCACCCAGGTGGATCATACTCTCGTGCTCATAACACACACACACACACACACACACACACACACACACACACACCCCATGCAAATTGAACATTGAAGGTGTCTTTCAAGTGAAAACAGAATGGGAAAAGTGATCAGAAGGGTAATATGACTCCCAAAGGAAGGGTATAGGAGTGGTAAATAGAAGGCTTTTTTTCCTTTTTTTTTTTTTTTTTTTTTAAGGACAATTGCTCTTGTTCTGCCTTTTGATGGTTTAATTAGGAAAGCCTATACCCTCTGTCTTTAAAATAAATTTTAATGTGTTTTTTTAATGTTTTATGTTTGAGAGAGACAGAGAGCTCCACTGAGGGAGGGGCAGAGAGAGAGGGAGACACAGAATCTGCAGCAGCTCCAGGCTCTGAGCTGTCAGCGTAGAGCCCGATGTGGGGCTGGAACCCACGAACTGTGAGATCACCTGAACCAAAGTTGGATACAACCAACTGAGCCATCCAGGTGCCCCTAAGATTTTGTTTAAATCGTCAGTTGTTTAGATCTTGGTTATCCATCTGTTTTGCTATGATTATCTTGTGCCCATAAAATAGGAGAGCCAACCTGCAGGGACTATGGCAGAATTCTTCATTTTATGGAACATACGGCTATGTTGGCCTTGAACAAGGTTGTTGAGCAATACAGAGATCCTCAAAACAAAGCAGGCATCATACAATAATGATGACTGTGGCAGCTACTCCTCTCATGAACACTTGCTATGTTTCAGCTTCTGTGCTACACACTTAATAAGGTTCATTACGTCTAACCTTCAACATGACCCTATGAAATTTACTACTTTATTCATTCACTCACTCATTCATTTATTCAACACTTACTAAGTGCCCAGCACTGGGCACATATGAATCAAAGGTTTCTAAAACACAGTCCCTAATTCTGGCAACTCATGATGTGTAGAAGGTTAGCATGGCAGTGGAGATTTACGTAAGTCAGTATAGGAACATAAGGAGAGATTTGTCTGGCAAATTCTGGATCCTGAATGGAGAAAATGAGTTTGCCAGGTGGACAAGGAGAGAGAGAGCTCTCCAAGCAAAATGAAGGATACACAAGGGCATCGAAGCAGAAAGAATTTGGCACTTTGGGGAACAGGCTGATTAGATTACTAGGTATGCAACAAGGAGAAAACGAATGTGAGGTGGTCAAGGACAGATCCTGAAGAATATGAGTGAGAGCTGCAAAGCTTGGAACGTTGTCCCTGGACGATGGAATCGATTAACAATAGCGCCCCTACCCCCACTTTTTTTACAAGTAGCATATGGTTATTGGGTTGGCTATAGCCAAACAAAAAGAGGACAATATAAATCAGCATAAACCCATCACAGTTTTAACCACCTAGGAGAAATACACAAATATAGAGATACGTATATACAAAAGTAAATATAAAACACATGTATTTTTATGTATATGCGTATACATACTTGCGTATGTATAGACGTTTTTTCACATCTTTTCTCCGTTGTAAGTATGTCTTTGCTATTATAATTTTTGACAGATATAGGTTACAATGCACGTAAAGTTTCGGAGTCTAGTGATACATTATGAACATCGTTTTAGGTCAATAAATATCCTACTGCAAATTTAATTCTCACTGCTGTGAGCAAGGGAGAGGGAGATACTAGGATAGCGGTCAGATCCGACTGGCTGGTGGGCGGTGTGAATCTGCAACACCGAAGAAGTGGAGAGAAGTTTAGTTTGAAATGTCTGCCTTAAAGAGGTCTGAGTTTGACCGAATGTCTGCTTTATCTCTCTTGGCAACAGAAGGGTTTCCTTGAAATAGATACTACTTGTTGTAGTTCCCTATCTACTTGGCCCTTATTTTTCCTCCACACTCCTATTTTTATCAGATTGCTTTTAGTTACCAGGCTATGTCCATGTCTGGCATGCTCTGAACAGTGCCAGATGCCAAGGTGAATTTCACGTCCTGTCATGATTAAGATAACCCTGGCAGAATGATGGTCCTGCAGCCTTTCTTTTTAAGAAATTCTATGGATACACTTTGAGTGTAAGGGGCTTGTAAAAAGTACTAATCAAATGATAGCAGTTTTTAAGTTGACCGCAAGCTTAATGGTCTGAAAATTTATATTTAAAACTATAATCCTTTGAATCAAGCTATTTGCATGCCCTGGAGAAGGATGAGTTCGTAGCATACATTGGGCAAAAGATGTCAGAGAGACCAATTTCCCTCCTAAATATCCCTCTGAGCAGGTATAGTGCCCTTGCTGACTTCTTTAAAATACAAAAGGAGACTTGCAAAACACATTTCAAAGAGATGTGTCATTATTGTACGCAATTTAGAAAATACAGAGAAAGAAAAAATATTCCACAATTATTAGATTTGGGGTTCCAATTGAAGAGTAATTTTGCGTGAAAGTAGTCTGATGAAGCTTCATGATAACAGTGGCCTAGAAGGAGGATAAGTCCAAATTGAGTGTCTTCTCTCTTACGGACTGCATAATAAGTGGACATACATACATAGAAGGACAGACCTTCCATGTTGTTACTCCTGGCTGGAAACACTGTTTGGGAACTGAGGATTGGTTGTTACTAAAACAAGCATCTTCGTTTATTCTACCTGGGCACATCCATCCAACTTAAATGTGAGGAGTTCATTAACTGTGGCCAGGTATAAAAAGCTGGAAGATTTCTGTGGGAGGAACAACGCAATTTTCATGGCTTTCGTTTCTTTCTCTTTTTTTTAGGAACCTCAGTACATTCAGAGAAACATCCAACCTATAGTTTGTGTTATTTCCACGACGGAAAAGATGCCTCTCACGCAGGGGCAAAATGGATTTAGGAGTATGTGGAATCAAAATTCTATAAAATTTTTTATAATTGTGCCTTGACCCACGTGTGAATAATGTTGAAAACAGATGCGAATTATGAATAGACATAAAATCAAGTTTCTAGTTAATAGAAAATGATGAGTCAAAACTATTGAGAAACTGAATGTTTCCACGGATGTACAAACACTCCCATCTCTTAGCAAACTTAGAAATTGGCTTAACTTATTGCGAAAGCATACTATTATTTCTTTAACTAGAGTTTTTCTTTTAATTTTTTAATGTTTGTTCATTCTTGGGAGACAGAGGGAGACAGAGTATGAGCAGGGAAGGGGCAGAGAGAGAGGGAGACACAGAATCTGAAGCAAGTGCCAGGATCTGAGCTGTCAGCACAGAGCCCAATGTGGGGCTCGAACTCACGAACTGCAAGATCATGACCTGAGCCGAAGTCGGTCGCTCAACCAACTGAGCCACCCAGGTGCCCCTAACTAGAGTTTTTAAGAAGAGAGAGACATAAGATCTTCATAAGGGAAAATAAGCCAATGGTAGATATTGAAGGGCTATTAGCCTAAGTCAAAAAGTTAAAGGAGCAAATCATTGGGAAAAAAGTATAGTATATTAGCCTAAGTCAAAAAGTTAAAGGAGCAAATCATTGGGAAAAAAGTATATCTAGAAAACATGAGATATTAAATATTTACTGATACTTTCATCCGATTTTTTTTCTTATCAAACGATATAGTTGATCATAAGGGAAAGCATGTGCTATCACTATTCACATAATGGATATTAAAAAGCATACTTTTATTTTCATTCATGTACCAAAACTGAGGTAAGTAATGACCATAAAGAGAATCGTTGGCTACAGGGCTAGGGAAAGAGGAAGTGAGAAAAGAAGACATACAATCAAAAGGAGCTTGATTCTATCATTGTCCTAAAGGGAGGTTCAACCTCCACGTGAAAACATGGGGTTTTAATACAAGGACGGTTTTTATGTATCTATGGTTTCATTTTTGCTTGGATAATTGGAGGGTAAAAAGATACCACATATATCCCATATGTTACTCGTTAGGCCGTAACAAAGATTCCAAACACAATTATTTTGTGAGTCAAGGTTTCTACTGAGTATAAGTTATGGTCTCGAGGCATCCAGTCCCAAAAATCATCTGTGCTCCCAGCTACCGTAGAGGGTGCTATAATAAATCTCCGATAGACCAATTATCTACAGATACAAAGTTCCTACTTGTTCATATATGTTTGGCAGAGGGATTCTAATTTGCTGACCAACTGTTCCTGGCGGTGTTTTCTGTGGCCTCCATATCAACTTGTAGGAGATGGTAAGGTCATCAGTAACATGTTTGAGTTGGGTACTTTTAATGTCACATTACATGTCACACATAATAACTTCTGATAAATCTTAATCTATGGATTACTTAAATGCAGAAAATTCTGCCACTAAAATCACAGGTAGTGTAGTAATTGAAATTAAAGGCTACACTATGAGTTAATAGTTTACAGAGTTTTATTTGTCATCATCATCATCATCATCTATGGGTTACACTTAAGGAACTTTCTTCTAGTAGGCAAAATTCTTTAGTTTTTAGATACCATGGTAGGTAGATTTACAAGATTAGTGATAAAAATAGTAACACATAATTTATAAACATACGCAATCAAGTTATTATTTTCTGCTAAGTGAAATACTGTGCTGGTGAGCCAATGCTTTCTTCGGATTCTGAACAGAATCAAAAACGACGATCCATACATGTTTGCATTTGCATAAAATGTCCCATCCAGGGTTACAAGGAGGCTTCCCAAAGTGGGTGTGTTTTCCTGTTGGGTTCTCCTTAACTTCCATTCAGTATTTGCTGAATGAATCATTGTTCTGTTGTCTGATTCTGGCCTTTGTTCGTGCTGTCACTCAACCTTCCCCTCCCCGTCCGGCCTTAAGTTGGCAATCCTCCAATGGTTAAATCCCATCTTATCCCAGAAATGTTCCTTGACTCCATAAACAGACCCTTTCCCCCAACACTTGGCTAAAAATATCATTGAACTAATTCTCCCAGTATTGCGGGAACACTTTTTGATTAGTCAATTGCATATATATCAAATTATATTTTGAATGCATTCAATGCATATAGGAATGTCATATTTTTAAACTTAATTTATACTTCTCTATTTTGAGACACCTGGGTGGTTCAGCCGGTTGGACATCTGGCTTCAGCTCAGGTCATGATCTCGTGGTCCATGGGTTCGAACCCTGTGTGGGATTCTGTGCTGACAGCTCAGAGCCTGAAGCCGCTTCAGATTTTGTGTCTCCCTCTTTCTCTCCCCCTCCCCTGCTCGCACTCTGTCTCTCTCTCTCTCTCTCTCTCTCTCTCAAAAATAAATAAACATGAAAAAAATTATACTTCTCTATTTTTAATAACTTAAAAAATAACAGCTAATTGAATCTAAGACACTAGATTCTCTCAACAGAGTCATATTGATAACATTTATTGAACAACCAACTCTGTACCAGAGGTAATATCCATTAATCTTCCTAAGAACAGTGATGCAAAACTTTCCATCCCCTTTTTGTACCTGAGAAACTGAGGTTCAGAGAAGTTTTGTAAATTTCCCAAGGTGGCAGAACTCCCACGGAAAAGTGTCAGGATTAGGTACTGCCATGTATGGTTTGGGAGAATGGTCCGGCCTAGATTTGTGCAGGGCAGAATCTGTACAACTGTATATGGAAGCCCCATCAAGATACAACTCAGGTCATCACACCCAAGCTCCTTTCTAGTATGTTGACTCTGAAAGCAATATGCATCAGATTCCCCTTTGCTGACGAGGCAGAACATAAACTTGACTTTGTGTACAGGGGATGACCATGCGGTCTGGGGAAGGTAAAGTAAGTGAGGTCTGTCCACAGCACCTTGGAGTCACCCAAGCCTTTCACTACATCCTCCCTATAGCCAGTGACCTTTTGCTGTTTCTGTGAATGGACTTTCCAACTACCTTACGCAGACTTGCTTTCTCACCCCCTTGAAGCTATATCTCCCTTGAATCTCATTTTGCTGACTGTAGCTGTAGGCTAATGTAGTGCATACCAATCTAGGCTTTATCAGTGTTACTTATTACTCTTTTGACCTTGAGCAAGTTCCATGTCTGTTTTAAGCCTCGTTTCTCATGAGTCAAGTGGGAGTCAGATGACACGTACATTTTATGGAAATATTAAATAAGACCATATAGGTAAAGGTATTAATGCAAAACTTCGAACATGGCAAGTTTAATAAATTCTTCTCCTTCTTCTCCTCCTTCCCTCCCTCCTCTTCTCTTCTGATTTCCCCTCCTCTTTCTGCTCCTCCTTCCCTCATTTTAACATGTGTGCATTTTAGATTTGACTTTTCTTTCTCTGCAACCAACCTTTGTAGTCTATTAAAGTAATGAAACAGTGGGAATTAAGGCCAATTTTGGGGGGGCCAAGGAAGCGCCCAAGTAGACGAATAATAGATAAGCCATGTGGACTTCTTTGTTTTTTGGCAACTGCCAAACTAGAGGCATGGTTACTAACACCATGAACTTAGGATTTCAGTGTTGTGATCCTCACACAGATTTCGTATTTTCTGGAAAGAATGTAATTGAGACCATTTTGCTTCATTATCAAGAAGTTTAGAGGAAAGAGTAGACATGGAAGCTCTTTGTTTTCCTTTCCCATTTAGCAAAATGTTTTATGCTACAGTAAAGTTTTTACTTTAATCACTCTTTCTGAAGGTGTGCTGAAGTTATGCTCATCAGTGAACTTAGTATAAAAACTTTTTAAAATTGAAATATGATAGACATACAATATCTTATTATTTTCAGGTATATATCATAGTGATTCAACATTTTTATACATGACAAAAGGATTCCCATGATAAGTCTAGTTACTACCTGTCACCATAAAATTTACTACAGGGCTGTTGACTATACTTCCTATGCTGTATATTATATCTCCATGACCTATTTATAACTGGAACTTTATACCTCTTAATCCCCTTCACCTATTTTGCCCATCTTCCCAGCCCATTCCTCCTCTGGTAACCAAGAGTTTCCTATACTTATGAATCTGTCTCTGTTTTGTTTTGTTTGTTTCTTAGATTCCACATATAAGTGAAATTGTATGGTATTTGCCTTTCTCTGACTTATTTCAATTAGCATAATACTCTCTAGACCCATCCATGTTGTCACTAATGGCAAGATTTCATTTTTTTTATGGCTGAGTAATATTCCATTGTACATATGCCATATCTTCTGTATTCTTTCATCTATCCAAGAAAGTCGTCTATCCACATAGTCACAAATTATAATAGAAAGCTATAGTAATAAAAACAATATGGTACTGGCATGAAAACAGACACATAGATCAATGGGACAGAATAAAGTTCCCAGGAATAAACCCATGCATATATGATCAATCTATGACAAAGGAGTCAAGAATATAAAATAAGGAAAAGATAGTCTCTTCAATAAATGCTGTTGAGAAAGCTGGACAATGACACGTAAAAGAATGAATCTGGACCACTCTCTTATACCATATACCAAAATAAACTCAAAGTAGATTAAAGACTTGAATGTAAGACCTGAAACCACAAAACTCCTAGAAGAAAACATAGGCAGTAAGGTCTTTGACATCGGTCTTACCAATATTTTTCTGGATCAGTCTCCTCAGGCAAGCGCATCAAAAACTAAACTAAACAAGTGGGTTTATGTCAAACTAAAAACTTTTGCACAGCGAAGGAAGCCATTAACAAAACGAAAAGGTAACCTACCGAATGGAAGAAGTTATTTGCAAATCATACATCGGATAAGGGGGTAATATCTAGAGTATATAAAGAACTCACATAACTTAATATAAAAAAAAAAACAACCAAACAACTCAATTAAAAAATGGGCAGAGGACTTGAATAGACATTTTTTTTTCTTTTCTCTTTTCTTTTCTTTCTTCCTTCATTTCTTTCTTTCTTTCTTCCTTCATTTCTTTCTTTCTTTCTTTCTTTCTTTCTTTCTTTCTTTCTTTCTTTCTGTTAGAGAGGGTTGGGGGGAGAGGGGTAAAGGGAGGAAGAGAGAGAATCCTAAGCAAGGTGAGCATGGAGTCTGACCCAGGACTCAATTTTGCCACCCTGGGATCAGGACCTGAGCTGAAATGGAGAGTCAGATCTCAACCAACTGAGCCACCCAGGCGCCCCAAATAGACCTATTTCAAAAGAAGACATACAGAGGGCTGACAGGCACATAAAAAGATGCTTAGTATCACTCATCACCACAGAAGTGCAAATCAAAACCACAACGAGATAATACCCGTGACAGGGGCTGGTCTCAAAAAAAACAAGAAACAACAAATGTCGGTGAGGATGTGGAGAAAAGAGAACTGTCGTGCACTCTTGGGGGGGATTGTAAATTTGCTCAGCCACTATGGAAAACAGTATAGAGATTCCTCAAAAAGTGAAAAATCAACTAGTATCTGACCCAGCAATTCTACTTCTGGATAATTTATTTGAAAAACAAACAAACCCCAAACAAAAATAAAAACACCAATTCGAAGAGATATGTGCACCCCTGTGTTCAGTGCAGGATTATTTACAGTAGCCAAGATAGGGAAGCAGCTTAAGTGTCCACTGATAGATGAATGGATAAAGGAAGGTCTTTCAGTGATAACACTGCCCCTACCTAGCTCTTTTCCTCCACTCCTTTTCTCTGAGCATCTGCTGCTTATAGAGCTTATCCTAATTACCTTCCCTCCCCCTCCTCTCCTCCTCTGCCTGTCTTCTCCCTCTTCTCTCCTTCCTCTTATCCCTTCCTTCTCTTCTTTGCTTCCTCTTTCTCTTTGCTTCCTGCCTTTGATTGATCCTTCCTTTCTTCCCCCCCCTTCCTTCTCTCCTTTTCTTTCTCCATCCCTCCCCTTTCTTTTTTTCTCACATCTGCTACTAAAATGACGTCCTCACTACCTATGCTTCCTAACTTTAAGCCTTACATATATTTCTGAGTAATGGTTGTTACATGTTGAGGCTTGAATTCTATGAATACTATATGGGCTAATAAATCCAGCAAAGAACACATTTACAAATAAATTTTCTTAGAGAAATATTGCATACACTAAGAGTGCCAGAGCAGGTTTTTTTTTCCCTCCTCAAACACCTGGTAATGAAATTTATTGACATATAAACTTAATAAGCTGCTAATTGAGTAATTATTGATTGCAGGAAACGTGTTCTTAAAAGTCACATTAACAATTGGCAGACAGGCGAAAATAGAACAGACTCCGTTTTTAACTTACTTTATAGCATTACCTTAAAATTGTAAAGAGTTAATCTTATCACACTACACATGGCTGAATTTATAAAAGATAAAATCACAAACGAGTAATGCACAGTTACTTGTTACATATTCTTCCCATTACAACTGACAGCTTCATTAATCATACGGTGTATTTTACTATTAGAAGCTATAAAGGAGATCAAATCTCTTGTAATTTTTCTTCTTCTCTTTCATTTGATAAGTGTGTTGTTTCAGTGTGCAGATAAAATATAGTGTCAGTCACCAAGAGTCTCGGGAGATTTTCTTTTTTTTCCAGTAAGGATATCCTTGCTTATTTGCAATGTAAAAATTCGCAAGATCATGCATCATTTCCCTATTACTTGGCCATCAGACCAGGTAAAAATTGTGTGCGCGCCTATCCACGGCAGTGGTCAACCAGAAGTGAATGTTGGGGGATAGGAACAATGTTTTCAGTGACAGCGTGTATTGCTTATTGAGCGTTGAAGGCATTAACGATGAACACCTCTATTCATAACGTAACATTGATTCATAATTAAGGTTCTTGTAAATTACACAGATTGCTGACAGATTTCATAAGCTGTTCTGGGGAGAGGTGGCAATTTTTCCAGTTTGTCACAGATTGCCAATGAAGCAGTTGAAAGCATAAATGAAATACAAGAATATTTGCCAATAAATAAGAGAGTCTCTGTCATTCCCTTCCGTGGCGTGGGATGAAAAAATGTGTTTAAAAAGGCTACCTTCTTACTTAGAAAACAAAGGGCCGCTTTTTCCCACAGTCTAGAAAGAAATCCTGAAAGAGATGCCACCAATCCAGAGAGCAAAAACAGATGGACACATTCTAATTTTTTTCCTAATTAGTGGGGAAAACGGAAACATGTCTTTTTTTTTTTTTTTAATCTCTTGTCAATTTAAAGAGGGGAGAAGTCATCCGTAAAAATTCTTCTGTCTTTCTCGGTGTTTCCATTTTTTGATTTTTAAAAGTATGACTTAAAATAAAATTCTTAGAATTTCCGAGTTTTGGTGATTTGTGTGACACTGATGTACTGTAATTTATACAAGAACTACTTCAGTGTTGTTCTTCAGTGCTTCTTGCCAACCTAAGTATTCTAAATATAAACTGAAGAAATTCGGTCTGGCACAAAACGGCTGATGAAATATTCTGGGCTTGTATTCCACTATTTTCCCCTAAGACCTTCTATGAGAAGCAGAGGATGTAAAGAGGTCTTGATTAAAGTGCAGAACTGTCTGTGGTCCCGGGGCGTGTGGACTCCATTTAGTCTGCCGTGAGTGGCCTTTCCGCTGGGTCACAAGGGGTTCATGTCTGAGAGGGACACGCCGTCTGCCTGCTCATCGCCTGTTTGGGGGCAACGGTTAGTTTTCCGTGTGATAACTCTGTGCAAGAGAGGTGCAATTTCTGCAACCTGCAGAGGCTAGGTTGGTAAAGCTATTTCCTCCGTCCCCGCCCGTAACTAAGTCCGTCCTGCATTTTCACAACTCGTTGGAGAACCGAGAGACCGTGTGGTGAATGTGAACCGGAGCAAACAGTCCATTTCCATTTGCTGATCCCATAGTTCTTTCTTCCCTTGTATTTATACAGATAATAGCCTCAGGTTTATGGGGTTTTTTTTGGTGTATCATGCCTTATAGTTGAGATGCAACTCTCAGATAACTTTGGTTTGCTAAGGGTTAGGTACTTAGCGTAGCCGAAAGCTTCAACTAAGGATTCCTATTCGATGAAATCTGACGGTCTAGCTTGATGTTATTACAATATCCTGGTAGCGGGACTGTTCGGAGAGGTGGCAGGGGTGGGGAGGGGTCACTCTCCAGTGATGGCTCCACAGCTGAAGTAACACATAGGCTCTTACACCTTGGACGCTTTCTCTCTTTGTGTTTTCACAAATGCAGAGCATTGTTTGGGTTACCGCGTTTATGTTTCTTCCAAGCCCAAGATTAGTCAAGAGAAGTATCACTAGACGTGGTCACTGGAAAAGCTAAGAAGGGATTTCCAAATGTCAAGATTGAATAACGTTTCCCACGTGGTTATGGTTGAAGCCTCCTTTTGAAGATTTGATTTGGCCAGGTCACCCAAGCCAATGTATCTCATTTTCTCAGGATGCCTGGGTGAATAGAACTTTAGGGGAACTCAGGGACTTGAAGTGTCTTTCCTCCTATTTCTGGAAGAGTTTCTTGGGAGTTCACTTCTATACTTATCCTTTGCCTGTTTCGGACCAGCCTGCGGTTAGACCCTGGCAAACGGGGTCTTCCCCAGGCTGGGAATTGGAAGGTCTTACTTCAACTTCCGTGACCTTGCCCCACCCCGACTCTCATGTCTTTGACAGCCGTATCCCACAGCACCGTCTCACGAAGGTGCTCTGAGCCTGGAAAAAACACAACTCCACCACGCACACACTTGCCATGCTTCTTCCCTTTCTACAGGTCTTCCACTCGTCACTTTGCTCCTATTGGGACATCCTTGATGCCTTGGCTTGGCTCTGGTTCCAGGTGGGTGGCCTGGCACCGCACTCAACTCCTGGATCCTAAGATATTGAGGCGTCAGAATGGGTCAGGATAAGCAGATTTTAAGTGACGCTCATGTAAATGGAACGCAGGAGGGGTTCAGGGTCTTCCTTCTTCTTGAGCAGTGCGTGGCCGGTGGCGGGTCTGCCGCAGCCCCTGAAAGAAGAAGGGGTGGCCGCTCACCTCCTCCTAGGGCCTTCATGACCCAACTCCAATTAGCTCTTTGATTCACTGTCCTCTCTTCCCTGCAATGAGGGTAGTGGGTTGTGCACTCCCAGTGTGTGCACCCAGGTCTATCTTAAGCCGTGCAGGAGGGAGCGACTGCTTTTCTCACTCTGCCCACATTGCCCCTACATGTCCCTGTGCTGGCAAACACCAAAAGAGATCCCCATCCTAGGATGCAGTGAGTGTGATCCAGAGCATTCAAAAGAAGACGTGGTTGGGAGATGTGTTTTTCTAAGTCAATGCTATAAAACTCAGAAAGGTAGATTTAATAGCACAGAGAATGAGCCAGCATCCACATGATCGTGGATGCTTTGGATAAGACTTGCATTCATGGTTACTATCAAAAAAGTACAGTAATCACCTTTGAGAGCGTCACTGGAGGCCAACATTCCCTGGCACAATGGGTGATGCAGCACAAGAAATAAATGGTACGAGGGGACTGCAAAGGCAAGGAGGTCTCTCTTCAGGTTGGTTCCTGAAAACCTGGGCATTGCTGTTTTTTCTCGCAAAGGGAGATTTGAAATTCTTCATCTTAGATCACCATACCTCGCATGGGTCCATGAATTTTGCAATGAATTTTTAAAATCAAAATTGCCTATATAGACAGGTCCCGACACAAAATTTTGAACCGACACCCACATATTCTGGGGGCAGCTCTCCTTCAAGTAGCATATGTCTAGGGTTTAGAGATGTTGGAAGTAAAGCATGACATGTGGTGCAATTTTCTTGTGGTGGTGGTGGTTTAATTTGCTACTGAGACATGTGATTAGTGCATTTGGCTTTCATTAGTGTAATCTGCCCCCAACTTCAGGGTTATCCAGTCTGTTCTTGGATAATCTTTAAAAGTACATTCATTGGGGCACCTGGGTGGCTTGGTTGGTTGAGGGTCCAACTTCAGCTCAGATCATGATCTCATGGCTCGTGAGTTTGAGCCCCGTGATGAGCTCTGTGCTGACAGCTCAGAGCCTGGAGCCTGCTTCACATTCTGTGTCTCCCTCTCTCTCTGACCCTTTCCATCACAACACTCTGTCTCTCTCTCCTTCAAAGATAAATAAACATTATTTTTTTTTAAAAAAGTACATTTATTAATTTATTATCCCCTATTCTGCCAAGTAGAATAATGATTCAATATGGAATAATGCCAGGCACGGTGGGTGGTCAATAAATTTATTTGGAAAGTGATGAAGTGGTATGCCATATGTATCTAGACAAATAGAAGAATGTGGAATCTGATAATTTTAGCCTCTTTTTCCCATTGGTGATGAGAAAGTACTCCTTAAGCAAATAAATATATCTCAGTATATCCCTGTATCCATATCTATATCTAATTTCCTTTGGATACAAAACAGAAAAAGCAAAGAAGGCTGGTTTAAATTCAGAGACACTCAATTTAAAAACAGTAATCTCCATAATGTCAATATCATTAAATGAGAGAGAAAGAAAGAATAAAGTTGTGGGGATCTCACTGTTGCCAAAAAGATATTTTATTTAGTTGATTTATCTGAGTCAACTAGTTTTTTTTTTTCTCTTTTTGCACCTATTTTGTAGTCTGTTTTAGTTGAACACTTGTTTGCAACTGTCAAATAAATTTGGTGTCGAATAAAGAGCTACCACTAAGCTTGCATATTATGGACACCTAATGGCTTTGGAAAATAGAGTCACGGTGAATTATTTAGAGATACTGTCTGGCATTAGTGTGAAAAGAATATTTTCCGAACTTTGAGTGTTTGAGCTTGTCACTATGGATCCAGGAAGTAGAAGTGGAATGATCTAAAAACATCGAGTATGGTTGATCGGTTGATTGTGCGACTCTATATCTTAGATTGTGAGGGATGAAAATATTTTCTTCTTGATTCTGCTAAATATCCCGGGTCCTGTTTTTATCTCAATCCCCATGGGCCCTGATCCAAATAATGTACTTGCTTATTGTGTATCTCACAGAGTTTTCTCTACCAGGACTATCTTCGCACCATTTTTCACAATTTGAATAATCTCTGATAGTTTCCACTTCCTCCTCCAGTTCTACGTCTTCTCCCTGCGTTGTGCCCTGCTAGACTGAACATTATGAGCTGGCTGGGTTATCTGCCCTTGGCTCTTGGTTGTTTCTGCCAATGGGTGGCACCATCAGGAGATCATAGGGCCAAAAAGGCCACAGCCACTAAATTCTCTTCTGAAGGCCAGAGCTTCTGGCAAGTGCTGGATCACTAAAGCTCTTTCCATCCTGTGTACTTTCTTGTACTTTGCATGTACAGCTTCATTATATTCTTTCAATTACCCTTTTTATTTTGTATTTTTAAATTTTTTTTAATGTTTTCATTTTATTTTTGAGAGACAGTGGGAGAGACAGGGCATGAGCGGGGGAAGGGCAGAGAGAGGGAGACACGGAATCCAAAGCAGGCTCCAGGCTCCGAGCTGTCAGCACAGAGCCCGACGCGGGGCTCGAGCTCACGAACCGTGAGATCACGACCTGAGCCGGAGTCAGAGGGTTAACCGATTGGGCCCCCCGGGTGCCCTTTAATTAGCCTTTTTATTTTTTTATTAAAAAAATTTTTTTTAATGTTTATTTCTGAGACAGAGAGGCAGAGCATGAGTGGGGGAGGGCAGAGAGAGGGGGAGACACAGAATCTGAAACAGGCTCCAGCTGTCAGCACAGAGCCCGACGCGGGGCTCAAACTCACAAACCGCGAGATCATGACCTGAGCCAAAGTCGGTAACTCAACCGACTGAGCCACCCAGGCGCCCCTAATTATCCTTTTTAAATGTGTCATCTCACCCCCTGTCCAGATTCCCTCTATCCCTTCTGGTTTTTAAGAGTGCATATTGTTTCTAACTTTTATAAGCAGAGTAGGTCCTCGATGAGGCTCAGATTGCCTCGTCAATATATTTGTTTTGTCCATTTTCTCCATCTTGTCCCTAGAGCATTCTGATCATCATTGATTACATGTTAGGATTATGTTTGGGACAGAATAGAAAAAGAACAAATAATGTTGCTTCAACAAGATAGAAACTTACATATTAAAGAAGTCAAAACGCAGGTGCCCAGGGCATTTATGCAGCCATCCTGAAGGCATCAAGGAGTCAGACTGTCCTTTTGAAACCGACAACGAAGGGTTAATAGGACTAGTAAGCGCAACAGCAACTTCTTACCCAAATCTTCTTCTTCTCAGAATGCAGCCTGCGACCAGGTGTCTGTGCTGTTCTTGCCTGACGCCATGATAACAACATGTTGATTTAGTTTATTGCCGAGATTCAAGGCTTTACCGAGAAGCAGGCCAGAACCGGTCAGGACCACTGACCTTTTCTTTGAGAATGCCCGAATGTTCCCTGGGTGAAGTTTTGAAGGGCCTAAAACTCCACTCGCGGAGCATGCTAAGGACACCATTTTTCAGCTGATGTAGAGCAGGACAGCATATACAGAAGATCGTGCAGGCGTAGACAACAGAATGGGTTCAACCCTTCCCTGCTAAGTTCTTTATTTGATTTGAAAGGCGCCTAGCACCTCTGCCCTATACCCAGACCCTTTTTCCCTTTGCCTTTATATATCTCTGACTGTCCCCTTTCAGGAAGGCAGGTTTGAAGCTTACCTCTTGCCTCCTCATTTGGCTGCCTCTCCAATAAACCTCTTCTTTGATGCACCACTCAGTGTCTCAGTGATTGGCTTTGCTGCCCACTGGGCAGATGGAGTTAGGTTTGGTTACACTTTCGCTACCCCACCTACCTCAGAAGATACCAGACGACTGTTGGATTTCTAGGCAATATATCTGTCTTGGGGCAGAAGAATGGGGGAAAGAAAGAGTTGGGGCTTGCCTTTTCCCTGTAAGAAGACACCCCGGAAATATAGCATCAGATTCTGTGAAGCTTTCAACACGTTTCCTACTGACTATGACCATGAAATAGATAGAAAATGTTGACAGTAGTGACTTATTATGGTTTCTTATTTATAGAAAGTGGATTGAATTATCCTATCTTCACTTACTCCTCTTCCTTCTTACATTATTCTTCCTTAACACCCTGCAATATTACTTGCATCCTAACAAATTTAACCTATTTATTTAAAGATATCAGGGGCGTCTGGTTGGCTCAGTCGGTTAAACGTCCGACTTCGGCTCAGGTCATGATCTCGCGGTTTGTGAGTTCGAGCCCCGTGTCCGGCTCTGTGCTGACAACTGGGAGCCTGGAGCCTGCTTCGGATTCTGTGTCTCCTCTCTCTGCTCCTTCCCTGCCCATGCTCTGTCTCTCTCTGTCTCTCAATAATAATAAATAAATGTTAAAAAAAAAAAGATACCAATCATTTTCTGCTAAAATCTAGTGTTATCTTTCCTGTCCTCATTCTCTAACTTTGTTGCAGGGATCAAATTCTCCTTCCTCAAACTTCTTGCTTGGCTTCTGGCTGCAATGTTTTCCTGTTTGTCCACCACCTCTCTGGATGTACCTGTTTTAGTTTCCTCTGATGGCTTCTCTTTCTTGCTTCCCTCAACTCCCTCTTACCATTTTCTAAAGTTTTTGGCTTCCATTCATCTCGAGCTGCATTCCTTGACTTAATGATTAAATATAATCTTGCAGCTGAATTATATTATTTAATGCCCCAAACTTTGGCCCAAACTCCAACCTCATGTCTCTGAACCAACACTTAAACAATTTCTCAACATTTCAAACATGATATGTGGAGCCATAATGCTCTTCCTTTCCAAATAATTCTCCTTTACATCTTTTCTTTTTATCGACACCATGCCATTTTTCCTAGTCTCTTAGACACAAGACTTTGAATCATCTTTTCTTGGGTCATTTTGTTTTTTTAAAATTTTTTAATGTTTATTTATTTATTTTGAGAGAAAGGGAGAGAGTAGGGGAGGGGCAGAGAGAGAGAGGGAGGGAAAGAATCCCAAGCAGGGTCTGTGTCGTCAGTCCGGGGCCCGACGTGGGGCTCAGTCCTATGAACGGTGAGATCATGACCTGAGCCGAAACCAGGCTCTGGAGGCTTAACTGACTGAGCCCCCCAGGTCCCCCTGGGTCATTTTGTTTTATCTACCATGCGGTCTATTGGGCATTTCTTTGAAATTTCTTTTACCTCCATTCTTTCTTACCTTACAATCAGCCAGATGTAAATACCAGGTGCTAACTTACTATAAAAACTGCCCCCACCCTCTTCCTGTGTGCAGCTGTTGGTGTCTGGGTGTATACGTGTGTGTGTGTGTGTGTGTGAGAGAGTCTTGTTATTTTTTTCCATATAGTAATAATAGCTTAACATTTATTGAGCACATACTATATGTCAGGAACTCCTCCACGTATTTTATATGTAGCAGCTCATTTAATTCTCGCAAGACCAAATGAGAACGTATTATTGCTATTTATATTATTCACACAAGGAAACAGAGGCGCTGTTTCCTTGACTTGTCTAAACGCCATGACTTGTCTAAATGCCAATCTAGCAAATAGAAGCCCGAGTGAGACTCAAGCCAGCTAGTCGAGATCAGAGCCTGAACTCTTAAACTTCTGTTCTATTGTCTCTTCTGTTGCCGCTTGGCTAATGGATCATGCCACACTGCAACGAAAAATCCTTTGGTCTGCCTGTGACATCAACGACAAACTCATCAGTCTCGTTTTCTTGGCTCTCTGTAACCCAGCCCTACTTGATACGCCCAGCTCTATTTATCATTGTAGTTTAATATATATGATGTGTATATTGCTTGTTTCATTTTCTCAGTTCCCCAAATTCGATGTCTTCGTCAGGCTGCAGTGTACTTGCTTTCTCCTGGAGTGGTATTTTCTTGTTCCGGTATCTTGGCAAACCGTGTCCACTCTGGCTTGGCTCCAGAAAGCATGTAGCTGAGGACTGCCACTGTGAGGCCTGTTCCTCCCCTGACTCATCCCCAGAGTGGAGGCCTCTCTGGGCAAGATGAATGAGGACAAGGAAAGGCACCCCGCTTTGGTGACCTCTTCCTGTCGTCCTTTAAATCAGAACTCAGATGTGATCTACCTTGTGAATTAGCCGTTGATGATAATTACAAAAAAACAGATGTTTTCCACAAGACTGTATGTATGGGCAAAGCCCCTCCTTTTGAAGTTGAGGAAATGGAAGTACGTTGTATTTAAATAGTAGGCCATGTTTTCGTAGGTTCTAAGTAAGAGAACTGGGATAAAAATCTGGTTTTCTGCCCCGTAAACCACTGTACCCTTGTCACTCTAGGCATGTCTTGGAATTGCGTAAGAGACAAACCGGGTGCTTCCTTCTTCCTCCTCATGCTGATTCAATCATTGGCTCCATTGAGCGTCGTTGCAAAGTTTCATTCGAACAAAGAGATCTGCGGCTAAGACAACATTGAGATCGAGTGTGTTACACCAGGGGTGGCAAGCCACGGCTTGTGGTGCCATGTCTGGTCCTCCACCTGTCTGTGTACAGCCCACAGGCAAAGAATGGCTTTGATTTTTAAATGACTACAAACATCAAAAGAAGAGTACTATTCCGTGGCGTGTGAAAGTTACATGAAATGGAATTTCAGTGCCAGTGAATAAAATTGCATGGGGCTATGTCACTCTCATTCGTTTATGTCTGGTCTCCGGCTGCCTACAACGGGTAGAATGCCTACACTGAACAGAGAGCGTGTGGCCCACAGGGCCTCAAATACTTCCTCTCTGGCCCTTTCCAGAGCACATTGCCCACCCTTGTGTTGTACCATGCACTGGGCTCCTCTTTTTCTGAACTTCTACACCGTTTATAATTCACGTCCTACAGTTTAGCTGCCTGTGTGACTGGTGTGACCATTTCAAGAGGTTTTAAGGATTGTTGCCTGTATTCCAACTTTTGTGCTTTCCGCTAGACTTCGAAGTTCCATGAAGGCAGGAGTGAGATCTTATACAGCATTTTCATCTATCCTCCTTCTCACTTATGTAGATAGCTTGTAACATTATTGATTGAAAGGAGAGGTGTATTTTTGAATGTATGACAAATCCGCACTGAAATTAGTCAAGCCAAATGCATCACGCTAGTTTCCTGAGGAATGGGGGACACTGCATTAGTTTGCTGGGGCTGCAATCACAGAAGAGCAGGAGCTTGGGGCCTTACACAGCAGAAATTTCTCTTCTGACGGTTCTGGAGGCTGGAGTCCAAGCCGAAGGCATCAGCAGGGTTGTTTTCTCCTGAGGCCTCCCTCATTTGGCTGGCAGCTGACTGCTTTTTCTCTGTGTCCTCACATGGCCTTCCCTCAGTGTGCAAACAGCCCTGGTGTCTCTCTTCTTGTGGGACATCGGTCCTATTGGATTAGGGCTCCACCCATATGACTTCACAGAACCTTAATTACCTGCCTAAAGCCCTATTTCTAGGTACAGTGAAATTGGGAGGTAAGGCTTCAGTATATGAATTCGGGGAGGTCATAATTCAGTCATAACAGATATCAGGGGATAATCTTTTAGGATGCTCCCTATCTAATCGGATTGTGATATACTGGAGTAAACATAAGCAGTGAGTGAGCATAATGCAATGGTTTTATTGTCAGATTGATCAATACTAGTTTGACATTTAACACCTGACTCTCTCTGTTATTAGTACTGACTCTGACTGTGTCGGGCCTGATTGACTGATCCCTTTTATTTTTCCTGTTTCTCATCTCTAGAATGCAAGGGCTTCATAGCTCCAGACAACTCACATTAAGGAACAAAGGACAACACCGGAGACCTTGAAGGAGAAGGAAAAAAAAAAGAGAAAGAAGAAGATTGTATAAAGTATACAAGCATTCTCAATAGCTTATAATGTCATCTGAACATTTTTCTCTAACTGTAAGTGGGAACATCGAAAGAAAAATGACCAAGCAGACCCCCTGTCACTGCGAAGTGCTGTCAAACCTCACTCGGATGGGACAATGACTTGAGGCTGTTAATGGCCACCAATGAATGCAGTCAGGCCTGGTCTCCCGGGCAAGATGAGGCCCAGCAAAGGCTTTGTCTAAATAAATGTGTTACACACAGAACAAACTTACTGACTTTGTCGCAGAAAATTTAAAAATTACATAACTTCATAAAGAATAATTACTTAAGATTTTGAGGTGGGGAAAAATATAGAATTATTTTTAAACTTAAAAGTGAAAAAATTGGCCTAACCTAAAGAACATATGGAAGAACACATTTCTGAATCACACGCACACTGCTAAAAAAAAAAAAAAAAAAAAAAAAAAAAAAGTCCTTCTCTAGTCTCAGTTTTTCCCCTACCACTGAAATGTCGATTCCAGTTCCAAGTATGTAAATCCCACCACGAAGGTCTCTGAGAGTGCGGTTGTTCAACCAAAATCACAACTGTAGATTTCCTCTCATTGCCAACTTTGATTCCGGTTCTAGATCTCTCTTTCAAGCCACTCATAGCTACTGGTTGCAAGGGGGGATGGCAGGGAAGGTAGAGGTGGGAGTAGGGTGTCTGTGTGTGTGTGCATGCACACGTGTGTGTATGTGTATGTGTGTGTGGTATTGGAATTGGTAAAGAGGTATGTTCAGAAGAAAATATGAAAAAGATTAAGCAGGGTTTTTGAAGCATTAAAATAGCATTTGATGGTTTACTTAGAAGACTCCATACTTGATTGAAGGAGACTGAGTCCTGAAATGGGAAAAGCATGGTTGGGGGACAGCAGTCAGACCCAGACCCCAGTCCCAGGTCTGCTCTGCCCTAGCTAGGGGGACCTTGGGGAAATTGGCTTACCTCTCCAGTTATCCAATCTGTACACAATAGGACTATTGTTTCTAACACAAGGGTGCATTTTAAAAACTTGTTATTTTGCAACAAAAAGTTACAAAAATAGTGCAAAAAATCGGTGAAAATAGCTCCAAAATGACCTCATTGAGACTGAGTGCAAAATGCAAAATGGTTACGCAGAAAGAATGCAAACATAGTTACCAAAATAGTGAAAAATAGTTCATTTTTTGGATGAATAGTTCCATATAATTTTATCACGTGCACAGATTTGTGCAACCACCACCTAGCTGGAAATCAAAACTGTCCCATTACCACTTAGAAACTCCCGAGGGTGGTTTTGAATGCTGAGTAACTGTCACAGCTGGTATACTCCTATGACTTCCTTTAGGGGGAATGTTTCATGATTTTTCCACCTTTAGGAATCTTGATTGTGATCATTGTGATCACAGTGATCATCGTGATCGTTGATTGTGGTCTTTCTTGATATAAGAGATTTTGTCATAATATTTGGGAAGTGTTTAAAATAATACCTTTTTGGAAATGACAAAAGGATTTGTTCACAATTTCTGAACTCGCTGTAACAAGAATAGTGATCAAATTACTGTACTGGAAGAGACTCTGAAGGTTAGAGATAGACTCTGAGATAGCTAGGGAATTTGTGCTGACCCTAATTTCTTTGTTTCTCCAACCAACATCTTCTGGGTGTTCTATGTGGTCAGATCTGTGTAGGTAGCCACCTTCTTAACGTCAGAGCTAGGGTTTTCTGTCATACAGCTTTGAATCTTTGGTGACCCGACCCTAGGCTGCATAGATTAGAAGTTCTTGCTCTCATGAGTTCATCTGTTCTTCCATAAATATTTACTGGATGCCTTCTCTGTAGCAAGCACGGAGACAGATGCCCGAGAAACAGAGATGAGTCCCTGTCCTGGTGGAGATTCAAACTCAGCAGGAGTATGAGAGTAGCAGATGAGCAAATACGAAGGGGTGAGCATTAGAGATGCAGGAAGTGATATGGAGGTCCCAGGAAGCGTGCGTAACCGGACCCTGTGGAGAGTCTTGAAAGGTTTCACCAATAAAATAATATTTAAGCTGAGTCCTGAAAACTCCAAAGAAGTTAACGAGGCAACGGGAAAGAGGAAGGGGAGGAAGGGAGTCACCCACATACAAGTGAAACTGACGCACAAATGAAAGCATACACCTGGTATGGATACAGATGAGAGTGGGTGATGGCAAAAGGTGTGCCGGAGAGGAGACGGGGCCGTGCCACACAGGTCCCGTGCACAAGCTTGACTCAGGGGCTGTGTCTCCATGCCTGAGATGACACGCAGCCCCCACTGGCATAGACTCAGGACACCTTTGCCACACCATCCAGCCCGCGTGCTCTCTGTTGAGTGGGACCCTGGCCCTTAATCATGCTACTAATCTTATGAGGCTTATCCCACACAGACTGGGGACCCTGATTCTGGAATGCTCCTGCTCTTGCTCCTGTTATGCTTCTGTGATTTTTATCCTTGCTTTCTTCCTGCTTTGGTTTGATTCTTTTTAACTTAAAGGAAACCTCCAAAATGAGTTTGTGTTTGTAGAAACTATTCATTTCTGGTTTTTTATAAATGAAGTTTTATATTCCTGTTTCTTCTTTTTTAAAATATAAATCGAAATTCAGAGAAGCAAAGTACCAAGAGCCAATTTACTTTTTCATTTAATGTAGAAAGTCTATAAGAAGTGATACAGATACTAAAGTATTCACGTAGGATTTTAAAAATATAACATTGGGAAGAGTAGAATACTTCCAAAGAGAATATGTGTTTCTGGAGGAACAAGAAAAATGATGGACTAAAGCAAATCTCAGGACACAGATTTTATAATGTCTAAAGGATATTGACTCTGACACCAGTCAACTACAATAAGTGACTAATTTTATTATAGCCTTTGGAAAGAACTCTACACCCCAGGTGATTGTACAACAACTATAAACATTTGACTGGAGTTCTCTCTAGTACAGAAGATTTTTCTTATCTGTCTGGTTATGGCTATAGTTTTGACCTTCTTTATGTTACTCTTCCAGAGAATATTCTTAACTCTACCCTGAAGTTCCTATCTCAGGGTATTTTTGAAGCAACTGCATGAGTTAAAAGTTGCTATCGGGGTTAAACTCTTGTGTTGCCCTTAAAGTAAGGATTTTTGAAAAGGGATATTTATTTACTTCTAGCCACTATTTTGTTAACATGTGTTCAATTTAACAACTCTCTCTTTGAGCGTCCACCATTGGGAAATACAAATTTGGCATTCTATCCAAAAGAATATGGAAGGGTCCAATTTGGGCCATCCCCTGCACTTATCAAAGCAAATGTTTCCAACGTGTTCTAGGAGTTCTGTGTCCTACATTCTGCCAGCAATTGCTTCTATTAAATGTTCAGGGTGTGGAATCCATCTCAATGTCCCACTAATAAAGCCATGCTTTATTAGAACATCTGTCAGGATTTCTCTCATTACCAGTTATCCTTTCTGAGTCATGAATATAAAATGTATGAAATGAAAGCAACTATCTATATGATACTAAATATGAAATAAATTCAATAAATCTGGTCAGAACTTCAGTTTAACTCTGATTTTAAAAAATTATAGATAAAATGATAGCTTTTGACCTAAAAGTATTCAAGGTCTGAGTGTTTCACCTTAAGAATGTCTACTAATATCTCTTAGGGTGATTTGTCTAGAAGTTATAAGCATTATTTGTCTCACAATGTTTTTAGACAATTTACGTGATTTTAGATGTGTATATATTAAAAATTAAGCTAGCGAGGGAGTCAACATGGCAGGCAAGTAGTGGGACCCAAACTTCCTTTGTCTCTCAAACACAGCAGTATTGAGGTCAGAAGACCTGAAATTCCAGGATTCAGACTACAGAGTGACAGAAACATCTCCAGAGGCCCATGGGGACAACTTGTTGGGCAATAGGTACGTGATTACGAATTGGTAGAGATAAAACGGGTGGCATAGACACAGAGGGGAGGGATCTCCTTCTGTGGAGAGACAGAAGAAAGAGAAAGAGAGGCTGTGGAAGTGTAGGATTGTATTTGGATGAGAGAAAAACGTCCTCAAACCATGGACCTGATGCGGGAACAGAAAAAATGGAGAAAGAGCCAATTTCTAACTTGCAAGTAGCTTCAAGAGTGAAGATCTAGGATTTCAAGGGTTTCTCTGGACATGGGCTGGCCACGCAGTGCATGTGCTTGGGGCAGGGAAGGGAGAGTCAGCCCCAGGCTCAGTAGCAAGCTCAGAGGTGCAGTTGGAGGGAGCAGCCCTCTCCATCCAGTGCTGTAGGAAGAAGGTTTATAGTCGCTCCAAGGACAAAAGACCCTTGGGCACCCACCAGGTGCCTGCCCACCTTTGTTGGCTGGGCAGAGTGGCACTACTCCAGAACTGGGGTGCGGCAGTACCCTGGCACTGTGAGGATGGCCTGAACAGAGCCCAGTCCAGGGAGAGGAGACTGGGGTGTCTCCATTTTTCTCCCCATAACCAACATGGCGGGGCTTCACGGAATGGACAGCAGGCCCACAGTACGCCAAACCAAGCCTACACAAACCAAGCCCTTCCGTGCCTGGTAACTGTGGATCTAACAGAGCAAGACTGACACTGACTTAACCAGATGGCCCCTCCTCCAGACCAGAACAGCCACCAGTTCCAAGGCACCATCAGATATTGGTTCAGCATTTTTGCATTTTCTGATTTCATTCTTGGTCATTTCATATATATATGTGTGTGTGTGTGTGTGTGTGTGTGTGTGTGTATTTTTTTTCTTTCTTTTCTTCCTCTCATTTCTTTCCTTCTCTATCTCGGTTGTTGATTTGTTTAAGCAGACATTTTTAATCTATTCTTTTTACACCTCTTATGTATCTCCTTCATTCTCTCCACCCCCCTCCCCCCCCACCCCCTTGCTGACTAGGAAAAATATTCAGCCAAGAATCCTTTATCCAGCAAGGCTGTCATCCAGAAAAGAAGGAGAGATAAAGCTTTCCCAGACAAACAAAAACTGAAGGAGTTTGTGACCACTAACCCAGCCCTGCAAGGAACCTAAGGAGGACTCTGTGAAAAGAACGTTGCAAAGACTACAAAGGACCAGAGACATCACCACGAGCATGCAACCTACAGATAACACAATGACACTAAGTCCATATCTTTCAAAAATAACTCTGAATGTAAATGGACTAAATGCCCCAATCAAAAACATAAGGTATAAAGAATGGATTAAAAAAAACCAAGATCCATCTATACGCTGTGTACAAGAGACTCATTTTAGAAATGAGGACACTTTCAGATTGAAAGTGAGGGGATGGAGAACCATCTACCATGCTACTGGAAGTCAAAAGAAAACTGGAGTAGCCATACTTATATCAGACAAACTAGATTTTAAACTAAAGGTTGTAACAAGAGATGAAGAAGGGCATTATATCATAATTATAGGGTCTATCCATCAAGAAGAGCTAACAATTATAGACGTTTATGCCCCTAACTTGGATTTACCCAAATATATAAATCAATTAATCATATATAACATAAGCAATCTTATTGATAAGCATACAGTAATTGCAGGGGACTTTAATACTCCACTTAGAGCAATGGACAGATCATCTAACCAGAAAATCATTAAAGGAACAATGGCCTTGAATGATACACTGGACCAGATGCATTTGACAGATATATGCATAACTTTTCATCCCAAAACAGCAGAATATACATTCTTCTCCAGTGCCCATGGAACATTCTCCAAGATAGATCACATACTGGGTCACAAAACAGCTTTCAATAAATACAAAAGAATAGAGATCATACCATGCATATTTTCAGATCACAACACTATGAAACTTGAAGTCAACCACAAGAAAAAATTTGGAAAGCCAGAAAATGCATGGAGGTTAAAGAACATCCTACTAAAGAATAAATGGGTCAACCAGGCAATTAAAGAAGAAATTAAAAGAATATATGGAAGCAAACGAAAATGAAAATATGACAGTCCAAACACTGTGGGATGCAGCAAAGGCAGTCCTAAGAGGAAAATACATTGCAGTCCAGGCTTATCTCAAGAAACAAGAAAAATCCCAAACACAAAACCTAACTACACACCAAAAGGAACTAGAAGCAGAAGAGCAAACTAACCCCAAAGCCAGCAGCAGAAGAAAAATAATAAAGATTAGACCAGAAATAAACAATATAGAATCCAAAAAACAGTAGAAGAGATCAATGAATGTAAGAACTGGTGTTTTGAAAAAGTAAACAAAATTGACAAACCCTTAGCCAGACTTCTCAAAAAGAAAAGAGAGAGGACCCAAACAGATAAAATCACGAATGAAACAGGAGAGATCACAACCAACACCACAGAAAAAAGAACAATCATTAGAGAATACTATGAAAAATTATATGTCAACAAATTGGACAACCTGGAGAAAATGGACAAATTCCTAGACACCCACACAGTACAAAAACTCAAAAAGGAAGAAATAGAAAATTTGAATAGACCCATATCCAGCAAAGAAATTGAATTGATTATCAAAAATCTCCCAACAAATACTAGTCCAGGGCCAGATGGCTTCCCAGGGGAATTCTAGCAGACATTCAAAGCAGAGTTAATACCTATCCTTCTCAAGCTGTTCCAAAAAATCAAAACGGAAAGGAAACTTCCAGACTCATTCTATGAAGCCAGCATTACCTTCATTCCCAAACCAGAGACCCCACTAACAAGGAGAATTACAGGCTGATATCTCTGATGAACCTGGAGGCAAAATTTCTCAACAAAATACTAATTCAAAAGTATATTAAAGGAATTATTCACCATGATCAAATGGGATTCGTCCCAGGGCTGCAGGGCTGGTTCACTATTCACAAATCAATCAATGTGATACATCACATTAATGGAAGAAAGGATAAGAACCATATGATCCTGTCAATCAATGCAGAAAAAGCATTGGACAAAATACAGCATCCTTTCTTGGTAAAAACCCTCAAGAAAGTTGGGATAGAAAGAACATAACTTAACATCATAAAAACCATATATGAAAAGCCCACAGTTAATATCATCCTCAATGGGGAAAAACTGAGAGCTTTCCCCCTGAGATCAGGAACATGACAGGGATGCACTGTCACTATTGTTGTTTAATATAGTGTTGGAAGTCCTAGCCTCAGCAATCAGACAACAGAATTAAATAAAAGGCATCCAAATTGGCAAAGAAGAAGTCAAACTTTCATTTTCACTGATGACATGATATTCTACATGGAAAACCTGAAAGACTGCACCAACAAGCTGCTAGAACTGATACATGAATTCAGCAAAGTCGCAGGATACAAAATCAATGTACAGAAATCAACTGCATTTCTATACACCAATAATGAAGCAACAGAAAGAGAAATCAAGAGATCACTCCCATTTACAATTGCACCGGAGAACCATAAAATAACTAGGAATAAACCTAACCAAAGATGGAAAAGATCTGTACGCTGAAAACTATAGAAAACTTATGAAAGAAATTGAACAAGACACAAAGAAATGGAAAAACATTCCATGCTCATGGATCAGGAGAACAAATACTGTCAAAATGTCAATATTACCCAAAGCAATCTGCACATTCAATGTAATCCCGATCAAAATTGCACCGGCATTCTTCCCAGAGCTAGAACAAACAATCCTCAAATTTGTATGGGACCACAAAAGACCCCAAATAGCCAAAGTAATGTTGAAAAAGAAAACCAAAGCAGGAGGCAACACAATCCTGGACTTTAGCCTCTACTACAAAGCTGTAATCATCAAGACAGTATGGTATTGGCACAAAAACAGACACATAGACCAGTGGAATAGAATAGAGAGCCCAGAAATGGACCCACAAATGTATGGCCAACTAATGTTTGACAAAGCAGGAAAAGGATCCAATGGAAAAAAGACATTCTCTTTAGCAAATGGTGTTGGGAGAACTGGATAGCACCATGCCGAAGAATGAAGCTGGACCACTTTTTTACGCCATACGCAAAAATAAGCTCAAAATGGATGAAAGACTTAAATGTGAGACAGGAAACCATCAAAACCCTAGAGGAGAAAACAGGCAATAACCTCTTTGACCTCAGCTGCAGCAACTTC
Organism: Neofelis nebulosa; assembly: GCF_028018385.1. Classification (NCBI taxonomy): domain Eukaryota; kingdom Metazoa; phylum Chordata; class Mammalia; order Carnivora; family Felidae; genus Neofelis; species Neofelis nebulosa. The sequence goes on from NC_080795.1 coordinate 10,848,172, forward strand.
TTACCTAACACGTCTCTGAAGGCAAGCGAAATAAAAGCAAAAATGTACTATTGGGACCTCATCTTCTGCACTGCAAGGGAAACCATCAACAAAACTAAAAGACAAATTATGGAATGGGAGAAGATACTTGCAAACGACATACCGGATAAAGGACTAGGATGCAAAATCAACAAAGAATTTACCAAACTCAACTCTCCCCAAACAAACAATCCGGTGAAGAAATGGGCATGAATAGACACTTTGCCAAAGAGGGCATCTAGGTGGCCCACAGAAACATGAAAAGATGCTCAACATCACTCATCATCAGCGAAATACAAATCAAAATCACATTGAGATACCATCTCACACCAGTCAAAGTGGCTAAAATTAAAAACTCAGGAAACAACAGATATTGGCGATAATGTGGAGAAACGGCCCTCTTGCACTGTTGGGGAGGGAATGCAAACTGGTGCAGCTGCTCTGGAAAACGGTGTGGAGTTTCCTCAAAAAAATAAAATAAAATAAAAACAGAGTTACCCTACAACCCAGCAATAGCACTGCTAGGAATTTATCCAAATGCTATAGGAGTGCTTATTCATAGAGGCACACGTACCCCAATGTTTATAGCAACACTTTCAACAATAGCCAAATCATGGAAAGAGCCTAAATGTCCATCAACTGACAAATGGATAAAGAAGATGTGGTTTATACATACAATGGACTACTACTTGGCAAATGAGAAAGAGAATGAAATTCTGCCATTTGCAACAACATGGATGGAACTGGAGGGTATTATGCTGAGTGAAGTAAGTCAGTCAGAGAAAGACAGATATCCTATGTTTTCACTCATATGTGGAATTTGAGAAACTTAACAGAAGACCATGGGGGAAGGGAAGGAGAAAAAATAGTTTCAAACAGAGAGGGAAGCAAACCACAAGAGACTGTTAAATGCAGAGAACAAACTGAGAATTGACGGGGGGCGGGGTGGTGGTGGGAGAGAGGGGAAAATGGGTGATGGGCACTGAGGAGGGTGCTTTCTGGGATGAGCCCTGGATGTTGTATGTAAGCAAGGAATCATGGGAATTTACTCCCTAGCCAAGAGCACACTGTATACGGTGTATGATAGCTAAATTTACAATCAAATATATTTAAAAAATTAAGCCAAGAGTTGCAATAAATCTAATTGGTCAGAAAGTCAGTGTAGACCATCTAGGCCTGAAAGCCCAGCCCAGGGCTTGAACTGACGATGGATTGATGACCAGCCTTGGTTGTCCACACCAATTAAGTTAATCAAAAAAATTCCTACTCCCTCCTACCTTTGACAACCTATAAAGGATGCCAGGAAGTCAGACAGACTTCTCAATAATTCTTTGCAGAATAATTCAACCTCAGTGATGTCATTTATTGTCAAATGTTTTATTTTTACCTACTTTTGAGGGAAAAAAAATCCGTAGCATTTTATCGTTTGGTGAATTTAGCACATTACATAGAAATAATTTCTATTGAGAGAAATGTGTGCAATTACAGGTAGATGAATGGAAATAAAATGATTATGATTCATCTGTGGTTGGTATTTTCCCAAAGTTGAGCGCATTTAAATTAATTCATCACTTAAAAAGACATTGTCTGAGTTGACTACAGAGAACTACAGTCATACAGAGCAACAAGTTTCCAAGTTGAAGATTAGAAGAAGAACAGGTTGTTTGCACTGGCTCTCATTCTTGTTACGACTGTTGTTATGAGAAGGGATTCATGTTGTGCCATTTTCTGTTTCTTTGCCACTTTTTTTGTCACCAGAACAAGACACGAGAATCTCAATGGCTAGTGTTATCTGTGAAAGGCAGTAAACTATTCTGCTTTAACCTTTTATATGGTCTCCTTTTGATTGACGAGCTATTCTCCCCCTTTCTCCTACGTTACCAATGGCGGTAAAGAAAAGAAGAGAAATGGCTTCCTAATCAAATGGGAGAACATTAAAAAGGTCAAAGCAGTAGAGTTGGCTGCTGGCTTTCACAGCATGGATGAAACATTTTTTTTTAAAGAAAAAAACTTATTCTTGTGACAAAGATTGCAATAAGAATAGAAAATGTCAGATCAAGAATCTATTCATGGGACAATGATTGTGATGGGGACGAAAATAGTGCACACTTTACCCTTTCTTTTTATAATCATAGTAAAGTAACTTCATGCAGTGCCGCTTGGGAGCTGAACTTGAGAATTCCGAAACTGGGGGGAAAAAATCAAAAGGAATAGTGAGGCATAATGTAAGAAGAATCAACATTTAAGTGACCACCCAAGGCATAGACACGTCTCAATTACACAATGTGGGTGGTTTGAAGTAAAGGTCTGGTAAAATGGGTCTGCAGATTAACCACATAGAGTTAAACAGGAATCCTATTTCAATATTTCCATTGCTTTTGAAATAGCAAACTGTGAACCTTTCTTTATTATGTAAATAATAAAACTTATTTCTAAGTACATGTAAACTGGTAAGTAGGTCATTAAAAAACCACTACATATTATTTTTTTTCTCTGTGACTACAAATGACAAATTACCTAATATTTCTTGCTAGGTTGTTTCCAGAGTAGAACCCTAAGCAGAGACTTGCAGGGCACTGGAATACTGTTGAATTGGACTGAATGGAGTTAAAAAAAAAAAAAAAAAAAGTAATTGTTAGAAGTAGTACTGAGCGGGGTGGCCCCTCCCAAGTTCAAAGTGGATTTGAACGACTTGTTTTAATACGTATGACCGTTAAGATATTAGTACTCAAATAAAAATATAATGAGGAAAGCAAATAATATCTTAAGCCTGCTATGTAGTTACTGAGAAACACAGCCTTGTAATCAAATGAAAACCTTTTGGCTAGCTGTCTAACTTGATACTTCATATGTTTAAACTTTTAGTGTGTCCCTACTGTTTGCAGCCAGAGATGTGGCCCTGAGAATCTACAATTCTACCCCTGCTCAGTGACCTTTTGCTAAAACACTGTAAAGTTTGCCTGGAGTTACGAGGAAGAGGAAGCAGAAAAAGAAGGGGGAGGAGGAGCTGAAATGAAAGAAAGAGAGAGAGAGAGAGAGAGAGAGAGAGAGAAAGAAAGAAAGAAAGAAAGAAAGAAAGAAAGAAAGAAAAGAAAGAAAAGAAAGACTCATATGTATTTATACTTGTATTTGTGATATTTATGCATGTATTTGTGTATCACTGGCATGTAACATTATATAGTTGCAGGTGTACAACTAAGGATTTGATATATGTGGATATTCCACAATGATCAACACAATTAAGCCCAGATGCCCTCTGTCACCATTCATAGTTACAAATTTCTTTCCTCGTTATGAGAACTTTTAAGATCCACTCTCTTAGCAGCTTTCAAATAAACAATACGGTCTTATTAGCTACAGTCACCGTGCTGCATATTACATCCTCAGAACTTACTTATTTTACCTGTGGCCTTGGACCACCTTCACCCATTTCACTCTCCTCCCGCTCCCACCCCCAGCCCTCTGCCCGGTTACCACCAATCTGTCCCGTATCTACGAGTTTGCTTTTCTAGATTCCTCGGATAAGTGAGATCATACGGTGTTTGTCTTTCTTTGTTTGAGTTATTTCGTTTGGTATAAGGTCCTCAAGGTGCGTCCATGGTGTTGCCATGTTGCAAGTGGCATATTCATGATTTTTTATTAACCTTATTCGTATTGGGAAAGGATACTCGATAACGGACCGTGACTTTAAGACTTCAGAAGAGAAGAATTTGATGGATTAAGATTTTTTTTTAATGATCCTATGATTCTTTTGAACAGAGAGCGGCAGATTTATCATCCACAACTTGAGACCACTAAGTGTACTTGTCCCAGAGAATTTGGGGTTTCTTTTCCATTTGTGGGAAGATCCTCAGAGATCAAGGCTGAATCTTGGCCTCCAGCATAAACATTAGTTCTAAACTGATGGTCCACATGCTATATTAGTATTTACATTGCATGATATTATGTAGCGAAACCCTCAAACCCCGGAAATTCTGGAATACACAGACTTGGAAACACATAAACAGTAAGGTTCAGTTCAAACTCTTATGTGGGTTATACATTTAAGTTTGCCATCACCGTATGACTTTAAAAAAAAGCTCCTTGCAGTTTAGATTGTCAGTTTCTTGAGGGAAGGGACCCTGACTACTCACTCCCAACGCAGGGTCTGATATCTAGTAGGCACTCCATCAATATAAATGGAGGAATTCACGGTTATGTTAAAGAGGCACTTGTGAGCAGTGAGCTCTGAAGGCTGGAAGTTCACACACTCAAACGTGGTGGGGATGTTCCATTATGATGTTTCAGTAAGAGCTCCCAGGATGCTAGAAGTCAACGAGACCTCTTAATGATGCCTGTTTTTGAGTGAGCATAACAAAACTTCACCGGGGAAATAGCAATGGCTGCCATTCTTTTGAAAGGACACATTCATGCCATGGTTTGCGTGTGGTTTTGATGTTTTTATCAGCTGTTTTTAAAGTTTATATATTTATTTTGAGAGAGACAGAGGCAGTGTGAGGGAGGGAGGGGCAGAGAGAGAGAGGGAGAGAAGGAGAATCCCAAGCAGGCTCCACAACTGTCAGTGCAGAGCCCATCACGGGGCTCGAACTCATGAAACTGTGAGATCGTGACCTGAGCCGAAACCAAGAGTCGGATGTTCACCCGACTGAGCCACCCAGGCACCCCTGCCTATGGTTTTGATTTTAAGACTTTTGGAAGACCCTTTCCCACAGATGCCTAAGCACTTCCCTTAGGATGACTGCAACATTTTACGGGAGACCCTCAAGACTAAGGTCATGACCCGGTTCTAATGCAAGTGTCCCGAAAGGGTCAACTCCCAGCACCTAAGAATCATCAGGTGCTCAGTATAACCTGTTCTCCAGCTCCTGTGCTGCAAACAGGCTCTGCAGAGAGGACATTTCCTTGTGGTGGAAGATACCAGAAGTGGTGATGTTGGGGACTTAGCACACTCACAATGTTGGGAGAACACCGCCACGAAAAAGAGACTGTGTTACAATTACTGGAACGGATGCAAATGACTTTCCTTTTCACACCTTTCTCTGGGATCCAGTGGCAATACCTTTTTCAAAAAATAAATGTAATCGTCTCCTTCTTTTGTGTTTCTGCCTGCGCTGAACTTCCTGCCTCGGTGACCTGAAGCACTCATCAGGATTAACCCTGCCTTGGGGACTCTTCCTCTCCTCTCCTCTCCTAACAGGCTGCCTCTCCTCTAGTCAACCCAGAGGTGTTCAACTACTAACCAGCGGTGTTCAAACCCGGGAAAGCCTAATGTGTGCTTTCGTTTAGCATTCTGATTCTTTCTACTCTACGAGGGAAAAGCATTTTTCTCTCTTAGCCTTATTAACTGTTGAAAAGAGCGTTTACGTTCTTAATTTATGTTCTGAAAGCATGTCAGTTTCTGTCTTTGTCTTTTGGAAGCCGTGATTCACAAACAACGTTGAGTACATTAGCTGCCTAGGGGGATGTAACCGGGGTGGCCCTTGGTTTGATGTAAAAGCAGGAGTGCCTGTAACATCTTGAGAACAGGCAAATGTTTTTAAGCTACAGGAAAGAGATTTTGATATGATCTGGAATTCTTTGGCTAACTGGAGGCCAAATCACACTGAATGAATTGGATGCCAGTGTGAATAATGAGAGATCATCTATCTCTCCAGCAGATGCCCATTTGTTCTAACCTCCTGCCTCATTTAATGTAAATATTCAAATTGACCTTTATTTTTCCATAGTCTCATGGATTGCCCTTGAAATATAATATCCGAGAATCTGGTTTATGGGGTAGCTTCGCAGCACAGTAATTCTTGCTTTTAAAGGATCCTAATTTCATTATAAAAACCTAAAATGACTTTCTATAGATATAATCCTGATGAAAATTTAAAAACGATCAGAGTCAAGACCACGTTAGATGCAAGCATGGAAAAGAAGCAGGTGATTGATGGAAGAAATGCACCACGATCTTCTGTTCATGGACACGGTTTTGAGAAATTTAGAACGGGATAGAAATTAATGGGCCTGCTTTACCTATTCAGACTGGGTGGATATTCATTATAAACTCTTTAGAACAAAAAAGGAAAGAGAAGTTATTTTTCTACTTGTCATCTGCTCTCTTCAATTCCTCAAAAGAATGGACCCAAATATCCTTTTGGCTGCACAGTGGCTGGGAAGTAATGGTCTTGCAGTTTTAGGGAGTCTGGATTTGCCAGGGACCGCAGACATCCTTTACTTGAGCTCGGACCAAATGGAGAAACCTAGGTAGCAAAATCCATGAGAGTTGACCATACAGCCCCTGCTTGTCTGTGGTTAGTGATGGGGAATTATTTTCAAGGAAATCTACTTTCTTTTTGAGTAACTGTTACCGGGAGAATGAAATTTTCACTATACGAGTTACAACTGTTTCTCTGTAATTTTCAACGCTTACATTTGGTTCTGCTTTCTGGAACATCATTGAATGAATTGAATTTTACATGGAGACTATTCATATACGCAGCTACATGGAGACTATTCATGTATGTGGCATGCTGGGTTTTGAAATCACACATTCTGGGCTTCTTCAGCTGCTCCTGATATCCAGGTTGCTCCCTTGGGATGGGCTGTCTCTTGCCGATGTCTCTCCTAAGGTTACACTGGTCAGAACTAAACATGTGTATCCAAATGGCATCTGAATAACAAAGAGTATGAGGGGGTCTTTCACCTCCTTTAATCTGAAATCCCTACTTCTTATGATGTAGCCTAGAATACCCTGTTCTTTTCAGCATTTGCTAACTGAGCTCATAATCGTCTAAAAACCCAGGGGTTTTCCATCAAAAGCTCCTGACAAATCAGCTCCTCTCCCTTCTGTACTAGTGCAAACATTTGAAGGGAAAAATAATTATATTAAGGACACTGTTAATAGTCTTATAGGGAGATAAAATCATAGCATTTTAGAATTGAATATGACTGCAGAAGTCATCTAGTATGATCATTCAATATTTCAGAGGAGAAATTTAAAAGTACAGAGACAATAAGAGCATTGAGCAAAGAGCATGTGATAGTGTGCATTGAGGCAGGGCTAGGCCCTCAATCTTTAGATTTGCTGAGAACAGAAATATTGTTTAATAATTTGCTAACTAAGGCAGAAAAAGAACAGTCTACTGAGTGTTGATAAAGCGAACTGGTTGAGCCAACTGGCTAATTTTAATCATTGTTATCGTTAAATTAAGTAAGCTACATCCAGCTACAGATTTAAATGGTAAAAGGCATCTTGACATTTCTTTAACATGAAAATACAGAATTGCGTCCTCTTCCAAATACTCAGCCCCTGGCCACTTTAGGGTCTCAATGGGATTATGCTACTCTATCACTTTTTTTTTTTTTTTTCTCTTCTTACTTCTTTCAAGTGGCAAAAGGACAGAGTAGCAGAAAAAAAGATGCAGTGGAACTAGAAACAGGAAACCACAGAAGAGAAACTGTTTCTTTATCTTGCTCCCTGGCAGTTATTCCTGTTATAACAGCGAGAGAGGGAGTGAGGCGGGTTTTGTCAGATAAGCGGCAAGAGGTGCTTTGAGAGGTTGAGTACAAACTCCCTGAACATTTAGAATTCATTTTGAGGAGAGAGAACATTTCAGGACTAGTGAGAAAGGTATGGAATTGGGCCCCAAGTTCGTTGCTATGAGTGGGGGGGGGGGGTCAGAAAAGTGTCACGCGGTTGATCACAAGTCCGTGGATATAAGCCAATTGCCTGTGGAACTGAACATGCTTAGATTCTAATTCCGTGGGCATGGAAAGGCTCCAGAGCTTTCAAGAAATGTTCCCCAAGTTAGTATGATATAAAGTCAAGGTTAATAACCACTGATACGTGGTTAAGAGCCCAGGCTGTGCAGTCAGTCGCCTCATTTGCATCTAAGCTCATCTCTTACTAACTACACACCTTTGTACTAGTTAGATATCCCCCCCGAAGCTCCAAAAATGGCATGGGGGCAGCAAAATGTGAGACCCTGCTGGGAGGGGCGGATTTTATGGGCTGGCAAACAAGAGGTGGTGTATCAGAGGAACAGAAAGGGCCGAAGTGTACTCCTCGCTGTAAAAGAACAGTCTAGAATACCATAGAAGCTATCGGATTAAGAGAGATCATCAAGCATTCCAAGAGGTTAATGTGCAATGAATGCCTGTTCTGTCCCATTATTTCATTTAATCCTCAGACCCAATTTATGAAATCTTTACTAATGTTATTTCATTTTCAGGCAGGGCAGTCAGGGTGAGGAGTGCTTATCAGGCTTGTAAGATACACTGTTAGTAAGTGATGGAGACTCTCAGGCGGGCATACAGTAGTCATTGCCTTTTGGATCACAAAGTAACCATTGAACACCTGCCACCTAGTGGCCATCTACCCAAATTGCAGGTTTTGTTTATTTGAAGATTGGAGACTTTTCACCGTCCAACTTTTGGCCCCAGGAGCTAAGGTTCTGAAGTGTATGAAGGGGATTTGTCTCAATATCTGTCACCACACCAACCAACACATTTGACTAGGAGGTACCACAGCGTATTAGAGAAGATATAATATTGTTTTGTCTTCAGAAAAAATTGGGTCAGGACTTACCACTTTCGTGATCTTGGACACATTTCTTAAACTCTGTGACTGAGCTTTATTTCCTCTTATGTAAAATAGTGATGAAGTTCTATATTTTTCAAATTTCTTTATGCATTAGAAATAATATGTATCCAAAGAACTTAGCACAGTTCCTGGCGGGCGCTAGAGGCACTGTGAATGATAAAGCATTTGCTTCATTGTGCACACTTAACTTACCTAAAAGCAGCTATGGAGAGGGAGAGGGAGAGGGAGAGGGAGTGGGGGAAAAGAAGAGGGAAAGGGAAGCGGGAAGGGGAAGGGGGTGATCTGCAGCAGGGAAAGGAGTGCAGAGACCAAAAGCAGAGAGATAAGAAGTTAATAAATGGTTGGAGTTCCTAAGTGTTTATCCTTACACCTTAAAGTGTTTAAGTGGGGGTCCTGGGCAGCTCAGTTGGTTAAACGTCTGACTCTTCGTTTCTGCTCAGGTCATGCTCTCACAGTCTTGAGATCTAGCCTTGTGTCGGGCTCCACGCTAGGTATGGAGCCTCCTTATTATTCTCTCTCCCTCTCCCTCTGCCACTCCCTCACTCATGTTCTCCCTCTCTCAAAATTATATATATATATAATTATATAATATATATATAATTATATAAATATATATATAATTATATATCTATTTATCTATATCTATATATCTATATATACCAAAATTCCCCATATACACACACTCACACACACACACACACACACACACACACACACACACACATATAACTTTATATATATATAAAGTGTGTTTAGGTGACTTTATGAGGGTAATTTTGGCTTAATTTCTTTCTTATGTATTGACCAAAAGCCGGAAAGTCAAATGTGCCCCACTGTATTATTAGTAACAACAATCACAGAAAAATAATAATAAAATAATGTTACAATATATACTGATGTAATGAATGTGTCTCTATTTTAAAGGTACTGATGAGGATTCAATAAGGTAAGATTAAAAAGTGAAACACTTCGCCAATAACTGATGCTCTGAATTGTGAGTTCTCTTCTTCATTGCTGCAGGCATAGCCTCTCAAAATTTCTACGAAGTGTCACTCACCTGCCAGAACCTTTAAATAGGCCACTGAATTATAGTTTAGAAATCTTAGTTTTTTTCTCCCTGCAGAAGGTTGAGAATTTTCTGTTAAATGAATTGTTTGCTTTCACAAAGGATTAAAACGGAGCTATTTCTTAGTGAGTATGGACTTAATTTGAAAGGCACACACATTTTGTGACTTATATTGAATTATGGGAACATTTAAATTACATTTCTTAATTTACTTGGTTTACTTTCAGTTCAATTTACAAATTAGTTATGATCTTTGTTTTTGTCTACCTTTGATAACTAACTCTGTCTTCTACTCAAGTTTTTGTCATCTAAATTTGTTGTTATTTTGATCATTCTGACGTTTTACAGTAAAATAAACCCAGTATACACACACACACACATATGTATACACACACACATATATATATATATATATATATATATATATATATATATATGTATATAAGTGACTCATTTAAAAGTTCGGTTTAATGGCAAGATGCTAAGCTACCTCCTTACCTGCTCTCCTAGGAGATTCTGGAATGCCTGCGGCATCTCAACCCTGAAGGCCAACCCTGAATTGCCAACTGTTAAATTTTCCACCCTCAGCCCTTCTAGAAGAGTTCATGACAACAGAAAAGAGAGCTTTTGTTGAGAACGACAGGTGCTGATCTCACGTGGGTCATTGCAAGTATACCTTTTTACTCTTATTCAGGCATTCCTCAAAACACGTGAACAACAAAGCCAGAAGCAACCCAAACTCTTTCTTCTTCAAGGGAAATTAAGTTGATAGTGTCGTCAAAAGGATCATTTTTATCTCATTGTCCCTAGCATCAACAGTTAGTAAGCAAATAACCATTATAGGAACTTTGCTGCAAAATGGTAACCGTGAGGACACTGATTCTGCATTCTTCTACTGAGAAAGATGTATTTAAATGCATGGTCTAAGAATAGATATATTAAAATGACCAATGAGCAGACCCTGGTGTCGGTATTGCTGGAGATGTACACGGCAGGGGACGTTGTCTAGGTTCCCGGTCTCCGAGCAACTCTGGAAGGGTCCCTTTTCCATAGGCACCTGTTGAAATCCTTCCCTTATTCTCCAGCGCCAAGGACCCTTCTTCTAAGAAGTTTTATAAGATTCTTCAGACACAATTAACTGTTCCTTTCTCCAAACTCTTTAGTATTCATCAACGTCTTCCGATAACAGACTGAGAAGTGTCTGTCTTGTGTATCTACCGCAGACGCTAGTATGTTGCACAGAGTAGTTGTGGGAAATAAAGGATCTTTCTAGTCCAGGTCTCTTCTCGCCCTCTGCAGTGCTCAGGGATTCTGTCACTCTCCTCTCTCCAGGAACCTCTCTCCAGCACCACACACTGCACCCGGTGTGCTCCTTCCAGGGGGACGGGACAAAAAGCTCCGATCTCTCCTTCCTTGCTAGCTCCCCCGATAGACTCTTTGTTGTCAAGGCTGTCTGCTAATCGGTCCAAGAGAAACAGATAGAAGGTAAGAATACAAGGGGAGGTTGGGTGGCTCAGTCAGTTAAGCGTCAGACTGTTGGTTTTGGCTCAGGTCACGATCTTGTGGTTTGTGGGTTCGAGCCCCAGCTTCGAGAGAGCACAGAGCCTGCCTGGGATTCTCTCCTTCCCTTTCTCTCTGCCCGTCCCTCCCTCCCCCCCCCCGCCCCTCAAAATAAATACATAAACTAAAAAAAACGGAAGCTAAGAATAAAAAACTGGTCAGAAGAACAGGTGTAGGGACAAAGATTTAGTGTGTTTGTCAGGTTCTTACAGTTCTGCTGCCTGTTGAATAGTTCCTGAATAGTTTTTCCTCTCCTTTTCCCTCTTCCTTTTCCTCTCCTCTCTTCTCCTTTCCTTCCCTTTCTTTTCTTTTCCTTTCTTTTTCCGTCCCACCTTTCCTCCCTCTCTCTCTTTCTTCTCTCTCTCTCTCTCTCTTTGGGCAGAACCTCCTGTCCTCCTTTGTCTGGAGTGTGTGTACCTCTTTAGATTTCCTCTTCCTTTGCCACTGCTTGCTTCCCTCCTGTCTTTTTTTTTTTTTTAAATATGTTTGTTTGTTTATGTTTCTTTATTATTTGGTTTGTCTCATTTTTTCTTTGTTTATTTTTGTTTCTTAAATTCCACATGTGTGAAATCACATGGTACTTGTCTTTCTCTGACTGACGTATTTCACTCTCTAGCTCTATCCGTGTTATTGCAAAAGCAAGACTGCATTCTTTCTGATGACGGAATCGTATTCCATTATGTATATATACACATCTTCTTTATCCATTCATCCATCAATGGATACTGGAGGTTCTTTGGTAAGCAGTGTTGCAGTAAACATAGGGTGCCTATATCTTTATGAATTAGTGTTTTTGTATTCTTGGGGTAAATACCCAGAATGGAGTGACTGGATCATAGGGTAGTTCTATTTTCCTTATCGGGGGGGGGACCTCCATACTGTTTTTCACAGTGGCTGCACCAGTTTGCATTCCCACCAACAGGCCACAAGGGTTCTTTTTCCCCCCACATCTTCGCCAACACGTATTGCTTCTTGTGGAACGTTTGCTTTAAATCATGGGGGATGAGTGAAAGTTTGCCAGGTGGATTGGATTGGATGGGTGGTGGTGGCGGGGGGGGGGGGGGGCGGGGAAGTTAGCTTGGCTTTTCTAAGGAAAGGGAAGGTACACCCTGTTCTGAATCTACGGCTCACAGGTTACTGAGTGCTGAGAGCAGTACAAAGAGGCTGGAGAGGCAGGCAGGAACTAGGCTGGAGTCCGGGCTCACTTGTCGGGACTTTGGTTAAGCAGGTAAGAAACCATGGCAGGGATTCAAGCAGGGGTGTGAAATGGTCATATCTGAAGTTTAGGAATATAATCCCAGCTGCTGTATCAGTGAGAATAGATTTGAGAGTGTGTGTGTGTGTGTCTGTGTGTGTGTGTGTGAGAGAGAGAGAGAGAGAGAGAGAGAGAGAGAGAGAGAGAGAGAAAGAGAGAGAGAGGGGAAAGGATTAGGTCACAAGAGATAGAGTAGATACGGAGTACCAGAAGCAGGGAGATCAGCACAAATCTGATTGCAAGAGTCTGAGTGAGAGAGAGTGAAGGCCTGAGCAGTAGTAATCAGGTGGCAGAGGAGGGAGTCAATATGAGCCAGGTAATCTGGGTAGAACTGATGGGACTGTTGGGAACTGATGGGACTGTTGATAATTGATAGCCATCTGGGTTGATCAGCTGAGGGAAAAGAGTCTGGGACAACTTTCTGGCTCTGGCTCTGGTGAAGATAAAGAAAGGGAGCAGGTTGGGGAATTGCACAATTTGGGGGTGCTCTTGAGACTTACAGGTGGAAATATCCAGTAGTTTGCGGAACCAAGAGCGTAGAAGTTAGGAGAGGCTGATGCTATACACATAGAAGGATAAGTGATAAGGGATGCAGGGCACAAGAGGAAAGAAGTGGCAGAAGGATGGAATTACCATCACTTCAGAAATACAGTGGGGCCACCGGATAACTCTCACTTCTTCCTTCCCCAGGATTTAAGCGTTTACTGTGGAAAGGGATATCGTAACTATTGTCTTCAATTCCCCTTTCCTCTCTTTCTTCTTCCATCCCTAGAGAGTGACAGGATCACGCGGTCAGGTCTGGGAAGTCTATCTCGGGTTGCGCGAGAGCCAATAGGCACCATGAAATGGATCAAGGTGTCAAGACCAAGGGTAAAGAGGTACCTGAAGTGTCATACTCAACAGGGAAGCAGACAGGGAGTGGTCAAAGATGACAGGTGTCTCCATGAAGGATGCGGGGACCTAGGAGCAGACAGAGTACAGGTACAGGTAAACAAATTTATGGGAAGACCCATATCAATGCCCACTCTGATTTATTTGAGAATTATACCCTTAAGGCTTTCACCTGTCGCTGGTGCTCAATAAATGCGTTTGTATTTATGGTGGGACTGACAGCAGGCATACAATACATGTCTATTCACGGTGATAACATGAAAGGGCTGAAGTTTAGTTGGGGTGGGGTGGGAGAAGAGCATTTACCAGTGCAGAATTGTTTTCTCTCTTACTGTCTCCCATTTCTTATTATCCTTAAGTTGTTGCTCAGTCCCGGGATTCTTGGTCACGGTGAGGGCTTCCTATGCTCCAAATCTCCTCCTTGTAGTATGACCCAGGGGCCCTGTTGTCCTTTGTCTCCTCTTTGAAGCTGCCTGACCCGCTTGGATTTTTGGTGAACTCCCCCAGCCTGGTTGTGGGAAAGGAGACAGTCTCCCCAGCTCACTGTTTCCTTCCTGATACTGAAGATAGGCACACCGACCATTTGTGTTTTTAGATTTTGGTTGTTAATCACTATGGAGAACTGACGAAGGATAACAAAAATAAAAATTGTGAGAGAGATACCAACGTTACCAAACCCCACAAAATATTTGTGTTTGTCTTCCCCTACTCTTGTACTAGCTCGTGTCTTGTATTTCTTACCTTCTTTAAAACAAGGCTTAATTTTAAGAAGATTCAAAGAGATTACATTAATATAGGCCCCACCCTCACCTAGCCTAGGGTAGGAAATTAGACTCCTAATCACCCTTAGACTCCTCCTCCTCCCCCACCTGCTCCTCCCCCTCCCCTTCCTTCTTTTCCTCCTCCTCCTCCTCCTCCTCCTCCTCCTCCTCCTCCTCCTTCGTCCTTTTCCCTTTTTTTACATTGCCAAGAACTTCTATATCTACGTCTTAAAGGTCATATCCTTTTTTGTGTTTTTTTATTTGGGAAAATTGAAAAATGGCATTAAGAAATCTTATATACCCTTTCCCTAGCTTCCCCAAAGGTTAACATATTAAATAAGGGCCAGTTAACATATTAACATATTACATATTAAGTAAGGAACAGTTAACATATGAAATAAGGAACCCAACGAGGTTAATATTGATCTAATACTAATACTGTATTAGTATCATTGATACTAATACAGACACAATACCGTTAATGCCTCTAAAACCCTTATTCAAATGTTTCAGACTGCCCCATTAATGTTCTTTCTCTGGTCCAGGACCCAATCCAGGATCCACATCCATTTCTCCTTATTCATCTCCAATCTGGGAAATACTCGGACTCTTTGAAGAATTGTACCGGCCAGGTATTTTGCAAAATGTTCTTTAATTTGAGTTTGTGTGATGTTTCCTCATAACCAAAGTCAGGGGATGCATTGTTAGCAGGAGCGCCACATAAGGGATACCGTTCCTTTCTCGATGCGTCTTATCAGAAGGCATCTGATACTGATGCATCTCTACCCATTACTAGTGGTCTGGTTTTAATCGTATTTTTAAGATGGTGTCTGCCAGGTTTCTCCACCTTAAACTTACTCTTTTATACTCTGTAATTGGTAAGAATCCTCTGGAGAGATACTTTGAACGCCATCCTTCTAAACTTTCAATTTTGTGTGTGTTTTATTGGGTAGATACTATATCGGTACAATGATATATGTATGTAATTTATAAATGACTTCTTCATCTCCATACTTAGTTCTATGTATATAACTTGTAAATAATGTATCCATAGGCATACTAAGGGCCAATGCTTAAATATTTTTTTTCTCAAATCTTTTTTATTGATAAGGCTACCTGACCGAAAATATTTTGGAAACCACTGTTGTAGCTTAATTCATGTTCTTTCCTTATGATTAAAACATGACTTCCCCATTATTTCTTACACAAAACAGTCTATGGAGCTGATTCTGTCCTATTCTAACTTTTCCCTTATCCACATTTTATGCTGTCAGAGAACTGCACCTATTTGTAACATTCTGCCTTATCTGTTCGCTAGTGTTTCAAACACTCCTCATTTATTCCCATGCTTCACGCTTTTCTTATTTAGATTTTAAGGTAGTGGAGAGTTTACCTTGTTTATGTTATATTTGTCATACTGTATATGTCATAGTATTCGTGTTATATTTTCTACTAGGCCATGTCCTCTGAAGCTAGGATCTGTGCTTGGTTTGTTTCTGTATCTTCCATGATATGAACATGATGCTATGCACAGAAAAAGCTCTCAATTAGGCTTTGTTTATTGCCCGAGTGAGAGGATAAACATCCGGTACAATGTTTGCTTAGTGAGGAAACACAATTACTTTGGTTCAATGAATATGGCAGACACTCTTGGGTGGCTAACCAAGTCACCACTTCCAACTTCTTTCTAGCCAACTTCCAGTTAGTATGTAGAGTACATCACATCGTTCTAGTGAATGAAAGGGAAGGGGAAGTCTGATGTGCAGTTCTGGGAAAAGCTTTTGTTTTTCTCATATAGCCCCTGAAATTGTTCTCTCTTCCAACTCTTTGCCTTAAGTGTACAGATGAAGGCTGGGCTGCAGCAACCCTCTTTTTTTTTTTTTTTTTTTTTAGGTTTACTTATTTATTTTGAGAGCGAGAGAAATTGTGAATGGAGGTGGGGCCGAGAGAGAGGGAGAGAGAGAGAGAATCCCAAGCAGACTCTGCACTGTCAGCACAGAGCCAGATGCGGGGCTCGAACCCACCAACCGTGAGAACGTGATTGAGCCAATGTCTGCAGCTTAACCAACTGAGCCACCCAGGCACCCCTGCAGCGAACCTTATGACCATGAAGGACAGATAAAGGTAGTGACGTTGCTCTTTACGTCTTTAGGCTGAAGAAGCAAAACCAATAACCATTGACTTTAGAACATCTTGCTGTGTAAGAATACAAATCCATGTTGGTGGAAGCCATTGTAGCCGGATTCCTCCTACCTGTGTGGCTAAAATATTCCTGACTCACACTCCAATAGACCAGAGAAGCAAAAATTGCTCTTTGATCTATTCAGAAAAGCTTCATTGAGAAGGGAGATTGCAAGATCATTTTTATACCAGGAGAAATGAATGGAGATATCTGCATTAGAAGAAATGGAAACTCCCACGATTCAGTGCTGCTTTGGATGCTGTTTGCAGGTGGGGATAAGAGAAGCAAAATCAAGGGAGCTCATTTCTAGGCTATGCCAATGGACAGGGTGTGGGAAGGCCAGACACGAGTACGATGACAAACACTAATATTCGGGCTTTGAGAGCTGGAAATATGAAGGCCCAGTTCGTAACGCGACTGGGAAACATGGGAATTAGGTGTGGGGATTCTCTCTCCCTCTTCCTTTGCCCCTCCCTCCCTCCCTCCCTCTCTCTCTCTCTCTCTCTCTCAAAAATAAACACGGAAGCTTAAAGAAAGCGGTTGCAATTCAAACCTCGTTTCTCCTACCTACCAGTTGAATAAAGTGGCCAGTTCATGCTCTTTCCGAATCTGTTTCTTCCCTCTCTGATAATAAAAGAAATCGTATTTCCTTTTGCGAGGTAGACACCTCAAGAGAGGTATGAGATGATTTCAGAAGCAATGCCAGCAAAGTCCCTTTCAAATAATCTTAGCAGTTGAGACCCTTAATAGTTTTCAAGCCAATAGTAGTTGATGAATGTTACATTTTGGTCTTTTCACCTTTTTTAATTGGGGAACCTTGTGTAACACTCTATTTTTGGTTCTAGCACATTCACTAGTAGGGGTTACAACTCAAAGCCAAACTCATTCAGCCAACAGCCCTAAAAATACTCTTGGTTTCTGCCAGTCAATTTTCTTCTATTTTCACAATTAGTGGTTCTGCCTGGAAACTGCCTGCCAACATGCAAATCTCTTCCAAGGACTGATGGAAATCTGAGAATGTGCTAAGCTGTGTAAGGCTTAAGAGCAACATTATTCATTCATTATTTGAAATATTTAAACACATGTAAATCAAAAAAAAAAGGATGAAATCTCATTATAAGAAATGAATGGCTGCTTTCCACTCTTTCTACAATATAGTCTTGATATCCATTTACATGCCGTTTGTAATATTAATATTATCGTAGTGAAATAAATCACATCCTTCACTTTTACATTTTTAATTACATTTTACTGCATTTGTTCTTTTGTTTATAGTTAACTAATAAAATATTTATTACATCTTACATATATGATGGTGTTTCTGTATTTTAATCAGATTTTACACATAATCTTTTCTCCCTCTTTTAGTATCTTTTTTATGACCTTACACACCACAGGATGTTGTTTTGTGGAAAACCTCATTATTTTTTAATGCATGGCTATTTATTAATGTATTGTGTATATAACACACTATGCATTTCTTTGAATTGATGAATACATTTACATCCACTTGAGAATAAAAATTCCCTTAAGGGCCAATCTCACATTTCTCTTGCTGTGTTGCCAGAAGCCTATACTGATTATTTTTCTTGTTTTTGTTGAGGAGCGGAGAGTGAAAAGGGGAGAAGAGAACAGAGAAAATAGAGAGATACAATGAGCAGTATTTTAAAATTTCATTTGCTGAGAAACCTTTCTCCCGAGGTAAAAAATTAATGCCTCCTTGCGAGACGGAATTTTCAGAGCATGCAAATTAATTTACCCTTTGCGAAATCTTATATTTGATATGCGTTTTATGTTGAGTACTTGACCTGCTGTTTCGCAAGTTATTTTCCGTTGTGTTTGTTGAATTACTTCCTCTACTGCCCCACCACGTTGCACTTAGAGGATTAGGTATTAATTGAATGATGAGTGAAGAACACAGTTAACTACAATAACAGGTGCCACTGGGTGTAAGTTTACAGCTCTACAAAACAAAAGGCTTTTGCTCATTTCAAATCCTGCTCCTAAGCATGAGCCTGATTCCCCAGAAGTCGGAGAGGCTTTGTAAACCATAGAGTAAGCAAGAGAGAAACACCCTCTTTCCCATGTTAATTCACCCACAATTTGCAGCATTTGAGAATTTTTCTGGGGCTTGCTGGGGGGTGGGTCCTGGCCATGCATCTTGCTAAGCATTTTTCTCCCATGACCTTTGTCATCTTTTAGGGACACCAGTCTGGGCTCTTTTTCGGAAGGGCACAGAACAGCGTTTAGCACACATGGCTGGGAAGAAATGACCTTAACAGGTTTATTCTTTGTTCTAGTGACCGTGAGGTATGGATTTAGGTGGGAGACGAGCGAAAAGCTGGGGAAGTTTTTCTCTCCCCTTCTCTCTCGAGAGGGGTTTTGGATGCTGTGGCAAAAGCATGGTAGGGAACAAATAATGTCCTTATGTTAGTTCCCTCCTCCCTTAATGCACTCTTGCCTGACATCCTCAATTAACTGCACACTCACAGGACCATTGGAAGTATTTCGGCGACGACTCCCTACATTTTAAATGCTTCTCTGTTTCCAAGAAATCTATTTAATTTTCATACGGTATGAAGAGGGTGCTGAGCAGGAAATAAATTGTGACCTCCAATTTCAATAAGTGAATGTGTCAATTGTGACTGTGCATTCAGCACGTAGGAATACGAAATGCTTTCTAAGACAGAACATACTGGAGAAAGCGTGCACGTCTAGTCGGAGAGACGCGGGGTGCGTGCGTCAGGCTGGCCCTTTGCTAAACCAATTGGACTTTCCCGCGAGTGCTTCCGTGTGGAAATGTACGCAGGATCTCTGGCAACTGGGGACACCCTGGCTACTTTCTTGCACGCTGTAGCACAGGAATGCCCTGAATTCCCAGGGCATTCAGTTATCAGCGGCTCCCTAGGCATTCTGCTGACATATCCCTGGCTCAGAGATGCTCTCAGAGGTCTAGATGGGTAAGACACTTGTCACCTCTGTGCCCTCCTGGGACCTAAAGCAATGCAGAGTTTTGTTTTGGTTTGTTTTGGTTTTCTAACGAATGACTAAGAAACACATCTAAGGATAAATACCCGGAGTTTGCACAAAGCATCTAGCAAACAAGCCTGTGGGTCAAATGTTATTGCTGGTTTGGTGTTCAGAGCCACTGAAATTCTTAGCTCCCCCATTTCCTTATGCTAAAATGGTACTAGTAATCCTAAAGGCCTCCCAAATATTAGCTATAAATAATGCTTTGGAGAAGTTATCTAATTCTTAAAACTTTTCCTGTTTTTTTTCAAAGGTTGTGGTGTTTGCTTGTTGGTTGGTTTGCTTGTTTTTTTGTTTTGTTTTGTTTTGTTTTGAGAGAGAGAGAGAGAGAGAGACAGAGCGAGTAGAGGAGGGGCAGAGAGAGGGAGAGAGAATTCCAAGCAGCCTCTGCACTGACAGCTCAGAGCCCAAAATGGGGCTCAGTTTCACCACCTTGAGATCATGACCTGAGCCAAAATCAAGAGTCAGATGACGCTTAACCAACTGAGCCACCCAGGCTCCCCGCCGGCTCTCGTTTCTTTGTTTTCTCTATTTGCCCTTTTCCTTGCCCTCCCAAGATGCTCTGGTCTCCTACCACAGTGTTGTCCTGACTCAGCCTCTGGCACCTCTCCCTTTTCTTTCGTGAAATCATTCAAGTTCTTGAAGATGAGCCTTAGTTACTGTTCTTACCTGCCCTTCACCTCCGTTAACCTCACCGGCCTGAAGCTTCTCTTACTAGTTCATGGAGCAAAATAGGTCTTCAGTAAACGTTAATTTCCTCCCTGTGTCTTTTTTCTCTTCTGTGCTCCAAATGAACTTTTTGAAAAAGACTATATATTTAGAGCAATTTTAAGTTTCCAGAAAAATTGAGAGGAAACGTATAGCGATTTCCGTTACTTTTTCTGACCCCCACATTTACAGCCTCTCCCATCATCAATATCCCTACAGCAGTATATATTGTTACGATTGGTGAACCTACAGGACATGTCATTATCACCCACAGTCCATACTTTACATTAGGGCTCACTTTTGATGTTGCACCCGCTATGGTTTGGACAAGGGTATAATGACACGTACCCACCATCACAGTGTCACGCAGAGCATTTTCACTGCCCTGAAATAGTCCGTGTTCCATCTATTCATTTCCCTGCCCTCCCCCGACTCCTGGAAATCACTGGTCCTTTTACTGGCTCCATAGTTTTGCCTTTTCCAGAACGTCGAATAGTTGGAATCATATCGTATGTAGCCTTTTCATACTGGCTCCTTTCACTTAATAATATACATTTAAGGTTCTTCCGTGGCTTTTCATGGCTTGTTAGCTCATTTCTTTTCAGCAGTGAATAATATTCCACAGTCTGGTTGCACCAGTTTGTTTTTCCATTCACCCACTGAAGGACATCTTGGTGGCATCCAAGTTTTAACAATTATGAATAAAACTGCTATAAACATCCACGTGCAGGTTTTTGTGCAGACGTGTATTTAACTTTTTTTTTTTTTAAGTTTATTCATTTATTTTGAGAGAGACAAAGACGACACGAGTGGTTGAGAGGCAGAGAGAGAGGGAGAGAGAGAGAATTCCAAGCAGGCTCCGCACTGCCAGCACAGAGCCCCATGTGGGGCTCAAACCCATGAAACCGTGAGATCACGACCGGAGGTGCAGCCAAGACTCGGGCATGTAGCCCACTGAGTCACCCAGGCACCCCTATTTTCAACTTTTTTGAGTTAAACCTAATGAGCATGATTTCTGGATAGTATGGAAAATCACTTTTCGCTTTCTGATGGGGTAGTGTCTTCTTAGTATCGTCCACTCTTCACCTCTGCAGCATTTCCAACATTTTCGAGGACTTCTTGACGCCCTCCTCCGTGGGGTCCTCAGCGTGTGTCTCATTCTTTCTTTTGCCTCTGTGCCTAGAAAAATGGCACCTTCGCAGAGAAGTCTCTCCTTTCCTCCCGCCTGGAGTAGAGACACCCCCCACCCCCATTATATTCTTTTAGGACACACATGTGTCCCCTGCAACACTTAATAATTTGCAAATACATACTTATTTGTCTTTTCGTTTAATTTTTTCCCCAGGACTGTGTTTGTGGTTGTTGTTTCCCACTGGCATGATAGCCTCAGCTGACGTTTTCCCCATCCATTCAGCTGCTGTAGCCTCGTGGTCTAAAAACAGTAAGTACCACATCGGACACACCGTTACTGGGGCATAATCATGCCCAATGAACGAATGACACGGACACATTGTTATTCACGTGCTTTTAGGAATAATACTTTGTTTCTCTTCTTTTTTTTCACCAGGACCATGGAAAGATTCCCCAGAGGTCTGTCATCTCTAACGGGCAGTCTTTTTTCTATATTGCTGCCCGAATCATGTCCTTACATAAAAGTTAGGCCACGGAGGCTTCCTGCTTCAGACCACTACCAGTTGGCATCCAGTACCGAAAAGTAATCGCCATGAAGGTATGGGCCCGCCGCTGTAGTCTGGCTCGTGTCTCCCAGACCAAGTATTATGGGTGTTCAAGTCTGTTGAATTATTAATCAAGCCAGTAACACCCGCTTCAGACTTTCTAATATGTATCCTGATACGAGCGTATTCTTTTTTTTTTTTTTTTTTTTTGGACAGAGAGAGACAAAGCATGAACGGGGGAGGGGCAGAGAGAGAGGGAGACACAGAATCGGAAACAGGCTCCAGGCTCCGAGCCATCAGCCCAGAGCCTGACGCCGGGCTCGAACTCACGGACCGCGAGATCGTGACCTGGCTGAAGTCGGAGGCTTAACCGACTGCGCCACCCAGGCGCCCCACGAGCGTATTCTTAATAGAGACATTTGGACTGCTTCTAAGTGCCTTGGAACAGGTGGAACAGATAACAGTTCAGTCGACTGTGTTATTTGACATCATGTAAATTCACACGGTATTCAAGTCAGTAAATGGATTTTTGTGTTCAGAAATTACCTAGAACCTGCCTAGTATTCACATCACTACGGCAAATGAAGGGAAAAGTGTATTTTTATTGGCAAAGAGAAGAACCGCATGAGTCTCGTGTAAGGAATCCAATTCTAAAGTGAAATATGAGAGTACGAGTAGTTTGCCTAGAGCCTGGGCCACCCATACCTGTGCCCGATCCTGCTCTTCGTCCCCAGGCAAACCATGAACAGTGGTTTGGAGATGGGTTTTGTCACACTTTTATAAGCAAAGACCTTTGCTATTATGGGGATGACATTTTCAGGAGGTAAGTCTTCTTGGGTGATACCGAATTTTTCCCTGCGTTTTAAAAGAGAGTGGGGTTCCAATTACATAGAATGATTACAAACAGACTAACAACAAAGAGTTATCATCTAGTGTTGTTTTGTTCTTATGACAACAAATAGGGTGTTTGATCATTCTGTTCTCTGAGGAAGGTGCCAAAGCATGAAACCAAAATAACTCACACCCTTGAACTTTTCAGATATTCACAGTGGACTGTTTTGCTTGACCACATCCATTTTACTGATATCTTTGGATTCGTGTAGACACTGACGACTAGATTTTACTCAGAGGTACTTTTTTGCTATGTTTTGCTTCCTGTTTTGCTATGTTTTAGGAGGGTCTTACTCCCAACGGGTGGACGTTGCAAAATCTGCAGACGTTGCAGAAACCCTTCCATTCTTTTTAACTGTTCATCCCTTTGTCGAAATGTGAGGATTAAGTACATCAAACTTCGAAACTCTGTCCTCGGTAATCAAAAAGTATTGAAACTATTAAAAGATAAAACTAAATTCAATTTATCGCTAGTGATCATACTTTTAGGACACGACAAATTCACGAAAATAGATGTAATCTTTAAAAATATGCTTTAAGGGTCCTGGGTGTTTCCCTCGGTTAAGCCTCTGATTCTTGATTTCAGTTCAGGTCATGTTCTCACAATTCGTGGGATTGAGCCTCACAAGTGGCTCTGTGCTGACAGTGCATGGCCTGCTTGGGATTCCCTCTCTCTCTCTCTCTCTTCCCCTTCCCCACTCATATGCTCTCTCTCTTTCTCAAAGTGAATAAATAAACTTAAAAAAAATGCTTTGAATGATACATACAAATGGTGACCAAATGAGGACACTTGATTTCGTGACAAAAAATTCGATGTCTGCACCAACAAAAATTGCATTATCAAATATTCTTACTCTCCTGCTTGCAGTGTCATTTGAACTGCTTTTCCTCCATAGCTGTCTGGCAAAAGAATAAATGTATCGATCCTTGTTGAGGACAGATAACAGTTACTCCCCATGCATCCTGCACCTGCAAATTCCGCGAACAGAGCAAAACATCATTTCCCTCACTTGTGTGTTGTATGCTGTGCAGGATGAAAAATCAGGTTGCTAAGCAGGAAAAACTCTTCCCTTCTGTGTCCAGGTGGGTGTTTCACTTGAGGAAAGCAATACAAAATCAAGATTACTGTGTTTTGAAAATTTGAGGCTTTTGGATAAGTGACCTGTACGTGGATGGATGGGAAAAGTTGCACGTGAGAGTCACCGTGGAAATAAAAGAACCACAAAGTGTAGTTGGAGTAGAAACTCTTAGTGCTTATTAATCTGGTGCTATTAATTTGGTGCTGTACATGTTTAAATATCGTTAATAGAAATGATATATTTTTAAATGTTATGTTTTTATTAAACTTAATATTTACTCTCTGTATGATTAAGGTCTTTAGAATAAAATAGTGTATTTCGAACGTACATAGTATATGTAATTAAAATATAAAAATATATTTTAATATATAGTTTAATAAATACAACATATATTAATAATAAATATAAAGGTTAGTTACTATATAAAGTTGTAAATATGCATAATATATGTAAAATACATATAAGTGTATCTATTTATATATATAATCATTAATTTTACATTAAGGATGGTTCACTGATTATCTAATAAAAGAAGCATTTTGAATTTTCTTTCATCAGGAATACATTTATTTAAAAAATTTTTTTTCAACGTTTTTTATTTATTTTTGGGACAGAGAGAGACAGAGCATGAACGGGGGAGGGGCAGAGAGAGAGGGAGACACAGAAGCGGAAACAGGCTCCAGGCTCTGAGCCATCAGCCCAGAGCCTGACGCGGGGCTCGAACTCACGGACCGCGAGATCGTGACCTGGCTGAAGTCGGACGCTTAACCGACTGCGCCACCCAGGCGCCCCAGGAATACATTTATTTTATGGAAAGTTGTTTGGGTTTATAACAACACCAAATATTAACATGGGTTTCCATTTTTTAATGCAGGTTACTTATCTTGCATTATTTTTCGGTAGTTATTCAAATTAAATAGCTAGCTTTGAACATAATGTTACAAACACTACGTATAGAATGAGTCTATGAATGCATTTGTGTGCAAGTGGTAATACTCGTGATTATCCAGACCGCATTCTGTTTACGTCACTCATTCAGTCCCGAGTGCCTCCTGTGGACCAAGTGGTTGTGGGGAGGGGGCTGGGACTGGGGGACAGATGAAGACCTAACCCTTCAAGGGCTCACCGTTGAGTATTGTACAACGTGTGATGGTAGTGAATTGAGGTTAACTGTCACTCACCTCTTTGAAGCAGCAATAGGAAAGTAGACGGTTTACCTGATCGAGGTTGGCCATGTTTCTCCCGCCGTGCTGTTGGCAAATCTCACAAAGGGTAATACGAAACTCACTTTGCAAATATTCCCAAATATATGCTCAGAGCCTTATGAGATATCACTTTGATTTATAACTAAATGTGGGTAAGGAATATATATACATAAATATAAAATAAATCACTTATAGGAAACAAAACCAAAAAATGATCCTTGACACCTAGTTACATTCTACAGTCAAATAGCATTTCCTCTAAGATGTCCAAGCCCTGTGATTCCTCCTCCAATTTTCAATTTCATGGCCATGGCCCCACTTCCTCTCCTGCCTTAAGATAGAAAGGATAGAAAAAGACCTTTTGTATCATTATGGGATGACAGAAAGTGAAAAAAAGTGAGGGGGCCTGGTTGAGCTGTGCAAAGGTAGCTATAGCCTCCTCGCTTAGCTGGGTTTTGCTATACGCAGCCCAATTCCTGCTGGATGTTAGAGGCTCAAAAAGCTCTAATTAACTGGGGCAAATGGAGAGTCAACAAGACCCAACCTGGAGTGGAGTCTGGCCAAGCCTCCTTCTTGTCTCCCACCTTTTCCTTGTCTTTTAAATTTCTTTTAAACGTTTACTCATTTTTTAAGAGACAGAGAGAGACGGTATGAGCAGGGGAAGTAACAGAGAAAGAGAGGGAGACACAGAATCCGAAGCAGGCTCCAGGCTCCGAGCTGTCAGCACAGAGCCCGACGCGGGGCTCGAACTCACGAACCCTGAGATCATGCCCTGAGCCGAAATCGGATGCTCAACCGACAGCCACCCAGGCGCCCCTCTGCCACCTATTTCATATACATCAGTAACTTCTTCGGATCAAAAAAAAAAAACATTAATTTGCTCTCATGCCATTGTAACTTAGAATCAAATCAAGTTAAATTACAAGGGAATTATGGTTCCATTACATTATTAGTGGTTGAAGAAACTTGCTCTCAGAACCTTAGTAAAATTATTAATATTTAAAGAGAAGAATTCTTGATTTTTTGTATAATTTTTTAAAATCATCAAACCTCAAAGGTGTTTGTTTTTTTTTTAAATAATTTCTCATTAATTTTAACGTGAATTCCAGGAAAGGCAGTAACAAATTTTTGTCCTCTTTGGCAATCAGAATAATATTTAATATGAACTCATTAATTGGATCTCCATATAAACATCAACTCAACAGATATTATTACTATTGTATGATGTGCTCAGAGGTACAAGCGTGACTGTGAAATAAAGTTATACAAATAGTTTTGATAAGGGCACGAATGATCTGGATTCCTTTCATTTTCCAGCCTATTTAGAAGATTCAGATCATCAAGCATATTACTAAGTTTAGAGTTTTATTTCTACAAAACTATATTTTAGACCAAAATATCCAACACAGCGAGGTAAGTGCATGTTCCCCAACTTTTTTTATGTGGCCAAATATTTGTAGATTTCATATAATAAAAACAACACGTTGCGTTCCACATTTCATCTCTCTGAGGGTTGTTAGAGGAAATATTCGGAAGATATGTCAGAAATATTTTCTTTAGACTTGACAACCATTTGATGGCCAGGAAGGGAAAGAAGAATCAAAGGTAAATAAGAACCCAGTCGTCTGGAAAGATGAAGTACCAACACTAGAAACTAGATATCACAGCATCATACTTTGCATGAAATGTGATGAATTAAGTTTTGTATCTGTATTTTGAGTTTGAGGTTCAAATAAGATATCTAGGTGGAAGAGTCTAGGATTCAGTTGGAAATGGAACAAAGTTGAAGTTAAGTAGGAATAGAGATTTGTGTCTCCGTTATGTACAAGGGTAACTGAAGATTTTGGAGGGTGAAAAGGGGGCTTAGGCTAGAATTTTCTAGAATCTCAAACACCCTTCTTTCCATTTTCTAATTTATTCTCTAAATTGGGTCATATTATATTAATTCAGTTAAAAAACAATTACCTTAGATAGATATCTAAAATGTAGTAATCTTAAAAAGCAACGATTGTCTGCCTCCAGAATATTACAATCAATTACCAATTATGTAAATATTTAAAGAAATCGGCATTGTGAGTAATTACTTGCCTTGGAAATGTGTCCTACATTCTGACTCTCAATTGTGTGTACCCTAGCCAATTTATTTCGTCTTTCCAGACTGTGCATTTAATCAATGTTTACAGCAAGTTGACCACCAGAGACTTAGTATGAAATGGGAGATTAAATTTTGAAATTTGTTTCAATAAACAGATGAAGGTTTAATAATTTTGTTGACTTGTAACGCTGATTTAATGGGAAGATTTTTGAGGCTCAGATGTTAAGACAAACAAAAAAACGAGCTTGAGATGTATGTTTCTGGGAAAATAAATGAAATGTTTACATCTATTTTGCAAGGCTTTTTTATAATGACTTCTTCTCGGAACCATATGTTACCTATAAAAGAAATTCTAATATCGTAATGTAAAGTGTAATTGTGCCTCATTGGTGTCAGAGGATGTGAGCCCTAAAGGTCATGAGTAGACTGACGTAAACCTTGTGTTTGTCTACACTAGATTCACTGGCAGCTTCTCCTAACTTCTCTGAGGACCCTGTGTCCGGGAGCCCCAACCTCAAGTTGCCTAAAGGCAATTAGCGATTAGTTCAGAGTTGAGCAAATGACACAGTTAGACTCAAGGAGAATCCAGGAGCTTTGGGCTACTTCTGGGAACAATACTCTTGCTCTTTTTCATTGAATTGGAATGTGAGCAAATAAAGTACGAAGGTTCTGCGTGAACTTGTGCCTTGCTAAAGATGAAGCCATCGTGAATGAAAGATGGACGGAGGGGACTTGAAACCTGGTAACCATCTTTGAACCTTGGGCCATGTTGCCCTGAAGAATTCCTGTCTTTTTTTTTTTTTTTTTTTTAATCCTAAAATCCATTTGGGGAGGATTTCCTGTTACTGTAAGCATCCTAAATGGTAGAACAGTCCTCACGTTGGTGACGTCGTTGTTTACGTAGAAATTCTTGAGCACAAAACCCAGGAGAAAAGACACGTCTTAAAGTAGAATACGTAATGCAAGCTGTGACCGTACCTTCCCCAAGTTTCAGGAAGTCCCCTGGCTCACTCTGGTTCCTATACAGCCCCAGACTCGATTAGGTGCCTTCTACACTCAGAGGTTTATGTCTCTTATGGCTTCACTTTAACATTTTACTCGGGGACTGTGTGGGGTTAACTGAAACTTTGTCACCTGGTGTATTCCGAGCAGGAGCTGCATCAGACTGTGAGGTGCCCTAAGGTCAGTGACTGGGCATTTTTGTGACGGATATCGGGACATCTGCTGACCACAGGCATTCATGGCTGAGCCATTATGATTTCTCAGAAATGACACACACTGTGTTCCTTCTTTTTTTTTTTTCTCTTTTCTCAAGCATGAAGAGTTAAATAAAGACACATGTAGGGGCGCCTGGGTGGCTCAGTCGGTTAAAGCGGCCCACTTCGGCTCAGGTCACTACCTCACAGTCCGTGAGTTCGAGCCCCGCGTCGGGCTCTGTGCTGACCGCTCAGAGCCTGGAGCCTGTTTCAGATTCTGTGTCTCCCTCTCTCTCTGACCCTCCCCCGTTCATGCTCTGTCTCTCTCTGTCTCAAAAATAAATAAACATTAAAAAAAAATTAAAAAAAAAAAGACACATGTAAAACCCTACATTCTTTGCACTCATTTTAAGGCCCTGGCAGGTGCACCTCGGTATGGCCCAGTATTGTACAAGGCCTTTGTGAGTGTGACCCTGACCTCCAAGACTCAGTTATAATTTCTGTTCACAAGAACACGATAATGACTCTTCATGGCACTTCCCCGAATATTTACATACCTGAAATCAATCCTATGAATAGTGGTCACGTCTTTGATTTCCAGGTGGGGCTGCTGAAACTCAGAGAACTTGGGACCAGAAGACAGGCCTCTTCATGACGAGTCCAGAGATCTCGCCAGCATTCACTGGTGTGGCTTTGAGGATGTAAGGTACCCGATAAATGCAAGTACAGCGTTGTCTCTCCAGATCCAAGGACCCGTGCTGTCTTCTCCAAAAGGGAGCATCAGAGAGAATGGTCACATGCCATTCCAAGTTGTCCCCTACATCTTTTCCCTTCCTTTGACTTTATCTCTCTCACTGCATCCCCAGAGCAAGAGCAAGAATGTGCAGATATGTTTGCCTTTGCGCGTGCACGGACACACACACAAACACACATGCATGCACGCACACGACCTCTTATTACGTTACTGTCTTCGAACTAGCCTTGTTTACGTTTTGTCTTTCTAACTGGGACTTGCCAAGAACCTTGTTTTCAACGGGTGCAAAAATCGTCTTCAACTTTTGTTCAGGAAAAAGCGCAAATCCTCATTGGAAACTCTTTGTTTCTTCCTTTTGAAGTGAAGAAAATGGAAGACAGTAGTTGGCTGCTTCAACATATTAGAGTCTGTTATTAGTTAATAAAATATGTCTGTGTTTACTGTTATTTGCGAAAATGTGTTGTACCATACCAAATATTTTGTAGTAATTCCAAGCTGCCAAGAAAGAAAAGTCTCAAAGTATATTTTTAGTGTGATTTTAAGCTCCGTGAAATTAGCTTCTTTTTGGACTTCAGTTAGAGCAATCCAACCTCAGATTTTTTCCAAAAGCTAGCACTGATTCACCTCCTGTATCTTGCCTCCTAAGCCGAAGGCTGGTCAGACAAGAGAGAAAGGAAACCTTCAGAACCTATTTCTTTCTTTAAAATATTTTTTAAGTTTATTTATTTATTTTGGGAGAGAGAGAGAGAGAGAGAGAGAGAACACAGGAAGGGCAGAGAAAAAGGGAGAGGAAGAATCACCAAGCAGGCTCAGTACCATCAGCGCAGAAACTGATGTGGGGCTCGAACTCACAAACTGCAAGATCATGACCTGAGCCAAAACCAAGAGTCGGAGGCTTAACCGACTAAGTCCACCAGGTGCCTAGATTACACCATAATGTAATCTTCCTCTGAAGACTGGATTGGAAATGAACCTTGATCCCTGCTGGTGGGAAAGTCTGTAAGAGCATAATCTTAGCCTTTCCTTCTGTTTGTTTTTAGAATAATTCCGAAACCCGACAGCGTTTTCCACCGAAGTTATCCTACAAGATTGCCCAGAGAAATACCTAACAGCTTTCATGTTTCTCATTCTCAAATCTCTTGCTTTTTAGGAGATTATAAAGATTTTAAACTTTTATTTGTTTGCAAAAAATTTTTAAGAATATGTCCTCGGTGGTTGGAGCCCCACGTTGGGCTCTGTGCTACAAGCTCGGAGCCTGGAGCCTGTTTCAGATTCTGTCTCCTCCTCTCTCTGTCCCTCCCATGCTCATGCTCTGTCTCTCAATAATAAATAAGCATTAAAAAAAAAAAGAAAACTTTAAAAAGAATATGTTCTTTGTGGGGTGCCTGGGTGGCTCAGTCTGTCCAGCATCTGACTTCGGCTCAGGTCATGATCTCACGGCTCATGAGTTCAAGCCTTGCGTCAGGCTCTGTGCTGACAGCTCAAAGCCTGGAGCCTGCTTCAGATTGTGCCTCTGTCTCTGTCTCTCTCTTTCTCTCTCTGCCCCTCCCCTACTCACACTCTGTTTTTCTCTCCTTCGAAAATAAATAAACATTAAACAATTTTTAAAAAAGAGTACTTCCTCTGCAGAACAGCGACTGCATTAGAAGAGTCACTTCTGTGGTTGTTTTTGCATGAAGACATTTCAATTTATAGGGGGAGAAGGTCAGTGATTTCTGATTAACTGTTTACATTGGGATTGTTGGGCCTCCTGTCGTTTGAATTGTACCTTATCTTTATGTGGTCAGATGGCTTGTGCTCTATATTTTTAAGACGGTAGCAGGACAGTACTTATAATAGCAATTTAATCAAAGTTATAAGCACTTAAGGATACTTGTCAACGTCTTTATGCCCCCGGTCGTGTGCCACTGTTATGTGTTTCTGCGGGAATGGATAGTCTAAAACTAAAAGTTGCCTGTTAGATGTTCATAGACATTTTTCCAATAAGCATGCCTTGCCACGCAGTTTTGAGAAAATATTTTCTCCCTAGAACATATCACCTAGAGGCTGTAACACATACTAGACTGTTTTGAACAATTCTTTCCAAATCTCCAAGTTAGAAAGTTAGAAGACAAAAAAAAACAAAAAAAAAAAAAACACTTTGTTTTTGGCTGTCAGTCAACAGCAACTAGCTGGAACCAATGCTCCAGTTCGGGGGATTGGAGAAGAAAACAAATTGGTCCATGTTTTTCTTCCTTTTTCCGTTTTGAGAGCTAAATTATGATAGGTTTTCATCCACATACTTTTCTCCAACCATTATCCAATAATTTATCAATGTATACATTCTTCCCAGATTTTTCTCAACCTCCTACATGTGACTTGGAAGCTTCTGTGATGTGTGACAAGCACCTGAAACTCAGACTTCTCCCCACACATGTTCCTTCCCTGGTCAACCCAGAGCAATCGGCAGGTGCCGTCATCCACCCAGTTGGCCAAGCCAGTGGGTTGGCCATTGCTGTGGCCGTTACTGTGGGTTACCCTAGACTCTTGAACTTTCCTCACCTGCCTTTTCTAACTACTCACTGGCATCTTTTTGGAAACGACTCCTGGTCTGGGCTGTTCTATCATTCATAACAGCAATAGTCTGCCTCTGGTTTTGGACTCAACGATAACGAATTCTGAAAATGGTAACCCATATCTACCAGGCTGGCTATGGCCAGCCGACATGAGATGGGAAAGAACAAGAATCGAAGTATATTGTCTTCTCTGAGAGGTTTCCACCTGCACGCAGACGTGGGGTCCTGCGGTGATAATCCAGTTCGTGTGTGAACCCCTGAGATGTACCCGAGGTGTTAGGAGGAAAGCACACGTAGCATCTACACATTACTGTCCACCCGAGTCCTCTTTGAGTGAAGGGAACATATAGGCTAAGGACTCCTTGCTCCAAAGGATTTCAGAAGGAGCAGCATTCCATTAAATGGGAAATACGGGGCTTTTTGCTGCATTTGGGAAAGAGTGAATGCGAGCCCTTCATCCGTACAGAATTTCATGTGTTGCTGCTAATTTATCATGGCAACGATTCACGGGCAAAATAATCTCACAAGCAAAGTGGTCTAATCCCCAGTTTGTTAACAAAGAATGTACATGAAAAGTGGGATTAAAATAGGATTTAAAAGAAATCAATCTTTTAAAATCCTTTGAAACCTAATTCCTGGGACTTCTAGCTTTCTAGAATTGATATATTAAGAATTTATCTATTTCTCTAACTTCAAGAAATTAACACCCTCAACATTTAATAAATGTGTGTATCTCCTTTCGAAATAACTTAGTTGGTTTTCCCTGAAATTCAAAAAGGCATCACTGTTCTTGGGAGTGATTTGAATTTATAACCATTTTCTTTTTTATTGTCTCTTAAAATACACAACACATGACAATGCTACATTTTAAACATTTAAATCACCATGCAAGTTCCTGACGAGTCTTTCCTCTTTTCCGCCTCCCATTCTGCTGTCATCCCATCACCTGCAAAGAGAGGGCACAGGGGTTGATAGTGAGGGTTCCTCCAGGCCCTGATGACAGTTATGTAATGCATTTTATAAAATGTAACTAGACCTGCTGTTTGACTTCCTCTTATTAGCTGTTTCTCTTTAAAGCTCACTGTTTTGACTATTACAGAGTATTCTGTGTACGAGGGCGGTGAATTCATTTAATAATCCTTCCGTTGCCAGGATTTTTAGTGGGGGGGGGGGTAGATGATGGTGATCTGCTTGGTGTTAGATTACATCTTAATATCTTTCAAAAGTTTCTCCTCCTCCTTACCCTCCTGCCAGTATAGTTTAGGGCACTATCCACTCTTTCCAGAACTTTTCTGACAGCCTCTAACCAACCTGTCTTTCTCTAGCTTTATTTTCTAATTCATTAGCACGTTGCAAACAATGTGATTTTTTTTTAATGCAAATTCTTGGGGGCGCCTGGTTGGCTGGTCAGTTGGTTAGGCATTGGACCTTGACTCAGGTCAGGATCCGGTGGTTCAGGGCTTCGAGAGCCCAGTGTTGGGCTCTGTGCTGACAGCTCAGAGCCTGGAGCCCGCTTCGGATTCTGTGTCTCCTTCTCTCTCTGCCCCTCCCCCACTTGTGCTCTGTCTCTCTCTCAAAAATAAATAAACATTAAACAATTTTTTTAAATGCAAATTCCGTTTTATTTCTCTCTGGCTTACACTCTCTCAGTGGTGTAGGGTAAAGCCCCTCCCCTTAGCATGGCATGCAAGGCCTTTTATGAAAGACTCTTTCTTGTGTCTACCTCCCCTAATTTCCCTCTCCCCCTTCACCCTGGCACATCCTGGATGCCATACAGAACTAGGTATCATTCTCTGAACATACCCTGATCTTTCTCATCTCCACATGGTTGACTTTGCTGCATCGTGTGTCTAGAATAACTTGTCTCATTTGCTCTTTCTTGTGAATTCTTTTGGACTCAGTTCAAATATCAACTTTACTTGCCTGGCCTTCCTTCACAGAGTTAGAGACCTCCTCTCCTGTGCTTCTGCAAGCACTTGTACACTACTCTATGAATTTAAATGACTATCTCCTATCAGGGCCATGTTTCATTTATTTATTTTTTTAATCTTTATTTATTTATTTTGAAAGAGGGGAAGGGAGGGGAAGAGAGAGAGGGAGAGAGAGAATCCCAGGGAGGCTCCTCACTGTTAACACAGAACCCAACACCCGGCTCGATCACATGATCCTGGGATCGTGACCAGAGCCGAAATCAATAGTTGGTCTCTTAACCAACTAAGCCACCAGGTGCCCCCTGGGCTGTGTTTTATTAATTATGATGTCCCCAGAATTAACTAGGGTGCCTGAAAAATAGTAGAGACAAGTAAAATAAACATTTATTCAATGAGTAAGTGAATGAATGAATCAGAAGGAGCTTTGCTTCAAGCAACCTGATTACCAGAAAATGGAACTTAAAGGTAGGAGAGGCAGGGATATAGGGCATGTACAATTAATCAAACAATTTTTTGATCAATTGACTAAAAATTTATAGTATTTGGAACAGGTCAACGAAATTCAACATTTCAGACTCAAAACCATCAACCTGGTTCCACCTTTCCCCGTCTAGCCCCCATATTATTACCTCTAGCCTGGCTACCCTCCCATGGCCCAGTTGATTTCTAGTTTTTTTCTGCACCTCATTCTTTTATTTCCATTAGTAAGCTTCTGGTTTTCTGCTAACCTTATGTCCATTTTTTACAGTCTTATGACTGTTGACACTTTGATCAATCTGGTACCTCCATCACAATGCTGACTGACCTAGACCAAAGAGGAAAAATGTATCATTTGTGAGTCTTATAGTTCAATTGAGATCAAGGGAAATTGAGATTCAATTTGAATTTTGGATGCTATTGCATTTTTTAAAAAATGTACAAGTGGATTTGTGTTCCTTTAAATATACAGTAATGTTTGTTGCTGCTCTTAATTAGCAAGATCACATTTTTAGATGCTATTTTTTTTCCCAGAGACGTGCCTAAAATTTTGGTAATTGAGTCCAGGTGAAGAGTGAGATTGGAAACATCTCCATGGCTTGAATTGTGAGGCTTCACATAACCATGGGTAAATAAAATGGGATTCAACACAAAAGTCACTTAGCTATGCCTTTCAATTAAGAAATTTTATGGAAACGAGGAAGCACAGAAAATTCTCAGTTTCTAATTGCGAACTTTAAAACGACGCACGATTTAGAGCACAATTTAAAAAACTTAAATATCTGGGTACTCTCTGTGTCTTCATCGTGAATAGCCGTAGGTAGATGACGTGGCTTGTTCTAATCATATTTAGTCGTATTTTTTATTTTTAAGACTAAGTGAAGAAATTCATCTTGCAGCCTACATGGGTAATAATAACACTTGTTAAGTTTTGTGAGTGTTTACCCTGCATGTGGCTGGCATTTTGTTTCCATCATTATTTTTCTCCGCTTTATTAACGAAAAGATGGACCCTCAGAAGTGAAGGTGTCATTCCCAGGATAAACAGCCCTTGAGTGGAGGGGTAGAGACCTGAATCCAAATCCATCTGACTTCAAAGCCTGCACACACAGCTACCAGTCCCTCCTGCTTGCCACCTGCACATATACATTGCTTCCATGCTTAGAGTTGGAAGCGTTTCAGGGCAAACTAATTCAGTCCCATTGCTTTGGGACTTCAATACGTCTCAGCGTCAAACCCCTTTGTAGGCCATCTCATGTATCCAGTCCCTAGATGGGTAGGCTTAAAGAGATAAAGGCTGTTTTGTCTTTTTAATGTTCTATTTCTGGACTCATCATTCTGCTTCCCTTGTGACCAGCAGAGAGGAAATGAAATAGTATCTGAGGCTGATTTTTAGGCAGTTGACCCCAGACTTTGTCGGGCTGGAGAATTACAGCAGGTGCCGGTTAAAATGCAGATTTCAGGGCCTCATTCCACAAGATGAGTTTCAGTAAGTCTGGTAGGGGGCCTGGTTGTCTAAATTAGTAATGAGTAGCCCTGATTCTGCTGTAGGTGATACACGGAACAATTTGAGATTCATTGGTTAGGCCCTAGAACAATGCTGCCCAAGAGAAAGATAATGTAGGTCACAAAAGAGCCATTTAAAATGTTGCGGTGGCCACATTTAAAAAGTAAAAACAAAGCAGGTAAAGCCAATTTAAAAATTTTTGATTACCCCATGCATTCAAAATATTAAAGATGGAAATCGATATAAAAATTATCAAGATATTTTGAAGTTTGTCACACCAAGTCTCTGTGTGATTTGATCCTTTAAAACACTTGTCAATTTAGACTGGCCACATTTCAAGGACTCAATAGCCCTATGGGGCCGGTGGCCACCATACATGACAGTGCAAGTCGAGAACTAGAGAAGGGGCAGCCTTGGGACTGCGTTTCAAGGTCAAATCACAACTGAGGGTCAGATGGGCTACTGAGCATGTCTTCAAATTAACTGCTGCCTCAAGTATGTCCCAGAAACTGGAACCAGGCACGGAAACAAATCGACTTCCCTATCCCCGAGCCCAGGACCCCCATCTGGCACACTGCTTGCCGTGCTCTTGCTGGGCTGGCGAGGGGCAGAAGGTGGGGGGCAGGGCTAGCTAAAGTTCAGCTATCGGTACAATGATATCAGAAAAGATTCTCTCTAAATCTTCTCCAGTGCTAAAATAGGATGATTCCCTGGCTCTGAAGACTATGCTGTGTGCATATCTGCGGGGAATGATGTCCTTTTTCTACTCGGAGAAGAAAATGTCTTTCCTAGGATTCACTCCCAGTCAGCACCTAATCGTTTGGAATGGAGGCTTGAACTTGACCATACCCAGAATTCAAGTGTCATACCCGTACCTAATTCTCAGTCTTAAAGGGCTAGACTCCTTTCCCTGAAAGGCAATTTTAAATTGCACTGGAACAAGAAGGCATCACAGCTTTGAAACAAAAATATATGGTTGGTTATTCACAAATTATACGAAGGCGTGGCTTTTCGGTTGCATTACAGTGGCCTTTCTGTGTTGTGTATTTGGAGTACATGGAGGTCCAAAAAATAAAATGTAAACTCTTGACACAGCATTCTGCAATTTGTGATTAGTTAACAATTTAAATTCAGAATTAGATGCTAGTTCAGATTGCGGAAGATTGCCGGCATACGTATACGAACACGTATACTAATACACCCTTATGTTTCAAATATCTCCTATCTCACACATATACACCCATGTTTAATCATTAATCACTCAGTCATTATTGAGCTTGTATTTAATATCACTCTGCCAGATACATTGGCCAAAGTGGGGGTAAATGAAAGCTAGAAGATACGATACTCTCAAACTGGTAAGGGAAAATGAAACACAAACAATACAAAGGCATATGTGCCGAGGTCTGAGATGTAGTGTAATCGGTGCATTGAGACTTTAGAGGAGAGGTTATTCTGGGCCAGGTTAGTAGGGGCAGGATTCTTGAAACCAGCGGAACTTAAATCTGGCCTTGCTGCTGAGCTTAAGGTATAGCCACGAGTCTGCTGTAGGATTCATTGCAGTCAGCTGCAATGGTTGGGTGGGGCTGCTGGGGACACACTAGCTGTGGTGTGCTCTTGGCATTCCTGTGTGATTTCCCCTCTTGCATGGGGTGAAAGTCACTGGCAGGAAGAGTTTCCCTACTCTAGCTCCAGTAAGCTTAGATAGTAATGCAAGACTCAGAATAGCCCATGGAAATTTCTACACACCAGAAAGGGGACGGAGGGAGTGATCTCCTCTGCACAAAGGAAGGATGTGGGCTAGAATGTTCTGCACCGATAGAGATAGTGGAAGGAAGAAGGGGAATTATAGATTAGAAACTCTTGTTTCACTTTTTGATATAACTGCAAAGGTGCATATAGTCATATTTATCTTCATGAGCAGTCAGCTGTAGCCTTCTCCACTTTAATTATTCCCGTGGACAATAAAAACACAATGTGTATTAATTTCTTAGCAATGATCATGCTAATTAAGATATGTTGCCGTTCTGAAGCTCTTTCCACCGGAGCTTTGCACGAACAATGGGTCTGAGAAGTATAATTGTAAATTGCATGTAGTTTCAATTGTATTGTTCTGAAATTCAGTTTCTAAAATCTATAGTTCCCAAATGGATTGCGGGGCCACCCCTGGATCTCACAGAGGTGCTCAAGAAGTTTAAGAGATTCTTTGCTTCGTTGCATGCAGATCTTCCAATGAGGTCTCACTTCTCAGAAAGAAGGAGCAGGAGGCTACACACTGGTGTTCTCTGAAGCGTGTTGGGAAAGACCCAGCTACTCTTCTTGTAAAAGGTCTTCTTCACGTCCTCTGCCATGATGTCTGATATTCCCCAATTTTCTTCTGTTCCCACCTGGACTTTGAAAACACTTGTCACATGTACGTGTTTTCTACGGGGGATAAGACACATCAGCATTGACAACATAAGCAGGTATTTCAAATCCATTACTGGATACATTAATTATTTACCCCGGCCTGCGGTCCAAGAAATAAGGGTGTATTTTGTGCAGAAGGCAGGTATCAATATGGCCAAGAATACAGGGGGGTTGGGCGTAGAAGATGAAGAGTGAGGACTGTGAGCGACCTGGGGAGGTGAAAGTGTAAGGTGTTGAATGTGTGGGTTAGACAGTGATGGTGGGTAAGAAACAAAAAGGAGATAAAGTGACAGGAAGACAAATGTTGCACAAGGTTAAAACATTGTTTTTCATCTGTAGTGGTTCTCTGGATACCAGGAGGTAAGGGAAAGGGTCTCATGATTTATTTATTTTGTGTCTTCTAAAGTAAATTGAATTTTGAGAGTCTCACAAGAACACACACACACACACACACACACACTCGGCTCATGTGGATAAGCCCCAAATCATTGAAAACAGGTATTCATAGAAAAACTAGTTTATGAATGCTCATGCCCTATTTACAACAGGCAAAAGGGAGACACAACCCAAATGTTTACCAACAGATGAACAGAGAAATGAAATGTGGTATATCCCTGAAATGGAATATTATCCAGTCATAAAAAGGAAGGAAGTTCTGACTCATGTCACGACACGGATGGACCTTAAGTACATTACGCCAAGGGAAAGAAGCCAGGAACAAAAGATCACATACTGTGTAATTCCATTTCTGTGAACTATCCAAAAATAGGTAAGGCCATAGAGACGGAAAGCAGATTAGCGGTTGTCGATTGGTGGTTGCAAAGGATTGGGGACTAAGGGGAATGGCTACTTACTGAGTAGAGGGAGTAATGGAAATATTTTGGAACTCGAAAGATGTGATAACTGCACAATATTATGAGACACTAGATGTCACTGTATTGTGCACTTCAAAACGGTTAATTTTATTTATTTATTTATTTTTTAAATATTTGTTTATATTTGAGAGAGAGAGAGATCACAACAGAGGTTGACTGGGGGAGGGGCAGAGAGACGGGAGACACAGAATCCAAGTTCCGGAACTGTCAGCACAGAGCCCGACGCAGGGCTCAAACTCACCAGCGGTGAGATCACGACCTGAGCCGAAGTCAGACGCTTAACCGACTAAGCCACCCAGGTGCCTCTATGATGGCTAATTTTAAATCATGTGAATTGTATCTCACGTAAAATAAGAAGTCAAATTTGCAAAATACGGAAAAATGAGTTTTGGGGCTTTGTGCAATTATCTGTGAAAGCCATTCTGACTTCTGGCAGGAAGTTGGGTAGTTGAAAGATTTGGTGTTTGACAAGGATGTAGTGTATAGGCTGTTCATTAAGGGCAGATTTTGCATTCTTTGAAAATACCTAAGCAAAGGTTTGAGTTAAAATTAAAAAAAAAACTATGAAAATTAAGTTGCCCACCCACCACCTTACCTGAGCAGATGACCTCTCTCAGGGTCACATAGAGATAGACCATGAAATTCCCACCTGTAGGAATGAGTTTTGTTTCAAACACAGTTCGGCGTTCTTTCCAACGCAAAAAGTAAACCCTTAAGCCCTTTATGTTGTATAAAACAGAGCAGTGGTTTCCACACCATGTGTGAGAAAAGACAGATACCAGAATGAATTAATATTTATCTTGAGTAAACCGAAGTCATCCAAATTGGAAAAGAAGAAGTAAAACTTTCACTATTTGCAGATGATATGATACTATATATAGAAAGCCCTAAACACTTCACCAAAAAAAACCTGTTAACAACTAATAAATGAATTCAGTAAAGAGGCAGGTCACACAATCAATGTAAACAAATCTGTTGTAGTTACATACACTAACTATGAACTATCAGACGGATATTAAGAAAACAATCCCTGTTACAATTGCATCAAAAAGAAGAAAATATTTAGGGATGAATTTAACCAAGAAGGTGAAACACTTGTACACTGAAAACTATACCACACTGATGAAAGACATTGAAGATGACACAAATAAATGCAAGGACACTCTGTGCTCATGGATTGAAAGAGTTAATATTGTTAAAATGTTCATGTTACCCAAGGCAATGTACAGCTTCAATGGAATCCCAATCAAAATTCCAACGGTATTTTTAACAGAAATAGAACAAACCATTCTAAAATTTGCATGGAACCACCAAAGATGCCAAGTAGCCAAAGCAATGTTGAGAAAGAACAAAGTTGGAGACATCACACTTTCTGATTTCAAACAATATTCCAAAGATTTAGTAATCAAAACCACATGCTATTGACATAAAAACAGATGTATAGACCAACGGGATGAAATAGAGAGATCAGGAATAAACCTGTGCATATACGATCAATTAATTTATGACAAAGGAGCTAAGGATATACAATAGAAAAAGGATGATCTCTTCAGTAAATAGTGTGAGGAAACAGGACAGCTACAAACAAAAGACCACTGTCTTACATCATACACAAAAATGAACTCAAAATGGATTAAAGAGTTGAATGAAAGACCTGAAACCATAAAACTCTTTGAGGAAAACATAGTAAGCTCTTTGACATCAGTCTTGGTGATTATTTTTTGGATTTGACACCAAAAATACAGGCAAAATAAAAAATACAAAAGCAAAATAAATAAGTGGGTCTACATCAAACTCAAAAACTTCTGCACAACAGGGGCACCTGGGTGGCTCAGTTGGCTAAGCGTTCGATCTCACGGCTCATGAGTTCAAACCCCAGCATCAGGCTCTCTGCTGTCAACACGGAGCCTACTTCAGTTCTTGTCTCCCTCTCTCTCTACCCCTCCCTAACTCGTGCTTTCTCTGTGTCTAAAATAAATAAAAACATAAAACATTAAAAAAAAACTTCCGCACAACAAAACCATTTACAAATGAAAAGACAACCTATGAAATGGGAGAAAATATTTACAAATCATATATCTGATAAGGGGTTCAAATCCAAAATATATAAAGAACTCATGCAACTCTATAGCAAAAAAAAAATTTATTAAAAAAATGGGCAGAGGATCTGAATAAACATTTCCAAAGAAGACATACAGGTGGACAAGAACACATGAAAAAGTGCTTGACATCACTAATTGTCAAGAAAATGCAAATCAAAACTACAATGAGTTATCACCTCATACCTGTTAGAACGACTATTACCAAAACACAAGAAATAACAAGTGTTAGTAAGGACGTGGAGAAAAAAGGAACTCATGTGGATCATTGGTACATATTCTGTGGGAAACATTATGGAGGTTCCTAAAAAGTTGAAAATAGAACTATCATATGACCCAGCAATAATACTTCTGAGTATTCATCTAACGGCTACAAAAACACTAACTCAAAGAGTTATATGCACCCCCGTGTTCACTGCAGCATTTAAAATAGCCAAGACATGGGAGCGATGTAAGTGTCCATCAATAGATGAATGGGTAAAGAAGATGTGATATATATAAAATGGAATGTTATTCAGCCACAAAAAAGAAAGAAATCTCGCCATTTGTGACAACGTAGATGCACCTTGAAGCATTATGCTTAGTGGAATAAGTTGGAGAAAGACAAATACCATATGATCTCATTTATATGTGGAATATAAAAAACAATGAGATACAGAGAACAAATTTCTGGTTGCCAAAGTGAGAAATGAAGGTGTTCGAAAGGTATAACAAATTTCCAGCTATAAAATAAGAAAGGCCTGGGGATGTAATGTACAGCATGGTGACCGTCATTAATACGCTGCTGTATATTTGTAAGTTGCAAAGAAAGCAGTTCTTAAAAGATCTCATCACAAGAAAAAAAATATAACTTTAGGGATTCATCAGGGAAGCCTTAATTCTTGATGTAGAACTGATCTCTCTGTTAGGATTCTTCCCTTTCCAAAATTACTTCCTGTTATCTCTCATCTTGGCAGGCAAGGGATCAACAGTGTTCAGATAGATGACGTTGTATCTTTGAAACTTCTGTAGGACCAGTAGTTAACTGATCGCATCCTTCACTTTAGGCACCAGTGTTCCATCTCACAGATCACTCGTAAGGATCCTCTCTGATTATGGGATTCAGGATGCAGAAGTTTCCCTAACTGCCACAAATCTGTGGGAAGATCTTATGCTGAACCTGCGTCGTCTTGTCCACTTTCTTGAATGACGGTGTATGAAGGAACTTTCAGAGGGAGATCCTCCCATTAATCTACTGAGGTGGAAGAAACATCAGGATGGGAGGCAGGGATGCGTACATGATTTGCCAAGCCCAGTGAAAAGTTTAAATGCAGAACCCTTGTTCAAAAATCAGAGATAGCATTAGCAGAGCATTAAGCCAAGTGAGAGGCACTTTGAGCACAGATCACATGACCATGAAGCCAGCCCTGCTGGGAGGTAAGGTAGATGGGTCAAGGAAAGCCTCCTTGAGAAGCTCATGAGATGACCTTTAAAGAAGAGGCTTTCGAAGGCAGAGGAAACAGAATAGGAAGACAGAAACTTGGAAGAACAGGTAGTCCAGGGGGCCCATCAATGAATGATATGAGGAGCAGGTCAGGAAAGGTGTGAAATTCTATCCAGGGCGTAAATATTTTAAGCAAAGGGAAACACATATTTGTATGCATCTTGGAAGGGTCACCGGGATTCTTGTAAAAAGTGGGTTACAAGGGGTGAGTGAACCTGGCGGCAAGGAGGTATCTGACATGTTGAGGCGGTGTAAGTGTAGTATGCTGGTATTGACTCCCGAAGATACCGGTCCTAATCTCTGGGGCCCGTGAACATTAACTCATGCATTAGCTTGCTAAGGCTGCCGTAACACATGGGGTAGCTTAAACAATAGAAATGTATTGTCTCACAGTTTGGGGGCTACAGGTCCAAGATCAAGGTGTCATAATGGTTCCTTTTGAGGGCTGTGAGGGGAGACTCTGTTCCAGGCCTCTTTCCTTGGCTTGTAGATGCCTTGTCTCTGTATCTGTTCCCATCGTCTTCCCTCTGAGTGCCTCTATGTCCAAATTTCCCCCTTTTGTAAGGACCCCTGACATATTGGTTTAGGGCCCACCCGAATGACCCCATTACTTAATTACCTCTATAAAGACTCTCTCCAAATAAAGTCAAATAAAGTACTGGGGGTTAACACTTCAACATGTGAATTTTAGGAGGCACAGTTCAACCCATTACACCCTATATGGCAACAACTTAGCAGGTGTGATTAAGTTAAGGCTCTTGAGATGGGACTATTTTCCAGGATTATCCAAGTGGGCCCTAAATGCAATCACAAATGTCCTTATAAGAAAAAAGGCAGAGAGAGACTGAGACCCACAGAGGAGAAGAAGGCAATGCGACCTCAGAGGCAGAAATTAGAGTATGTGGCCACAGAGGCAGAAACTGGAGTCACACAGTCACAAACCAAGGAATGTCACAGCCTCCAGAAGCTGGAAGGAACCAGGACCTTGATTTTGGCCCGTTGAAATGCAGTAGAGACTGCTGGCCTCCAGAACGCTAAGAGAATAAGTATGTGCTGTTCTAAGCCACCAAGTATGTGGTAATTTGTTTCAGCGACCATAGGAAGCTAATTAAAGAGGAAGTATTTAAGCAGGAAAGCTGATGGCCTAAAGTAAGCCCAGAACAGAAGAAAAGGAATCAAAATTTCTACAGGAGGGAAAGGTGAGTGATAATCATGTAAGGTGAGTGATTAACCATGTGATGTGGGAGAAGGAGAAACTCTCTTGGCTGTTCACTGGATTTCTGTCTCGGGTGCCTACCATTCCTACATATAGGGCACAACACGAGGAAAAATCGGTTTGGGGAGTTCAATCATGGGTTCAGTCGTAGGCTTATAGTGTTTGATATTTTCATGGATGTTCGAGTTGAGGGACCTTTCGGTCTCATGACCAAAATGCTAAAAGAGAAACTTTTAGACTAATTATGGAATAGTGGTTTTTATCATGATATCCTCCTTCTTACATTCTGATTT
This sequence comes from Neofelis nebulosa, assembly GCF_028018385.1. Lineage (NCBI taxonomy): Eukaryota > Metazoa > Chordata > Mammalia > Carnivora > Felidae > Neofelis > Neofelis nebulosa. The sequence continues at coordinate 10,891,970 of NC_080795.1, forward strand.
GTCTAAAGATTTCTATTCCTGTCAAATGTTTTTATTTTTACACATTTGGTGAAGCCCACGTATGTGAGGTCAGGATTTCATGTTCCACCCTTAGTCTTTAGGATAGGTGAGAGGCAAGGCGGCCATACGTCCTGGTTTGCCTGGACCGTGCCAGCTTATGCCTATTGTCTCAGGATCCTATCAGATTGGCTTCCCCTTTCATTCTGGGTGTGGAAAGTAGTCGACAACGTATTGTGTGCTCATCTTGACAGAGAGGGTCCTATCTGTCTTTACTTACTTATTATAGTTTAGCCTTGAAGCTGGAGGAAGTGAGACAGAGTCCATACTTGGATGTTGACTATCGACCCGGGAGCCCTTCTTTCTTCTGGAGTAAAGAACACTGCTTACTGGGAGAAGTCAAAGCCACGTGTTTGGTAAGGCCATGGGAAGAAGAAGTAAGTTTTTTAGGGATTACCAGAAGGAGTATGGGAATGGAAGACTGCTTTCTTTCCTCTGGGCTGACTGAATTTTTTTTTTTTTTTTCATTTTCTAAACATTTGCAGTTATCTTGTCAACATTCGCATTTCCATTCATGGGTGCTCAGTGCTCACTTTCAAATGAGCGTACGCGACCTTCCATGTGATGGCATGCTGGAGCTTTCATTTTCCGCTTCCCACCACACGGCAGCACACCTGAATGAACTCAGAAATGCTCAGAAATGCTGAGGCTAGCAGGTGAAGCATGGGCTCGGAGGAAGTCCCCGCATCATTACCCTGTCAGTCAAATGTGACACTGGAGAGTATTGGGTCCCTTGAAAATTGTCTTTATTCCCTAACAGTATGTCCTGCTAGAGAACTTGATGGTCATTTTGCCACTGGGATCACTGACGCAATATGGCAATGGGAACATTGTGTTGCATGGGTGTGGATTATCCGTTGAATAGAAGAATGCACTTTTCCTATTCCTACCCAACAGATTTTGAGTTTCTACTTTCCAGCTTCTTGTATCATATTAGCCATATGGGCTAAGAGAACTAAAACTTATTGAATGTCAGATACTACTACCCACTTCTCAAGGATGATCTAATCTAATTAATGTAAGAAGCCTGTATAATGGGTAGTATTACTGTTCCCATCACAGATGTGGGGACAGACTGAAAGGGCTAAGTCAGCTTCCTGACTTTACAAAGCAGGTGAAAGCAGACATGTGACTTGCATTCAGGTCTTTCTGACTGAACACCAAAGCCTGTTTTTTTTTTTTGTTTGTTTGTTTTTTAAGTTTATGTATTTATTTTGAGAGAGTCAGAGAAAGCGCGAGTTGGGGAAGGGCAGATAGGGGGAGAGAGAGAATCCCAAGTAGGCTCTATGCTGTCAGCACCGAGACAGACAGGGGGCTCGATCCCACAGACTGTGGGATCGTGACCTGAGTTGAAATCAAGAGTCAGACGCTCATCCGACTCAGCTCCCCAGGTGCCCCCAAAACCTGTTCTTATTTTAGCTTGTCATACTGACAGGTAAAATGTGAACACAGATACCCCAACTACATTACGAGACCCTAAGAACTTCATCTGTGGACGTTCAAGGACCGAACTGTCGGAAGACAAACCAGTGGTCTCACGGCTTGTATTGATTGTCTGTGTGTAATATTTATACTACAGAAGTACAATTCTACCCAATTATGAAATACGCTGGGCTAGCAATGTCAGGCTTCCACCTGTTTACATGTTATCTAGAAGTTGTTGGGCACCTGGGTGGCTCAGTCGGCTGAGCATCGGACTTCAGCTCCAGTCACCATCTCGTGGTTGGTTCGTGAGTCCAAGGCCCACATCAGGCTCTATGCTGACAGCTCAGAGCCTGGAGCCTGCTTGAGATTCTGCATCTCCCTCTCTCTCTGCCCTTCCCCCACTCATGGTCTCTCTCTGTCTCTGTCTCTCTCTCAACAATAAATAAACATTAAAAACAAAATACTTTAGAAGTCGCCATGGAGTTTCACTCTTCCTCCCTCTCCAGATGCTTTTCCAGTCTTTCATACTCTCACAGTAGATGAAGAAAGTAGTTCGCCTTTCTATTTAAATGGTACTTTGAGGGGCGCCTGGGTGGCGCAGTCGGTTAAGCGTCCGACTTCAGCTCAGGTCACGATCTCGCGGTCCGTGAGTTCGAGCCCCGCGTCGGGCTCTGGGCTGACGGCTCGGAGCCTGGAGCCTGTTTCCGATTCTGTGTCTCCCTCTCTCTCTCTGCCCCTCCCCCGTTCATGCTCTGTCTCTCTCTGTCCCAAAAATAAATTAAAAAGTTGAAAAAAAATTTTTTTAAAATAAATGGTACTTTGAGTTTAACGTTAAGTTGAGACCCGGTCTGGAATACCACGCCATCCGACAGCGGGGAGACTTTATTGCTCTAAAGGCATACTTCATTGCCTGCTGTTGAAGTCTGTCCCCCTTCAGATCTGAAAGCAGGCAGAGCAAAGTGCTTCCTCATCCATGGTATATGCTAAAATCACAGGTGGGGAGGTGTGAAGAATTTTTGTTTTCCTCACCGTCTTTACGACGTTAATGATTCTCTCTACGAAACCACGTCATTTTGCGTAAAATTAAAAATTCATCGCCTGTGAAATCCATACTGTGTCCCAGCAAACCAGTGACTACCTCTGAAATAAGTATAGTCAATGCTGTTTGCACTTTTCCAGACAAACAAGGGTAAAGAACTTTAAAAATTCTTTGACCCTGCTTTTTGCCATCTGAATGGTCATGGTTGAGTGGAAAATCAATGAAGTGCTGTGAGAATTGCACCTCAGTGTTGCCGACGAGGCACACAAAAATCCAACTTTTCACATGAGATGAAGATTGCCTTTGCTTCATTTACTCTCTTAAGACACATTAAAATCAAAGCTATCACCCCGTTTGGCCATCTGTCAATGCTCACTACACAGTAAGTGGGTCGACTTTGTTCCTGGATCACCAGAATAGGAGGATGTTTTGTTGTTGTAATAAATGGTTTTAGGCTTAAGAGACGGAAATAAATCAACGCAATTTATAAAGTTGGGATGGAAATGTTAGATGCACTTTTCTAAACTACAGAGAATTATATATGGATGAGTTGCAATAAATAAAGCATAGCTTTAGCAGTTTACAAAATAAATGATAAAGATGAAAAAAATTAATGTCTAGCCCTTTATTTGGAATCATCTCCTGACTTCACAGAATGCATGCAACCGTCCTTTGCTCATTAAATTGCAAATTTCACGTTTGAATGTCCTATGGTAAATAATGGCTCCCAATTTCCTTCTTCAAGTTCGATTTCCAAAGTTTTGTTTAGAGGCGCCCAAAAACCTGAAAACCTAGTTTCTGAAGTTTCCCAGACAATTGTTCTCCTGTTTATTAACAATGCACTGCCTTTTAACAATAACAATGGCTTGTATTTTCAGACTGAACGGACTGAGTCCAGGCTGCTGACCCTGAACTCAGTAAAAGACAAGCACTTGCTCTGCAGGTGCTGATTAATAGAACTTGTGTGGCCAACATCTTCAGAGCTGTTCCAGGGAACGGGGACACCCCGGGCAAGCTGACAGGCATGGAGGGGTTCTTGTTCTTCCCACAACCAAACTCCAAGTCGACTTCCTTGGTTTCCCATTTGCAGTAGAGGAGGCTCTGGTCTACGTTGGTGGATTCGACCAGGCACAAAGGAGTACTGAGGCGTAAGCAACTGTCTAGTAACCAGTCAGCCACAGAGTCTTTCATACAAAGATTTGTGATGTAGTCTACTGGAAAAATAGGAACCACAGCACCATAAAATGTGTAATATCGGGGGCAAAAAAACCCCCCTCTGAATAATGTAAATCTCCAAGCAAAAATGGTTTCCTCTGAAAAGGAACATCTTTTCTTGTCAAGACTCAGTTTGTTTTGGCGAAAGACAAAGCTCGAATTCTAATATTATCACTACGTCTCTGAAAACAGAGTAAAATAATGGTAACAATACAGCGGTATTTCCTGAAATGCTTTCCATGGAACACTAATTCTACTAGTTTATAGGTATTCTGTTTTAGGCAGCTCTTTATAAAATCCTTACTTAATATTTTTGGAGGGAGACACAGGCTTATTTAAACACCCAAGGAAATCCTACCATACAGACGTGTAGTTAACTTTTTCAATTCAGCTTTTGGCAGAACAAATTTTTTTTTTAAATCTTTTTTTTTTTTTAACGTTTATTTATTTTTGAGACAGAGAGAGACAGAGCATGAATGGGGGAGGGTTACAGAGAGAGGGAGACACAGAATCTGAAACAGGCTCCAGGCTCTGAGCGGTCAGCACAGAGCCCGACGCAGGGCTCGAACCCACGGACCGCGAGATCATGACCTGAGCTGAAGTCGGACGCTCAACCGACCGAGCCACCCAGGCACCCCAAAAGTTGATTTCTTTAATACCCTCACTCTTTTCAGCCCTCCTCACCGTGGTTTACCAGAAGAAAGTTGTATCACCTTGATAAATTGCTATTATTTTATTTCCAATTACTGTAGCAGCAAGAAGCTAGTGGTAGCCCCAGCGTCTGCCAGTAATGAATAGAAAGGTAAAATGTGGCATATGCATGAGATAGAACGCTCTTCCAAATTCAGACAGGGGAACTAATTTTATATGTTGTGGCCTGGAAGTTCTCAAAGATACAATGTTAAGTGAAATGAACTTGGAAAAGAATAGGATTTATGGCACAAGGCTATTGAAATGAAAACAAAAATAAAAAAAACCATTTTCAATAATATGAATACCTATGTTATACATTATTAATGTTGCGGATGCTATGTGTGAGACATGTATACCTAAATAGATGTATGGGATGTGGCTTGGAAAGACATGCGTTCAATGTACTACAGTTGGATGCCTATGGTGGAAGAGAGATGAGCTAGTAGGCTAATGGAAAGTGGAAAATTAGGTAAAGGAAAATTAGGTAAAGGAAAAATGCAGCCGATGCAGCAAAATAAAATGGCCCTCTTTGGACCAAGGGTGACTCTGCCATTAGTCATTTCTGGGTGCTCGAGGTCCAGAAGAAAGAAAAATCGAAAGGCTGAAGGTGATTCTGATGCAGCTGTTCCACGTTCCACAGTATGAAAGACACAGATGCACTTCCTTGGTCCGTCTCTGGGAGTTCCTTTCTCTACAGCTCCCTCACGGAGCGACAAGACAGGCACATTTCGGGGTTACTCAGCTCCCCCGGGTGGGATCCAAAAGGCCAAATGTTCTTGTGTCTCTAGAAGGAATGCGGATTTCAGATCTAGGTTGTAGACAGTGATCTGAGTTACTCACAAATCCAGGCTCTTGCCCTGAACGTCGGTGAAGCATGGGTTCTATGAGTAAATGAGAGTAAGGTCACCTGCATCGTTAAGCCTCTGGCTGCTTTTCATTCCAGGGCCACTCTCCTCTGCTGGCTCTTCTTTGGGACAAGCTGCAGTTGCTAGGCCTGCTTGTCCTTTCTCTTTGAGTTTCTATATCTGTACCTGTATCTTTCTGTCTCCATCCCCATCCCTGTCCCCACGTCCATGATCATGTCCACTTGTATATCTACTTATTTTCATACCTATGTCTATCCTTATACCTACACCCACCTATAGCTATATCTATTGCTGTACCTATAGTTAACTCTTGGAATAGGGCCTGGCATGTAGCAGGTGCTCCAAAACGTTAATAATTGTTATTTGTTTTGTTTATCTGTTTACTTAAACCTGCTATTACCCACCTTTTTCCTTGGGAGTTTTGTGTCCCAGATTATCAACTATGGAAAAGGACACAATTTCCTGCTTGCCCTCGGAACAGTCATTAGCTGTTCATCCCTGAGGGAAACAGACCAAGAAAAATAAAAATAACAAAGTTGTGGGAGCACCACCTGGGTGGCTCAGTCGGTAAAGCGTCTGACTCTTGATGTCAGTTCAAGTCACGATCTCACAGTTCTTGGGATTGAGTCCTGCGTGCTTGGGATTCTCTCTCCTTCTCCCTCTGCAGCTCTCCTGCTCATGCTCTCTTTCTTTTCTCTCCCTCTCTCTCTCAAAATAAATAAATAAACTTAAAAAAATACGAAGCTGTGGAAGTCATAGTTACTAAAACATCACGCATGGTTCTTACAGTATTGTCTCCAGTTTCTGACTCTGTTGTTGAGATGATAACCAAGAACTCACTGGCCTTTCTTTTTATTACCTTGAGGATGAGGTTTATCAAGTGTCTCCCTCACCCGTTCCTTCACCTAACATTTCCATGCAACACGAAAAGCACACACTCAGAGCCCTTGGCAGTAAAAGCCTTGAACCCCAGTAATGCTACATCATTTACAGTTGGCGGTATGTTCTTCTGGCTTATGCTCCTGGAATCTAAATGAATCCATGCACTTTGTCAGATGTCACTTGAGAGGAAAAAGTTTATCTGGCTATGCTTCTTCTAAATATCCACCATAATTCTGACATTGTACGATTTTAGTGGTGTTTCTTTGGGTCCACTGTGCTTTTTCTCCCCTGAGAGCACCCAGTGCCCAGGTTGGCTGCCTGGCTACAGGGGATTATGGTTCACCCCTCCAGACTCCTCCTGGAGATTTATGGAGAAGAGCAGGATCTGACCATCTACAGGGCTTCTTCCCCCACAGCGGATGCCTTTTGGAAACTGTCTGTTGCCCTTATGACAATTGTCAGTGTGTTCAGAGAACTTGAATGTGCTCAGTCGGCCGGGCTGTCCAGATACCTGGTTCTGAAGTTGTCTTACAATTAGGATCAGAACGCAGCATTGAAATCCAACTATCTTGCTTTGAGTCCCAATCTTCCAGCCTAATTCCTCAATTATTTGAATCCTACTTTATTTATTCATTTGTTTACTTATTTATAACTTTTATAGTTATAAACTATAACTATTATAGTTATATATAGTTATATATAACTATTATAGTTATATAGTATATATAACTTTTATAGTTATATTTATAACTTTTTGACATGTAAAAAGCTGTACATAATTAATATATACCAATTGATGAGTTTGGAGATAAGTGTATACCCATGAAGCTCTCCACAAAGTATTCCATAAACCTATCCATGACCTCCCAAAGTTTTCTCCATTCTTTTTATTATTATTATTTTATTTTTTTGTATTAAAGGCATTCAAATAAGAGCTACCTTCTCAGCAAAATTTTAAGGATACAATACAGTTGACTATAAGCATCATGTTTCTCTGTAGGATGTATTCATCTTGTGTAACTGAAATTTTGTGCTCTTACTGATATCTCCCCATTTCCTCCTCCCTCCAGGCCCTAAAAGCCACCATTCCACTCTCTGCTTCTATGAGTTGGACTATTTTATATTTACGTTTTAAGTGGTACCGTGTAGGATTTGTAACAGCAGATGACTGGACAAAGAAAATGTGGTATGTCCCCTGGACATCATGGAGGACGTTATGCTAAGTGAAATAAACCAGACACAGACGAACCCAATTCCTGTATGATGTTCAATCATTTGGACAAGCTTCACCGGTTTGTGACTGTACCCCCCTTAAATCTAAAATTTTCCATTCACGTTTTCTTTTGCCACATCCGTCGTATCAGTACGTTGGCACTGACTCTGCTTATGCTGTCATTCACCTGACCCTTTTGGGTTTGGTGTAACTCTTCCCCCTGTTGGTTTTTACCCTCATTAGGATCAACCTTGGCTTGTTGCTTCACCTGTTCTATTCCTAAGACCGGGCCGGTTTGGACACTATGATTTTATATACATACACACAGAATTACATATTATAGTACAATGATATATCACACACGCACACATACATGTATATAAATAATTTTGCTGATATGCTAAAAAACAATCCCCTACCACCAAAAATAAAACTACCATATCCTGTATATGTATTTCCTCAGCACCCCCTCCTTAGCAGCAATTTTAATTTTCCCTCCTCAGGCAATAATGGATGTACAGCACCGGAAGACAGATGTAGATGGAAATAACATACCCCACTGGGGCGTGCAAATAATTAAGATGTCACAGAATTTTGTTTGAACTTAGTGACTGTATGTATAATCCCCATATTAGGACATATAGTTGACATGCAACCTCAGGACACAGTAGGCTATTTTATATAAGTCATGTCCCAGGAAATCTAACATAATGTTATACCAACTCCTCTGAAAAGGGCATCACTGTCACACAGAAGTGCATCTTATGATAAAAATTCCTTTTTCCCAATTTTCTGGATTGAGGGTCTGTATTGTAAACATGGAAAAGAATATTAGTATAAAACACAACACTGCATGTATTTTTGGTGTTTGAGGTCTTCAGAACATTAAAAAGAAAAAAAAATCATGCAAAAGAAAATTAGGTTAGAACACATATTTTGAGGCATTTAGCGCATTTTGAAGGTGAATGCGTGTATTCCTAGGCTTTGGATCAGAATGCTAATGGAAGTTCTTCCCAAGGTGAAAGAGACAATGCAAGGAAAAGAATCAGCTGTTCTTTGCGTCTGTTGGTGACACAAATCAGAACAAAAGCAAAAGCTGCAGAAGGTATTGGGGGTCATTAATGCCTTTCACATAAGCAGAGTGAAAAGAAAGATGGCCACCTTCAAACACTTTTGAATCAGAGGTAACTTTCATTTCATCCATTCTGCTCCTGAGAAGTTGACATTATAATAATGAAAACATGTCAGGTTGGTGAGATTTAAATGGAGCTTGCACATTTGCTAGCATTGCTGGCTGCCTCGGTACTTTTGTTGATGAAATGAAGTGCTTTACAATATTAAATCATTATTTCATGCCACTCGTATTAACGTTTAGAAGGGCATTGCCAATTATATTACACTATTTCTTATAGTTGATTAACATTATAGAGCTGATAATGTCCCATTTATGGGGTAAGACCCTGAGATTCTTTTTAGAGGAAGAGGAAAGATTATTTATAACATATTTATTTTTGCTTATAGATTTTGAGTTAGATGCACCTTTTCCAAATTGGCTAGAGTGGGTGAGGGAGGAGACAGAAGAAAGCAAAAATAAGAGAGAGATGGAGAGATCCCACAGGTTTCCAAGGAGCATTCTGTTTTCCCTGTTTTTCCTAAGAGCACTTTCATAAAGACCCTGCATGGAGCATTGAAGGGGGAAAAGAAAGAACCTGGGAAATAAAAATAGGTTGTAGTAATCGCTAATAAGCCCTCTGGAACAGACGGGGTGTCTTATGGTCTCTGACATTACCTGGCCGTCCTCATAGTGACATGAGTTCTGTGATCCTCACTTCACATGCTTTTCCCCAGAGAAGGCTTAGTTTTGAAAGAGATGCAAAGAAGAATCCACAAAACCCTTTTCCCCAATGTTAACTTTACCCCCCCCCCCGAAATTTTCTCCAGTCTTTAAAAATATATATAATAAGTTTAAAATATTATAGAGAAAAAAATTATGAGTAGCAATTTGGTCGGAAAGGTGAGGAGGAGCATGGCTAGATATCTTGGCAATTGGTCACCTGTTCATGTCTGGAAGTGGCCTTTCCAGATGTTTTTGGCATCTCTCAAGGCATTGGAGCTACATGCTGGGGATAGCAACCAAGCACATTTTGCCTTCCTAATCTGAAAGCTTCAGAATTGAGTGAATTACTCATAGACATCTCGATGGAAGCAGCAGTTAAATGTTGAAAAAGACTCTCACTTGCTTTTCTTTATTCGTATGTGCTCCACTGGCCGGTCTGTTCAAATTGTCTTCAACAAAGTAGAAATAGTATTTCTATTTATACTATTCTCTATACTATTGCCAATGGTATTTCTAGAGCAGTTATTAAGACTATCCAAAAACCATCCATAAGAGGATATATTTGATCAAAAAATGTAATAACAATGGAAGAAATCTTATCTTTGAACACTTAACAATTTAATGATTATATTGAGTACTCACGCTGCCCCAGACCTTGGTCCCAGACCTTGTTGTAAGTTTTTCATGTGTGTTAACTCATATCAACCTCTTTTTTTAAATTTTTTTAATCTTTGTTTATTTTTGAGAGAGAGACAGTACATGAGCAGGGGAGGAGCAGAGAGAGAGGGAGACACAGAATGCGAAGCAGGCTCCAGGCTCCAAGCTGTCAGCAAAGAGCCTGACACGAGGCTCGAACTCACAAACTGTGAGATCAAGACCTGAGCCAAAGTCGGACGCTCAACCGACTGAGCTACCCAGGCACCCATCATATCAACCTCTTAACAACACTATGAGTTAGTTTTTAAGAAATTCAAGCACATCGAACTTAATTTGCCCAAAGTTATCCATGTGTGGTAAGTGGTGGAACAGGGAGTTAGGCCAGGCAACCTTGGATCCCATGTTAGACTTCCTTCCCCATTTTTTGCAAGACTAGTAAAAGAGAAGACAGAAATGTTATCTGACTTCAATAACTGCTATCTTGATGATAGAGTAGTAAGAGTTTATCATATGATCATATCAATTTACCCATCACTAAACTCATCTTTTTCATTAAAACTGTTGTTGACAAACTTTCTATCTCTTTTCACTTTCTGTTGAAGACATCGCTGTCTTCGTTGTAACGCGTATTCACAATGTCTGACACTCCACACTCTTGTCTATTACCAAATTCCTTTTCATCTTTCAAGATTTAGCTGAAGAATTACTCCTTCTGTGAATCCCTTGCCAGGAAGGTTGTACTTCTCTTACATTTTGGTCTTCTAATGGTCTGTTTCTCTTGGTTCCCCAACACTGGTGTCTACATCAAATACTTCATAATCACCCTGGAGATCCTACACCAACCCTCAGAGATTCAGGCTCAGCCTGTCTGCTCCCAAATTCACTTATATTTCCCTCCCCTCTTCCTGCTCCCATATCTTCATCTATCCCCTTGAATATTTACTTCTGGAACCCAGACCTATAACTGACAAAAAGGACGTGCTCAACAAATACTACTGAAGGAATGAAGGGAAATAATAACTCAGATCAAGTTGACGCCGGAGAGATTTTCAGGAAAACAAATTCTAGAATCTACATCAGCATTAACTTAGCTCAATCATAATTGTTCTTCATAAATGTCACAATATCAATCACTTACAAGAATGACTTAAATTCGGCAAGAAATAATTCCATTATATTCTATAAATTCTACTTATGAGCACAGAAACCTTCATGGTCATTTCAAATGAACGTTTTACATCTGTAACACATATAGGGTTAACTTGTTTATCTGGAAGGAGCAGATTTCTAGAATGACTCTATTCAGAGTTCTGAAAAAATGAAGCTTATTGTACTGAAATTCCGTGAGATTAAAAATTGTTACTCTATAGAAAGAATTCTGTTCATTTATGAAAAATAAATAATCAAGTTTAGGCCATTTTCAATGTTAAAAGTCTCTAAACATACAGAAAAGTAAAAGATACCTATATAAATGTTAACCTTTTCTACACTGGCTGGACCACGTCATCATAATGCTTCTCCTTAAATGCTTCAGCGTACAACCTCCCAAACAACACTGACCTTATCCTACATAAGACCAATGCCATTATCACAGCTAACAGTATTAACAGTGTTTGAAAATCATCACCCAACGCTTAACCCATTTTCAAATTTCAGGCTACTGTTATTAAAGTCTCTTTGGTAGTCATTTAAAAAAATCATAATCATTCAAGGATAATTTGCTGGAATCATCTATTAGCTTCTTAAGTTTCCTTCATGCATAAATCATCATTGACTTTGAAAGGACAGAGACAATTGTTTCTTAGAATGTTTTGCCTTTTGATTTGTCTGATAGTTTTCTCATTGGTTTTTTTTTTTAAACTTACTCCTTTCTCGCTGGTATTTCCCATCATCTGAGTTAGCTGATTGAATTCAGGTTAAACATCTTTGTAAAGAATAGTCACAGGTGAAGTTGCCGCTTTCACGTTGCATCATATCTGTAGGTACACAACGTCTGGTTGTCCTCCAAATAATTTGATCAGCAGGCAATGGTATAAAGTCAGCATCACTTGCAAAGAAGGACACAGCTCTGGTCGCTTTGCTATGAGCAAACCTTAAAAGCCTCATTTTCCAAAGACAGCTCTCCCATTGTCTCTGCCATAATTTCTGGAATGTTGACGTTTTCCCCTTTTGTTTATCCTGAGCTATCAGAAACCTTTGATACGACTAACATATTAAAAAACCACTCTCTGCCATTTACACTTTATCTTGATCCATATTATTGGATTATATAGCCAATGATTCAGCGAGGTACTTGAGGGAAGACAGCAGTGAGCATATGTATCTTAATGGAAGAGAGAAGTGCACAAGAGTGGAAATTGGATAGTCTGGTTGGCAGATAGTACCAGGGTTTCTTAACAGTTATTTTGTGGTGGGATGGGCGATTAGTGTAGACAGGGAAGTTAAATAGGGGGTAGGGAGTTAGCAGTGAGGTGTGAAAAGAATATTTTTAAGGGTCTGGGAGGATTCTTATCAACTCTACATGTGCATCACAGCTCCAACCTGTGAATGTGTTACAGTAAAGCTCAGTCTTCCCCAGGAGTTGTCCCACGTCCCCACACAACTGACCAACTATGCTACCTTTTCCTTTTGGCTCTCCTTCTCTGATTTTACCAACAAAAACACGACTTGAGAATATTCATTAGAACCAACTAACGATCCTCATATACTTTTCATACGTTTTATTTTTTCCACCCAAAGCTGCTATGCTTTAAATACTTTTGCTTATTTATGTCTATCTTCTGGATGAAGGCAAGGCTTTGGATGACCTTGGTCATTCTTCTATCTACAGTTTCAGTAAACGCTGTCACTGTTGAATGAAGGAATGAATGAACAACTTGGAGACAGGCTGGAAGCTTTATTTTCTGTTGCCTATACTCCTTTGCATCGTTAATACTATTGACTGCTTTTAGTGGAATTTATTGGACGATGATGCACGGACTAAAAGAATGTGAAATATGTTTTCATGAAGTCAGTACCTTGCAGTTCTAAAGAAAGTATACACCTTTCTCATTTACCTGGAGGGACTGTCTCTAGGTATCTCTTCGATTATTTTAAGTGTATTTTCTGTGATGAGGCACTTCAGATATAAGGACAGAGCAAGAGCTCAAACTTGTTTTTTCCCCTGCGATGTTTTGTTCCTCTGGTAACAGTACACATCAAATTGAAGGGATTGTGGGCATACACAGAAACTCCGAGCAACAATTTTTTCATTTGTTAGATGAAATGCAAGTCCACTTAGAAAAATAGTCTTCCCGCATTTCTCCCAGGAGAAAAGAGTGAATGAGTAAAGAATAAAGAGTTACGGATGTTGACCTTTGAAACTCTCCCCAAAGCTGCATGACCACTGATGGGATGACATAAAAAGTCATTTCCCTTATAATGAGATACCAAGCGGCCCTGTCTTCTTTTAAAACCTGGCATTTAAAAATACATTTACTTCTATTATGTACTGGCCTAACCTGCACAGGCTATTGCATATGACATATTACCCGAGCAGATGTTTTAGACAACATGCTGGCAGCGGTACCAGTGAAGAATAAAGTTTATAGTTTTGTTCCTTCAATCTCAGAATCCCACAATTGAGAAAGCTTTTTTATCTGGCAATTTATTGCAAATGTTATGTAAACTGCCCATTAATTTTATGCCTACTGTGCAGCAGACTCTTTAATATGAAAAAGTAGGGGAGACGTAGACATCCAGATGAGTTTCTGCCACAGGACGTCTTGTCACGTTAGCAGAATCTTTTGTAGCCAATTTGCCTTTGACCTTGTGACCTTACCGGTGAGGAGGCAGGTGAGAGGGACATTCGGATATGTAGGGAATTGTATTTCTCGATACTAAAGGGGGGAGAGTGGAAGGGGAAGAATCAGGAAGGTAAGATATGATGGTAGGAATTTTTATAATTGTGTCATTTTGACTATTCCTAGCTTTCAGAAGAAGTGAAGAGCTTAAAAAAAAAAACAACAAAACAAACCCACCCCGTTCCAGGGAAACGATGGCGTTCGTTTCACTGTCATGACCTCTACTGCAATTTATATTATGAACACAAAATAAGCCTGTTTAATATTTCATTAAAATGTATAAAGTATAAACATACAGTATTATGTTACATAATGCATTTGCAAGTTGATATTCAGATGTGGGAGATTTCTGTATTCATGAAGGAATGACCTTCATACCCCACTGGCAGATCACCAGTTTATGCAATCCTACAACATTTTTATTTTATTTATGTGCCATATGAAAATATGACATTCATACCATCATCTCTAACAAATGTATTATCAATCGGAGAGGGCACAAAACCATCGCTGTATTCGCTGGGCTGCTGGCACAGGCCTTTGCCCCAATGACTTGGAATGCCACCTCAAAGCTGTGCATCTGCTTAAGTATTTGCATATGGAGTTCTGAAATTTGCCTTTCCTTATCCAAACTGGTAGAACGATCATTTAAAAATGGAAAAGACATGATTATTCATGCTATATGATCAACAAGGAACGTTCTTAAACGGCAGAGAAGTGGAAATTTGGAGAACTGCATGGAAATTAATGAATTCCAAGTCAATTAATAAAACGCCACCACTGCCATCATGCAATCAGGACGTATGAACGATTTCTGAGTTTCACATGGGGAATTCATCAAGATAAACAAATGTTCACTCGACACTATGATCTCTCCTCCTTCAAGCGGCACTGATTCTGTTCCGTCTAATCTTTTAGTTGCCAATTCTGATCCAATAGGAGGCCCTGAAGAAGCCGACCACGTACATGAATTGGCTGCCTTTTCTCCGGTGGCAGGACCAAAGGTGCAGATTTAGATTCAGCAAAATCAGTGGGGGAAAAATCAGTGGGGGAAAAAATCAGTGTCGTAAAATTGCTTAGAAGTTTCGATACTGCTCCTGATGGGGCTTAGAGTCAAAGATGTAAAAACAAAAAATTATATAACGTGGCACCCGGGTGGCTCAGGCAGTTGAGTGTCTGACTCTTGGTGTTGGCCCAGGTCATGATCTCACAGTCTCGTCAGTTTGAACCCCATGTCTAGCTCTGTGCTGGCGGCACGGAGCTTGCTTGGGATTCTCTCACTCCCTCTCTCTCTCTGCCCCTGTCCCACTCCTGCTGTCTCTCTCAAAATAAATAAATTAAAAAAAAATTTAAAAAAGAAGAATTATTTAAGAAATTAAAATTTTTAAAGAAATTGAAGTTACATACACTTTAAGATGTAAGAAAAATTATTTAAGAAATTATTTGAAAATTTTTAAGAAATTGAAGTTACATATACTTAAAAAATTTAATTTTTTTAAAGTTTTTATTTAAATTCCAGTTAACATACAGTGTAATATTGGTGTCAGGTGTATAATGTAGCGATTCAACACGTCCGTACAACCCCGGTGCTCTTCACAAATGTACTCCTCTATCCCCATCACCTGTTTAACCCATCTGCTCACCCCCCTTCCCTCTGGTAACCCTCAGTTTGTTCTCTAAGAGCCTGTTTCTGGGTTTGCCTCTCCCTTTTTTTCCACTTTGCTCATTTGTTTTGTTGCTTAAATACATATGCTTTGGCAGACCCCATAAGCAATAGTACTTTTTAGAATGACACTCGAATCTCAACTTTTTCTTTTCTTTTGTTCAACAAACCTAAGAGATGCTTGTTTGGCCGTTTGTTTACGAAAACGAGAAATTAAATGATTCTGCATCTCCAAACAGAGTACAATAAGGTTTATTGCTACAAGTTAGCACATGTATTTTTTTTTTTTTTCTACAATGGTGGGATAAATTAGAGCCAAGTTCTGATTCTTAAAGTTTCCTTTCCTTCCAGTTCACATCAGGTGATTGTGGTAGATTAAACACTCCTGGAAATTGAGCTCGCAAATAATTAAAGGGTCCTCCCGCTTTTCTACAATCTTTTATTTTCTGGCATCTCTTGAGATAATGAACCAAAAATTCTATATTATTGACAGCAGATTAGCTTGAATACAGTTGGTGCTGATTACTACTAGAGAGAAAAGCATTCCCTTCCAATGTGGAAAGATTTTTGTCAGTCGCGTTCTATTTCTTTATTGTGTTATGTTAGAAACAACCACTACAAATGAATTATATGCACTTACTCTTTTTTACTTATTAAATTAGAAAATAAGAATTTGATTTGATTATTTAATGAATCTCATCCTGCTCCAGTAATTGATGCATTTTATTAAGAAGGCAGATCCCTCTTAATCTCCTCAAACTTCTAGTTATAAAATAAGTAAGTTACAGGAATGAAAAGTACAGTATAGGGAATACAGTCAATAATATTGTAATAGCTCCGTATGGTAACTACACTTACATTGGTGAGCATTTTGTCACATATATGATTGTTGAATCACTCCAAACTAAAATAATAGTGTCTATCAACTATACTTCAATTTAAAAAAAGAAAGAAAAATGTCCTTTGGTATCCATGAGTTTCTACCACTTCCACAGTTATTTATAACCAAACAAGGATCCTCCAGTTATTTGTTTAATGTTTTTATTTGTTTTTGAGAGAGAGACAGACAGAGCATGAACTGGGGAGGGGTCGAGAGAGAGGGAGACACAGAATCCAAAGCAACCTCCAGGTTCTGAGCTGTCAGCACAGAGCCTGACATGGGGCTCGAACTCAGAGACCGTGAGATCATGACCTGAGCCGAAGTCAGATGCTTAACCGACTAAGCCACCCAGGCGCCCCTTGGTGAAACATATTTAGAGCTGTTCTTCCTTTCTTAGAATGCAGACAGTATTTGAAATAATGTTAAGCAGCTTCTTCCTGAAACTTCTCCAATGGCCACTCTCATTTAGTGCGTCTACCTGGAATACTTGTCAACTGATTTACAAGTGATTTTATAATATCAACATTGAGTTATTTTCATGCCTTTGCTGTGAAATGAGATAATAAAGATAAAGCAGTAACACCGAGCTTGACTCATTGTGGGCGGCCAGTAAACCACGGTCATGCTAATGAAATCGGGGGCTATCTCATCGCAGTGCTGCCTACATCTGGCCAGCCTCTTTGGAATTACAAAGATGATAAAGTTATCAATGACTTAGGTTTCACCAGTATTTAGTTTACCGAGCACTGGCACAAGGAGTCCAGGACCTGATTCCATGACAGTCCCGTGAGATAGATAGGGAAAATATTACACTGTCTTAGAAAGTCCAGAAAAATTAATTGATGTACATTAGCCCATATTCGCTTAGTCTGCCACTTATGTGCCTTGATTAAGCCTTATTGTTTTCAAGAAACAGAAACTGGCTCAAATCAGCTTAAATGAAAGAATGAACGTATTGAAGAAAACAGAGGGAGGTAGAAAGTGGAGTTGGACCTCACAAGTGGCTAAGTCAGGCTTTGTCTCCCTGGGGCTTTTGGCTCTCATCTGCACATCTGCTTCAGATTTCCTTTCCCCTGGAGATTTTTCTTATCTTTTCTATGTATTTTGCCTAAGTGATGCTACCCAGGCCCTGGTTCTAAAATCCCTTCAATTTGGGGCACCTAACGAAGACAAACATTTTGTCTCTCTGTTCCACGTCGTAATTCTCACACCTGAGGTTCTCAATGCCTCCCTCGTCCCTCCCACTTTCTCATACAGGAGAGGGGGACATCCCGGCTCCCGACAGCTGGGGACGGGGATTCAGAATTGCAAGACCTGCTGTCCTTTGGCAGGTTGTGGGCTTATACTCTTCCAGAAGGTGATGTGGATAAGTTGGGTGTGAAAGCCAGTGGGATTTTGATGCCTCCAGAAGACAAAAATCTTATAATTCTGTCACCAGGTTGCTTTGTACTCTTCCTGAACATGCTCAAAGTTGTAATCCAGTCTCTTAAAAAAAAAAAGGAGGTTATCTAATTTTCTTGTAAAGTTTATTTATTTACTGAGAGAGAGAGAGAGAGAGAGAGAGAGAGAGAGAGAATCCCAAGCAGGCTCCACAGATGTGGAGCCCAATGTAGGGTTCAAATTCACAAACTGGGAGATCGTGACCTGAGATGAAGTCTGATGCTTAACCAACAGAACCACCCAGGTGCCCCAAGGTTATCTAATGTTTTAAAGTTGTTAGAGGACTTTAACTTCAGATAAACAGCTTTCCCCCGCTCCTTTTCATTTAGAGGAGAAAAACTAAATGCAACCAAATGTATTCTTTTGATTTTTATGAAATAATTTTCCCGTTCAATTATTCCTCAGAAAATTCATTTGGTGTTCGTAAAAGATCCCCTAGTAAAGCTTGATATGATCGTTAGAGAGAAGTATTGTTTTCCTGAATGGTTATGAAGCACCCTGGGGGAATAAGCATGAGTTAAGTAAAATTAATCTGACAGCATCTGAAAGCACATACTGCAAATGCAATCTACTCAAATATTAGAATTCCACGCATACATAATGTATAGATATTATAGATTATCTATCTATCTATCTATCTATCTATCTATCCCTTGCTCCCTTTACATTTTTCAATAGAGTTTGGATGTCATGATTAAAAAGAAAACAAACCCCAAAACTCTAAGCAATAAAAATCAATGAGAAAGAGTTTTAAACAAATGGAGGAGCCACAGGAGGCTTAAGGCAGACAGCCTGCTTCTAGTACAGCAGCAGGAGCGAGAAGGGATCCATGAGCCCTGCTCCTCACACCCCAAGGAGTTCATGAGATAGATGTCTTTATCCTCAACTGCCTTAGGAAGTTGTCCTGTCCCTGGAATATGGCTCCATATGGCAACCGGTTAATTTGAATCCTGAAGGGAAGAAATGACTGGAACCATTTAAAAAATGTAAGTTTCTTTGCTCCCTGTATGTAAAGCTATAGAGAAAGCTTTTTCCAAAAAATCAAGATTATGTGTCCATCAATTTGAAGTCCCTGCTCCCCGACACTAATGTGTTGAAATTAATTTGCTTTACACGAGGCTTTTAGAAGTTATATGCAAGGGTTAGGCCCTCAAAGTTAGCCGTTCAGCACACTGGAGCCTGCTATCTTTTGAAAACATAAATAATTGTCCACTGTTTTCATATTACACTTGAAAGACCCAAAAAAGCCCAAGGTCTTAACAAAGCTTCCGGCCCTAAGTGGCCAACCATCAATTCCTATCACCGTTTCCTTGTTCCCTTTACTCCAGCCACGTGGTCTTTCTTCCCACTTCTAGAACATGCTGGGGTGCTCCCCAGTGAGGGCCTTTACCAGGCTACTACACCGCGTGGAATACTCATTTCTGCAGTCGTTGTTTGGCTTGCCCTCTCACTTCATTTAGTCTCATCTTCAGTGCCATCTGATTAAGAGAAGCCTTCTTGAGGTGCTTGGGTGGCTCAGTCGGTTAGTGTCTGACTTTGGCTTAGGTCATGATCTCACAGTTCATGAATTTGAGCCCCATGTCAGGTTCACTGCTGTCAGCTTGTCATCACAGAACCTGCTTCAGATCCTCTGTCCCCTTTTCCTCTGTCCCTCCGCTACCCACTTTCTCTCTCTCTCTCTCTCAAAAAAAAATATATATATATATAAAAGAGAAGTCTTCTTGATCAGTCCATTTAAAATAGAACCCACTCATCATTCTTTATGTTCTGATAGTGTCTTACCATTTCTTTCTAATACTCATCATCACCAGACGTTAAATTATTAATCTCTAATCTTTATTCTTCTTCTTCTCCATTAGAACATAAACTCTCTGAAAGCAGGGACCTTGTCTGTTTGTTCTTTTGCTCCATAGTGTCTAGAATAAGAATGTGACACATTGTAGGCATTTCAGATGCAAGTGCATAAACTTTGTGTTCTCAGTTCATGACAGGATAAATACATTATGTGAGAATATGCATTCAGAACCCTTTGTAGGAATCTGGTATTCATGCAACATACAGGTTTAGGATTTTGTAGATTATAAAAGTATCAGTCCATAACAAATTGGGGAAAGTAAAAAAAGATGGTCCGTCAGCAAGGAACTTAGAGAGGTAGTTAGTTAGATGGTGGAAGGTGAATGCCATAAAAATACAAATTCTAATGGTCTGTACTGTGTAGGAATATGAACTCCAGAGTGCAAAATATGCTGCTGCAGTTTACATTATATGCTTCTAAAAGAGGAGACTTGGGAGTCCTCTTTGGATTTTGGAGACAACACATCCTGTTGTGTGGTTCTGATCCATTTAGCAAGTATTTTGCTAAAGAAAGCTCTAAAGCAGGCCCGGGTTATAGAGACGATCCAAACCAAGTATTGAAGCAAGTAAGAATTCTGGTTGGAGCTTCTGACAATTTCTCATTAGATAAACATAGCACAGAACTGAAGGGTTTTAGAAGAAAGTTTTGGTCTATTTTCCAGGAGCCTGGTTTCTTTATGAGAAACAGTTATTAACTTGTTACATGAACCAAATAGAAACTGAACACATGACTCAGAGCATCAAATGACAATTCCAAGTTATCCAGAATGAAATTGATGTTACTCAGGCCACTAAGCCATAAGGTTGGGCACATTCAGCAGGGCAATATTATGATTGGCAAAAGTATTACCCATATATGTTTCTATAAGCAACCTATAGTGTAATATTGTAGGTCTAATACGTAATAGACACATTAGCTATGACAGCACACCGATAAACATTAAAAAGGAACTTGAAAAACAATGGAACAGCAATGATAACCTTCAAGCAACAATCTAGACATGTACATTCAATGAAAACACCCTTCAAAAATCAGGACATAATCACTAGTTGGGATGAGCACTGGGTGTTATATGTAAGTGATGAATCACTAAATTCTACTCCTGAAACCAATACTACACTATATGTTAACTAACTTGAATTTAAATTAAAAAAATCAGGACATAAGTATTTCTTTTCAAACGCATAAAAATGAAGAGAATTTGCCAGCAGCAAACACAAACTAAAAAAAATAACGAATAATATTCTTTGGGGAGAAGAGACAATTCCCTGTGGCATTTCAGAGATGCAGGAACAAATATGCAGAGGAGCAAAAAAGGTAAAAATAAAGACAAATGTGAATGAATATTGATATATAAAAGAATAACAACAATTTATTGAATATTAAAATATATAACATCAATAATACATACGGTAGAAGTGAGGTAAATATTGTGAAAGTATTCTAATATCTTTTAATTGTCCAGGAAATCATAAAAGTACAAATCTATATATTAGAAATTCACAAGCAGAAAACGCATGTTGTGATTTCTGTAGTAACCATTAAAAGAATAGTAAATCAATGTACAACTGACAAGTTGTAGTGAGCAAATAAAATAATAAAATTGTTGGGGCACCTGGGTGACTCAGTCCATTGAGTGTCAGATTTCGGCTCAGGTCGTGACCTCGTGGTTTGTGAGTTCGAGCCCCACATTGGTCTTGTTGCTGTCAGCCTGTCAGCACAAAGCCCACTCCAGATCATCTGTCACCCTCTCTCTGCCTCTCTCCCACTTGTGCTCTGTCAAAAATAAATAAACATTTAAAAAATCATAATAAAATTGCCTTTTTGATTGAAAGTAATGCAATAAAAAAGGGGAAGAAGAAGCAAAGAAATATAGGGACAAAGAGTGAAAGTAAATAGTAAAACGGTAAATTTAAATCCTCAAATATCCGTAATTTTATCAAATGTAAGTCAACTAAACACTTCAATTAGAAAACAAATTTTAGACTACAAAAGCAAATAAAAGCTCCATATCATTTGCTCCTGATAAAAAACTCATCTTGAATGTAGGATTTCAGAAATATTAAAAGTAAAAGGACAAATACAGGTGTTCTATGTAAATAGCATCCAAAAGATACTAAAATACATAAAAAGGGTCTTTTTATAATAATGAAAAGGCTCATTTCACTGAGAAAATTTAATAATCTTAAGTGTGCCCCTTAAGCAAGTATACAAAGTGAAAATTGGCAAAGCTAAAATAATAAATAAATAAATCCAAAACAATAGTGGAAGATTATAACACATCTTTCGGTAACTAGGATTGGCTGACAAAAAGTCAGTAAGGACAAAAATTCAGATGATTTAAACAGAACTACCAGTATTGATGTAAAGGATCCATGTGGAAAATTGCATGTAAACTACAGAACATATATCCTTCTCAAGTACATGTGGAACATTTAAAAAAATGTAGGCAGTAAAGTAAGTTCCAACAATTTTGAAAGATTACAATCACAGGTAGTGTGGCATATCAAAACTTCAAGGATGCAGTTAAAGCCATGCTCAGAGGAAAATACATAGTCTTAATAAATCAGAGAAGATAGGTTGAAAATCAAATTTTTGAGTGTTAATTTAAAGACATTAGAGGGACAGCAAATGAAATCTCAGTAGAGTTGAAGAAAGGAGATAAAAAAATTATGAGGCCAAATGGCTTCACCAGGGAATTCTGCCAAAGACTTGAGATTGATTTATCATTTCCATGCTACACCAATAAAAGTGACAGAAGATTTTTTTAATTGAAATTAGCATGCATTTTCTGGAATTCATATGGAAACTTAAAGGCCAACACGGGCTGAGAGAACCTCAAGGAAGGAGAACTACATAGAAATACTCTACTAGATTTCAAGACATTCTTTTTAATGTATTTTTTTTGAGAGAGAGACAGAGTGCAAGTGGGGGAGGGGCAGAGAGAGAGAGAGGGAGACACAGAATCCAAAGCAGGCTCCAGGCTCTGAGGTGTCAGCACAGAGCCCCACACGGGGCTTGAACTCACAGACTGCAAGCTCATGACCTGAGGCGAAGTTGGACACTCAACCGACTGGGCCACCGAGGCACCCCTAGATTTCAAGACATTCTGAAGTTACCTTAATTAAGGCAATGTGGTGTTGGCACAATGAAAGACAAAGAGAACGATGGAACAGAGTAAAGAGTCTGAATATATATATACACCCATATGAGGTCATTTGATTTATGACGATGGGGGCACAGCAGAGGAATAAGAAATGGACAGTCTTTGACTAGATGATATCAAGTCAACTGGGTATGCCTATAGAATAACAAAACTTGGCCTGAAATCACATCATAAACCCTCCCTGCCCCCACCGCAAAAAGAAGAAAAAAAGAAAAGAAAACAATTTCAAATGGATTGCTGTCCTAACTATTGAAATATACCAATAAAATTTCTAGGAAGTAATATAGGAAAGTATTTCAAAACCATAGAGTAATTAGGTATGTATTAAATAGGAGACAAAAATCAACTGGCTATCAAGGAAAACATTGACAACAATATGCATATACTATAAAGACACGACATTATATTTATCAAAGATTTGGTTAAGAGAATGAAAAGACAAACCAGAAAACGCTCAAAGATATTTGCAACACATAAACCATCAAGAGATTTGTTCCCAAAACACACACAAAATTTCTACAACTAAAAAAGAAAACAAATGAAAAAAGGGAAAAAAAAACAATACAATTTTTAAATCGACCAGAAACTTCTGGAGACACTTATGAAATGAATACTTCCAAAGAGTCAATTAGGATACAAAACAAGGGCTTAGCCTTAGTAGTCATCAGGGAAATGCAAATTAAAACACACCTGCAAGCATAACAAAAATTCAATAATCCCTTTGGGAAACTTAGACAGTAGCTACTAAGTTTGAAGATACACATACTCTATAATCTAGCAGTTTTATGTTTAATATGTCCATCATAAATCCTTACATCTGTGCACAAAAAACATTTATAAGAATATTCATAATAGTCCTAAAGAGCAAACATCTCAGATGCCCAACAACAGAAGAATGGAAAAACAAATTGTGATTTGTTCACACAAGGGGATATTACACAGCAATGAAAAGGAACACTTCTGTTACCTAAAACAATATGATGAATCTTACATAGTGCTGAATGAAAGAAACCAGACATAAAAGGATTCAAACTGTAAGATTCCCTTTATAAAATGTTCGGACACAGGTAAAACCAATATGTGGTGTGAAAGATAAGGACACGTTCGCTTTAGTGAAGAAACGGAGTTTGCAAAGGAGCTTCAGGAGTATGAAGAGTATGAGTGATGTTCTATTTCTTGATCTTAGTGGTTACATGGGTGGGTTAATTTTATAATTAATTGAACTGCATACAAATTATCTGTGCCCTTTTCTACATGTATGCTTTAATATGTGGTTTATATCTCATACTTCAGTAATGTGTTTTAATAAAGAACATAGAATAGAGCTTATTATTGAACGTCTTTATCCACTGACAATGAATTGGGCATATTAGAGAAAAGTCAAAATCCTTTCCAGGAAATAGGATGTTATCACAGAATTGCCCCTTACTTGATTTAGGATAGATCATGGCCAATTCTACTTGACTATCACCTTTTATTAATCCATTTAAATCCTTGGCAATATTTATTTAATGATTTTAAAAAGAGTATTAACAATCGCTTATAACCTAAGGGATATCAGCAATCCCTTATCAACAATTCCTGGGAAGTTTTTAGTTTTGCTTCATGATTATAAGCTCCTAAAGGCTATAAATAGTTTCTTTGTAACACACTTTGTATAATGCACATATCTTCATCATTCATTTGTGAATGAATTTCCGAAAATAATCCTTAAACATGCCCTACTCAATTTAAGCTATGACATTATATTTTACATATTCCGAGGTTAAATATTCTATACTTAAATTTAATACAATGACCTCATAATTTTTAAAATGTCTATGCTTTTAAATATGCAAAAGGAAGTGAAATATTAATAACACCAAACAATACAAAGCAATCAATCAATGAATGATGCTAAGTATTAAAGTCAGTAAAAATGCTTTAATTAAAAGTTTTCAATCAATTCAGCTGTTTTCTTTGCCACGTTACACAATTTCCCAGTTGGGTGGTTAACTGGGTTGACAAACTGGGTTAAAAATTTATTGTAGTCTTGTAAAGCTAGTTTCTATAGTAGAAAGAAGGTAATATATCTAAACTTGTTATTGGATTTATTTCTCTACGTTAACCTTTTCTAAGTGTGGCACCTTTAAAACATTTAGGATTTCTATCCTAATTCCGTGTCTCAAATTAAGATCGCAAAACTATTTTACAGATTTTCCTGTGATTTTGGAACAATTCAGGACAAATTGGAAAATGCTTTCATTGTGTTCAGCAGCTGTTAAAACAGATAAAAGATAAGCAAGTCTTTTACAAAACAACTTTGTGTTGGTATAAAAATTCCTCTTGGCTAAACCCATTGAGTTGTGAAGTTAGAACACTTCCTATGTTGGGGAACTCTGACCTCAGAAGGCTGTCCCATTTTTTGATAGATCTTGTTAGATTTACTGTTTCAAACCGTAAATGCAGATAGCTTTCCTTCATTTGTCCCAGGTCTTCCTCTGGGCCCGCTCCCCTTCTTCCTGATAATACATTCACAATATTAATGTAGCTATCTGTATCACTGACTCTTATTCAGGCTACGCATCCATAGTTCCTTCTGATGTTTTTGGACGTTGATTGTTAGTCTTCATAATCCTGATTGCCCTCAGTTAGAAAAGTGGGTGAGCCTCATTTGGTGATATTGGTGACTTTTTGTGTAGCTTGACTGGTCACTCTCATGGAACCTTTCATATCATAAATATCACAAATAAATCCCAAAGGTGTCAATTTCAAGTTTTATTTGCAACTGTGATGGATAACAGAAAATACTGGCCCTGGGCCAACACAATCAAGAACGACGAGAATATGTCATACTTGATCCATGAGGGTGGAAGAATTTCATTGCATGGGGACAACAAACCCATAAGCCTCTGAAGTCAGCCATGATGTTGGCAAAAATATAGTTTCTTCTCGTAACACTAAAACACAGGCATGGCGGAATGAAAACCCCCCAAAAGAGATTCTCAACATAAGGAAAGGGCTGTGTGATCACTTCAGGAAGGGGCGCTGGTTGATGTAAGCCTTCAGAAATTGGGAGAAGTTGCAAGAATTGTTAACTGATACACGTTATGCTCTAATGCTAACCTACCAGCAAGTATAATTGGACCGATACCAGGAACAAAGGAGGTAATAAGCAAGAGGTGAAGATCGACAATGTGGTCCTTAAAACATGGCATGTCATGTGAAATACAATGGAGTATATGAGGACTGAAAAGTGTGAAGTGACTTGGGACTGCTAACATTCCTCAAAGGGCGCAGTGCTTATATTCGTGGGACCTCCGTTTCCATTCAGTATTTTCTGGTCATTTGTTCTCTCATGTTGAGCCTGGGATCAATGAAAACCCCTACGTCTTTCTCACTGAACCTTTTGCTAAGCTAGATAATCCCCATGTTGCTTGTACAATCAATTAAGTCAAATCAGAATGGGAAATGTTTTCATTTATTACTTTAAAAATCCATCTCTTCAATTGACCCCTAGTTTCAAACCTAGAGATAATTGTGAACCTTGATCCTGTCATCCTTCATCATGGTTACCCCTTATCTTTTTTTTTTTTTTGCAAGCGTGATAAGCCACATTCTCTAGGCAATGTTTAAAAGAGTGAGCAGTATTGGAGTTGTAAAGTGGTAACCAGTTTTCAGCTCTAACTCCCAACATAAAGCAATTCCTTCTGCCAAAACAGGTTTTAGAACTACCTCCTCGATTACCACAGCATTCTGCGGCAGCAGATAGAGGCAAAGATCACACAGAGGATGGCCTGGACAGGTGTCCTACACTCTGACTTGATAGAGAGACAAGTCACAGCACCCTGACAGGGATTCCCATTATCTGGTAAGGGCGGCAGCCAGCATTTTGCAGAGCATATTGTAGATAAGCAAAGCCTTGACAGAAATCCACTGATAAAGATGCAGTTCTGAGGGATGGGGAATACATTTGTAAAGTCTTAAAATCAAGTGGTCACGGTTCTAAAACTCAGCAGTGACATCCCGGGGAGATCAGCTTGGGAAAATTGTGGTGAGACACTCACATGTGTCCCAGCAGAACATCACTGCAGCCTCTGGCTCCCTTAGAAGGAATTGGAGATAGCAGGTGAGCCGGCTCTGTGGACCTAAGGTCCTCAGCTCTGTCGACCCCTTTGTTTTGTGGGATGATGTGGGGCGAAATACATATAGTTCTCATTAGAAGCAGGTTTTAAAAACACATATATTTTATTCGCGGCACTATCTAGTTACGAGATGGCAACCAAGGTTCTGTGACTCAGGATTGGGAAACAGCAGATAAGTAGCAGCCTTTACAGAATGTTTTTTTTACCGACGTCTATTTCTGGCTTAAAGTTCTCCGTGTTTCACTCTCACTGAGGTCTTAATGTCTCTTAAATAAAGAGCGTGCCAGTGTGCTGGCTTTTATTAAGTGCCCCTCTCTATCCTAGGTGATCACAAATACTCTCATTAACAGGTTTGTTCTCATTTTCAAGGTGTCTTTTATTCTGATGACACATAACTGGATGCAACATTTCACCCCTTGGGTTTCAAACGTGAGGGGTAGTTGCCCACATTTATTCCCCCTTCTTCTATTCCTCATGCGTTTTAAAATAATCGTCAGTGATTTCTGTAATCCCCCTCTGAGTTTTTGGTTGTATTAACAAAGAGTTAATTTCTTGCAGCCTCTTCTTTATAACCATCTCGGTTTCACTCCATTCCTGAACATTCTCATCCAGGTCAAACATGTCTCTCCTTGAAACAGAGCATAGAGGCAAAGTGGGCCATTGAGTAATTCTCCTATGTCGTCCTTCCCCTACGATCCCATTCTTTCTCTGTTCTCAACAGAAAATAAAAGGCCTTCCTATTTCGTTGGCTCCCCCATCCCCGTAAGATTGGAAGCTCCTGTCGGGCAAGAGGATATATTGATATGTCTCTTGCTGATTTATTTGTACGTTGTCCAGGGTCCAGGAATGTGCCGAGTACGTAAAAGGTCCTCCATAAATACTTAATAGTTTGTCTCGTCACTCGCCACATGACAAAAGCTGCCGGCTCGGAGATGTGGGGAAAATGTCAGCTATCTTTGGCTTGTCATGTCACCATCTGTTCCGCGCTTTCAGACTCTTTCTTGAAACTTTGCCTAGGCACATAGATGATTCACTTTCTTTTTTCCCTTAGCATCGATGACATTTCCCCAAGTGTTAAAGCTCATGCTTGTGGTTAATCGATGCTTGGATCGTATCATCATTCCAGCCTGATGATCCTTGCCACGGAATCCATGTGTCTTTTGTGGGGGTTAGAGACTGTGGTCTCCAGAGCACTTCAAAAACTTCTAACATTGGCTCGTTGCTAGGAATTCGAATTTGCCAATTTTTTCTATCAAAGTGAAGGGGCCCTCTGAACCACAGCGTCGCCTTTTATCTTTCATTGAGCTAACCAACTGTCATCAGGGCCTCTTTAATAGTTAAGTCTTTTCCAGGGATTTATGAGAAGTATGAGAAAAGTAGACTAATGTTATGCTGAGCGCCCGGAAGGCCAAAATTCTCAACAAGCTTTCGTCAACAAGCCATTCATCCTGAAAATTCTGATGAATG
The DNA here is from genome assembly GCF_028018385.1 of Neofelis nebulosa. Lineage (NCBI taxonomy): Eukaryota > Metazoa > Chordata > Mammalia > Carnivora > Felidae > Neofelis > Neofelis nebulosa. The sequence continues at coordinate 10,920,291 of NC_080795.1, forward strand.
GAAAACTCTAGAGAACATTCAACACTGTCGGAATGAAATAATTAAATGCTGGGGTTGGAAGGAAACTTAGAAATAATTTAGCACATCCTCTTAATTTTACTTGGGGGGAAAAGTGAGACCCAGAGAGATTAAGTTGATAGGCCCCCAACTAGTTCTGTAGGCTGTCAAATGAGAACTGGAAGCCAACACTTCCAACAATAATCTAAGGGCAAGGCTCCGTCTGTGGAACCCTGTCATCCAGTAAGGGTTTCTTCAACCAGACATGTTGCAAGAACTGAAGAGACAGCAGGGTAGAGTAGCACGGAACTAATAAGTAGGTTCTGGCTGCAATTTGGACTTCCATAAGTGAAATATTCCAGGGCGTCTGCAAAAGAAGTTTTGTATATTTCTTGTAAGTGATAAAAACGGAGGTTTGGTGGGGTTTGTTAGAGATGGCAATTGATTTGGTTGAGTACATTACGGGTGCAGGGAGTGAAATATGGTGAAGCCAATGCAGGAAGAATGCGACAGTTGGGAGCGGTTAGAGTTTGGTAGATGTACTCTCTCTTCAAAAGAATTTACTGTCATCTTTCAGCAGTGATGAAATTATAACCAAGGGGTAACGGAAAGTTTGTTGTTTCAAAGGCCATCTTTACGTGGAAATACCTGTATCCCTCAAAAGAAGAATACCCATAGACAGCATCTCTGGGTCTTAGGTTGAGTCACTTGTAGTTTCCCGAATTGGCGCTTTCCATATTTCTGTTCCTACTTGGCATGGGGATCCCAAGGTGGTGGTTCTTTTTTGGGACAGCAGGATTACATGTCGAAGAAATATTCCGGTCCTTGCTGATTTGGCTGTGCTCCTCAAAGCCCATCTCATGAAGAAGTGACATGACTGATGTTGAATTGGGTAACATCGAATCATTTCAGGTCGGCTTTGTTTTCATATGGTTTGCCAGATTGTAGACCGTTTTCCACCTATGTCGGTTGTCACACCCGCTACTGTTTTATTATTTCTGTAACAACTGAGACATTTGCCCTCATGTTTTGTATACCTTACCCTGCCCAAACGTGTGGGGCTCTGCCGAAGCAGCATGCCGTCCCTTTAGAAGTTTAATTCTTCCTTGAACATTCATAACAAATCAGCAGCTTTCAAAGACTGCTTTGAAAAAAAAAAAAGATTACTTTTAATGAAAAGAACTCCACATTTACCATCTATTACAAAAATTCAGGCACACAGAGCTTGGAGCAAAAAGACAGGACAGAATAAACCAGCATTGTGTTGAATCATAAAAATGTTAGGAGTACAAAAGACACAAAAGATGCTGTATTGAAGAAGGATGTAGGGTCATAGAGGAGGAAAAAAGTGAACTACAGTGATAAGAGGAGGTGAAATGTAATTGTGTGTGTACCCAAGGGTAGGCACCACAGACGCCTAAAACTCATAATTGCTAACAATCATCTCTGGGAGAGGAACCCTCACTTCAGACCGTAACACTGAAAGTCAGAAAATCAGAGAGATGTAAAGAAAGTAAATTGGGACCATCAAGTATGTTCAGAATAATTACATGCCCCGCGTTGTAAAAGGAGCCATTTCTCAACTTGAAAAACACATGAGCCCAACGAGCAAGTCAGGTGTAGGATGTATCTTTTTGAATTGTCACAAAGGGATAAAAGAAAAGAAAAATTATTATTATCTCTTTGTTCCGGTGGTTACATCTGGTTTTCCTTATGTCATGTGTGCAGTCAGAGCTACCTTGCCTCCCATCTGGGGACGATCAATTAACCAATCCACTTTGAGTACTTGAATTGGTGATTGACACGTATATTCTGCGGGAGCCATTTGGCAACCTGCGGGAGCCATTTGACAAAGTTGGATCAACTCAGCCTAATATAGGATGTAGGCTTTTATCTCTTTTTTCCTCCTGTGATTCGAAACAATTCTTCTACAGACTGGTTGAGGACTGATGCCATCTAGGGCCATATATGTCAGTGGGGTAACCAAGACTTAATCCCTCCGGTGGGTACGGTGGAGAGGAAAAGGTGGAGAAGAAAAGTATGCTATGGGGTCGGTTTTTCTGGTCGAGAATGTGGGGAAGAATTCCATACTCTAGTGGCATTTGCGACATCCTCTCAATACTTACCTGCCCCGCATTCTCAGAGTATTTCTTATAATTTCCCTGCTGGCCACATGCTAACCCTGCCTTTCTCTCAGTTCTTCACAGAAACTCTTTTTACTGGGTTATGCATTCATGTTCTCTGTCTGCCTCCTACGTGGCTGAGGAGAGAATTTCATAGCTTTTAAAAAAAAGTTCACTTTTAAAAAGACTTATTCAGGGGGCCGCTCATCGTGTGGTAAGTTCCTGCATGAATTTAACGCAAGGAAAAAGTGTGTCCTCGTAGATTAACCTGCGTGCTCCCGACCTTGGGAAAAGAAGTATGCACCCAGACACGTTGTATTTTCTACTCCTCTCGACAAAATGTGTGGTGCTTCATGCCTTGCCCAAGCGTCACAAGCTGCTCGATTCAGTTGCCTGAAAAACACCTATTCCTTCTGGTTTCTTCAGATGGTATCTGTTCTGCTTCATCCCCACATACATGTTCATAAATAAGCAGGGTGCAATTACGTAATTTCAGAGAGTCAAGTTCAAGTGTGAATCCGTTTTGCACCCCATAGGTAGAGAGTTCCTGAAGACAAGTCCCTGTCTTCTGCGGGGAATCCCACATGCTTCCTACGTGTATCAGGGTTTGCTGTGTAACTATTCCTTCCTCTCTCTCTCTCTCTCTTTTTTTTTTTTTTTTGCAGTATCATTTTTTTTCTCAATTTGGCATTAGTATACGCTCGTGCATCTTGCATATTTATTATTATTTTTTAAGTTTATGTATTTATTTTGAGAGAGACAGAGACAGCATGAGTAGGGGAGGGTCAGAGAGAGGGAGACAGAGAATCTGAAGCAGGCTCCAGGCCCCGAGCTGCCAGCACGGAGCCAGACGCGGGGCTCGAACTCACCAACCAGTGAGATCATGACCCGAGCTGAAGTCGGACGCTTAACCAGCTGAGCCACCCAGGTGCCCTGAAGCCCTCTTTTTTGAAACATTTCCTTTGCTAGACTTTCACAGCCCCACGTTTTGTTTGCTTTCCTTCTGTCTCATGACCATCCCTTATTTTTAACGTAAGCTTTATTGAGATATAACTCACATATCTAAATTCATTCTCTTTAGGTGTTCAGTGGGATGGTTTTGACAAGTGTACAGAGTACTATAAACTTTACCAAAAATCCAGTTATAGAATTTTTCTGTCAGCCCAAAAGGTCCCATCATGCCCCTTGGCAATCAATCCCCTCCCAACACCCTTGCCCCCAGCCTTTTTGTGTCTAGGTTTTTTCACTTGGGAAAATGCTTTTGAGAATCATTCACGCAGTTGCATCTATCAGTAGTACTTCATTCTTATTTATTGCGGAAAAAGGAAAGTCCACTGTATGCATGCACCACAATTAGTTTATTCACTCACCAGATGGTGGCTGTTTGGATTATAACCAATTTTGATGATTATAAACAAATCTGCTATACATATTTGCATACAGTAATTTGTGAGAGTATATGTTTTTCCCTTTTGGGGCACGGGGTAAATACTGAGAAGGAGTTTGTAGAACAGACATATGTTTACCTTTATTTAGGAACAATTTTTTAAATTTTATTTATTTTTGAGAGAAAGAGAGAGACAGAGTGTGAGCGGGGAGGGGCAGGGAGAGAAAGGGAGACACAGAATCTGGCTCCGAGCTGTCAGCACAGAGCCCGACATGTGGCATGACATGGGGCTCAAGCCGAAGTCGGACGCTCAACCGATTAAGCCGCCCAGGCACCCTGTCTACCTTTACAAGAGATGGTTAAGCTGCTTTCCATTTTCCATTCCCATCGGCAATGTTTTGGCGTTCTCACTGCTCCACATTTTCATCAGAACTCAGTATTACCAAGTTTTAAAAGTTTTAGCCATTCTAACCTTCGTTTAATAGTATTTCATAGTGATTTGAATTCACATTTTCCCAAAGGTTTAATGATGGTGAACATTTTTTATATGCTATTTGCCGTACGTATCTATTCTTTGGTGGAGCGTCTATTCAAATATGTCATGGACTTTTTTCTTGGGCTTTTAGTTCTCTTACTATGGAGGGGTGTGAGTTATTTCCATATTCAAAATACAAGCGTTTTGTCAAATATGTGTTCTTGACAATATTTTCTGAGTCTGTGGCTAGTCTTTTCATTTACTTAACAGTGTCTTTTGAAGAGCAGAAGTTATAAATTTTAGTTTCAGTTTATCAATTTTGTCTTTCATGGCTTGTGCTTTTGTGTGTTCTATTTGAGAAATCTTTGCCTAATCCAAAGTCAAAAAGGTTTTCTCATGCTTTTTTATGAAAGCTTAACGAGTGTTCTATGATCCAATTCCAGTTGACTTTTGAGTTAAGAGTTGAGAGTTTTTTTCCCCTTTTTTTCCCGTATGAATGAGAAATTGTTTGATTGTCATTTGTTGAATTTGTTGAAAGACTCTTTTCTCTCCACTGAACTGCCTTGGTAACTTATTTGAAAATCAATATATGTACATAAGTAACTTGAACTTCCTATTTTGTTCAGTGAATCTTTGCGTCTGTCTTTACCCCAACGCCACACTTTGTAAATTAATGCAACTTTAATCAAGTAGTGTGAACCCTCTAATTTTGTTTTTCTTTTTCATTTTTTAGAATTGCATTAGCTAATTTAATTGTTTTGCTTATCTATGTATCTTTAGTGTTACATGATAGTTTCTTCAAAAAAGATTTCTATGAGTTTGATTGAGATTATTTTGGATCTAGGGATAATTTGGGGAGTACGGTTATCTTAGTAATGTAAGTCTTCTGATTGTAGAACCATCTGTCAGGGCGCCCAGGTAACCTCACATATATCCACATCAGCCATGTACATAAGGATGAATTAAGTCTTGGTAGAACCCCTTGTGATCCTTCCTTTCATGCAAACAGCAAGACCAACAGTCTTGTGAGGGTTTGTCGTGGGCTACTTCTCACTTGCCTTGCTACCTTGAAGGTGACAGCTATAAAGCAGTTTCTTATCTATCTCCCTGGTTCTGGTGAGGCATGGTTTTTCTGCCTTCTCCATCTCTTTGGGGATAGCTGTACTCTATAATATTGCTCAACTATAGCCTAGAATTGGTTTCCAGGCAACAGAGCACCCACCCTTATCCTACACTGTTTCAATCCATTTGAGCTCATTGTCTTACTGGCTGAATCTGTGGCAAAGTGGCAGGCAAACCTATCAGCGACTGCTGCCTTGAGCTGTTTGGTATTAATGAACATGGTATATCTCATCACGTATTCAGGACTTTTAAATGTTCTGTCATTGAGGTTTTATGATATCCACCATACAATCCTTCAGGTATTTTTTTTTTAGATTCATCTGTAAGTATTTCAAACTCTGATGTTCCTGTAAAAATTCAGATTCTCTTATTTTCTCCTCTGTACACTACCCCAGGTAATTTCACTAATGCTTATGAATTCAACTTCCAGCTACATTTTCATAATTTATGAATACATACTTCGGTCCAGGCCTCTACCTTGTGTTTTAGACTCATATCCTCCTGCCTATTAGACACCTATATCTTGATGTCCCTCGGGCTCTTCTAATTCAACATTCCTTCCCTGAAATGTATTCTTGCTCTAGAATTCTTTATTTGGATAAATAATGGCATCATTCCTTTAGTTGCCTAAATGAGAAACCCTGAAGTAAATCTTTATTTCATGTCTCCACAGCCAATCACCAGATCTTATCAATTCTATGTCCTAAGTATATTCTTAATATTTCCCTCATCTTATGCATAGTGAAAGTAGAGGTGGTTTATTGCAGTTACGTGATTAAAAGCAGAAACATTGGTATCATCCCAAGGTAAATAGAGTGATTTTAATTCTTTAACCTAGGGCAGGTACTTAGCCTTTTCAAACCTCAATAATCTCCGATGTCAAATAGGAATGATTATAGTGTTTATCTTATAGGATCATCATAAATATTAAATAAGATAAGGTATGCGAAGAGCTTAACTCAGTAACTATTATGTTCCAGGGATTTAACAAACATTCACTGATAGTATTTTTATTATTATAAGTACATTATTTAGTTGTGCCTTTCAGATCCTGGTGGTATTTGTTTGTAATATTTATTGTTTTTCCATTTTATAAACAAGGAGATTGAAAGTGTGTGAGATATTAAATAGCCTGCCTGTTATAAGTAGAGAGTGGGTTCAAACTGAATCCCATTCCTTTCTAAATTCCAGGCAGTAAGTGTGGTATTTGAATTTTGCCTTTTGCACCTACGAAAAATAAGAGGCTTGTATTTTTAGGTGAAGGTGAGGTATGATCAATTATATAATTTTCATTATCAGAGTAGAGAAAGCATGTATGTTCTTTTAGTGACACATAGCTTTCCCTGACACTGAGTCATGTGAGAAATGCCTTATGTTTGACTTCAAGGAATACTGGTTTGCAGTAGACAATGTCCCCTACATCTCTATAGAAAGTATGATAATGGATTTTATATGATTATTTCTACATTATAAACAGGAAAGATACAACACTTAAACACACACTAAGTATTTCAATTCTGAAGGGGATTATAGTAATATAGTTTAGCTCCAGTCCCTAATGGCTGCCTAAATTACACCATACGTGGAATACTTATATGGTTTAATTGTTCAGCAGAATCAAGGAAGCTGAATGCTTCTGCATTATAGATACCTCAACAACTTTCGCTTCCATGGAAGTATTTTATTTCTCAATTGGTCTGCTACTATTCTAATATTAGATTCTTTTTTTCTTTCAGCTCCCATCAGCTGTAACCTTTCTAATAGTGGGGTCATTTGCCCTTAATTATCTGGAATTATGGAATTTCTCAGAGGGGGCCAAAGGAAGGTTTTCTTTGGAAGATGAGGGTTGTCTGTTTTCAGGCTCTTCAATTTTATGTTCATTTGCTCCTCTTAGACTGTTCCTGCCTTTCAGCTGCTGTAGTTCTAGCCCCGCCACATTTTTTTCACTTTGGGGGTTTTCCCCACCACGAATGGGTTTCCCTGATTGGTTCAATAACCGTCACTGTGTCTTTTCTATGGCATTGTCCAACTAACTGTTCCAAATTTGGGTCTTCTGTTGGTCTCATTTCCTTAATAGGATTTATAGTTTCTACAAAAGTACATATTCTTCCCATGAATGTTCCTCCGTGGTCATCCTCTTAGGCTCTGATAGAAATTGAAGTAAGCCAACTGAAACAATTTAGTTGTGCTGCTTTGATATTGGGAAGTTACAAGGATATGGACAGAATGCAGAGAGACTGTAACAGAGTTCAGCATGATACAGCAAAATCAAAACAAGCACAGGGATTTGGGAAGTATATTTGAAGTTATGAGTCACTAAAGAGATGTTTGGTTCTAACTTGCTAATACATAAAGCTTTTAAATATCGCTCAATCTGCTTTTGGACTTTGTTTCTTCATGTTAAGACGATGCTTCGTGATGCAAAAATAAAGGCATCTAGCTAATTTGGCAATTGTGTTAAAGTTGGCTTAGATTAGACCAAAAATTTTCCCCAACAAACATTTTCACAAGGGCTCATTGGCTTCTGATACAGTCTTGCTGTGAAACTGTTTCATGAACCATTTTGGTGAGCCAGATTACATACAGAATCAATTTCCTGTGAGCATTATGGCTAAGAGGCCTCCTCACAAGCCAATCTTCCAGTTAAATGCTCCAAATTACCAGTTAATTGCTCTAGCTTGATGCAACTGGCTTATGCATCTTCCAGATACCAACTCAGAAGGAAATAGTGCAGATAACTGCAAAGCGTCCAGTGGATTTCCAACCATTTATATAGTTAATCAAATATTGAACATATTTAGCATTTGCCCAAATGTACCTAAGATGACAAAACTTACATCCTCAGAACTGCATATTTTTTTTTTCTGATTAAGCAGCATATATAGTGATTAATAAACCTAAATAATGAAGTCAACATTTTAATTGCTAATGTACATGGGTACTTCTAATGACATTTGGTTTTATCCAATTTATTTTGCATACCATAATGCATTTCATGAAAGTGAACACACCTGTGTCATCAATTATAAAAGAAATATGCATGCCGAAAAAAGTGGAGATGTTTGGCATGGGGAACTGGTGGCTAAATTGTTATCTGAGTTTTAAAAGTACTATCCCATAAAAATAATACCTTTAGTCTAATCATTTAGGGCATCTATGAAATGTCTTTAGGTGCCTTATCCAGGCTTGGAAATAAATGCAAAACTGCCTTATTAAATAACAATAGAACTATATAGCTTTAATGAAATTGAAAAAAAAAATAAAGACTTTTGAATCACAAAAGGCTACTCATGCAGAATAATTCATGCACAATACAGGATTCCAGTTGGGGACTGATTTAATACTGATGTTAATGAAGTGCCAAGAAGAGAGTGAGTAATAGGGTGAACTTCTTTTGTAGCAATTTCCAGGAGAGGAATTTTTTTTTTTTTTTTTTTTTTTTGGTAATAGAACTTTCTTAGAAACTTCAATTGGAAAAATTTCTTTTGGGTGGGAGGGTTTGATTGAAAAGAGAGAGAGGGAAAGATGAAGAGAAATAAGGGTGAGTTAGGGGGAAACTTATTATCGTGCTTCTTTGTGAAATAAAAATTTGCTCATGTAGTAGAAAATGAAATTGACTAAATGTGGAGATGAAATGAACCCACCCTGTACATTTTCCAAGCTGAACCGAGTGCAAACAATAGAAACAGTAAAGAATAAAGACATTTCGCAAATTTATCCAGTTTTAATGATTTTGTGGTCCTCTGGTATGTTCTTGAAAAACAATTACCATCCCCACAGCAACAGCTTTGAAATACCGGGGGATTTAAGTCGTAAGTAAAACAAAAATGTATTTTATCCTGGCAGTTAAAGTTATCACGTTTCAAAAAGATTATAGCAACAAGAAAACACCATTTCAAGGGATTACATTGATTCAGTGGAAGCAGTGGATCTAATCTCATTACTATCTTTATTTTAGAGCGCAATCTACAAAGTCATATACGTGATCACTTATCTATTCTGGAAACAACGCCGACTTATTTGATACGGTTACCTGGGTGTTCCAACTCTGCTCTATTTACCATATTTGCCAACTGAAGAATATTCACAGGACAGAAGGAGCCCAAAAGCAGAAGCCTGTATGGTTTAATAAAACATAATTTTTGCATGTTTCAGAAGATGGTAAGTTTACTACTAAATTTTATGGCTGCGGAAAGATTTGAGCAAAGGCTGCAGGGTTTACCTTTTTACTCTTTCATCCCACGTTAGAAATCTAATCTGGAACCCATTTCTCTTGCGTCGTGTCGTCTCGTTTGGGATGTCCCTTCCTGTATCTGTCTGAGGATATTAGGTTGTTAACTTTCCCCAAAACTGTAAGGAATAAGACATTTTAAATCAAGTTTTTTTGGGGAAAAAAAAGTGGTTTTCCTGTTTATACAATGTTTTGTCAGTGCTTGCTCCACTCTGCTATCCTCCTATCTCTGCCGTATTCACACGTATAAATTATCACTTAACTAATAAGGCTCCTTTGGCGTGAAGTCTTCTAGAACTCTCTGCTGCCTACCAAACAAAATTTAGACATGCTAGTTTGACCCTGTCGTCTGAAATCTGTCCCTTTGCCCCTGTTTGCCACGAATTTTCTGCTTAGAAATGCTTACGTAGCCCGGTTTGTTCAGCGGGTCAAAAGACGATCTTTTCCATTTTTTTCCCTCCATGTGACGCTCCCAATCCTGCTGGTCTCTTTCTGTGGAAATTCTGGCTCGCTTTCCGGGATCTGGATCCAAAGCCACTTCTTCCATGCAGCTTTTCCTAACTTCCCGGTAAGAAATAAGCACTTTTCTCCCTGGATTCCCACAGCAATGGTTGTATCTCTCAGATTACACAAATCAGGACACTCTATTGATCTCTAAAATTATAATCATCATGTGTGAGCCTGAAGCCGTTGTGTTTACCTAAAGCATTGCATCTTTGTTGGTTAAGAGTGTGGACTCAGGGGCCGGGCTGCCTGAGCTCAAACACTGACTGTGGGATATTTTTAGCTTCCTGATTTTGGACAAGTTACTTGAGTACTCTTGAGGTTCAGTTTTCCCATCCCCAAAGGTGAGATATTAACCATTGCAAGTTGAAAGTGTTATGCCCAAAGGACATAAATCAGTCCTCTGCATAGAATAAAATGCTATATAAGTGTTCATTATTTTATCATCTTCTGGTTTGGGTAGAGGCAGAAAAGTTTTCCTTCTTCCTTTTTCGATTCTTTGGCTGATCTAATAATTCAATTCATATTACACAGATGAAGAGGGGGAAAACTAATAAAAGTTTAATAACATGTATACCTCTCGTATGCATGGGAAAGATGCATTCTTGCCAGGTAAACAGGGAAGATCCCAGGGCCCTGAGGCCTTGACCTGACCCGGCCGATCCCAAAGATGTTGCCAAAGGCTCTTGGTCTTGTTATGGGAAAGAATTCAAGGACAGACACAACAGTGATGAGCAACACAAACAGGAAAGTTTATTAAAGCAAAAGTACATTGTCAAGATGTGACAATGAAGGAGCTAGAGAGAGAGAGAGAGAGAGAGAGAGAGAGAGAGAGAGAGTGAGCTGTGTGCTGGGGTTTGGGCTTCTCTCTTTTAGTGACAGTTATCCACCAAGGTATGGAATATTCATTACTTGAGGCAAGGATTTCTTAGAAGCAGGGTTTTGTGCTTTTCTTCCTTATTTGGTAGGGGGATTCAGGCCTACTCTGTCAGCCATCTTGGGCCTATCTGGTTTGATCCCACTTCATGTGGTTTTGTTTTGGGGTGTTACCAGGACAGGCCTCCAATTTTCCCAGAGCCGGCCATGACTTCCTCTTTGCTGGCATTCAGGCATTCTGTTAGAAACTGACTGTCTCTAATATTACCTCCTCAAGGACTCTGGGCCCTTAAAATTTTTTAAGGCAAAATGACGGTGGTCCGTCTTCTGTAACTACTTCATGATGGTGTGTGATGTTTGACCCTGCCTGAAGACATCAGAAGTCCTAGCTGTCTAAGTTTTAGGACACCTGGATGGACAGTAGGGAGTACAAGGAAGCTGTGGCTTGGTCTAGTGGCTCTTGAAAGTCATTTCTTTGGGGGTCTCTTTCAGGGTTGTTGCAAACCATTATCTGGAGATTTACCCTGTCTGGAAGCTTTCTCCAACCTCTTCAGAGTTGATCCCTACACAGCAGGACGTGTTGCCCATTGCACAGATTCCCCCGATTTCCCCAAGAATGTAGGCAAGGGCCTCTTGTAGCCAAGTGGCTTGCACCTGATCTTATCTGTATGGATTTCTTACTTCCCAGGGAGAGTAAATACAGGTGCAGCAGGTGGTATTAGCCATCACATAGACCCTGATTTGGTTAGCAAAGCCTCGTGGATATTAATAAGAAGTATTTCTACAGAAACAAAAGAATAACATTGGTTAATGTCTGGAGCAAACCATAAACCTAGTGTCTGAGTGCTGAGTGTCGTCAGTGAGAAGATTTCTAGACGTCTGGCTCAAAGCACCCTCAGTTGGCCTGGGAGCAGGCAGCGGCAATCCGATGGGTCTTTCTGGTTTGTAGTTCAAATGTCCCTGGTGATCCTCTAGAACAACAGGCACTAAGACCGTCTGGATGAGTTTTGCAGCAATTTCTCTCAAGTTGACCTCAAGTTGTCTAGTTTGGGTTTGCAGGTGTTCAGGAAAAAGGGCAGTTTTAGTTCTTAACGATTTCAAGTGAAGAGAATGGGAGATTGGAAGCCTTACTTTGGAGTCATAGCCAGATACGTGAAGAAACCGGAAGAATTTAGGATCCAGCTCAGTTTTATAGGCAGACGATAAACACTAAGACAATCAGAACTAGAATCTAACGTCCACAAAGACATATTATTGAAACATAATCTTTCTCTAAAATCACCCTCATTTCCATGAAAGAAAGCCAAATCAAGACGAATTCGTTTGTAAAACAAGTCTAGTTTTAGCAAACTTGGCCTAATTATTTACATAAGCTCAGCAAGGAAAGTGATTGATCATGTAAGTTTTCTTTTAATCGCCTTTGCTGGAACTATTACAAGGAATTTCAGATTGAGCCTTTAGCAGCCTCCCAAGGCCAGAAGCCAAGCCAAATACCTGCCATCAGATTTGTCTGCAATACCTGTAGATTTGGGTGAATTCCTCTTCTCTGGGTCCCCCAATTATCCTGAGGTTCCTGCCCCTGCCAGGAAGTGACATTCTTTATTCACCTGCTAAGGCTTCTGGGAACTCTGTAAGCAAGATATCAGCCCAACATTTCTAAGAGGCTCTATTGACTCCATAAAGTCAAGTATAATTACTTAAGCCTGTCTGGTCATATCTGAGTCTATGCATGTCTCTATCAAATATGACTTTCCATCCAAAGCCTTGGTAGTATAGCCAGTGTTTCTAGTGGTACCCTGTTACAGGGAGAACAGATTCTCGTTGAATTTATGCAAATAACTGTCATTGCCATGAAAGAAAGAATACTCACAGAGAGTTTCTGAATTCTGGAGGGTTCAGGCAGGGAGAAAAGAAAATGTTTCGATTTGTTCACAAAGGAATATTTTATCATATTTTTGTAAGTCATGGATACCTTCAGAAAAAGTTTCCTTAAATCTGCAAGAGTAAACATGAGAGAGCCAGCGACGTTTCAGACTAACAACCCAAGAAAACTTTGTCTCTTTCATAGAGGGAATTATTCCAATCTTAGTCTTGACCATGCATAAAACTCTTCTTCAAAGATTCCGTTTCACATACTTGTACAACTTTCTTTTTACATTCAAATTTTGTCCTAAGCCTTCTCTTTCTAAATAACCAGTCTCATTTTAGAACAAAATTGCTTTCTTTTTTCTCAGCAAAAGTGTATTCTCATTCTTTGCCTCTACTCCTTACATTACTCCTTACTCCTACTTCCTACATACAGAGCTGCTTCCCTTATCATTTTCATTAGTCTTAATTACATTTAGCAGAATTTTGACTCTTAGAAATCTCAGACTCTAGAGAAAATTAAGTGGTAACCAGTTGTGAACTATTACACCAGAATTCTTTAGATTGGAAATTTATGCATATATTTCAAAATTTCTAAATTTCGGGAAGCATGCTTTTTTCCCCCATAGTACAACTTGCAATAAAGCATAAAGCACATTTACCAACAGAATGAAGTATCTTTAGTTTCTCTGGAAGGAGAACCCAAAAGCAGACGAAACTATGTTTAATAACCAAAGCTTTAGTATTGTATCTTATTTGGAAAAGACTTAAAGTTCCAATGAATTGAACCCAATTTATCATTTAACGTAACAAAACTTCAAAGTTTTAAATTATCAAAGATTTTGTAAGGTATAAACCTTTTTATTTATTCAAACTACTTGTTCTTAATAATTACCCATGAAAGCTTTTATGAAACAGTCAAAATTAACCATAATTTGAAGTCAGCTTTTTGCCGACAAACTGCAACAGAGATCATGTGACCTTGTTTGACCTCTACTAAACCTTGGTAGAATAAAAGTTTTATGTTTAATATTGATATCTCTAAAGATGTGTTTATTTTAATTAATCCAACATCCTTGAATACTGCACTAAAAAGTCAAGCAATTTGTTCCCCACTGTCAATTTCACTTGGGGCTCCTGTGGAGAAACCGGAAGTGGGAGGTTTAAGTCCCAGGGAGTCCTTGGGCCCTTTCAAGTTGATTTGGAAGGTGCTTTAGTTTGAACCTCAGAAGGAGGTGACCTAACAGCTCTGGGTGCTCTTTTCCCCTCAATAGGGAGGATAGGAGGAGTAGGAGTTAATGGTGCCAGAAACACGGAGGATGTTTAGTTAGTATAGGAGCCAGTCATGCAAGCTACCCTCATGGGGGTGTAGAAACAAGAGGAGGGTGAGGCGGAGGCTGAGACAGTGAATGAGGTCTCTCCAGCAAGGCTGGAGGCGGATAAAAGCCCAGATGGCAGAGAAAGATGTGCCTGCCGGTGGCCTTACCCAGCTGTAGAGCTCACCGGTTCCCACGGATGTACCTTTTCCTATCAACAGAAGTATCTATCAATAAAAGTGAAAGCAGGCAGTCCGTGCTGGATCAGAATGGACGGGGAATCTCCCTGTAACAAAAGAGTTTCAGCAGCTTGTTGGGAATATTCCTGAAAGTGCCTGTCTCAAGGTAGACTAAGACAGTTGGCTCCGATTATCATAGCCGTTCACCCAGAAAATAAATGAGAGGCCTCCACATACAAGAGTCAGGTAGCTCTCTCAAGCTATATGTCAAGCAAAAAGAAAAGAAGAAAAGCAAAGCAAAAGGAGATGGGAGACTCAGGGAAAACAGAGGTAGGCATGGATGTGATTGCTGGCAAGACAAAGGAGGGAGGCACAGAGCGATAGAACACTGGTTAGGTAGTGGATTCATAGAAGCAGAAGGGCCTGAGGCAGCTGAGTTGATAGTGGATTGAGGGGTAGAGGGACAGGAGAGGGGTGTTCTCAGGCCCCTTAAAGGAATTTGGAAAGATCGGGGTTCTGGTACAGGGCCAGAAAGCCCTGACCATATTGGATTTCAGTCCAATCTCCCTGCCTTTTAAGAACAGATCAAGTTATAATATGGCGTTATAGTGAAGACTACCATTTTCTGGTCAGGCTTCCCCATTCTTTAGTTTATATCGGGGCTAGGCCATGTTGTAAAACAAGATAAGCATTTTTCTTTGCAAACTTTCTGATGGGAGCTGGTTCCAGTGTCACAAGATACATCTTAGGGATGAGTCTTTGGGGATGGAGGTGGAATTTCCCATTGTCTTCAGGAACAAAAAAAGTTGACTCCTGTAACAAGAGAAGGAGCAACTCGACAAGGCTCCCATTGTTCCCAAGAGGGGTCTCTGACCTACTCCTGAGACCCCTGATAGAAACCCAGGGTCTTATTATCCCAATGAGAGCTGATTCTCTCTAGGGAATCTCAACAGGACTTTAATTAGGAACTCTCCCAGAGAGTTCTAATGGTGAGTGCACCATAGGCATCCCCAGCTGGCTGTCCATTCATCCCTGTCACCACTGCAGTAGCTAGCATGCCATGAGACGACTTTGGGGTCCTTGGTGTTCCAGTGCCCATGCCTCATCCTAACACCTGCAATCCTGGGGCTACAGCTTCCTTGGAGACTCTGATAAGAATGATGTCCAATAATTAGTCCTGACAACCTGGTGTGTATCCCTCAGGAGCAGACATTGCCATGATTCCAACATCTCTGAATATCCCATTGCCCTCGTTCTAGGATGTCTCCCATCAGTAGGTGACAAACAATGGCCACCAGGGTTGGGGTGCCTTGGACGTTTCTTATCTGACTCACGGGAACTTTTTGATCTCTTCTACCTTGTCGGTGGTCCTGGTGGAACTAACCTCCCTTTCCCATTTTTCTTCTGAACCCCTGAACTTCTTGGGTAGAATGACACTCATTTAGGTATCAAACAAGGCAAACCCCTAGGGAAAAAATCTTGTTAGGTGGGGTCCTTTGCTAGGGAGTAAAATGGTGTACAGCCTATTTCATGGTGACCTGCACAAACACAACAGTGAGAGTTACAGAATCTCTGCCAGGGGTGCCCCACCCCCAACAGAGGAGAGTAGGCAGTAAATATGAGGGGAGGCAGCCGAGGTTCAACAGGGGGCATCAGAGCATCCCATGAACAAAACACATATTTTCACAAAGGTAGAGACAACCTGTGAATATCCAACGGTCACCTAAGGATCGATATAATGGATCTCAGTGTGCTACTTGTGAGTGTCGCTTTCATGAATGGCTGTGAATCACCCTCTTATGCGTGTTGGTTTTTCCCACTGGAAGTCGAAGACAACCAGGGGTGCTCAGAGCACTGGAGGAGTCCTCATGCGTGTGTCCCGGATGAGCCAAGGTTTTAGTTACCAGTGAGGTGGAAAGCTCAGTGGAACTGATGCACAGCCTGAGAAATAATCTCTAACACTTCCATAAAACTTTTAGTCGCTTAAAAGTGACTAAAGGGACAAATGTCCCTTTATTCCTCGGTTGAAAATCAGTCTTTCATAAATGCTACCAGACTGTATGGTTCCCAAGTAGATGGGAAAGAAAGCAGAACAAAGGAGTTGTCGTTTCTAAACAACTGTCTAGCACAAGGAAGGTGAGATGAGGAGACTCACCAATGAAGAAGGTAACTCAATATGCTGTTGCCTGTCCCTTCATGGTCACTAAAAAGATGTTGCCGGGAGACCCTGGGCCCTGGGGCCTAGACCCAGCCTGTCCCAAAGATGTCACCAAAGGCTCTTGGTCTTGTCATGAGGAAGAATTCAAGGACAGACACAACCTAGTGGGTGAGTGACACAACAGGAAAGTTTACTGAAGCAAAAGTACACTCTTGAGATATGAAAGCAGGTAACCTCAAGAGAGAGAACTGTGTGCTGGGCTTTGGGTTTGTATCTTTCACTGACAGTTGTTAGCTAGGGGGTGGAATATTCATTATCTGGGCTGGGGATTTCTGGGAAACAGGGTTTTGGTCTTTTCTTCCTTACCTGATCAGGAGTTTCCTGTCATGGCACCCACCATCTTGGATCTGTCTGGTTCGATCCAGTTTCTTGTGGAGTGCTGCCAGGATTGGCCCCTGACTTCCTTGATAGCCGCTCATGACTTTCTCATTGCTGGCTTCCATGCATCCTATTAGAATCTAACTACAGTCTCTAACACCGAAACAACTGAGTGACTCCCCGAAATGGCCAAAGCCACCACTGTCTTCAGCTAAAACAAAAGAGGCTACCAAGGAAAGAGCACTAAACAAGGATAAGGTTGCTGTGCAGATTTGAGCCATTACTTTCTCCGTAGATAAAAATCTCTGGAGCTTCAATCATCCCCTTTTTCATGGTACCTGAGGAAGAAAGTGAGATGTCTTTCCCAAATGCAAGTATCTCTCACAGAAGGGTAATTTCCACTCAATTGTCAGATTTTCACCCGCGTCTGCTGTTTCTTGAAAATAACCGGCTTAAAATAATCCCCATGCCAAGGAGATACGTTTTGGGGTGGCACATTTGGTTCCCCTTCACTTTCTTTATGGTTGAGCTCCCCGAGTGAGGGCGAGAAATTCTTTATTCCTTTGTATAAACAATATGATATCAAGTAATATTTGCTGACTGAATGTGTGAGTCCTAAATTCTGATAACTCTTTGGGTTTCACTTCTTTATGATGAATCTTGTTTCCTATGAGCTACCAATAGTTAAAATTATTTGATTGGTTTGTGCTTATTTAATTATCGGTAAAATACTTATTAAGCACTTGCAATAAGCAAAACAAAAACAAAAACAAAAACAAAAACGGCTGTTGAGCCAGTGGGAGGCAACCTATACACCTCTTGGCTTCAAAATACACAATCTTGGTTGATAGTGAGTCATGCAATGAAAGCAAAAAGTATAACGTTGTGCAAAGACTTTAAGGAAGTCAGTTCTGTAAGCATTGCCACATCGCCTGAAATTGAGGCTTGAGGTTACTTCTAGAATTATCAAACCCTTTCTTTATGGAAAATATGCTTCCCAAAGGAAGTGTTAAAAATGCTATTCCACTCCTTATGTTTTTACATTTAGTCGACTACTAACTATGGGACAGAAGTTGTAAACAATACCCAGGGACATTTTTTTTTTTTTAATTTTTTTTTTCAACGTTTTTTATTTTATTTTTGGGACAGAGAGAGACAGAGCATGAACGGGGGAGGGGCAGAGAGAGAGGGAGACACAGAACCGGAAACAGGCTCCAGGCTCCGAGCCATCAGCCCAGAGCCCGACGCGGGGCTCGAACTCACGGACCGCGAGATCGTGACCTGGCTGAAGTCGGACGCTTAACCGACTGCGCCACCCAGGCGCCCCTACCCAGGGACATTTTTGAGGGAGCACAAATGATTTGTATTCAAGTGTGAACGGCACTTCAGAAGATCACTATTTTACTTGGAGGAACCAGAGATGTCCTGATGACTGAAGTGATTTTGTTGATGTACATTTTGTAGTCAGGAGGCAAAACCAGAAAATGGAAAGTGTATGAAGACAAAGTTGAAAATATTTTTTTCTGAGTCAGCAAATATTTGTCATGACTGAGGGAATTTGGCTATCTTCCTCTTTTCCAGTGTTGCCACTTCTCCACGCATGCCAAAAGAAATCTAATCTTCCTTTTGTCTGGCTTGTGCATAATAGGTAGGGAACCAAGGCATTAAGGAGTAGGAATTTTGCATATTGGTGGAAACAACAGGACGGTGTCTATCCTTACAGTTTTCCTAAGAAGTTTTATTAAAATTAAGCGGCTAGTATACATTGATACGTAGTATGTGGTAAGAATCTTTCCAAGATGGTTCTCAATGATCCCTGCCTCCTGGTACTTATGCCTTTGTGTGGCACCCTCCTGGAGTGTGGGATGGCACAAAGGACTTGCTTTTGAGAGAATATGAGAGAAGTGCTGGATATCACTTTCATGCTTACACTGCAGAAGAATGTGACTTATGTCTTATTGGACTCATTCCATTACTGTCTTGAATTGCATTATTTAATGAAGCAAGCTGCCATGTTGAAAAGGCCCATGTGGCGAGGAATTTATGGTAACACATGGCCAACAGCTAGGACATAGAGTCATTCGTCCAACAGTCCGTGAGGGACGGAATCCTGCCAGCAATCATGTGAGGAAGCTTGGAAGTGGATCCTTCTCTAGTTGAGCCTTCAGATGAGACTATTGCCACAGCCAACAATTTGCCTGCAGTCATGGGAGAAACCCTGAGACTGAAGACTCATATAAATCATCCCCATATTCCTGACTTCAGAAACTGTGAGATAATAAATGTGTGTTTAGGGCATCAGTTACACAGTGATAGATAACTAATATAGTGTATATTTAATGCATATTCTGAAATTTCAAAAAGGTTGGTCTCTTTCTAAATCTTATTTTTTTTAATTTTTTTAAAATTTTTATTTATTTTTGAGACAGAGAGAGACAGAGCATGAACAGGGGAGGGTCAGAGAGAGAGGGAGACACAGAATCTGAAACAAGCTCTGGGCTCCAAGCTGTCAGCACAGAGCCTGACGCGGGGCTCGAACTCACGGACCGCCAGATCATGACCTGGGCTGAAGTCGGACGCTCAACCGACTGAGCCACCCAGGCGCCCCTTTTTCTAAATCTTATATAACGATATAGTACAAACTTGTCTATTTGATCCCTTTTGGATCCTTAAACATTTAATGTATTACATTTTTATTGATTCTTCCAGAAGTGTCTCCATTCATTCTCTCCAAACCTTTAACTTCTCCTTTCTTTAGGTGTTAGCTTGCCAAACATATTCACTGGATTTTATTTTTCAAATTCAGGAAGCAATTCGAAGTCATTTGGCATAAATTAGAATATTCTTTCCTGAAGTTAAAGGCTTTACATTTAAATATAATTTTACATCTGAGTGTGGGTGTGGAGTTGAGTGAGAAGTATACTATAAACATTACAAAAAACATTGGTAAAATAAATATCCAAGAGGCAAATCAAAGACATGTGTTGCCGTGGGAGTGGTGTGTGTGTGTGTGTGTGTGTGTGTGTGTGTGTGGTTTTGCTTATTTTTTCCCTGTCTATATGAGAAGGATAGAAAGAAAAGGTTGAAGTGAAGGAAAGGAATCTGAATCATTTATAGTGGGCTGAGATAAATTGTTTCATTTTCAAAGAAAAAAATAACTAGAAAATGAGAATCTAGTTCCTAAATTCTTACATTGCTTCTTACTTTCCATGGCACGGTGTTATACATCATATATACCAACTATTTTAAAAAGTCATGTAGAAAATAGTAGCCTTTCTCTAGAAGTTCTGTAGTCTAAGCAACTCCATGATTTTCCACCTACTAAATAAGGTATCTGTGGCACTCTTGGGTCCTTTCCAGTATCAACCTCACAGTCTTTATGATGTTGACATTTCTTCCAGCAACTTGGAAAATGTTCTGTATCAGAAAAGCTGTATTCCCTTAGGAAGCACCATTTTTTTTTTTTTTTTACTGTGTTCTTAAGCTGGGAAGAGTTTGGTCTATACACTCTTCAATCCACATGAACATGAACATTGGTATCTTCAAAGTACATGTTTAGTAGCTAAATTGTTTTTCCTCCATCGGACCAAAATTTCAAGCTTTCTTTCAAAAGGTACAGATTGTTCTGGCTACAAAATCTTGGAAATCTCATGTGCCTGATATATTTTTAAGTTTCCCTTTATATATTCCAGTGTTAAAGAGAAAGAAGGATTTTATGTGAGTATTGTAACATGGTACACAGTATAGTAGAGGTTTTTTTTTTTTTTTTTTTGGAAAGTCTTTCTTTTGAAATTTCCAGTAGAAAATGTAAAAGACACTACAAATCTGTAAACCTATAGATTTGTACATAGGAAAGCAGAGCGAGAAATGGAAAATGTGGTCACATCTTTTTGTCATTCCAGTACATCGGGGCTGTGATCTGTTTCATAACCCAAGGGATGCTGGTTACCTCAGAGAAAATACGCATAAGATCACTTAGAATGAGGGCCTCTTTGTGGTAGGGTAAATATGCAAATCTGATTCTAGAAGAATGTGTTCATGTTTAATCAATGACACTATTATGGAGGGCATAGTTCTTGACAAACAAGTATACAGGGTAATAGACATATCTTTGTTATTCAACCTCAGTAAATATGCTTTAGCACTCAATTGGCACCTAATTAACAACTAATTAGATTCTCAAAGAATATAAATTTACATTTAGTTGCATTAGTTAACTTGATGCCTTTAATACTTTGCTCTTGGTAGCCTTCTACACAGGAGTTTTACTTCATTTATTCCTTATGCCAAGTGAAATGTCAGGCAGCGAAGAGTTATTAGAGCATTCTAATGAAATTTGAAAACTAATTAGAATGTGTGTTCCTATTTAGGAACTGCTGAACTAAAAAGTCTGAAGCAAAAATAAATCACTATATTTATACTGTAACTGTCATATATTCTTAAAATTAAATCCAAACGTGAGACTTGATTTACAACATAACCAAAAATATATGCCAAAGCACTTTAAACTTCTTCAAAAAAGTTGCGAAGATATTTTTGAAACTAAATAGAAATAAAATCTGCTTTTCCGGGGATAAACTAACAAGTAAAATAGCACGTAGCAGAATTTTAACAACATTATATGGAAAATATGGTAACACTGGCCAATATCAGCAATTTCATTCACAGGAATTGCATGGGATTAAACTTTTGCAAAGAAAAACTTGGCAGGCAAAATTGTCAAACTCTTTCCAGAAATCAACTGACAAAGAAAACACACACACACACACACACACACACACACACACTCACGCCCACAGAGTCGAGAACATTCTGGTACCAGTGGGGTATCTTCAAACCTCATACAAAGATATAAAATCCAAGAGACAGTATTTGAGAATCTGTGACTATTTGAGTATATGTTGATAAGTATGTATATGTTTTTGAGAAAACAATGGTTATATTTTACAACATAGGGAGGTATCCCTTGGGAGTTTATTTCACAGATACCCAACGTCTAAATAAAATTGAACCCTCCTCCCTCAGATATGAGAGTTTACTGCCTACTTTTTTACACATAAAGTTCAAAGTCACTTACGAAGGGACTGAGCCCTTTCCTCCAATCCCTCACCTTTCCTCATCTGTCCGAAAAAGCAACAATGTGTTCCAGTCGTTTTCTTCTGCCCACGTTATACCAAGCATTAGTTCAGTCCCGTCAACAAATACCCATTGAAAGATATCTTCTTTGTTACAGGAATTATTCCGTAAACACACACACACACACACACACACACACACACACAGAAATTCCTGACCTTGTGGCCCACATCCTAGTGGCGGGGAGGAGATATTTGTAAAGTAAAACTTGGTTCTCGTTGACTCCAGGCTTTCCAAACTGGCATTCATTCACCAAGGAAATGGCAGACAATGGTGCTACAGGGGGATTCTCCAGATAGGTAAACACATAAAAAAAATGGGTATAGTGAGATAAAAGAGGGCACTTCTTAACTCTCCAAAAGGTACAATGTGTCAGTAAGCTTGTGGCTTTCAACATGCTACAGGAAAAGAGATATAAAGTTAGCTTGGAGAGCTCATGACTTTGTATTTTGGTGCTGAAGTCAGCTTTTTGTTCAAACCGTAATGCTCTGTAAAACCAGGTTTGTGTGACTGCAGTCGGGTCACTTGTGTGAGAAAGCTGAAGGACAAGATTCGGGGCGGCGGGGGTGGGGGGGGCAGCAGCTGGTGAGGGAGCCAAGGAGAAGCAGCGGTGGGTACTCCTGCCCTCCTAGAATCTGTTGGGGGCAAAGTGAGTGTGCTCCTGGGGGCCGAGATGGTTGCCCGAGGGAGGACAGACCTCATCAGGGAAGCTACAGGCACCCCAGGGTGCTGAGGAGTAAGGATGGCTTAGAGAGCAGGTGGGAGACAGTGAGACATTTCATAGCGAGAGAACCGAGGTGAGAGGTCCCTATCCCCAGGCATCGGAGGACTCAAAGAACCAGATAAATTATTCAGATTGTCAGCAGGCAAAGCTGCCCAGTAACTTTTGCATCAGAACTGACCTGTGACACTGTCTCGTCTCCCTCCCTCCCTGTGTTCCCTGGGTGGATGAAGGACTGGAAGAGGGGAGAAAGGGTAGATAGACCTGCTGAGTGAGGAAGGAGAGAAGTTGACTCTACCCCTTTCTCTGAGCTCTGGTCTCCGATGGGCAGGAGGCCAAACTTGGGATAAGAGTTTGTGTATACGTGAGGTTTCAAGACAAAACCTAGTTCCAAGTACCGACTATTACAAGGTATTTTAATGACCAACTTAAGGACCTTGCTTTGCCCCCCTCTTTTCTGAAACGGCATGTTAGTTTCTTCCGTCCTCCTGGATGTATATCCACTCCTACCACATGATGGGTTGTCTGTTTTGTTCCCAATTCATCGCAGCCTTCAGATTCTCAGCACCCAAGTTTCTCCTAGAAAGGAAGTAACACAGCCATGGCCATTTAGCTAAATGATGCCCGTGCGGCCTGAAATGGCGAATGTGTTTTCTGAAATACTCCATTTCCACACTGGCAGCAGCTGGTTGATGACGCTGGAGTGTGCATACGGTTAGGAACTAAACGGCTGGTATGTTAATTTAGTGTGTCATCATCAACGATACTGATCACCCCAGCAAAATCGATCATGCAGTGAATTGTATTGGTTGTGACGGTGACCACTGAAAGATCTCCAGGACTGGGTTTCGGTCACTTGAATGTGTAGACACAACCCTTACTTTCACAGAGCTCAAAAAGGTCCTGGTGCAGTTTCAGATCACAGATTTTATCTCTGAATATTTGAAGAAGTATCTTGATTTTGGGGCACCTGTGTGGCTCCGTCGGTTGAGTGTCCCACTTTGGCTCAGGTCCTATCTCGCCGTTCACGGGTTCAAGCCCCTCATCAGGCTCTGTGCTGACAGCTCAGAGCCTGGAGCCTGCTTCCGATTCTGTGTCTCCCTGTCTCTGTCTTTGCATTCTCTCTCTCTCTCTCTCTCTCAAAGATAAATCAACGTTAAAAAAAGTTAAAAAAAAAATAAGTATCTCAGTTTTAGGTTAATGTGTTCTTCACCTAAATCGTCTGAAATTGTAACCAACAATACGATCTCTCCAAGGGTGAGCCTTGGTTCTCTGGCACATCTGTGGAAGCTTCTCGTGAGCGAGCTCTCAGACAGAACCCCGTCAGGAGCACGTGAAAATATCACTTGGAGAGAAGTGCCAAGGAGGTCCGCTCACAGATTCCCGCACCCTCTGGCGAAGTGCTGCGTGACTTTGAGCTGACCTTGAGATTTATTTATGGTCTGGCACAAATCGTCATCAAACTGGGAACAGCTTGGGTAATGTCTTGATAGCAAACGGTACCCAGCAATGTGTTAGCAGTGGAAAGAATTTAAAATATCCAATTTAGTTTTAATTCTGCAGCAGAGAACGGCCTGTGATTTTGAGAAGTAGTCACAAAGTTGAATGCCAATTCTAAACGAGAAAGAACCATGTTTGTGGTCTTCCAAGGGTACTTAAAACCGAGACTAGAAACAGGCTGATTGTTCTGATTGAGCTGCGAACAGCTGCTAGGCATCCAGTAGTGCACTAACTTTTATCTTGTCTCTTGTTGTAAATTTATGAATTGGTCCCTTTATCCTTAGCTCTGTGGAGCAAAGGGAAGTCAACTTGCGCCTATCGGATACGCGAATGGGACGCCGCACCCTCTTAACGACAGCGTATCCGAGGCTGAGGGCAATTTGTACTCTCATTACACAAAGAGTCGTAAAACTTAAATTGGACCCAAGGTAGCACAAGTTAATCTTTATCCCCTGAGTTCCCTGAATATCTGGGCTATTGTACAGTGTAGCATTTGGTTAGTATCTCATAAAGTACATGAAAATTTGGTTAGATGATACCAATTATATACAATAATGGACCTTTAAGATTATCTGCATAACATGAATCATCTTAATCTATTAAAAAGAAGATACAATTGGATGGTTAACCATAAATGGGAAGACTCTGCCAGGTAAACTTCCCTGACCCACCGTCCCTGGTCATTATTTACGTGAGGATAGCAATTGCTTACCAGCAATGTGTCCAACTCAAGGGCAGGCAATCTGTGGTGTGGCCTAGAATGAACAGGGAAGAGGGATCAATCAGGTTTCCTCTTTGTGACATTCCTACTGGACCTGGGAAAAGAATCAGCCACGTGGAAGCCAAGAGAATCATCAACAGGCGGGGAGGAGCTGAGTCACCTAATGGTCTACACCAAGGGTGAAGATCCATGGATTCATGCTATTCAGCTCTCTGGAGCCACTTTAGGTCTAGGAATGCCTTCTGTGTCCAACTTCCTTGTGGCTCAGCCCTACCATTGGGTTTTTAAAGAGAATTCTAAAAGCTCTTGGAGGAAGCACCAGCAGAAAATATACATCATAAAGATGAGGGCAGAAAAGTGAAAGGAAATACTATGCTGTTTGTCACTTTCACTTCTTAAGGAACTGCAGTTCTGTGTAAAGAAAGCTTATATTTTCTGACCCAGCATTTCCATAATATATGTCCATAAGTTTGGCTTCCCAAGAATTAGTCTGTAAAGACAGATCCCCAGAACCTATCTCACTGGAGTCAGCATCTCCTGAGTGGTTTTTAGGACTATCTGTTTAAGATGGTCCCCAGACAATCCTGATGTCTAGCCAAAGCTAGCCGGATTTGGGTCCTGATGTTGCTGACTGTCTGATTTTAGAGACAAGGAGACTTAGGCACAGTTTCTTCAGATGCTAAACTTCAACTGTGCAGTTAAAATGTGAAAGACCCTGAGTGGCACCAGAATTTCCTTTTTTGAGTGCTTATTCCAACCACAAATTTGTTTTTATTACAGATATCTGGAATCATTATTAGCAGAATCAACCTAACTAGAACCTTATTATGCCATTAATACAGTTCGCTATTCTCTTTTTATCCTGCACCTTATCAAAGCCAAAAAAAAAAAAAAAAGTGAGCAATGCCAGGGGTTATATATTCTCAAAGAAATGCTAGGAATAAGCGTACTCTTTCAGTGAAGCTGGTTTGTACCACTAGGAAAGCCTAGAGAAGGATCTAGAAGACTGAGAACCTGCCATGGAATGTTGAATTATATGTGAAATTTATGAGGAAATTCTAGATCTTAAAACACTTCTGCAAAGAGAACATTACAAATGAATGCAAAGGTCTTATAAATCAGCATTATTCTACAATTGTACCAAAACCAAAAAATCTAGGGAGTTGCTTTAAAACCATAGTAAAACATTTACGATGGGAATATTCTTTAAATAAGCATCTTAGTTTTGCTTTTAAGCTATTTCTGCAAATATTTTTAACCAAAGTCTGTTTCTTTTTTTTTAAATAGTTTGTCATTACAGTTGTTTGGCTCATACACTAAATCTTTTCTTCAAATCTTTTGATTTACTTTTTTTATAATAGGTTTCCCCCAGCCCACCAGGTTTAAATGATTCCGTAGATGTAGCCTGGTTTCCACCTTCCAGATCACCTTGTCAGAGGCTTCTTGAAGCATAGAAAAGAGTGCAAGTTGAAATCAAAGTATACAAGTTGAAGACTGGCACAAAGAAGGAACAAGCCTATCAGGGAATCTGCTGGAATTCTCCGGGCTGTTCTCCTGAAGGAATTTTTGCACATTCGTTTGCAAGAGTTGCAAGTAAATGGAAACAACACTAGGCACAATGAAATAAAAATGTATCAAAGGGGAGAATTGCCTCTGGTTGGCAAGAGATTACTGTAGCTCCTTCACATTTCCCACACAATGTGCCCTCAATCATACTCTCCCAAAAAGGTGGAGTATCGAAGAGAACATTCTCTCCATCACATTTACTTCTTCCTCCTTGAGGACAAAGGGGTGATTACTCTGTTTGGTTATATCAATATTCACTGGGCAATCTTCTTTATAGTGGGTAGGTCATTCCATCAAAGGGTAATGAAGGTGGATGTCTCCCTGATTCTTACTGGAATAACTTGCATCCTAGATTTTCATAGTGGTAAGTAACAAGCTTTTGTGTATGTGTATGTAAGTTGTGCTGAGTGCCTGAGATTTGCATATTAGAACAGACAAGTGGCCAATTTCAGAGCAGCACAAACCGTTCTAGGCAATGTTCTAAATGCCTTGCAAAAATAAACTCATTTACTCCTCACAACAACCCGATAAGGTAGATGCTATTGTTATCCTTGAGGCACAGATGAAAAAACTAAGTCAGGATAATTTGTTCAGGGTTTGAAAGTCAGAGGGCTGCAGAACTGGGTCTAAAGCCAAGCAGCCAGGACTTCTAGAAAGGGGGCTTGAGGAGCTCCGTGAAAACGCTCCCCCAGAGAGACAGATGTTAAACAGGCCAGAATTAGGGGCGCCTGGGTGGCTCAGTCGGTTAAGCGGCCGACTTCGGCTCAGGTCATGATCTCGCGGTCGGTGGGTTTGAGCCCCGCATCAGGCTCTGTGCTGACAGCTCAGAGCCTGGAGCCTGTTTCAGATTCTGTGTCTCCCTCTTTCTCTGACCCTCCCCTGTTCATGCTCTCTCTCTGTCTCAAAAATAAATAAATGTTAAAAAAAATTAAAAAAAAAATAAGAAAAATATACTGGCCAGAATTAGTAAAGACATTCCTTGTTCCCAGAGACTGATCCAAGGGCTTGCGCAGATGTGGGAACAGCATGGGGCCTAGGAGGGGCTATACTGCCAGCTATGTCACAGAGCCTCCGGTTCGGGGAGGGCCCTACAGATGTTCTAGGTAACGTCTAAATACCCCTCCACCTTTGGCTCCTGCTCCGGAGAGTCTGGCAGGACAGCTGGGGCACAGGTCCGTTTCCGCAGAGTTGTGCATCACTGTGCCTGGTCTGTGGACGTGAACATCCACCGATCCCACATCGTAACCCAGCTCTGGGCTGCAGAAGAGTTGTGCTGGCTGTGTCATTAATCCCTGGCCTCCTTCCCCCAAGCTCCTGCTCTGTAGCACAGAGGCCCTGCCAGAGGGAAGTAAAGTGAGCCTCAAGAGTGGCAGCACCCTGCCTCTGCCGAGTTGGACAGTGGAACCAAAGTCAGAAACTTGACCGGTAATTCTGGTATTTAGATAAAGCCTGTCTCAACCACGCTTGGCTTGAGTTGGCGTCTTTATAGTATGGCTCGTGCCATTCAATGCACCGAGCATGCCTTTGACATTCCTCCCTGGGGCCTATCTTACTTGTTAAAATCATGAGAGAAGATCACACTTATTGACTTCGTATACAAACACTTAGTACATTTCTAATTTTAGTGTCAAATCACCATTAAAGCTTTCAGACCAAGACAAATGAAACAGTTATATATTAATTCGTGTAACTAGTCAAGAGCTTCATAAAATGAAACAAGAAGGGGAAACGTGGATTAGGCTTAAGGTTTCCATTTTTTTTTTTTTTCTCTCAAAATGAAGGCAGCGTTTTGAATTTAAAAAGCCCGATTGTGCCATCTGGTAGAAAACGAACTGATCTTGCTGTGATTAATTCAGGTTGTATTTGGTCAACAACATAGGCACTGTGGTATTGGGAAGGAGTTGCATGTTGGTTTCATTTTATTTAATGGCTATAAGCCATCTTAGCGGGTTTTTCCTGGCTACTTGTAACTGAATAAACTGTCAGTCATAAATTTTACCAGAGTATGGCAACTAATAGAGACCTTCAGGTACGGTGAAAATCACACATGATTAAAATAAATACATTTGGCAAACGATTTTGAGATTCCTAATGTAGTTGTTAAGAAACCAACATGCACCCAGAACCTATACTCCAGCTTATTTAAGGAAGAACCACTGACAACTCTGTATTTACTAGATTTCTGTAATGGGCCTTTGTAGTTAGAGGTGGACGTGATTAAAAAGCAGTGACGCTGAGTAAGGATTGACCTGAGTGGCGCGAGAAAGGGTATATGGCCTTCAGCTTCTTTGGACAGCAGAGAAACTATTCTGTAGGCGGGGGTTGGGTGGAAAATCCGATGAATGGGAAGATAGAAAACAAGAGGCTGCAGGGAAAGGTATGTGGAGTAGACATTTGTAAGTAGATGACACCCCAAGTAATTTTTAATGTAAAAAATATTCACAAAAGTAGGGCACCTGGGTGGCTCAGTCAGTGAAGCATCCGAGACTCTTGAGTTTGGCTCAGGTCATGATCTCACTGCTCACGTGTTCGAGCCCCACGTCGGGCTCTGTGCCGACAGCTCAGAAGCTGCTTGGGATTCTCTTTCCCTTTCTCTCTACCCCTGCCCCACTTGCCGCCTATATCTGTCTCGAAAAATAAAAATAAACTTAAAAAATATTCACAAAAGCAGTTGAGAAATTGAAAAAACAGCTCGGCAGCCCCTCAGAAAGTTAAACATAGAATTACCATATGACCCAGCAGCTCTACACCACGCGATATGTTCAAGAGAACTGAAAACGAGAATTCAATGTAAAAAAAAAAAAAAGTGCACATGATTGCTCGTTGCAACGTGATTCATAACAGCTGAAAAGTGGAGATAATCCAAACATCCATCGGTTGGTGAAGAGATAAATAAAATATGGTATATCCATAGAGTGGAATATCATTTAGCCATACTCAGGAATGAAATAGTCACGTATGCTTACAAAAGAGATGAAGAACATTGACTACATTGTGTTCAGTGAAGAAAGCCAGACACAAAACTTCACTGGCTGTATGATTCTAGGATTAGGAAATGTTCAGAGTAGGGACTCGATAGGGACAGAACACAGACTAGTGGTGGTCAAGGGGCAGAGGAAGGGGAGAATGTGGAATCGTGGCTTCATGGGTATGGGGTTTCCTTCGGTGGTGGCAAAAATGTAAAAATCAGGTAACAATCAGGCAGATGGGATGGTTGTAGGCAACTATGAATGCACTGGAAGTCACCAAATTGCATCCTTGAAGCTTGTTGAATGATGCATTTTGTCAAGTGGATTCTGCCTCGATAACGTGGAAATAAACAAACAAATACAAGTAAGTACTAACTATACTAAGACAAAGTGTTTTCAGCCTTCTGTGCCTGGGGTGGGAGGATCTGTACAAGTGGATGGCAGGTGCTGAAAGGGAAGGAAGTCGTCTCCATCATGTGGGCTTGAAATAGAGCTTCTGTGACACGGAGTGTGGAGGAGAAGGGGGCCATGTGTGCTGCCTGCCCTTCCTGACTGGAAACTACAGCTCCACTGGCAGTGGGAGATGTGTCCTATGGTCTCTCTTCCTCAGAGTAAATTTGCATTTTACTGGCCTGGTTGGGTGGGGCGGGGGGGGGGCAGAGAGGGCATTGGTAGGGATGGGAGTCGGTTATTGTTTAAATGCCACAGATTGTTGGGGGCCTGGTTGGGTGAGTCACTTAAGCGTCTGATTTCGGCTCAGGTCATGATCTCACCAGGTCATGATCTCACCAGCTGTGAGATGGAGCCCCGCTTTGAAAATGAAAGCCTTTGATAACAGAACACAAATGGAAAATCATAAAGAAAACACTGATACAGTCAACTGCGTATACATTAAAATTTTCTCTATAGGAAAAAAAAAACCCAAAACCCTGCCATACACAACCCCACTATTTCTCAAAAAAAATAAATAAACTTTAGTATCTTTTTTTTTTTATAAAGTTTATTTTTGAGAGAGACAGAGACAGCATGAAAGGGGGAGGGGCAGAGAGAAAGGGAGAGGGAGAATCTCAAGCAAGCTCTGCACCGTCAATACGGAGCCTGATGCTGGGCTCGAACTCACGAAACCATAAGATCGTGACCTGAGCTGAAACCAAGAGTCAGATGCCTCGCTGACTGAGCCACCCAGGTGCCCCAACTTTAAGTGCCACAGATTGTCACTGTTTCCCGTTTGCTGTATGCCCTTAAAACAAATGCCAGACTTTAAAGAGTTTTTTTTTCATGATTTTCACTAGTGAAATAATTGTTTATCACTAAGCTTTTACATCACCATTTTGAAAGTTGCAATCTGTCTCTATTCGTAAATAGCCAAACAAATAGCAAACTGGAACAAATGTGAGCAGAGGTCTTGCTCAGGAAGTTTTAAGTACTTCGCAGTTCCATTCTTTCAATGATGTCAAATTTATCTCTTGGAGAGGGGTAAATAAAGGTTTCTGTGACTCACTTCAAAATAAAAATTAGAAGTGACAAATTGTTATTCACAGTTTTCCTTGAAAGAGACAACAGTAATCATTAAATATGGCAAGTGTCTGAGAATTCTGAACATACAAAGACAAATTTGACAAAAGATTTTCCAATAACCTTGCATATTCTCAGATGGGAATGTTTAGTATTACAAAATATATCAGTATTCCCAAAATTAAACTGCAATCTCACTCCCCATCACAAAACAAGCTTTATGGATCTCGATGAGCTGATACCAAAATTCATTTATAAAATAAAATGTGTGAGAATAGCCAACAAACTGAAAAAGGAAAGCAAATGAGGGAGGTTTTTTCCCATCACATAGAAAAACATATTGTAGAGCTATAGATTCAAAATAAATTAATGAAGGAATATGTATCTAGACCAATGCATCTGAATACAGATGATAAAGATGACATTTAAATTATGGGGCAAAGAACAGACATTTTCATAAATGAAGGTGGGAAAACTGATTATCCATATGAAAACAGCAAAAATGAGAACCTTGTTATGTAGAGTCTAAATAGAAAAACAGAATAAATACCTCAAATTATAAACATATTGAAAGAAACTGGGAGAGAAGTTTTATAACCTTAGGGAAAATGAAAGCCTTTGATAACAAAACACAAGTGGAAAATCATAAATAAAACACAGATACAGTCAACTGCATGTACATTGAAATTTTCTGCATAGTAAAAACAAAAACAAAAACAAAAAACTGCCATACACAATTTTAAGTGAAGTGACAGAAAAAAGGAAAAAATATTTTCAAGTTACATTAAAAAATGCAAATAATATATAAGGATTACTGACATTAAAAACAAAGACTCGGGTTGCCTGGGTGGCTCAGTCAGTTATGCGTCTGACTTCAGCTCAGGGCATGATCTCACAGTCCATGGGTTCAAACCCCGCATTGGGCTCTGTGCTGATGGCTCAGAGCCTGAAGCCTCCTTTAGATTCTGTGTCTCCCTCTCTCTCTGTCCTTCCGTGGCTCATTCTCTCTCTGTCTCTCTCTGTCTCTCTCTCTCTTTCTCAAAAATAAGTAAACACTAAAAAAAAGTTTTTTTTTTAAAAAAAAGCTATATTACATAAGAGGGAAAAGAGTAAAAAATATGAGAAGGAAATTAACAAAGGGTGAATAATTTAATAGCAATGAGAAGAAGAAACTACTCAATCGAGGAGAAAATTCTCTCTATTAATCAAGGCAATGTAAAATAAAACAACAAAGTATTATGTCTAGCTTTGGCAAAAATTTAAAAAAATATATAATTTTCCATAATAAAATGGAAGTCCATGCTCCAGGCTCAGCTGACTTCTCATTTCCTCAGAGAAGTCTTCCTTCCATATCCTGTACAGTACTCACAAGGGCAATACACCTTCCTTCATATAGTTTTTCATAATAAATTACATACTTATTGGTGTGATTATTTGTTCAACACCTGTTTCCCTCTTCCATTGAACTGTAAGCCCAAAGGATCAGAATCTGTGCTCTCTTCCCCACCGATTGACGTCTACACAATGCCCGGTATATAGTAAATATGAATGTCGGTTGAATGAATAAGTAAATGGAGAAATGAATACTGATAGATAACTACATTTAATATTTGCATCTAATCATATTCATGCATTTGTTCTCAGGTTCTCCATCAAAGACATTCAAATCTTCCTGGATTTCTTTGACTAAGATTGTGTTTCTTACATAACTTAAAAAAAAAAAAGATCGGCATATTTTGTTTAGATTGTTTTCTTTAAATCTTGATTATGATGCAACCATTTACAACTGTACTAATGCAAAATGTCATTTATTGAGCTACAGGGACTATTTTTGGTACTATTTTATTTTATTTTATTTATTTATTAAAAAATTTTTTTTTAATTTTATTTATTTTTGAGAGAGAGAGAGAGGCAGAGTACGAGCAGGGGAGAAGCAGAGAGAAACACACACACACATACACACAGAATCCAAAACAGGCTCCAGGCCCTGAACTGTCAGCACAGCGGCGGGCGGCTCGAACCCGTGAACCGTGAGATCATGACCTGAGCCAAAGTCCCACACTTAATCGACTGAGCCACCCAGGCGCCCCTAGTTTTGGTACTATTTTATTAAATTCTGGGGAAAAGTTCCAGATATTATTGCCCCCACACAACCTTTAGCTTGTAGGTGGTATTTTCTCCATTTAAAAATGGGGTCATCAGGGTGCCTGGGTGGCTCAGTCGGTTAAGTGTCTGACTCTTGATTTTGGCTGTCATGACCTCACCGTTCTTGAGATTGAGCCCCGCATTGGGATCTGCACTCACAGTGCAGAGCCTGCTTGGGTTACTCTCCCTTCTGTGTCTTCCCCTCCCCTGTTCTCTCTCTCTCTCTCTCCCTCTCTCTCTCTCTCTCTCTCTCAAAATAAATAAACTTAAAACAATAAGGTCATCTATTCACAATCAGGTAATAAAGAAGGTAGATATCTTAGCTCCGCTTATAATAAGGTACCACAGAGTGGATGGTTTCAACAACACACTCTATCGCTCACAGTTGGAGGCTGGACACAGGAAATCAAGGTGCCAGAAGTTCTGGTGTCTGATGACAGCCCACTTCCTGGCTTGTAGGTAGGTGCTTTCTTGTTGTGCCATCACATGGCCGAGAGAGGGCTAGCTGTCTGGTCTCTTCTCCTAAGGACCCTAATTCCATTCATGAGGGTTCTACCCTCACGACCTAATGGCTTCCCAAAGGCTCCACCTCTTTTTACAATCGCACCGGGAATTAGGCTTCAGCCTAAGCATTTCAAGGGGACACAAACAGAGCAGCTGAATGTGCCCCGTGCGGCCCCTTCTATTACAGTGCTTCGCGATATAAATACGGACTCAGATCCCATTAACTAGGTAGGTTAGGCCCAACTCTGAAGATCAAAATTTATATTCGTGAATACAATACTTGTGTTCGTATTTGTCATCTGCCCAGCACAACTAATAGGGTAGGTGCTAAATGAGGCTATATTTTCTTAACAGTTATGAAGAGGTCTACGGACGTAAATGTAGACTGATGCTGTTGGTTTCCGGTTTTTAGTTGCGCATGAGCGTGCACGTCCTTAACAGCAGGTGCTGGCTACCTAATGTGCTCATCATAGCCTGTGCGTTGGCCCCTCTCCGTCCCACCTCTTATTTCATTCGCTGTCGTGGCAGCCAACTTCACAAATGACCAGCTTTATGCAGACATTCTTGTTTGCCTTTCCCTCCCCTGAGGTTCCTCTGACACCAAGATACTGGGCACTTAAGGGATCTTTCTGGACACTCAAGCGGGGATAGTTCGAAAGTGTGTATTTAACCCCTGAAGGTTCACCCTGTTGAGCTGATAGATAAGTGCTTTTGGCTTTGGTCCCCCAGAGGAAACTCGGTGACCTGTTTCACAAGGCCATCACGAGGTTCCTGGTAGAGTTGAACACCAGCGGTCCTCAGTGATATCCAACAGGATAACGCATCCTTTTCCTGTATTTCCTTTCCTCCATATCTGACTCTCCTGGTGCCTCATTCTTCCTTCTTGGGATCACTTCCCAAATATACTACCTGGATGGAAAACTTAGATTCTGACACTAAAATATGAGAGTGTTGGAGAAGGGATTTTGGCTGTTGGAGGAGATACCTGAATTATGATATAAACGCTATTGCTTTGATTCTGGAACGTAATTTCATGATGTGTCTGTCCTCCGTCCCTAATCAGAAAGATGCTGTGTTTAGTATTTATTCTTCACTCCTCCTTTGGCTTTTATTTTATTTTATTTTATTTTATTTTATTTTATTTTGGAACAGATGTCATTTGCTTGCTTGCACAGTTCCCAACCTCTCTCTCCACTTTACGTAGTTTATGAATTAGCCTTATACACAAAATCCCGGAGGACGAGGCAATGATAGATGGGGTGTGAGGTTCTAGCCCCTAAAATGACTGGATAGCTTTAAATACTAGCATTAGTATTTAATGCACATAGTGGGAAACCACCACATTTTTTTTTTCAGGAGTAAAGTAACTTCTTAATAGCTACGTTTAACTAGACTAACCTACTGGTGATGTTTGAAGTGAGTTGATTTCATGACATTACGAGTCTAGACATCACCTAATTTGACCTAGGGGATGAGCCTTTTAATTTCTGTTCCAGTTTCTGCTGTAACCGGACATACATAAAATCTAATGTCACACTCAGTTTAAAGATACTATGACTAGTTAGCTAAATGTTCCTTTTGCTTCTGTATAATTTTTATATCTTCTGTTTTCCATCGCATACATTTGTCAGTTATGCTCATGTCTTCATTAATTTATTTTTTTCATGCAATTACGCTTACCATGCAAAGGCTCTTTATATTTAACCAGTTAACTTGTAGAGAGGGCTAAGCTAGCAGTATTGTACTAATTATGGTATTTGAAATAAGAATGATGTTTTAATGTATACCGATCAATTTCCACAGTTAAATCTATTGCGTAAAATTCAAAGGCCAGATTATATTGGGAACTTCAGTAAGCAAACATTATTCTATCATAATTTTTAAACAGATCTTTCATTTTCTGAGACTTAAGAGCTAGGATGCTAAGCCTAGTATGCTAAATATTGTATTCTGTACTCCATTTAGACTTTGATTTGGATTTAAAATTCAAAATCACTTCCATCATTTCTATCCTTGTGAGTGTGTGCCTGTGGGGATATTAAAATAGAGAAAGAGCTACTTGGAGAGATGAAATGATTGAATTTGATGCCTAAGGCCAGAAACCTCATTTTGCTTATGTTAATATGTAGAACTTTCTGCACTCCAATTCATGGCTAGTAAATGCTTTTTCTTGATTTTTGTAAAATTCAGCATTGTATATCCCGGTTGAGAACCTTATTTCTTTTGTTACAAATAGTGCTAGCAACCCATCTCAATCTACTTTCTATTAGCATAGCCCAATTATGAAATCGTTACACATGATTATAGAAAATCTAAACCTATGTGTTACTTTTTCTACTGCCATTTTATTTAAGATCGCAGATTGAAGCTATTGTAATCTTAGGTAAATCAGTAATTAACTTAGCAGAGAGCTAGAATATAGACATAAAATTATAAGACCTAGAAGGCATTTTCAGGGAAGAATTTTAATAAATATCTAGCAGGATATAATCCTTTTCAAAGAAGTGCAAATATTCTCAGTGTCTCACCATGACAAGGTAACGTTAGAAAGACGACATTTGCTTATATTGTCTTTAAATGAACTAGATAACGTATCCATTTCAGTAAACCCCTACTGAACACCAACTTCTTGGCATTCCAAGGTGAATAATATAGTGTCTCAGGCTTAAGTGAGTGAGTTCACGACATATTGGGAGGAGAGGAGAGAAATTTGCAAATATGCGATATTTGTAATTCAAAATAGTAAATGTAATGAATACACTTAAAAATGATGATAAAAATACAGAGGCTAGAATACAGGCTTGAGCCAATCATAAACAAAGCTTTCCAAAGAGAAAAGACACACGTGACAGAATCCACCAGCAGAGAATTAGGGTCAGATTATTGCAGGCAGAAAGACAATCGTATGTGTGTAGGTTACGATTCTTGACAGGGTACGTCATGTTTTAGTTACAGGGGGCAAAGAAAGATGATGACCAGGGCAGAAGGCTGGAGCGGTCAGAGGCAGAGGATGACAACAGATAAGTAAGGCAGATACATATCATGTAGGAACGTAGACATCATGCTGAAGTGTTTAGGTTTATGAGTAGGAAAGTAATTCAATGAGTCTTCTGCTCTAGCAAAACGACTGGTTTGGCAATGTGGACGAGGAAACGGAGTTGAGTTCCTCGTCATTCAGCCATTCAGCGAAGACTATGTTTGAACTCAGTCCAACTTAGCATGCAGCGGCGATAGCATCACCTAGGCTGGCTGACAGATGTGTTACGGGAAATGAGGACAAACGAAGAGTTAGATGTGATACTTGCCATCTTCCTGCTGATGGTGACATTGCCATCAACGAGAGCAATGACGGAGGAGGAAGATTTGAGGGCTAATGAGTTTTGGGGTATCAAAGTATTGGATGTGTTGTTTCTACACCTTCTGCAAGAGACACAAGATTGTGCAGAGTAATAATTATAACCATTTATTATATATGGGTTTGTAACACGAAAAGATAGGATATATGTCTAGCAGTGATATAAAAATGGTGAAGAGGGGTAGAATTATTAACAGTGTCACAGTTGTGACTCATACAGGAGTTTAGTAAGGATAAACCTGAGGTAGATTCTGATATGTTTAGATGTACATGCTAAGTCTTACAACAACCACTAAGTAAAGAATTTTTAAAATATAGTGAAATAATGATTAAAAAATTAAAATATTACAACTAGACAATGTTCCCCTAATGCAGTGAAATAAGGAGTAGGAAGATGACATAAGACATGTAGAAAAAAAATAAAATGAGAAATGTAATCCAACAGTGTTAATAATAGTATGAAATACGAATGGATTAAACAATTCAGTCAAAAGGCAGAGATTGTCAGAGTGAATAAAAGGCAATATCCAACTAGATACTCTCTACAGGAGGCACACTTTAGATTCAAATATACAAGTAAGTTGAAATAAGAAGATATTAAAAGATATACCATGCAAGCCATAACCTTTTTAAAAAAAATTTTTCAATGTTTATTTATTTTTGAGAGAGACAGAGCACAAGCAGGGGAGGGGCAGAGAGAGAGGGAGACACAGAATGTGAAGCAGGCTCTAGGCTCTGAGCTGTCAGCATAGAGCCCGACGCAGGGCTCGAACTCGTGGACCGTGAGATCGTGACCTGAGTTGAAGTCGGATGCCCAACCGACTGAGCACCCAGGCGCCCCAATGCAAGCCATAACCTTAAGAGAGCTGGGGTGGCTATGGTACTATCAGACTATAAAGAAACTTTTAACATTTTGAAATAAAAATGTGAGTAGAGGTAAAAAGGGGACTTTTTATAATGATCACAGTCAATCCATTCACCAGGAAAGACCAAACTATGGCTCATAAAATAAGTCTTAATCAATTTAAGAAGATTGAAAGAATAAAAATAACAGTTGAACCATGAATTAATTAAGAAATCAAAATATAAATATTAGGAAATACTCAAATACTTGCAAATTAAGCAGCAAGCTAATATATAACCCGTGGACTATAGACAAAAATTTCAAGGTGAATTAGCAAATATTTTCATTTGTATTTGTTTATTAAAAAATATTTTTAAGTAAACATCACACACACGTGGGGCTCAAACTCTTAACCCTGAGATCAAGAGTTGGCCCTACTGACTGAGCCAACCGAACACCCCAAAAACATTTTTAAATTAAGGGGAAAAAATTCTATTACATTCAAATGTGTAGAATACATCTAAAGCACTGTCAGAGAAACATTTATACCATAAAATGCTCAGATGGGTGAAGAAAAAGGCATAAAATCAATTATTTAAGATTCTACCTTCAAAATTAGTAAAAAGGGGAACAAATTGAACCCAAAGTAGAAGGAAAAAAATTGGTAAGATCAGAAAGCAAGAAAAAAGGTAACCAGAAAGCCTGTAATTTTGGCTTGTAAGAGCATGTAAATTTCGGCCAACTACAAAGTTAGTGGGCTAACAGTCCACATAAGACCACTCTAAATTCTCACACCTATTACAAATTTGGAGGTTTCCCAAAAGCTCTCTTAGTTTTAATAATTGTCCAGGACTCACAGAACTCACTGAAAGCCCTTAAAGTTACACTCAGGGTTGGGGTGTATTTTAGAGAAAAGAAACACATTAGGAACAACTAAGAGAAAAGCACATAGGTGGAGTCCAAGGGAAGTTACCAAATGTGGAACGTCCATGCTTTTCTCTCCTGGTGGAGTCACGGACATGTTACTGTCCTGGCATCCGTGTAAAGCAATACACACAGAGCACTGCCGACCAGGAGAGCCCACGTGAGCCAAGGTGTTCAGAGTGTTTGTTGAGGCTCAGTTCCCTACTGCCCATGTAGCCTTCTTTTGATCTAGTCTTCTTGGAAGTTGGGATAACACTGAACAGTTTCCAGTTTCTTCAGAGGGCAGGCAGACCCCACATCGCCCAACGACCCACTGTAAATCATACTGTTGGATTTTATGGTGGCCAAAGCTCAAAGACAAACGAAGACACTTCTCCCAGACAGGATATTCTTGGGAAATACAGGTCCCAGTAGCAAAGGACAAAGGTCAGACCTCTTTCTGGGTGAAATTAATTCTTCACTAAACAACAGAGAAGATCAACAGGGAAAAATACCGTATTACTGGTAAAAATCTAGCCAGGTTCGTCATCACAAAAGAAAGAAGGCACAAATTACCAATATTAGGAATGAAAGAAGGGACATTATTACAGGTCTACACCTATTAAAAGGATAAAATGAGAATATTGTAAACAGTTTTAATGCTGGCCTCATAAAATGAGTTGAGAAGTGTTCTCTCATCTCCTATATTCTGGAGGCTTTTGTATAGACTTCGTATTATTTCTTCAGTAAATATATGGTAGCCATTCAGGACCAAGGATTTCTCTTTTGGGGTGCCTGGGTGGCTCAGATGGTTGAGTGTCCAACTTTAGCTTGGGTCATGATCTCCGGCTCATGGGTTTGGGCCTTGCTTTGGGCTCTTTGCTGACAGCTCAGGGTCTGGAGCCTGCTTGGGATTCTGTATCTCCCTCTCTCTCTGTCCCTCCCCACCTCGTGCTTTGTCTCTTTCTGTCTCTAAAAATTAATGAATAAACTTAAAAAATTTGTTTTTCTCCTGGTAGCAAGTCTCACAAAGAGATGTGCTTGATTTCAATACTCATTATAATAAAGTTTTGGTAGTCAATGCAGCATGGTATAATCATCATCTTAGACAAACGTATGGAATAAAATAGAAACCATAAACAAACCTGTACACATGTAGACAACTGATTTTTGACAATTGTGCAAAAGTAATTCTATATGAAAGGGTAAACTGAACAAATTTGTGAACTACTTAAACAGCCATGTGCAAAGGAAATAATTAAGCTCAACTATTACCTAAATTCACATAAAATAAATAGCTCAAAATGTGGCATAGATCCAATTTTCAGAGCTGAAACTGTAAAACTTCTAAAAGTAAGTGTGAAGAATATCTTAATGATCTTGAGTTTGGCAAAGATTTCTTAAATATGACGTAGTAAGCAAAAATCATAAAAGAAACCAATTAGGAAATTGGATTTCATCAAAATTAAAGAATTCTGCACTTCAAAGTTACTATTAGGACGATGAAAAGACAAACCATGCACAAGGTAAAGTACTTTCAAAACGCATCGCTTGAAACTAATAGAACACTGTATATTAACTATATTTCAATTAAAATAAAATAAAATTAAAAAATATTCCTGATAAAATATCTTTCTCTTTGTCTATATTAAAAATTGCAATTCAACAGTAAGATGACAATCAATCTGATAAACCACAACAAACACTTGAGGAAATAAATCAGAACTCAAGCTTTCCTATAAAAGAAAAGACCGTTGGGGTGCGTAGGTGGCTCAGTCGGTTAAGCATCCGACTTCGGCTCAGGTCATGATCTCACAGTTCATGGGTTCAAGCGTCACGAGGCTCGGGGCTGACAGCTCAGAGTCTGGAGTCTGCTTCAGATTCTGTGTCTCCCTCTCTCTCTGCCCCTACCCTGCTCACACACTCTCTCTCTCTCTCAACAATAAATAAACATTAAAATTTAAAAAAAAAAGAAAGAAAGAAAAGACTGTCAAGGAAGTATATAAAAAGTTGCTTAACATTATTAGCCACTATAGAAAGGTGACTTAAAACCACAATGAGGTAACTCTATGCATCTATTAGAATGGAAAAATAAATAAATAAAACACACACACCCACACACACACACACACACACGCACACAAACCAAACAAACAAACAAACAAACAAACAAAACAACTCAATACCCTAAACCTGACAACACCAAATGATGGTAATTATAAAAAATCTGGAACTTTTATATATTGTTGGTGGAATGCAAAATGGTGCAGCCACCATGACAAGCATTTTGAAAGTTTCTGACAAAGTTGAACACCCACTTACTCTAGTGACCTAGGGGTTCTACTCATAATTATTCGCCCAAAGGAAATGCACTCAGATGTTCATAGCAACTTTTTAAACATAATAATAGACAGAAATAAGAAACAACTCAAATGTCCAGCAACTGGCTAAACAGACAGACATTCAGTAGTACATCCATAGATTGGCATTGTATTCGTTTGTTTGCTTGTTTGTCTGTTTCTAATTGGGGTAAAATTCATATAGCATAAATTAGCCATCTAAAATGGAGTAGGGGCACCTGGGTGGCCCAGTTGGTTAAGCGCCGACTTCCGCTCAGGTCATGATCTCATGGTTCTCGTGAGTTGGAGCCCTGCTCTGTGAGCTGTGTTGACAGCTCAGAGCCTGGAGCCTGCTTCTGATTCTGTGTCTCCCTCTCTCTCTGCTCCTTGCCCACTCATGCTCTGTCTCCCTCTGTCTCTCAAAAATAAATAAACATTAAAAAAATTTTTTTAATAAATAAAACTAGACTTTTCAATCTTTTTGATTTGGGTTAATCTACCCACAGTGAACTTGTTGTCTTTTATGTTCATAATATGGCTGTGAGGGGAGTAGAGATCGTTTGAATCTCATTGATACTTATTAATTTTCCTCTTTGTGGGCATCATAACCATCTGAGGCTTTCAGTATGAAGTTTTGCGTCTCAGGACCAAGGGCTCTTTTCCTGTTAGTCTTTTTGGATCATCTTCAGAGATCAATATTCCATGCAGTGACCTTTTCCCACATGCTGACATTCAGGATGGCCTTGCCTTCTTTTTGCAAATCACCTAATACCTCAGTTTCATGTCAGTAAAGTTATTGAATAACCAATTTACACTGTTTTGAGGACATGAGAGATGTCAGAGTACATGGTTGCTAACTCCCTTCTCCTTAATCCCTCCCTTTCATCTGAAACCCTAAGTACGTTGCGGTCGTGGTGAGACATTGAAGATCTGTGACATCTTGGCTGACTCTGAAAGCTGGTCCCACACCATGGAGTCAGGAGGTAGTGCCTGTTTAGGCTGAGCACGTTTTCTGCCTAAACTTCTCTTGGGTTCTCTGGACGTAGAAATAAGGTGTTTAGATCGTTCCCTAGGGAGACCTCCCCTGACACTCTCCAGAACTGAAGGTGCATGCTTTCTTCTGTAGGAGCCGAAGTATTGATGAGGTTTTTGATTGGAGGGTATGGGTAGTGCTCACCATTTGGCCATGACCTCAAGCTGTATTGGATTTGGAGACATGAACTGCTGCTAGCAGAGAACCAAAGTTACCCTTTCTCAGGAGACAAGGTCAAGAGGGGTCCGGACTCAGCAATTCAGTGGAAATCTAGACCTCAGGGTAGGAAAAGTTAGAAAATCCACCCCCCACCAAAAAAAAAGTACAACTCTCTAATCTTTACATCCATGTCACTCTCATTTGCTCTAACTCACATTGAGCTATCAAATTTTGTGGCAAGCTATAAACTTGTTGAGTCATTAGCCTGCCTGGTTAATGGAGGAAAACTAAATTCCTGTTCCTGCATAATGACACTTATTCACTGTAGACATTTGCATCACTGGGAAATGATAAAACCTCATCCTTCATAATGAAGTTCTGGGCTGACAAAGAGGAAAATATAGTGTTGTGGGACAACTATGAATATAAAACAAGCTTAATAAAGAAATAGTGACAAATTATATTATGCAAAATGTAATGCAATAAAAAATGTTACTAACTCATTGGAAATGTCATAAATAATCTAAATAGTTTTTGACTGTCAAGGCCTTGAAAAATATATTCCTTTAAAAATGAGGTGCAGAAGAGATGTCAATTTAATTGCCATCA
Organism: Neofelis nebulosa; assembly: GCF_028018385.1. NCBI lineage: Eukaryota > Metazoa > Chordata > Mammalia > Carnivora > Felidae > Neofelis > Neofelis nebulosa. The sequence goes on from NC_080795.1 coordinate 10,962,922, forward strand.
TATTTTGACAAGCTTGGAGATTCCTGTATTCGGCTTATTTGCTAAATTTAGATACTTGCTCAAGTTGAAATGAAGGGAGGAGCACAATTAACCAGTTCTGCCATGTTATTGTGGATTTGGCAAGAAAGCTGTCAGAGCTCTTAAGCTACAGGGTTGTTGCTTTGGTTTTGGATCAATATTTGGATGATGTCGTAATCGGTTAGACAAGTGCATCGACACAAAGTAGGCGAAGTCTCAGATGTTGTACTTGAACCCTGAGAAAAGACAATTGTCAAATGTAGATTGTTACTAATCATGAGTTGTAGCCTCTGAAAAAAACAAACAAACTGTAGCTGGCCCTTCTTAATCAATTTGACCGTTCAATCTGGCTGAGAACTGAAAGACGTAACATGCTGGAAGGTAATTCTTTTCCTTCTTTTTACCAAGTATTTGGCACGAAGTTATCTACTCTTGTCACCATTTGATACCTTACAAGTTTTCTATTTTGATTTTACTGGGGGAAAAAAAATGTTCTTTCTCAGCCATCCAGCCATCCTGCATAGCTTTTAGTTAGCTTTTGTCCTTTTATTTTCTATGTTGCGAAAACTCTTATCTGAGGCCAAGAGGGGCAGCTAAGAAGTGGAGACATGACTTCAAAATCTATGGTATCTGTAAGAGTATTTTAAAAAAAAGTTTCCGCTACTGGTTCATTAGGAAAGGGAATATCATCTGGTCTAGCCTTGGGTCTTGCACAGATTTCTGCCTGAGCTGCCAAGGATGGGGCCCCTGCCTCCACCATGCAAGAGCTATCGCAAAGTCTCTTTTCATGTGGGTCATAATGCAGAATATAAACTAGAGAAGAAAGGAATCACCATTCAGTTTATGGTGCATTGCCTTCCTCCTATCTCTTCTCTCTCTTAGCGTATTTTGTGGTGAAAAATTGGACTTTTATAGGAGCTCTTTCTTTCCTAGGTGTGGTTGAGGGTTGATCATTGAACACTTGACATTTGGCCCCAGAGACTGCATCGCTCAACCGGCCACAGCCTTCTTTCCCACCAAACCTTCTCAAACCTGCTCTCCAAGCAGCTACCACCAATCCACTGGACCTGGTGTGTAAGAGGAGGCTAATTTGTCACTTGGCTCTAGACAGTAGATTGCCATCCCAAGTCATGTATAAGAGTTAATTCCCTGTGAGACGCTGGGTTGACATATATATATATATGTGTATATATATATATATATATACACATATACATATATATATCCCACTTTGAACATTTTTGACAGTTTACATGTATTCCCAAAGCACACTTTAAACTCTCTTGCTGAATTTCCTTCATTATTTTTAGTGCTCCTGAAAATATTTCTAGAATAATTCATTGTGTTTTCACATAATTGTCTTGGACCATTGTCACTGACAATCTTCATGCCGTTGTCTTCAAATGAACTCAGAGATGATTGTGGATAAGCTTATTAAAAATAATTTTAATCCTTCAAGTTCTTCTGATGCTATCGTTGGTACTTCTGCATTTTTCCAATGTGAAGAATTAAAACTTATATTTTGCAAAAGATGTTTTTAAAAGAATGAGAAGGCCACAGACTAGGAGAAGATATTTGTTAAAACACGTATCTGATAAAGGGATTTTATCCAAAATATGTAAAGTACCCTTAAAACCCAACAGTAGGGGCGCCTGGGTGGCTCGGTCAGTTAAGCGTCCGACGTCGGCTCAGGTCATGATCTCACAGTTTGTGAGTTCGAGCCCCGCGTCGGGCTCTGTGCTGACAGCTCAGAGCCTGGAGCCTGTTTCAGATTCTGTGTCTCCCTCTCTCTCTGCCCCTCCCCTGTTCATGCTCTGTCTCTCTCTGTCTCAAAAATAAATAAACGTTAAAAAAAAACAACAACAGTAAAACAAACCAACAAACAAAAAGTCTTAGTTAAAAAATGGGCAAAATATATGAATATTTTATTCATATATATGAATATATATGAAAATATATATATGAAATATATGAATATATATATGAAAATATATATGAAATATATGAATATATATATGAAAATATATATATGAAATATATGAATATATATATGAAAATATATATATGAAATATATGAATATATATATGAAAAAATATATATGAAATATATGAATATATATGAAATATATGAATATATATGTATATATGAAATATATGATATATATGAAAAAATATATATATATATATAGCAAGTAAACATATGAAAAGGTGTTCAATATCACTTTTCATCAGGGAATCGCGAATTGAAAGGACAAGATGCCACTACACATCTGTCAGAATTAGCAAAACCCAAAGCACTTATAGAACCAAAAGCTGGTGAAAACGTACAACAACAAGAACTGATATTCAAGGCTGGTGGGAATACAAAATGACACAGCCACTTTGCAAGATAGCCTGTCAATGTCTTACAAAACATAGGCTTAGCATACAATTCAGCAATCACACACCTATGTATGTACCCAGCTGTATTGAAAATTATAGCAGTTTTATTTATTTATTTATTTATTTATTTATTTATTTATTTAGAGAGGGAGAGGAGCAGCGAGACAGGGAGAGAGAATTCCAAGCAGGACCTGTGCTGTCAGCGCAGAGAGCCCGACACGGGGCTTGATCTCATGGGGTGAGGTCATGACCTGAGCCGAAATCAAGAGTTGGATGCTTAACCACCTGAGCCACCCAGATGCCCCATTTATAGCATTCATACTTGCCAGAATGTGGAACCAACCAAGATGGATAAACAAACTGTGATACGTCCATACAACGTCATACTATCCAGGGCTAAAAAGAAGGGACTATCAAGCCATGAGAAGATACAGTTGAATCTTAAACGCATAGTCCTACGTGAAAGACGCCAGGTTGAAAAAGGTACTTACTATATGATTTTAGCAAACTAAGACTCTGGAAAGGGCAAAAGGACGGAAACGGTAAAAGGATCAGTGGTTGCCAGAGGTTATAGGGGAGAAAGGGAGGGATGCACAGGTGGAATTCAGGGGATTTTTTAGGGCATTAAAACCATTCTGTATGGTACTTTAATGATAGATAAATGACATTATGCATTTGTCAAACCCCATAGAACTGTACAAAACAAAGAGTGACCTCTAATAGGAAATGTGGATTTTAGTTTATAATAGTGTACCAATATTGATTCCGTAAGTGCAACAAACGTATCATACTATGGCAAGATATTAATAATAGTGGCTATTGTGGGCAGGTGGGTGGGGAGAGGGGGTACATAAGAAATCTCCATACTTGCTGCAAACCTAAAATCGCTCTAACAAATAAAGTCTATGAAAACAACGACAACCAAAACCTAAAGTAATACGTTAGGTTTTTTTGATGCTGTGATTATTATTTCAGCTATTTCTCCAATGCGGTCTGTTTCACTTGATTTTTTTTTTTTTTTTTTTGAGAGAGAGAAAGAAAGCAGGGGAGGGGCAAAGGGAGAGGGAGAGAGAGAGAATCTTAAGTAGTCTCCACGCCCAGCTTGGAGCCAGATGAGAGGCTGGACCTCAGGACCGTGAGATCACTACCTGAGCCGAAATCAAAAGCTGAGTCCTCAAAAGACGGAACCACCCGGGCACCCTGGTCTCTTTTATTTTTACTCATCAAGTGTGGAGTGCTCTTTGACTTATTTTTAAGCTGTAAATTTGTATGCACAAAACGTCATCCTTTTAGTGTAGCTAAATACTGTTTAGATATCATTCTTCTAGGGTGTAACAACTTTAATTCTAATTACGTATAGTTTTAAGTGTGCAGTATACAACTATGACGATATGACTTAGATACATAAAATATTTATAAAGAATGTGCAATCAGAAACTATGAAGCGGCTGTAATTGACTTCACCCTTTCACTTCTTGTCAGATTGAGAATTGTCCTTACTGATTGATGCAAAGTGATGTGCAATAATGTGTGATTGATTGGAGAGCATTTTGTAGGGAATGACATGATGAGTAACCGCCATCCCAATGGCAGCGGAGTGTTAGATAGGCTGACGGCATTGGTTAGCTCTGCTTCTCGCCTACCATGTTTCACCCTCACCACTCATGACAAGTATAATTCCACACACTGTATCGAATAAGTGGCTTAATCATTGCTTGTTGGGTAATAATGGCTAACATTTGAGGACTTGGAACGAGTTAGGCACTGACAGAGGGCTTGGCGTATATACACCATTTAATCTTAATCGTAGTCCTATGAGGTACTTGCTTTTCCTGTTCCCATTTTACAGATGACAAAACTAAGTCACGCAAGGTTAAGTAACTTGCCTAAGCTTTGAGAACCCAGTGAAGGACTGAACTGTGATTTGACCTTGGGCAGACCCTCTAGCGTGCATGCTGTTCTCTACACTCCTCTTAGCAATAGAAATTACAGATGCAGGTGCTAAAACCTTGACTTAAAAAATATGCAAACTTGCGGCACCTGGGTGGCTCTGTCTGTTCAGCCTCTGACTCTTGATTTCTGCTCAGGTCATGGTCTCAGGTCGTGAGACTGAGCCCCATGTTGGGCTCCATGCTGGGCATGGAACCTGCTTAAGATTCTCTCTCTCTCTCGCTTTCCCTCTGCCCCTCCCTCTGTTCTCACTGGCCCTCTCTCTCTGTCTTAAAAAATTATATGCAACCCAATTTGACTTCTCACTTTGGACAGCTGACGTTCAAAGTATTCCTCAAACCCTCACTTACCGACCCTGCTTGGTCTTGTGTCTGCACAGGTAGGCAGATGGCATTATTGGCCACTACCTGACTTGCTCAGGCTCAGCCCCTAGAGCACTTTGTCCTAAACTTGCTGGGTGACCCAGCACACTTGATTTAGGCTGCCTTTCTGCATCTCTGCGAACAGGCCTGGCCCGAGGGGAGCTACTTACATTACGGTGCTCCTGGAAGAAAAATGAGATCACCAGATATTTCTGAGAAGGGCCAAGGTGGACAGACAGACCCATGGGAATCATGAGTACAAGAAAATACAAAAGAAACCACTTATTTATTGGTCAAAGCTGGTTTTTCATTAATACTTTTAAAGACGATTCGCACGGAATTTTAGTTTTCCACGTGTATTCTCCGCAAACTGCTATATATTTTAAACTTTTTACAGATTGCTAGTTATATATCAAACAAACGTATCTGGCGGAGACCTTTTCACAAGACGGAAGAGATTGAAATTCTTTTTCGTGATAAATTGGAAGAAACTGCAAAACAACTGGGAACAAATACTGCCGCTTTTTTATTGTCTAAAGTTCGCAGAATTCAAAATGTAATCTTCTCACTGCTCCAGCGGCATACAAAACGTGCCGAAATGTGAAGGAGGTGGCCAGTATAAAAACGGATTAGAGATCCTATGAAATCAATGAACAGCGTAGTCTTTGTGCAATTATTTTCACTTTCCCTTCTTAAAACGTGTAATGAGGTAAAGTTATACATATCAACTTCCTGCAATTTACTTGAATTGAGTTATCTGAATTTTAAATGGCAAGAGAGATGCCGAACTGTAAAGATAGAAAGCTATTTTACAGAAGATGGCCATTACCATAAATTTTAAAACTTATGATCACAGACTCTTAAGAATGAGTTTGAAACCAAAGACGACAGGGATTTTTTTTTTCCTGTGGGTAAAGGGATGAGACCATTTTGAATATTAAAGAAAAGAGATGTGCAGAATGTTAAGTGAGAGGAAAGTGAGTTTATAGCCAGTTAGTGGGTACAAAATAGCTGCCTAATTCAAGGGTTTTTTCTATCTACTACCAAAGAGCTGTTCTACATTTGTCTGGACCATAACTTTGTATTAAGGGAATCATCCTTGGTGCTCCTCATACAAGAGCCCATGTTATTACACCTGATGTATTCTTCACTCATAAGGAATGTTCTATGAAGTTATCTGGGGAGATAGCAAAGCAAGGCTGCCTTGAGCATGATAACACACAGAAAGGAGAGCTGATTATTTGGTCCCCAAGTTGATGTTTGGAACAGCAAGGGAAGATTTATTTTATCGTGTATTCAGAAACATGCTAGGATTATAAAACAATGTGGACTTTGACCTCACATGACTCATTAGTTGTGAAACTGAATTCATATGGGTAGTAAAATTGAGACAGATTTTGATTGGTATAATCCTGAGAACAAACTGGAAAAGAAAAACAAAAAGACAGAAACTGTATAAAATAAGTAAAATTCTTAAAAAAAATAGAATAATGATGTTCACTATGGACAGAATTGTACAAGTACACGGAGCAAACAATTTTCTAGAAACTTACTATGGCTTATAAAGTTATGTGTAATTACGTATCATATTCATTTGTTCATATCTGTATGTACAATTCTCATTGGATTCGTGAATGAAATGGAATTAGGTGAAAACATGGGAATGGATGGACTGCACTTAGGAAAATGTCAAATGTGATTATCTGCTCACCTATGTTAGGACTGTGTCGTATTTGTGTACATCATCTATATTCTGATTACTCTAGATTGCTTTCTGAGAGAGCGATGTGATCCATTTTACTCCTATACAACAGAAAACTGGAAAAGTCAAAGTAGTGACTTGGCCCTGTTTACATGGTCAGTGCTTGAAATTCTCTGGTTGATTGAGTTGTAGTCAAAAAGCTGTCCCGGCAGCTGCCTGTCCTCTCCCTGGGTGCATAGAAGGAGCGTGAACATTTCTGAGCCACCCCAACCTACTGCACGCCCAAGTTCTCCATCATGGCCAACATTTTGGCTCAACAGACGTCAATTCCCGCCTTTTACAACCTGAATTTCCCGGCCTTTCACACGGCATATCAAAACACTCAAATTTGCTGTTATTTACCATTTGAATGTTGACAGCCGCTCAGTTCAGAGCATGTGGGCAGCCCGGCTCCTGCCGACAGAATGGCACTTATGTGGAAAATGTCAAGAGAAAGGACAGCTCACCCTGATGGAGTGGGCTGGCCTCTGGTTTCACCGGTCCCAGCTCTAAGCGACGACTCAAGACTTCCTCCCAGAGAAGCAAAATAGAGTCAGTTTTAGGGTCTCCCAAGCAATCATGTCCAGGAAGCAGTGAAAAGCATTAAATACGTCAACTCCATCATCACGTAATGTGAGAAATGGTAGAAGGAACCAATTTGTTTTTGCAAGACAAGCACCGGTGAAATAAATAAACCACCTCTCTCTTGTTTGCTTCTTCTTCTTTTTTTAAACTAAATTAGCACCTAATATACTATCTCCTGGTCTGTGTAAAATCACTTTTACCCACTTAAAAAACCGAGGGGATCCTATGGTACATTCTTACCTGTTTTGACATGATGTAAGGTTTTCACACAACTCTTGGGGAAATCCTAAAGTACGTGTCTACCCTGTATGACATGGTGTCTTATAAAATGATGTATTAAGCAAAACAACTCTACGATGGCTGACAATAGTCACAGTCTTCCTCATGTAAAAAAAAATGTGTGTGAAATCAGGAAAAGAAAAGTACTAGCAATGTTCTTCTGTGGTTTCAGCGCCTCTGGCAATTTGGCATACCTGAGTTGACTGTCACCTTTACTTTTCGCTCTTCCAAAATGTATTCTCACCGGGGTCTGTTGTGACATGTGCAATATTACCTTAATCTCCACATCTCTACTTCTAGCATGAAAACTTTGCTCTTCAAAGAGAAATAACTACGTTGTTATTGGAAACAAAATTACATTAGCTCCGAAAACTGAGCCCCACGAGCCTGCCCTGGTTTATCAACCTTGAAGAAAAATCAGATATCAGTCATTCTGATTTGGAGTAAGGTTGTTTTGGTAGAGAAAGAAGATCTCAAGACACTGACAGAGAAAAATGTGCTCCTTGTTAATATTCTCTCATATTGTGGAATAAGTTCTAAGAAAAACACAAAACATCGCTTCATGGATTTTAACAAATGTTCTAAGCTATCTGATGTGTCGCAATGCAGCTATCATGGTCGTGGTAAATTGGAAGGTACACATTAACTGAGTAACAATCAAATTATGACCAGAGAGGGGCGCCTGGGTGGCGCAGTCGGTTAAGCATCCGACTTCAGCCAGGTCACGATCTCGCGGTCCGTGAGTTCGAGCCCCGCGTCAGGCTCTGGGCTGATGGCTCGGAGCCTGGAGCCTGTTTCCGATTCTGTGTCTCCCTCTCTCTCTGCCCCTCCCCCGTTCATGCTCTGTCTCTCTCTGTCCCAAAAATAAATAAAAAACGTTGAAAAAAAAATTAAAAAAAAAAATTATGACCAGAGAGATTGCGTCGCATTTCTCTTTGTGTTCTCACGTCTCCATGTAACATCAAATATATAGCTGATTCTTATTAAATATTTGCTCAGTGATTGAAACTATTGCACTTCTCACCTCCAGATCTTTGCAGATGGCCGGGACCTCTTTGGGGTCCTCTTTCCTGATTTTTCAGTTTCCCATATGGCAAACTTCCATATAACCTTTGGAACAGCTCATCCAGCTTCTTCCCTAAATCCATTTCCTATATTATACTCTCTCTCTCTCTCTCTCTCTCTGTCTTTTGTCACTCAGGTATAGTCGACACACAATACAAGGTAGTCGACGCACTGCATTGCTTTCTGTTGTACAACATAGTGATTTGATAACTCTAGACGTTAGGCTATGTTCATCACAAGTGTAGATACCATCTGTCACCGTAGAATGTACACATCTATATTACTGCACCTTGATGGATCACAAATTTCTGTTTATCTTGGTGTTCCCTAGTATATTCTGAGGTCCTAGAAAACATGGGATGTCATCGGATTTTGCGTATTGAGTGCCTGACCCTGTGGCATAGAACACACTGAGTTTCTTGATTAATTCCAGGACCACTAGGATTCATTGAAAGCTCCATATTTGACTGTAAGCCAGACAGCATAGTGGGAAAACATTCGAGGTTGTAGCTATTCATAGTGACGTGTAACATGATAAAAAATGGAAAATTTCTCTGGGTAACAACTTTCCATCTCCCGAACAGGAACTTTTATCTTCGGTGGGTCCACTTCCTTCAGGCAGAAAGCGAAGAGTGTTCAGAGTTTAACATGTGATAACTAATGCAAGTCACTGGGGATTTCTGAATAAGTGGATTCTGCAGAAAGATTAAATACCACAGTTAGTGATCCAAGAACACAGATGTGTCTCCAGAAGTCCAGAATGACTGCCTTTTATCTTGGGTTCTCTGTGGTATGAAATAATTTTCTGAAAAACTTCTAACTCCCCCCAGACTTTGTCAAAATCAATTGTTTTGAATTAAAAAAAAAGGGAAACTGAAAATGTTCTCCATATTCCAAGAGAAAATCTATGCCACATGACATAACTTATTAATGTCTCACATTAACACTTCATAATATATTCATGTTTGCAAGTAAGATGTTTAATCATATGAATTCCTGTCTATGCAAGCTCTGTTTATCATGAGACTAAAATGGGAACCGCAATCACAAACAATGAGCTCATGCAACACTATTAATATAGCCATTTTATTATAATGTTATTTATTATTTATTGAGCTCTAGCCTCTGTTGAAGTTTAAAGTATGACATTAAACAGAAACAAAAACTTCAGCTAATATTCTAATCTCTTCATTCTCCTGTATTGAACCTCCCTACAATTAAACTTGACTTTGATAATTTACTGAGGGAAAAGAGTGAATCTGTGTCAGACTTGGTCGTGACGGTAGGCAAAGAGACTAGAATTATTTTCTCAGTGCCCCCCCCACCCCGCCTACACTCTTTATTTTTAATTTTTCTCTTATTGGGGGAGGGGAAGAATTTTCCTCTACTCTTCAAAAGTTCTTCTGGTTGGTCTAATCATTAAATTGACGTGAGACACATTAACAGGAGAAAATCCAATTTAACTTCATGCATGTGGCAATGCCACATACGTGAGAGGTTCAAAGACAAAAAGGTAAAGTGAGGCATATATGCCATCTGGAGCTAAGAGATGGGATACGGGCCTAGGACTTCAGAGGGGAGGAGGGCAATTTACAGGGCAGTAAGAAGAAGACTAGAAGCTGGGAAATGAGATGTTTGCCCTGCCATACAGATTGGTCACTCCGATAAAATGGATATCTGATAAAAAACTCTCATTCTGAGGAAGACCCCTGATTTAAATTTCTTCCAGGTAGTTGAGGAAGGAGCAAAAGTTTCTCTGGACCCTGCTGGATCTTGATTGCATTCAGCTCGAAATAGTCCACATACCCAAGTGGCACATTTTAGGGACACCTGTTCTGAACCCCTTCACTCTCAATGCCAGATACGAGTTCTGTAGCACGTGGAGTTTACACAATTTGGAGATCTTTCTTTAAGAAAAGGAATATTGTACCAGTCTGCTCCAGTCGCCATGAAAAAATACCGTAGATTGGGCGTTTAAACAACAGAAATTTATTGTCTCACCATCTGGAGGCTGGAAACTCAAGATTAAGGTGCCTCTAGAGTCGATTTCTGCTGAGACCTTTTTCTGGCTTGAAGATGGCCATCTCTTCTCTGTGTCCTCACAGGGTCGCTTCTGTGTGCGAGACGGGGAGAGAGAGAGAATCTTACTGAGAAAGGCCTGGTGATGTCTGTGGTTCAAAAAAGCAAACCTATCGGTAGAGGATGTAGCTGAATTTACGTCTTGTGCCCACTTATAGACCAGTTGTGACTCAAGGGGTTGGGACGCTCAGATTATCTCATCGACTACTGACAGAACAACGATGCTTAGGGTAGCAGTTTTATGTAAGAAAATGGCGGAAATGTATCATGCGTGGCAGTATCGTGTAGAGAGGAAGATGAATCATGAAAATAATAGTAAGGATGCTGTACAGATGATCATATAAATGTCCACCATACTTTTAAATTGATATTATAACAATATTTCACCTTTCCTTTTCCGTTTGAACTATTTTTCCTAGTACTTTTCTTGCTATATTACTTTAGATAAACGTATTTTAGATTCAAAATGTATTTTCAGACAAGCTTAAGTAAGAGCTCAGTGAAAGGATATTTTTAAAGGCATAAGAGGTTTCCTTGCCTGGTAAAGAATACGTATTCTAATAAGGTATTCATTAAAATAGTGACAGTGCAACGTATTCTAGTAAGATAGTCATTAAAATAGTGACAGGGCAACTTGCAAGTTATTTTATCCCATTGTGCAATCTCTATCTAATTTGTTTTCAAATTATTTTCTTTCAATTTTTCTGATTGGCTTGCGGGATAAAAGGGAATGTGATATAAATGCCTTGTTTTCCGGTACTAAAAAGAAAAGTTTTTATATGAGCATCTTATTATACCTTGTGTGTCTCACAGACGAAGAATGTCAACCTATACTAGGATCTTACAGAATTTGAAATCAATTTAATTTTTGTATTGAGTAGAATGTGACATTTACAAAACATATGGGTAAAATCCAAGTAAATTAAGACCCAACAACCCTGCCTTTATGTGCCCACATTTTCATCAACTTCATGTAGACATTTTTTTGTAACACATGTGAGACATCCATGTGTGTAACAAATTGTGCCACTTTGGAGAGCAACTTTCATTGACATAACATATTCTAAAACCTCATGGAAAGAACCTATAGGACAACTGGGAACTAGAATAGACCAACTGCTCTCAGAAAATGTCTGTTGTCCTTTGGTGGGTGAAAATCCGTCTACAACTGACCTTTACTTTTTCTCTTCTTTTTTTCTTAAAGGATGCTCCCCCCCCAAATGTACTATCATATTGTTTTTAAAATTAAGGTTTTAATTTTAATTCCATTATAGCTAACATATAGTGTTATATTAGTTTTTTGGTGTACAGTATAGTGATTTAGTAATTCTATACGTTACTCGGTGGTCATCACGGTAAGTGTACTCTTGAATCCTTGTCACCTATTGCACCCACCCCCCACCCACCTCCCCTCTGGTAACCATCAGTTTATTCTCTACAGTTAGGAATTTGTTTCCTGGTTTGTCTCTCTTTCCTCCCCCACCCCTACTCATTAGGCTTGTTTCTTAAATTCCACCTATGAGTGAAATCATATGCTATTTGTCTTTCTCTGACTGGCTTATTTCGCTTAGCATTATACTCTCTAGATCCATCCATGGCGGTGCAGATGGCAAGATCTCATGCTTTTTTATGGCTGAATAATATTCCATTGTATACATATATACCACATCTTCTTTATCCACTTTCCTATTGATGGACACTTGGGCTGCTTTCATAATTCGGCTATTGTAAATATTGTTGCAATAAACAGGGTGGTGCACGTATCCCTTTGAATTAGTGCTTTTGTATTTGGGAGGTAAGCACTCGGTAGTGCAATTACTGGATCATAGGGTAGTTCCATTTTAAAGTTTTTGAGGGAACTCCATACTGTTTGCCAGAAGGGACTGCACCAGTTTGCATTTCCATCAACGGCGCAAGAGGGCTCCTATTTCTTCACATCCTCCCCAGCACCTGTTGTTTTTGTGTTTTTGATTTTAGCCATTCTGACAGGTGTAAGTTCATATCTCATTATAGTTTTGATTTGCATTTGCCTGATGATGAGTGATTTTTGAGCATCTTTTCTTGTGTCTGTTGGTCATTTGCATGTATGCTTGGAGAAACGTCTGTTTATGTCTTCTGTCCAATTTTTAATCGTATTGTTTTTGGGGTGTTGAGTTTTACAATTTCTTCATATATTTTGGATACTAACACTTTCTCAGAGATGTCATGTGCAAAAAAACCCCAAAAACCAAAAACCAAAACAACAAACAACACCCTCCGTTGTGACTCAACTAAGGCACAAGTTATGGGTCAGTGGCATTTAACATGTTATTTTAAGAAAAATGAAGGTGATAAAAAGAAAGATTTGAATCCTTTTTAATGCAGTGGTGTACCCCCTGACCTGTAATAAAACAAACATCCCCTAGTCTTGTATTTTATAAAAAGTAACTGCTATATTTTCTGTGAAAGAACTAATCATGTGGTTGGTTGATGAAAAGAAATTATTTTAGTCAAGTAACGTAATGCCACGAGCAAGCATCAGCTTGTAGATTTTTAGGAAAGTTCATGCCAGTGAGATGTGAATTAAGGATTCTGTGAGATCACAAATGGCCACAAAATGTAAAAAGTCAATGTGATAGATGTAATCCTTGTTGGTGAGAGATTAGAACCTCATATAGGCTAGAGAGTATGGTGGTTAATTCTCATTGAGAAAGCAAAAAAAAAAAAATTTACAATTATAAGACTAGTTCCTAGGATACTGTAGTTTCTGTTTTACAGTGTTCCCAACTATTTAAAAAATAATATTACATTGGGAAATATTTAGACAGATATTAGAATAAAGGAAATACGGTAAAACTTTGGTTTGCAACCATCATTCATTCCAGAAACATGGTTGTAATCCAAAGCACTTGAATATCAAAGCGAATTTCTCCATAAGAAATAATGGAAACTGATGATTCGGTCCACAACCCAAAAATATTCATATGAAAATAATTACGATACTGTAATATAATACAAAATAATAAAGAAAATACAAAATATAAAGAAAGATAAATTAACCTGCACTTACCTTTGAAAATCTTCATGGCTGGTGTGAGAGAGAGGAGGTTTATTGTGTAGGACGGCTTTCACTATCACTAAATGAATCACTGCTATCTATTGGCTCAATGGAATCTTTTTCTTTTCATACAACATTAACAAAGAACCTATCCAATGACTCTTGCTTTTCCCTCCTTTTGAAGATTTCGTGGAAATGTGACATTTCATTGATGATCACCCACAATCCCACAGTGAGAGAGAGAGAGAGAGAGAGGGAGGGAGAGAGAGAGAGAACCATGAGCTCATTTGTGACCATGCAATGTTCAGCATCATGGACTACTCATATTGTAAGACATCTCTCATTTACCAAGTTAAAATTTATTAAAAATATTTGCTTGTCTTGCAGAACACTTCGCAGAACAAGTTACTTGGAATCCAAGGTTTTACTGTATTAGACTTTTCAACTGAATGTTTCTCTGATTTATTTCCTTTAATAGTCCCCACATGAATGTAATTGTTCTTTGCCTGACATCTCAAATTGATAATAATGAAATTCATTCACAGCTATGACTTTTCCTCTAAATAAAGCTTTGGCTTAGTTTCTGAAGTTTGATATTTAGTTCTAATTATAATCATTTTCTTTTTCTTTTTTTAATTTTTTAATGTTTATTTCTTTTTGAGAAGGGGGGGAGGTAGAGGAAGAGAGAGAGAGAGGGAGACACAGAATCTGAAGCAGGCTCCAGGCTCCGAGCTGTCAGCACAGAGCCAGATGCGGGGCTTGAATTCAAAAACTGTGCCAAAGTCCTGAGCCAAAGTCAGATGCTTAACTGACTGAGCCATCCAGGTGTCCCTAATTATAATCATTTTCAATGTTACAGTTTTGATTTTTTTTTCGTCAAACATTAAGACTCATATATCTTGTCACCGTATAATCCTAAGGGATTTATATGGTTAGATTTGCTTTATGTTTAAGCTTTGTCATTAATTTTTAATTTTGTAATACTATTCTTAGAAATATTGACCAGCACAAATTTTGCTTTTGCGTATTTATAGAGATTTTATTTGTAGCATAATACCATACTTTCCAAATATAACTTCTTTTTTTTCTTTAAAGCCTGGAAGAACTAGAATCTGCCCTCTATAATACGGGTTCAATTTTCTACACCATCAGTAATGTTATTTAAATCTTCCATCATAGGTATCAATTTTGTTATTTTCTGTCCCATCCTTCTTCATGTCTTCTATCTTCTTTTCAATCTACCCTGTCCTCTTTTTATGTCTGTGTGCTTGTATTTCTACCGTCTGTGGTTTTTTCATCTATAAAAGATCTAAAAATTTGTTTTGACCTTTATTTCTGGATTGTGTAGCAGATCATTTTCAAAGGTATACTTTTTTACGAGACTTCTGAATCCTGTTCCCTGTCTTTTACAAAATTCATTTGTAGATATCACATTCCTTTTTCCTCTCTGCTTATCCTCAAATGAAGCAAAATATGAAAAGGGTTAACTTGTAATTGGATTGCTCTGGATTCAGCCTCTGTCACTTATTTGATTGTAGATTTACAGCTAGATGACACATTGACATGTATGTATAGTTCATGGCCTAAGTCCCAGTTTGGGGTAAGAATTCATCCTCTTCAAGTCAGTTCTAATAGGTCAGCATTTCTTTCTAACCACCCCCACCCCCCCTCATTTGGAACATGGAAAGCTCTCATACCCACCCAATACTAGTGCCAAGTTTATTTTATTTTATTGTTTATTTTCACGTTGTTTTACCTGTGGAGGTAAGTTCTTACAGAATATACTGACCATAACCCTGTCTTCTCTTTATTTCCTATTCAGTTTTATACAATTAATAGTCTCTTTAAAGATGTAGGTCAGTTGGGGGGTTAGATGTGGAAAAGGCAGAAAGATGGTGAGGGATGAGTACGACACTCGTTTACATTCTGTATTTGAGGACAAAAAGGGCCGGTCATTTAGTTTTCCAATTCGTAGAATCCCTTATCAAGGAAACAAAGGTATGAGAATGCGTGAAGCGTTATTTTCATTTTTTTCCGTAAGTATCTGAGATATGTCATGAATGGCAACTGAAGGTCTTTCTTTTTCAGTCAATTTTGCATCTACCATAACTAATGTCAGTTCTCCCTAGATTTTGGCATTACACCTTGTGAAAGTCTGACTTTCTGTGCTGTTGTTTCTACTTTTTCTTGGAAGTTTCTGTGAGGATTTATGAGCATTCCTATTGGACTCTATGACTGTATGACTGGGATAGGGGAACCCTGCTTATCAGATGCCCTTCTGAACTACAAATTCTTATAGATTAACAACCAAAAAATAATGCATGGAAGAAAAGAATATTAAAGTAAGTGTTTGAACTCTGACCTCTTCTACTAATTTCTGGCATAACCATAGTGAGCCACTAACTACTTTGGCGGCTTCATTTCCTTATCTGTAAACTGGGAAGGTTAGAGTTCATGATTCTTAGATTTCGCTTATGTCTAAAACATGTAATTTGTTATCTTGTTTACATCATATATTATAGAGTCATATTTTCCAGACATAGGCAAACTGATATTAAGGCAAAGATAAAGAATTTATTGATTCTCATTTGCACTCAGAAACACCACTTCAGGCATCCAAGTTAGTAGCCAAAAGAGCTGGTCACTTTTCCTTACTCCAGTTCAGGCAAAGAAGAAATGGGACTGCTATGAGCCATTTAGACAGAGTTTTAATGGGCATTTTGCTTACAGAGGGAAAACATACATACACACACACACACACACACACACACACACATTTTATACAACTGATCTTTGAATAATGCAGGGATTAGTGGCATGAACCCCCACCCCCGCATAGTCGAAAAATCCCTACATAATCTTGGATTCCCCCCAAACTTAACTACCAATAGCCTTACTGTTGACCAGAAGCCTAACTGATAACAAACATCAATTAGCACATTATTTTTATGTTACATGCAATGTATATTGTGTTCTCACAGTAAAGTATGCTAGAGAAAAAATGTTATTAAGTAAATCATAAGGAAGAGAATATACATTTACAGAACCATGTTATATTTATGGGGAAAAAAGAAACAACGTATGAGTGGACCCATGCAGTTCAAACCCATTGCTGTTCAACTGTACATTATGTATATAATATATAAAATATATATTTATATATATACACATATATTTACATATATACATATTTATACTATTTATACATATTTATACACACACACATACATATATATATATATTTAATTCTTGTGCTTTTAAGGAAAGATTTTAACTTACTTAACTATTTTTTATGATACGAAAGATAGCACGATTCTCTCAAAATCCTGACATCCTTTTCTGTAAGTAGTTGTGCACCCTACTGGTCTTTGACAGACAATAGCATGTCTCTTTATCTTGGGAAGAGACAAGAACTAGATATCCGTGAAATGTTGCAGATACAATTATCTTCTCATCTCTTTGGATGGAAAACATCAACAATGTGGTTTTTAATTATTGTGTTTTTGAGGTTTTGTACAATTTATAAGAAGTTATTTATTTAGGGGCAGAAATACTTTCTTGCAAATAAACATCTATATTAATCAGAAATAATTTGCCTACTAATCATATTTAACTTCATGTTTATTTCTCAACTCATATACAGTCACTATATTTTCTCCTGGTCTGGAGCAAGCCTGAGAGCAAGCTTTCACCAAAAAGTGTTTGAAGTCTTCAAGAAAGTTGATACCTCTAGCTTTTTCTCTTGTGGCTTTTAGAGAGCAATTATCATTTTAAATCTGAAATAATTTTTATTATAAATAACAACGTTCTAACAAATTCAGGTGTCTTTCATTTTAAAGAATTTTCCCCTTTTGGATTAGTTAACATTTTCTCTACTTTCTTCAGATTTCAAGTTCCAAGTGCCAAATGAGTTTTATTTTCCTAAAAATTACAGAGTATATTTCTCTTTAAGTCAAGGTATGGCAAGCAGAAGAACACAATTTCTGAACTTATTTTTCTAGTAAATTTATGTAAATTTTGAGAGAAAAAAGGATACAAACCACTAATGGCACACACTGAGCTTGCGTTGTTTAGAAAAGTCAGAGAAGATTTATAAACTAAAAAAACATCTAAATCAGCCTAGTTTAGAAGGTCCTGGGCCAAAAATAAAAAAATTTAAGTAAGACTGTGCCCTGTTTGCTTAGGACAATGTTCTCAAAGTTTTCGTGGTGAGAAGGAATCTCACAATATTTGTCCATGTGCGCAGCTCATCATAAAGACCTTTTTATTATAACTGGGTCTCCGATATTTGTGGCCAGGAGCAGTTGCCACAATCTGAATACGGCCTAAAGAGACGAAAAAAAATATCACTGAGAGTTTTTGAATATGAGACTTACACACAATTAATCGATCATATCATAAGCACACTATACACATTTCCCAATTCATATCGAAAAGTCCTTAGCGGTCACAAAAATAGCAAATGGGTGAACAGATGACAGGTGTCAAAATTATTGTACAGAGCGAATCCAAGTTACCCAAACGGATGACTTCCCAGAGTTGGAACCACTCTTTTAGATAAATTAAACTTTCCTTTAAAGTTAAAAGTCTGTGCTTGAGCACCGGAGAAAAATACCCAGACCCTGGGAGTTATAAATGGTTGGAAGATCTCTAGGGACCACATTTTCATTAGCTCCCTTTTACGACTGCACTATCCAACTTAACATCTGACGCTCATCTTTAATAGTTTTTGTTTCTTTGTCATGATTAGGCATGATAGTATGGGGCTCTTCGAAGATTCTGAGCATTGTTAGTAATCAGTCAGTGGGTCGAATACTGAGCACTTTTCA
Source organism: Neofelis nebulosa (assembly GCF_028018385.1). Lineage (NCBI taxonomy): Eukaryota > Metazoa > Chordata > Mammalia > Carnivora > Felidae > Neofelis > Neofelis nebulosa. The sequence goes on from NC_080795.1 coordinate 10,981,249, forward strand.
TATTGTTTGCAATCTTCTCCAGGCTAATGTGGAATAGTTACCACTCCTTTGTCAGGTTCCAGAGAGCTCTGAGTTGGGAAGTGATTTGCCCAGGGACACAAGGTTAGTTCATGGTGAACATAAAATCAGTGTCTTTCTCTTTAAGAAGATAATTCTTTCCTTGCAAATACAAATTTCTCAGAGCTGAGGCCCAAACTTCTCATTCGAAGTAGGGGACAAGCAGGAACTAACTACAAGTCATTTTCCAGGGCACCACTTAAAAGCACACCCTCCATGTCAACCCAGCCTTTTTGGTTTCTTTCCTTCAAGAGTATTTTGTAACTTTGGTGAAAGTGCTTAGCAAATTATTTTTTTGTGCCTAAATTTAATCCCTTATTTGTTTATTCTTTGACATGAACCTTGACCTAGTCATTTCCCTAAAGCTGTGAGCACAATGGCTAGATTGTTGAAATAATTCGAATAATTACTGCGAACAGAGGTCCAAATGAGTTTATAGTTTTGATGACACCTCGCCAAAACCAAACAAACCTAAAGCAAACAAATAAACAAAAACAAAAGAAAGCCGACCAGAGTCCCACAATTTTCATTCCTGTTCACCTTCTTCATCAAGACTGGAACAGGACCAAATAGCTGAACTAATGGGAAGGGACATGGGAACGTTGGTACTACAAGTGTAATTCTGCTGGCCTCTACAAAATATGTTCCTTTGGACCCAAATCCTATTTCCATCCTTCTAGCAAGTATATAGTCAAGATTAATAACAAATGCAAAATATAAATCTGACATCCCCCTTAACATTTTTTTAAGTCTTTAGTCACATAAAATATATTAGACCGAAAAAATAATCACGGTATAATTGCACATTGGCGAAGTTTAATATGAGAGGTCGGGTGTAATAAGAAACTTTTATGTAACATTTTGGTGACTGGGTAAGTGAAGTACGAGTGTATAAAAAATATTTTTCTGCATTTTTCATCCATTTACTCACAAATGTTTGTGGAAATCCGACAACGTGCCAGGAACTGTTCAGAGAGAGAACTACCCTCTTGGAACGAATAGTGGAGGAATTGACACTCTACCTACCTACTTCCTTCTTTTCTTGCTCTCACCAATAGAACATTTATTCAACATTTTAACATACTATAAAACTCTCCCATCTTAAAACACACAAACACACACACACACACACACACACACACACACACACACACGCACACACACCCTCCCATAGCCTTCTCCAGCTACTCTTGTTGCCCCTCATAGCTATCTTCCCAAAAAAGTTGTTTTATTGGCTGTCATAAGTTTCTCATCTCCAACTTATTCTCCATTCCATTCCAGTGTGACTTCCACCCGTGTGGTTCCAACAGAGCAGATCTGACCAAAGCCTTCAGAGTTTCCCGTTAGTCCAAATTCAATGCAATAGTAAATTCTCATTGTGCTTGACTTCTCTGCTGGATTTCACACCTCTGACCACTTCCTCCTTTTTTTTAAATTAAAAAAAAAATTTTGCCGTTTATTTATTTTTGAGAGAAAGAGACAGAGCGTGAGTGGGAGAGGGGCAGAGGGAGAGGGAGACCCAGAATCGGAGGCAGGCTCCAGGCTCTGAGCTGTCAGCACAGACCTTGATGCGGGACTCAAACTCACGAGTGGTGAGATCATGACCTAAGCCGAAGTTGGACACTTAACCGACTGAGCCACCAGGGCGCCCCAACCACTTCTTCCTTCTTGAAAAACTCTTTCCCTGGTTTCTTTTCTTCCTCACCTTCCCATGGCTTCTTCTATGTAATGCTTGCAAGCTTGTCCTTTGTGACATGCCATTTAAATATTGGGGATCTGGGGGCGCCTGGATGGCTCAGTCGGTTAAGCGTCCAACTTCGGCTTAGGTCACGATCTCATGGTCCGTGAGTTCGAGCCCCGTGTCGGACTCCGTGCTGACAGCTTAGAGCCTGGAGCCTGCTTCGGATTCTGTGTCTCCCTCTCTCTCTCTCTGCTCCTCCCCCGTTCATGCTCTGTCTCTCTCTGTCTCAAAAATAAATAAACATTTTAAAAATACATAAATAAATATTGGGGATCCGAAGGTTTAATCTCGTACCTGTTTTGCATTTATCACCATATTTTCTGTCTTGGCAATCTTACATCATTTTCAATTACTCCCTATCTAGGATTATTTTTGACGTACATGAAACTGCACAGAATTACAGCGTACAATTTAATTTGACCTGTGCCCACACCTACGCAGCCGTCAACAGAATCAAGGCAGTAAATAGGTCCACCACCGCCAAAAGTTTCCAACACCACCTTTAAATCCCTTTGGAGAGCGCCTTTGTCTACCTGTTCCAGGCAACCACTGCTCTGCTCTCTGTCACTATAGATGCGTTGGGATGTTTGAGTATTATATAAATGGAAGCTTACAGCACGCATAATTCTTTTTGTCCAGCTTACTTGTTTTGTTGTGGCGTGCTGTTACTTTTTATTGTGAGTAGTCTTCTGTGTGGATATCCTGCAACTGGCTTATGAGTTCTTTGAGGATGGACAAGTTAGGTTGTGTTCAAGTTTGGGCTATTGCAAACGAAGCTGCTACAAAACATTTTTAGTAGTTCTGTATGAACATAAGCTTTCTTTCCTCTTGGGAAAATATCTAGGAATAGAATGGCCGGATGGTATGGTATGTACATGTTTGACTTTTTACTTATTTTAAATTTTACAAGCCTAAGTAGAGACATTCTCCTTTTCTTCTGTTTTTTTTTTTCCCACTTCTTTTGGATAAGTGGAATATTTTTATGATTCCACTTTATTTTGTTGTTGTTGCTGTTGGCTCACCAGCTAAAACTTTAAAAGAAAACAGTAGCTGCTTTACAGCTTAGGATTTTCATCTTTAACAGTCTGCCTTCAAGTGCAATCGTGCCCATCTCACATATAAAACGTTAATAGAGTACATTCCATTTCTCTCCTTCCAGTCTTCTATGCTATTGTCATTCACTTTATTTATACATGTGTTATAAACCACACAATGCTTTTTTAAAGCGTGTATCTTTTGAGGGGCACCTGGGTGGTTCAGTGGGTTGAGTGTCTGACTCTTGATTTTGGCTCAGGTCATGATCTTAGGGTCGTGGGATTGAGCGTCCGCTCAGCACAGAGCCTGCTTGAGATTCTCTCTCTGCCTTTCTTCCCAGCATGTGCACTCTTTCTCTCTAAAATAAAAAATGATAATAATAATAATAATAAAATTAAAATTAGAAAAGAATAAAAAAATAAGTTTATCTTTTAGAAAAACTAAGTAATACAAAAAATCTTAGGCATATACCCATGTAGTTGGCATCTCTGACTCTCTTCATCGCATTGTGTAGCTCTATTTTCCATCTGTTATCATTTTTCTTGTGCCTGAAAAACTTCCTGAATTTTTTCATATAAGGCGTTTCTGCTGGCGATAAAGTCTTTCAGTTTTTGTATATATGATAAAGTCGTGATTTTGCCTCTTTACTTTGGAAGACATTTTTGGTGTTCATAGAATTCTACATTTAAAAGTTTATTTTCTGGGGGTGTCTGGGTGGCTCAGTCAGTCAGGGCCACCGACTCTTGATTTCAACTCGGGTCGTGATCTCACGGTTTGTGAGTTTGAGCCCCATATCAGGCTCTGCACTAGAGCATGGAGGCTGCTTGAGACCCTCTCTCTCTCCCCCTTTCTCTTTTTGTCAAAGGAAATAAAGTTTAGAAAAAAAGTTTATTTTCTTCTAGTGTTTAAAAGATTTTGCTCCACTGTCTTCTTGCTTTTATTGTTTCCAGTGAGGAATCTGTTGTATGTGTTTTTCAGTATGTAGTATCTTTTCTTTCTCTGTCTGCTTTTAAGATTTTCTTTTTATTATTGCTGTTGACAATTTTGATTATGATGCATCATGGGGTAGTATTCTTCATCCTTTTTGTGCTTGGAGTCTTTTATGTTTATTGGACCAGTGAGTTAAAATTTTTTTATCAAATTTGGAAAAACTTGGCCATTATGTCTTCAATTTTTTTTTCTCTAGCCTTTCCTTTGGGGCACCAATTGCACATATATTACGATGCCTGGACATGTTTGATAGCTTGCTGATTCTCTTTCCATTTATTTGAATTCTCATTTCTGTCTGTGTTTCATTTTGAAATATCTTAAAACTATCTCTTCCAAGTTTAAGAATCTCTTATTCTTCCATGTCTAACTGGGCCTTAATCTTACCCAATGTATTTTGCATCTTACATATTATGGTTTTCACATCTGAAAATATAATGTACACCTTTGAAAAATCTCCTAAGTTTATACTTAACTTTTGAACAGATAGAATACAATAAAAATAATTGTTTTGATGTTCTTGCCAGCTAATTATAACATCTATGCCTGTTCTGAATTAATTCCGATCAGTTGAATTTGTTTCTCTTTATTGTGGGATGCATTTTCTTGTTGTCGTTGTTCTCTCTCTCTCTCTTTCTTTTTGCATGACTCATGATCTTTGATCAAATAACAGAATTTATAAATTTTATCTTGTTGGGCACTAGATATTGGATCCTTATAAACGGAGATTGAGCATTGTTCTGGATAAGTGGATTATCCAGCAAATTACTTGGAAATATCTTGGTAGTGTCGGTTATTGATTTTAGGATTTGTTAGGCAGGGCCCAAGCAGCACTTTGGGTGAGGCTAATTATTTTTCACCACCGATCCAAGAGATTTGTGAGTTCTCTACGTAATGCTTTATGAAAACCGATGTTTTCTCCAGACTTGCTGGTTGAAACAGACAGTATGTTTAGCCTTGCGTGAATGCTCAGTGCAGATCTCTACTCTCTAGAACTCTCTCATGTGAAGTCTATTTACACTGATCTCCCCTGGAGTTTTAGCTCTGTACCCCCAACCCAGACAGTCTGCTGGGGCTTTATCTCACTTCCCTCCACATGTACTTCAGCCTGAAAGATCCCTCAAGATAATAAGCAGATACAATCATAAGGCTCACATTGTTTTTACTTCCTGTCTCCCAAATATCTCTGGCCTTTGTTAACTGATACCCAGTTCTCGAAAATGATTGTTTTACTTATCTGGTCTGCTTTGTTTGTTTTAGATTGGAGCATATTCTAGTGTTATTACTCCTGACTTGCTTGGAAGTAGAAATTATCTATATATATAGTATAATTCCTAAACGGTAAGCCAGGTCTCCTTTCTCACTAATCACAATTGTAATCATCTTACATACCTGAATTTTTGTTTACTGTATGTCTTATTAAAATGTGAGTTTCCTGAGAACAGATACCTTGTTGATTCTGTTTCTCAGAAACATAGTAGGGGCACCTGGGTGGCTCAGTCGGTTAAGTGTCCGACTTCCACACGGGTCATCATCTCACTGTTCTTGGGTTCGAGCCCTGCGTCGGGCTCTGTGCTGACAGCTTGGAGCCTGGACCCTGCTTCAGATTCCGTGTTTTCATCTCTGTCTGTCCCTCCCCTGCTGGTGCTCTGTCTCTCTCTCAAAAATAAATAAACATTTAAAAAAAAGGAACATAGTAGATACTTTATCAGTATTTGTTAATTAAATACGTAAATTGGGTTTTTGTTTCTCTTCGTCATACATTGGTTACACTTGATAAAGCTACATATCATAAAGCATATCATAATCACCCAAAGTCCATAGTTTACATTAGGGTCACCCTTGGTGGTTTACAGCCTATAGGTTTGGACAAATGTATAATGACATATCTCTGCTATTGTAGTATCATACAGAGTAGTTTCACTCTCCTAAAAATCTCTGCACCCCTCCTATTCATCTTTCCCTCCCTTACCACTCTTGGCAACCGCTGTTCTTTTCACTATGTCCATAATTTGGCCTTTTGCAGAATGTTAATGTAAGATTCTAATCTTACAGTATATAGCCATTTCAGATTGACTTTTTTCACTAGTATTGTGCACTTAAATTTCCTCCCTGTCTTTTCACAGCTTGGTAGTCCATTTCTTTTTAGTGCTGAATAATATTCCATTGTCTGGATGTACTACAGTTTGTTTATCCATTCATCTACTGAAGGACATCTTGGTTGCATCCAAGCTCTGGCACTTGTGAGGCTATAAACATCCATGTGCAGGTTTTTGTGTGGATGTAAGTTTTCAACTTCTCTGGGTAAATACCAAAAAGCATAATTGCTAGATCATATGGTAAGGATATGTTTTGCTTTGTAAGAAACTGTCAAGCTGTCTTCCAAAGTGGCTGTGCCATTTTGCATTTTCACCAGCAGTGAACAAATGTTTCCTTTGCTCCACATCCTTGTCAGCATTTGGTGTTGTCAGTGTTCTAGATTTGGCCATTCTAAAAGCGTATAGTGGTGCCTCATGGTTGCTTTAATTTGCATTTCCCTCATGACATATGATGTGCAGCATCTTTTTATGTGATTACTTGCCCCTGGGAATTTTTCTTTTTTCCAAACATTTTTACATTTATTTATTTTTGAGAAAGAGAGAGAGAGAGAGAGAGACAGAGTGCAAGTGGGGGAGGGGCAGAGAGAGGGGGAATCTGAAGCAGGTTCCAGACTCCGAGCTGTCAGCACAGAGCCGGAGGCGGGGCTCGAACCCAAGAACCACAAGATCATGACCTGAGCCAAAATCGGACACTTAACCCACTGAGCCACCCAGGCACCCCTCCACTGTGTATCTTCTTTTATGAGGTGTTTGTTCAGGTCTTTAGCTCCTTCTTAATCAGGTTGTTTGTTTTCTAATTAAGTTTTAGGAGTTCTTTGTATATTTTGGAACACAGTTCTTTATAAGATGTGTTTTTGCCAATATTTCCTCCCAGTCTGTGACTGGTCTTCTTATTCTTTTGACGTTGTCCTTCACGGAGCAGAGGTTTCTTTTTTATTTTGTGCTTTGCTTTTGCTAAGGTGGCTGGGATCCGCCCTGGAACCCCTAATCGTGTCCCAGCCTTGGGCCCTTGTGGGGACCTGCAGTGGTTTCAGTAAATGGATACATACTTTCTGGCACTCTTATCCCAGAGAGGTGGCGTTTATATCCCTTCCCCTTAAATCCGGGCACACTTGGGACACTGAGACAGCAGAACTCAGTGGAGGTGATGCCTCATGACCTTTGAGGATGTCAAAAAGAGTGGCACCCACCTTTCCCATTGCTCTCTGAGACACTCATTTTTGGGATGCTGGACTGGCAAGTAAGTAAGGAGTCTGAATACCCTGAAGTCTACATGCTGTGAGGACACCCAGGCCAAACAACCACAAGAAAGCATTCCAGCTGACAGGTTCAGCTAAGGTTCTAGCTGAAACCAGCATCGCCCCTATGATATGTGAGTGAAGACACCCTAGAATATTCTCACACCCCGCCGTCAAGTCATACCTAGACCTAGGTTTGCAAGATCGGCCCCCTCGCATCACGAAGCACGGACAAGTCGTCCTCACGGTGCCTTGTTTGAATTCCTTACCCACAATATCCACCCTCATAACAAAATGGCTATTGTAAATAATTAATTTTAGGAGTAAATTGTTTTCCCTTAAGTAACTGGCATACAGTCTCAGTCCTTTTGCTGAGAGTGGAAACCACTCATGACCTCATGACTCTCTCATGCAATAGCTGGGATTGTGCCGTTCACGTGACTCACTTTGCAAAATTCCTATCTGTCTAGTTGGCTCCCAAATACCAATCCTTGTCAGGATTTCCTAACCTGGAAATTTCCGAAGTAAATTAGCTTATCCCTAGCGAAACATAATAGCGCAGGAAGTTCTCTCAGTAATTATAAAATGATCAAATCATGGTTATGTTGATACTTCAAGTTTTTACTGAATAATTTATGGTTTAACTGTTTCACGAACTTCTGTTCTGAAGATTGCTCTGACTGTGATCTATGGATATGGGTTTAAAAAGCAGCACAGTATGGGCCTTCTTATGTGAATAAGTACTGATGATCCTTTGATGACCATCAATGACTATTGTCCAATGAACAACTCGAACTGTCAGGCTCACAGTTCTGGCAAAATCCCCAGATCAAAGAGAGTCATTCCATGCTCCATGGCTACATGCCAGGTTGCTCTGCTGAGCGATTCCCTAGCTACCTATGGATGGGCCAGATTTCTGGTGCATCAAATGAAAATTTGAAAGGATTTCTTTTAGTCTTGCTTCTTGGGGTGAGCCCCATTTCAGGTCCAAAAAAAGCAGGTATTGAGGGCTGTCCAAATGTAATTTATGTTCAAGAGAGCTGCATTGTGATAAACATCTTTTTCATGCTGGAAATCTAGCTATTAGACCGATCCTTGTATTTGTTCCTCAGAGAAACAGTATACAAAGAAGCAATGTATAAAGGTAGATAATGGTATCATGAGTGAGTTCAGGTCTGGGAGTTACCTGGAGTAGTCAAGTCCTCTGAAAGTACAGCACTACTTTAAAAAGCGTGAGTTTAATGTAGAATGAGTTAGGGATTCCAAGAATACTAAAAGAGTGCTTTAAACACATTATGTCCTCCCCCCATCAATCGCCCAAAACTATACTCCAAGAAAGTTAAAGACCCAGGATTTCAACCCACTTGTCTAAATTGTAAGATTACTTTTAAGAAACATTTTCTTTGTATCAGGTTGTATCTTTTGAATTAGTTTATAAAATTAATTAATCCTGTGAAATATCAAAATTCCAAATGGGTTCTTAACAAGAAAAATAGTTGATGCAAACAGTTTAAAAGTCAGCATGACAGCTATTGTCATAAGATAAGAAGTAGATAAAAACTCAGTTGCTTCTGAATGCCTAGGAAGATCTGAGAATCGGAATCAAGACCAGAATTTTCTTAGTGATTATAAAATGAGCAAATGCATGCGGAATGTCAGCTTAAAAGGCAGTCTTATTAAATTTTGAGTATAGTTCCTGTGCTTTTTAAACTTCAGGGTTCGCGAACCATAAGAGGAGAAAATAGATAGAAGTCTGAACGTGAAAACAGTTAGCAAAATGTTCTGGATCTTGCAACCAAAAGAAATGCTCTGAATTGAGCTGTAGGCATAATGAATACAGATATTTGATTCCTGTTACTGAGAAATGTGTACTGAATCACAGCACCTTCCAAAACTCAGAAAATATTACTGTAACTTTTCTGAGAGTCAAGAATTCAGGACACAGAGAATATTATCTTGACTTGGAGATGTTTGCCAAACCCAAACAGCAACTGTCTATCAATATTCCGGGGGAAAAAATTGTTCGGTAATGTCCTGTGTAGTAACTACTGATTGAATTAGCAAAGCAAAAATGGGATTCCATTTGAGACCTCTATAAACTGTATTTGGAATACATTGTCACTTTATTTCAGTGTACAAAAATAATTTGCTATCTTTAGCTGCTTTTTTTTTTTAATTTTTTTTTTCAACGTTTTTTATTTATTTTTGGGACAGAGAGAGACATAGCATGAACGGGGGAGGGGCAGAGAGAGAGGGAGACACAGAATCGGAAACAGGCTCCAGGCTCTGAGCCATCAGCCCAGAGCCCGACGCGGGGCTCGAACTCACGGACCGCGAGATCGTGACCTGGCTGAAGTCGGACGCTTAACCGACTGCGCCACTCAGGCGCCCCTCTTTAGCTGCTTTGAGGTGACATCAGTTTGGAATCATCTGACCTCTTGGGTTATATTTTACTTTTCTGTCATGGAAGTTACAAAGAGAATTTACTGTCTTTTATTATTAAAACTTCAGTTCTGGTTCTGGTCATTGTATTTCCTAATTATGATGGGAGGATGGCTTCTTATCAAGGTAGTTCACTTATGAATAATGTTCTTTGTGTGGCTTCTGTGGCGGACTAGTGAGATTGCTTCTGACATCAGCCAGCAGTAAATTAGCTTCCAATCTGGCTGTGTTCTAGAAGACTGAAAGGTTTACTTTGTCAACATCCTTGCATTCAGATGAAAATCATTTCCTTTAGGTTTGATTTGCTTTTTACCTGAGGCACAGGACCCTCTCTAGAGTTCCTTCCTAACCTCCTTCTACTTGTCACTTAAGACAGGCTCGACTTTTCTTTACCCCAGGTTGTGAAATTTTTTTTGTTTCGTTTTGTTTGTTTGTTTGTTTGTTTGTTTGTTTAAAATCTATTCAAATGGATACTGGCTACTCATCTTCTTTTAACGAAAGTTACACTTGGCTTAGGGGGTCTGAGCGTGACCAAGTGCGCAAGAATTCCACAAAAGTAAATTCTTCTAGAGAATGACGAATGGCTAAATCAAAAGCATTGGGTTCTAAGTAGATACTAAAAGTTGAAAGATGAACACTATGGTGGTAGAAAGAAAAATAATCATTTCCTTAAGGATACCACAACTCAGGAGAAATAATTTTGGTGAAGTGTGATTTCTGCTGGTTTGTAACTTACTAGGAGATTTTCATGTCATGACTGCGACTGTTTTAAAGCATATATGCTAGAATTAAAATTCCCTACGTGGCATATGGATATTTGAGGTCTTATTTTAAATTGAGCTTTTAACTTCCTACCGATTAACTAAAACACATAACATGTTTATTTGAAGTACATCAGTAATGGAAGGTGAATTTTTTAAGGTGGGAAAATCATTCAGAAGAATTATTACTATCAGTAGCATTTTTGGTTTTTAATAGATTAGTTGTTTGCGTAACCAGTTGAAAAATTATGAGTATGAGATGTTATGATAAATCGGTTTCTGTAGTTTTTATCAAGGAGATCATGGCAAACATTGTTAATGAGTCCAGAAGAATTTCAGCTCATGTAAGGGAGGAGAAAGCAGCAACTACTAAAACCTTGACTCATCTTAAATAACACTGAAATTGTGTTGACTTTGTTTACAAGTACATCCCTTCCATTTCATGCATTCGTTTTCTTCAACAGTTAGCTTGCTTTAAATTTCTCAGAACTTCTCTTTGGTTGCAAATTCAGCACATGGTTATTTAGTGGAACACAATGGCTCAAGGTGAAACAAAGTTATCTATGTGTTTCCCAAAGAATGTCTTAAAAGCCATAATATATACATGGCAAAAAATAATGAATCCAAATGCATTCGAGTGGAGAACGTGTTCTCTCAGTTTAAAAGATGGCATTCTGCCAAACTGGATGCTTTGTTTTCATTAATGCAGCAGCTAAACAATCTGTCTCAGTGGATTTCCACCCTTGTTTTTGTGTGTGTTCTGTCACCATCGACACTAGCTCCCGGCACAGAGTTAAGAGTTCATTGCCGGGCAGTGCAAGCCAGCAGCAAGCTGGAGGAGACCCAGCTTGACAAGAAGGAAGGTAGCTTAGCTCAGGAGTGCTGGACCATGTAGAATCTGCAGTAACAGTCGCAAAAGAAGGCCCTGAGTTGGAAATAAAGTCGAAATAATAGTGGGGATCCAGGGAGGTCTCATCTGGAAGAGAATTCTGGGATACAGCTCCCACAATGTAGAGTAGATTTAAAGGGAGTATGGGGAGTGGGCCAGGATGGCCAAGGAATCCATCCAATGGATGGGAAGGTAGGGGGAATGGAGACAGTGTCCGACAGCTGAGAAATGAGCCGGCAAGTGACAAGTCACAGTCAATGAGCTGAAACGTCAAGCACGTTTCTTCCCTGAACTTCACTGAGCAAAATTTTCTCATTCTTGGGCAAATAATGAGTAAAAGACAGGTGAATCAAGAATCTCTGGGTATTCAAAGTACTTAGAATAAAGGGTCCATGAGAAATACAAAGGCAAGGGAGGGAAGTTCAGCTCAATGATGTAATAATAAGAAATGCTTTTTTATTATCTATTGGTGTTAGATGGTGTGCTAAGCCATCTACACATCTTCTCATTTAGTCTTTTTTTTTGTTTTAGAAATTCCATCATCCCCAGTTTATGATTGAATAAACCCAAATTCTGAGAAGTTAAAGAATTTACTCTTGATCATACAGCTAAGGAGCGGGTCAAGATTGAACCCAGATTTACTGACTGCTTGCTCTTGCCTAGCCCCTGTGCAATTAAGCAGAGGATATTAAGGTATTTTATATATTGGAAGACTGGCAAAATTGACCAATGGCCCTTCACCTGTTGTTGGTGGTGCACAGAATGGAGGAAAGGAGGGAGTTGGAAAGGGCTATGGCAGGTACAGCAGGAACATGAGGCCATAAACAGAATCTGAGAGGAAGCAGCATGGATAAAATTTGGAGTTCTGGCAGTTTCTCAGAACCGAGGAGACTGAGGATGACTTAAATGTGGGAATAAGGTAAGGATTATGCCATTTTTTATTGTGAAGAATGAGCCAAGGTAGTAGGTTTTGAAGTTGTGAGATTAGACTAAGGAAGAATCCCAATGGGCAAGACCTGAATTCAGTCCCAGAAATAGGCCAGTGACCCTAGTAGTGATGGAATGGACTAGCTGGAATGGGAATCTGAGTTCTCACTGGGTGCTCAGAAAATGTAGGGAGACAAAGAAGTCTGGGAGAGGTTGGAATGGGGGAGACAGAGGCCGACAAACATAATTCTACAATAACTCTTCTAAAAATGTGATACTTATAACCAGATACATAATGATCTCACAGGTTGGAAACATAAAATGAGATAATATAGATAAAATATAACTTGATAGTGCCCGGAGTATGATATGTGTCTAATAAATAGTAATTCTCTGATCTAGAAGTCAGTACACCTAAGCAAATAGTTGTTTAGTAATAGACTCAGAGTTTATTAGAATCGTAGTTTTGTACTCTAAAGTATATTGTCTTGTTAGAAATTGTTTCACGTATTTGTGTCAATAAAATAATGATAAATAAGAGGGCAGGGACTATGTATTATCTATATAGTTATATGTTGCACTATACCTATCTTTTATGTATAACTCACACACAGAGAGCAGTGTTTATCCTGCCCTACACCTACCTACACGCGCACACACACACACACACACACACACACACACACTTCTTGTTTGGATCAATATACTAATTCTATCTGAGATATTCCCAAGCTTTATTTTAGAGTCTTAAACACGGTCTGTTCAAAACCCTAAAAAGCACACTTTCATTTCAGTTTGGCTTTTCTCAAAAGTGTCATCTAATTTCCACAAGTACAGCCAGAAAGGTACAATGTACTTAATCGTACACTTAATTTTAAAAGCCTCCATCATGTTTTGAACAAATCTTTTAGAACTAAGGACTATCCTTATTCAGTTTTTGTCTGCGTTCTAAGAGTACAGGAATGGTAATAGTATAGAATCATCGAATTAGGATGTAGATAAGAAATTCTACCCAAAATGGACTATTATTTTCCCTTAAGTTGGCTATCATAAGAGAAGGAAAGGATTTTGTGGCTTATTATCAAAATACAGATATTATTTCCTCAAACAACAAGAAACTTTTTCTAACACATTTTCCTTCTTTTTAAAGACTTCAGCAGAGGGTAAAATAGTGCCTATAATAAAGTTCTGCGTTTGATAGAACATTTTAGAGTGTGGCCAGCATTAATGTACGTATAAATCTCTTGGTAAACATAGACACATTCAATTTTTGAGGCTGGATTTTTTATATAAATATAAATATTTTTATACTCTAGAGAAAGTTCGGGTTTCTGAAGAACTGCCTATTTTGTGATTTTCTTTTTCCTCCAGGTTAACTCTGATATCTTAAATTTTCAGGGAAGGCCTTGGTTATCACTGCTTCTTTTCCTACTTGCATTCATTCCCTTGGGGAACCCTTCTTGACAGTGCTTTCATGACCGATGGAATATAGCTGACTCCAAATTTTACCTAGCTGGGGCCAACGTCTCACTCTGATTACTGGGCCATCTGGCCCATAGGCTGCTTTACGGCCTTCCTAGCTCAGTATGTCACCACCAACTCTTCAGACCCATGGTGTGGTGTTCTCTCATCCCTCGCATAGACAGCGTCGAAAGAGCTGATCTCATCTTCTTAATTTCCATAGCGAATGTCCTCACATAAGCTAACACCGTCTCCTATCTTTTTTTTTTTTTTAATTTTTTTTTTTAACGTTTATTTATTTTTGAGACAGAGAGAGACAGAGCATGAACGGGGGAGGGGCAGAGAGAGAGGGAGACACAGAATCTGAAACAGGCTCCAGGCTCTGAGCCGTCAGCGCAGAGCCCGACGCGGGGCTCGAACTCCCGGACCGCGAGATCATGACCTGAGCCGAAGTCGGCCGCTTAACCGACTGCGCCACCCAGGCTCCCCACACCGTCTCCTATCTTAACTACTCCAACAGACTCAGACAAAATTGGAATGTACCCAGCACATTCCTCTTAAAATAGTTTTTGCTCCAATTCTTATTTCTTTATACTATTGAATTGCTCAAGGAGTTCGCCCTTTGGTTGTTACAGGTAACGTATAACTTGCATGTGTTTTATTCGTTGTTCTTGATACATAGATGGTCCCCCCTTGTGTTCCCTCCGTGCTCGTGCCTACCATGGTTTACCACAACTGCTGGTCGTGGTAGGTACAATAATGCCCTTGCTCCAAGATGACCGTGTCCTAATTGCCAAAATCTGTGAAAATGTTACTTTATATATCAAAAGGGATTTTGTGGAAGTAAGTTAAAGATCTTAAGATGAAAAGGGAATCCCTGATTATTCAGGTGGGTTCCATATAATCACAAGTGTCCTTACAAGTGGGAGACAAAAGCGTCAGAGTCAGAGAAAGAGATCTGATGATGGAAATGGGGGATGGGGAAAGAGAGAGAGAAAGAGCGATTTGAAGATACTAATGCTGTTTGTCTTGCGGATAGAGGAAGGGGCTTTGAGTCAGGAGTGCAGGCACACTGGAGAAGGTGGAAAAAGCAAGGAATGGGTTCTCCTCTTCTGGAAACTCCAAAAGAAACACAGCTTTTGTGGACATCTTGGTTTCAGCCCCATAAGGACCATTTTGGACTTTGAACTCCACAGAATTCAGTTGTGTTAATGTATAGTAATTCATTATAGCAGCTATAGAAAACTAATACATTTGTTCATTGGTCTCTTACTTTTACTAAACTCTAGGCTCCTAGAGGGCAAGGCCATGTAGATCTTATTATTACACCCATAATCCCTAGAAAGAACCTAACATGCTAAAGCATGGAATAAATGTGATGAAGAAGTAAATGTTTAATATTCCAAATGGGAATTAATAATCCCCATGCCTGTGTTGTTATTTTTATTGTGCCTTCTTGCCCATACAATCCCAAACCTCCTCCCTAGCAATACATTCCCAGCACTTCTTTCAATGTCTGGAGCACAAATCTATATCCTCCAGTAAGGTTTACCAGGCAAGTCATTTTCCAATTTGATTATTTTTATTGGCTCTTTTTACATTTTATTTGTTTATTTACAGAGTACGTTTCTTCTAGTTGTTTCCTGTTACATTGATCTCTTCGCGTAGATTATAATTTTTTCAAATCCCTTATTATCTACTTCGTGAAGCCACCTAGTATGCTTCTCGTTGTAACTCAGATTCCCAGTAAAGGTTTGTTTTATTTTTAAGGAATTGTTGAAGAAATGTCGAATTTCATTTTTGCTGTTATTTCTTTGTTGTTTTGACAGAATCTGTCCCTCGTTGTTCAGCGTGGCTCTTACATCTTGGGTTAGGTTCGTGACGTCATCTGGAGCATTTTCTTCTACTTTTCCTCTCTAAATTTTACACGGTGGGTATACAAACTGCCAGATTCCATTTAAAAATATTTTAACAGCCACATTAGCGAAGTGACAGATTTTTGGTAATTGTTTTGTTAAAATATTTGGTGGTTTTATATCAGATCCCCTTTATGACTGTGCGGAAACTAGAATTATTTTAGTGCAACTTTAACAATTACTACAGTTCGTAAAACACTTGGGGTTGGGGAAAGATACCAGGTAACTAGCCAAGCATAAAGCATCGAGTGTGCTATAAATATCAAAGGTGAATTTGTCATAAATCACTGGATTTAGAACATAAAATATCCTTGGGCATGAAGTATACATAAACTAACACGTTCTTGTAATACACATACACCATAGCAGTGCAGTAGCAAACTACGTTTAGAAAAGCCGGCCAGATTTTTCCCCCCAGTTATCAAGAACCAAATGTCCGCTTTTAACTATTGCGTCAAACCCTATCAGGAGAGAATAACATCCTAAATACAGATTCAGCTTTATGACGACCATATGAAGGAAACCATATATATGTAGTCGCAATTACAGAGTGTCTTCTGGGATATGCGGAATATAGAAGTCCACATTTATGCTGTCCACTGATTTATTATATCATCTTTATCCAATAACCTGAGAAATCAATTGCTAGTTTTGAACAAAAGATAGCAAAAAAAAAAAAAACAAAACAAAAAAACAAAACCTGGAAATTACTTAGGTTTCAATTAAGAGTTCTGTTTTTATTGGAGCATTGCAATAGGTCCAGGAAGAAATTTGTGAATTTATAGAATATAGTTTTGTTATGTGTGGAAAGACACCAGTTAAAAAATTAGAAACCATTGTGTAAAATCATGAATATTAAACAAAGAGCCAGATAGGATTTGCTTTCAGAGAGAAATTAAATTCTATACCAAAAAAAAGAGTTTGCAATTGTCTATTAAGACACTATTTACCAAACACCAAACAGAAAGAACACCTTGTTCAATATTGTTTAACTGCAAAGCATGTTTATAAAATTCCACCAAAAATATTGGGCGGGGGGGTAACTAATATATTATTAGAGCTCTAAAGCTAGAAATCTAATGATTAGACAGTCTCCAGAAATGAATATGAATCAAACACTTGTTGTTTCCTAAGCATGCGAATGACCTGAGGGGGACATTTGTGTCATAGGAGAATCTGAAAACTTAAAGCATCGAGTCCAAGTAGGTTTTTGTTTATTTGTTTGTTTATTAAAAGGGCAGAAGTATGGGGCGCCTGGGTGGCTCAGTCGGTTGAGCGTCCGACTTCAGCTCAGGTCACGATCTCGCGGTCCGTGAGTTCGAGCTCCGCGTCGGGCTCTGGGCTGATGGCTCGGAGCCTGGAGCCTGCTTCCGCTTCTGTGTCTCCCTCTCTCTCTGCCCCTCCCCCGTTCATGCTGTGTCTCTCTCTGTCTCAAAAATAAATAAACGTTAAAAAAAAAATTAAAAAAAAAAGAGCAGAAGTAGAGTTGAAGGTGTAAGAACGTGAGACTCCCATTTCATATTAGTGTTCCTTTGGTTTAGCCACTTGGAAGTATTTTGAGTGCATTATAACAGAGGAAAAGGGGAAGAAAAAAGCACAAATTGGGAGATGTAGCCACATGAAGACACAGAAGTGAGTATGTCTTCTGTATGGTGCACACTTGTATCCATTACTTACTATCTAAAATGACTGAATTGAAGGGGTGCCTGGGTGGCTCGGTCGGTTGAGCATTGGACTCTTGATTTCAGCTCAGGGCATGATCCCAGGATCATGGGACCAAGCCTCACATCGGTCTCCATGCTGAGCGTGGAGCCTGCTTAAAGATTCTATCTGTCTCTCCCTCTGCCCTTCTCCTCTGCTCACACTCTCTCTCTCTCTCTCTCTCTCTCTAAAATAAAAATATAATAATAATAATGAAATGACTGAATTGAAAGGAAAATACACATACCTCTTTAAGCTCAGCTTTAATGCATTCTCTTTAGATGCAATTAAACAAATAAAAGGATAAAAAAATACATGTGTAGGCTCTCTAATATGGTCATGTAAAAATCAGATAGGTATAATTTAGTTTGGTACCATTGTATTTCTTCTCTATTGTGGCTTCATGCTTGACCAAGAAAGTTGTTACTTTGTTAAGAAAATTAAAAATTCTTATGTAGGTCACTTGTGCCTTGGCATCTAGTGCTTAGGATACCCACTCCTTAGACAGAATATTCCAGAATCAACTTGACTTTCTAGCTCATTAATTGCTATTACGAACACAACTTTGGAAGTACTAAGAGCTATATTTTCTGGATGAAAGATAATCAGGTTTATATAACTTTATTACAGCTCTTTCACAGTGTCGTACAATAGTTTTTAGATATGAATCTACATTGCCACCGAGAAAAGATGGAAAATGAGTTTTTGTCTTCTGGCATGAAAGTCGTCTGGTGATAAAATAAATAGAAAAAGAATACTCACATCATTTCAAGCTATTTTATTTAAATGTCTAAATATTCTCACTAAATTTTCCTTAACTTAAAGGGACTGAACATTCAGTCTGCTCATAGGTATAATATAAGTTTGAAAATCATGGGGAATGTAGACATTTAACTTCTTTTTTGACATTATTATTTGTCACAAATACCTTCATCTTTATTATCCAATATCAATATATGATTGAAGAATATTATGGCTGCCTTTGGCTCAGATTATTTCATTGCCATTTTAAAAGTAAAGTGTTTCTCATAATACTTGCTCAGAAATCTCAGCATCCATACATGCCAGCCTCTTTTAAAGCAACTATTCCCATACGTTGTGCAAAGGCCAATAAATAAAATCAATCTTATCCTACCTTTGTTATGACTAAATCTCTTTTTTTGAAGTTAGGACAACAAATGTGAGAATGGACTTTCCTTATTCACCACTGAGCAGTTAAGGTATTTTTCAATCTCTGTTCATGATTTCCCATTTTCTTTATATGAGACTATGGATGTCCATCACGGGAAACAAAAAAAGAAAACCAAGCGATTGAACAGAACAAAATTCTTTCCATTCTCAAAGCTGTAATAAGAAATTTCTTGAAGCAGAAGATGGCTTGAAACTAATTACTGAAAGAGTTTCCCATATTCCCTAGAAAAACCAATACAATGGCTGCAACCAGCAGCCTCCAAAATGTCTCCCAGTGATTCCCATTTCCTAGTATTCAGGTGCTAGTGTGTTCACCTCCTGAGTGAGGGCTGTATCCAGTGAGTCACTTCCCATGGGTAGAATACAGCTCCCCAAGATTAGGTAATAAAAAAAAATATGATTTCTACCTTTTTCTTTCTATCTTTGTTTCTCTGTTTCTTTATGTTTCTCTTTCTCCATACTCAACCTTTCTGTGGGGGAAACAAGCTGTCATATGATACATCGTCCTATGTGGAGGCTTATTTCTGCAAGAACCAGTGTCTTCAACCAGTAGCCAGTGAGGAACTGAGACCTGCCAATAACCACATGAATAAGCTGGATTTGGGGTCTTTGGAAGTCCACTGCTGTATGAGTGGCTGGTAAGTGGATTCTCCCTAGTCGAACACTGGGATGACTGCAGCCCCAGAAACACCTAGGTTGCAGCCTTATAAATGCTCCTGAGTCAGAGGAATTCCTCAAGCTGGACTTGGGTTACTGGCTCATAAAAACTGTGAGACAGTAAATGCTTGTTGCTTTAAGCTGCTAAGGAAAGCTAGCTAATATAATGAGTATCGCTAAAACATAGGCTAGTAAAATTATTGAGCATCAGAAAAAACACGCCAAATGACTTAGGGAAATAAAAAATCAAATTGCCATGGATTTTTAACAGCAATACCTTATGATGATTAAAAAAAGGAAATATGACCAATGAATTTTATATCCAAGACATCAGGGAGTATTTTTCTTATGATCCTTTTCTGAGGAAACTTTTAGTGAATTAATTACCTTCAGACAACCAAAGTGATGAGCAAAGTGCTGACAGAAGAATTCATGCTGCAGGTTCACAATCTATGGCATAAAAATGTGCTGCTCTGATCTGGCTTTTCTAGAAGGGGTTCTTATCCATTCCCATATTGTAATACAGAACCTCTATCCAGATGATGATCTCGTGAGGACCTTCACACAGTATGTTGATAGCTTTGCCTTACACAAGTAGATTTGAGTTTGTTACTCAGTTTTCAAAAGTATGAGGTAAAATATAAAGAAAAGCAAGTGAACACAATTTAAAAAATTGAGATGTGATTTTCTATCCAAAGTGGAAAAATCTTCTGATTTATGGGGTATTGAGAAGAACACTCAGGAGGATCTTACCTCACTGGTAAGGAATACTATTCCAAACTGAGACTGTTTATTCCTACCCAACAAATCTTAATGTTAAGACTTCATAAGATCAAATTGTTTTCAAGTAACTTAACAGTGTCCCAAAACAAAACTCGAGGACACTTAACAGGTATACAAAAATGTTCAGCATCCAATAAGGTAAAATTCACAAATTTTGTCACTCAATCAAAGATTACCAGGCATGGGGCCCCTGGGTGGCTCAGTCGGTTGAGCACCTGACTTCGGCTCAGGTCATGATCTCACAGTCTGTGAGTACGAGCCCCGCGTCGGGCTCTGTGCTGACAGCTCAGAGCCTGAAGCCTGCTTCGGATTCTGTGCCTCCCTCTCTCTCTGCCCCTACCCTGCTCATGCTCCATCTCTCTCTCTCTCTGTCAAAAATAAATAAACTTAAAAAAAAATTTTTAATGAAAAAAATACAAAATAAAAAAATAAAAAAATAAATAGATAAATAAATAAATAAATACTACCAGGCATGAAGAGAATCGTGGAAAAAAAAAACCCCACACTGAGAAGCCAATCAACTGAAACTGACTCAGGACTGACCTAGTAGGTGTTAGAATTTACAGGTGAGGACATTAAAACAGTTATTGAAATAGTTAATTAGAAATTAATTAGAAGCATGGAAGACATTTATAAAGCTAGACTTTAAACCGCCAGGGAAGGAAACTACAGTGTATGAGATGGAAATACACTGATCAATATTAAGGTCCAATTGGACACTGCAGAACAAAAAAAAAATTAATGAACTTGAAGACATTGAAAAGGATTTCCAAAATGAAGCACAGAGAGAAAAGAAAATTGAGAAAATGAACAGAGCATCAGTGATCTGTTGGATACCTTCAAGCATGCTAATATATGTGTAACTGGAGTCCCTACATTGTTTTTGAAAAAAATAATGGCAAAAATTTCCAAATTTGATGAAATCAAATTTCATCAAAAGACTAATGAACCCCTAAGCACAAGACATGAAGAAAATTACACCAAGGTACACCAGGACAAAAATACTCAAAAGAAATGATAAAGAGAAAATCTTACAAGCAGGTGGACAAAAACTGCATTCCACGTAAAAAATAAAAATGAGAACAGATTTATTGGACACATTGCAAGTTAAAAGATACTGAAGAAACAACATTAGGGTATTAAAAGAAAAAAGAGGGGCGCCTGGGTGGCGCAGTCGGTTAAGCGTCCGACTTCAGCCAGGTCACGATCTCGCGGTCCGTGAGTTCGAGCCCCGCGTCAGGCTCCGGGCTGATGGCTCGGAGCCTGGAGCCTGTTTCCGATTCTGTGTCTCCCTCTCTCTCTGCCCCTCCCCCGTTCATGCTCTGTCTCTCTCTGTCCCAAAAAAAATAAATAAAAAACGTTGGAAAAAAAGAAAAAAAAAAAAAGAAAAAAGAAAAATATCCACACTGTCAACCTAGAATTCTACACCCAGCAAAAAATACCTTTCAAAAACGAAGGTAAAATAATGAAAGAATTTATCATTGGAAGACCAGCACTATAGAAATTCGGAAGAACTCCCACAACAGAAATAAGATAATATCCAATGGCAATACTGATCAAGACAAAGGAATAGAGAGCATTAAAAATGGTAACTGCCTAACATTATTTGCTTATCATTGAAAACTCTTTAGGGGCGCCTGGGTGACTCAGGCAGTTGAGCATCTAACTTCAGCTCGGGTCGTGGTCTTGCAGTTTGTGGGTTCGGGCTCTGCATCAGGCTCTGTGCTGACACCTCGAGCCTGGAGCCTGCTTCGGATTCTGTGTCTCCCTCTCTCTCTGCCCTCTCCCGCTCTCACTTTGTCTCTCTCTCTCTCTCTCAAAAATAAATAATAAGCATCAAACAAATTAAAAATAAACTCTTTAAAGTGAATTGATTCACTTATTGTGAATCCTAAAACAATCACTAAAATAAAAAGAAAGACCTGTTACTGATAAGCCAACAAAAGAATTAAAATAGAGTCTTCAGTGGTTAACTGTATGTGTCAGTATGGCTAGGCCCTGGAACCTAATATTTGGCTAAACATTATTCTTTTTTTTTTTTTTTTTTTTAAATTTTTTTAACGTTTATTTATTTTTGAGACAGAGAGAGACAGAGCATGAACAGGGGAGGGGCAGAGAGAGGGGGAGACACAGAATCTGAAACAGGCTCCAGGCTCTGAGCTGTCAGCACAGAGCCCGACGCGGGGCTCGAACTCACAGACCGTGAGATCATGACCTGAGCCGAAGTCGGCCGCCCAACCGACTGAGCCACCCAGGCGCCCCTGGCTAAACATTATTCTATAGATCTTCCTTTACTCATGATGGGATTACATCATGAAAACCCATCATATACTAAAAACACTGGAAGCCAAAAATGCACTTAATATACCTAACTCACCAAACATTATCGCTTCACCTTGCCTACCTTGAATGTGCTCACAGCATTTATGTTTAGCATACGGTTGGGGAGAATGGTCTAACGCAGTCTGTTTTATAATAAGGTGTTGAATAACCTATGGAATTTATTGACTGTTGTACTGAAAGTGAAAAACAGAATAGTTGTATGGGTACAGAATGGTTGCAGGTGTATCAGTCGTTTACTCTTGGGGGCAATCATGTGACTGGGGTTTTATACATTCATATGTAAAATATATGCATTCTTATATATCACTATATCTATTACATAATTATATTTATATACCATTATATAATATAGAATATGTAGAATATGTAATTAATTATATATTAATCCCCAAAGAAAGTGCAAAGAAGAAATGAGAAACAAAAAATACGCGGGAAAAACAGAAAGCAAAGTGCGAAATGATACATTAACCATACCATTAACCCACTAATGCAAATAGTTTCAATTCTCCCATTATAAGACAGAATTCTTAGATTAAAAAAAAAAAAAAGTAAGACTTAATGTTATGCTCCCTACAAGAAACACACTTTAATAATAAATTCACAAATAGGTTAAAAATAAAAGCATGGAAAAGATGTGTGAGGTGCTAAAATTAATTAAAAGAATAATGGAATGACTGTATTTAACAGACAGTGGACTTCAGAGCAAAGAATGTTAGCAAGGATAAAGAAGTTCGTATCATAAAGAAAAATGTGTCATTTGTGTGCTGAGTAACAGCGATTAAAAATATAGAAGCATGGGGCACCTGGGTGGCTCAGTTGGTTAAGCATCTGACTTCGGCTCAGGTCATGATCTCACGGTCCACGAGTTGGAGCTCCGTGTTGGGCTTTGTGCTGGCAGCTCAGAGCCTGGAGCCTGCTTCCAATTCTGTGTCTCCCTCTCTCTCTGCCCCTCCCCCACTCACACTCTATCCCTCTTTCTCTCAAAAACAAACATTAAAAATTTTAAATATATATGTATATATATATAAACGAACATAAGCATATATATATGTAAACAAAAGCTAATAGAAATGTAAACAGAAATAGATAAATGAATAATTATAGCAGAAATATCTCTGGAACTTTCCCAAATATATGGACCCAAGATAACACAGTTTCACACAATACATGCATTGAAGGGAAGTATCAAAACATATATGAAAAATATTTTGATTTGAATGAAAATGAAAACACAGGATAAATTTAAAGGAGTATTTTTGGGAAGATTTATCACATGAAATGCCTATATAAGAGAAGTAAAAGGTCTCAAAACATTGATTTAAACTTCCTTCCACCTTATGCAACTAAGAAAAGAAAAGTAAATTAAACCCAGTACACAGAACAAAGAAATAATAAAAATCACAGCCACAGTCAATAAGATAGAAAACAGAAAAACAGCAGAGAAAACCAAAGACATTCAAGGCTGCTTACTCGAGAATATCTACAAAATTGATAAACTTCTAGTCGGGAGGAAAAAAATAAAAAGAAACAAGACACAACTTATAAACATCAGGAATGAGAAAAGGATCATCCCTACAGTTTTTAGAGATAGTAAAAGGATAGCAAGGGAATACTACAAAAAATTCTATACCAATAAATTCAATCACAGATGAAATGGACAAATGCCTTGAAAGACATAAACTACTGAAGAAGAAATGGGTGAACTGAGCCACGTAGGGAATCCCTTGGGGTAGGTTTCTGGAGAGAGATGTTTCTCCCACAAAGAAAACAGACTTTGGAGGCTCTGTCAGGAAGCAATGCTGTCGCAGGGTTCCGTGTGGGGCAGGGGGTGACTTGGGGGTGGGAATGCGGTAGGGATACTGCAGTTATGGATCCAAGCACTTGAGACTGTAGGGTGGGAGGGGGTAGCTCAACAAGGCTGAATAGGGAACCCTCCACATGAGACAGAGAATAAGAAAGGAGCAGTCTCTTTCAAGGAAGAGCTCGTGAGGAAGAGTTTCAGAGAACATTTATATAACCAACTTAACCGCAAGACCAACCCAAGTCAACGTAAAACTCTTCTCTGTAACATAAGTGTAAACGTAAATATAAATCCCTGTGTCTGGGATATTTACAATAATGTAACTAATATTTCTGAGTGGTTATTCTTCACCGGGTGTCTAGTTAAGTGCTCTAGAGGCCTGGGATTTGATCATTCCTTCTGTTTGGAGGTAAGAAAAGGGACGTTTACTTAGCATAAATCAACTGTATGTTAAGGAACTCAAATTTAAATTAAAAAAGGAAAGGGAAGGAAAGTTCAGAGTGTCGGTAAATTTTCCTAAATCAGGAAGGGCCTGGATTCTAACCACTCAATCATGAAGATGATGATGGTAACAGAAACAAACAAACAAACAAAAAATCAATTTCAAATGTGCCAGAACTTTGTGTTCATTATCATGTTTAATCTTCATGTGACCTTATGAGAGAAGGTACTATTTTTCATCTTCATTTTACAGATAAGAAAACGGAAATACAGTATTTAAGAAACTATCCCATATCATAAATATTTGTCTACGATTTTCACTCTAGGGAGACTTGAAGAATGATCTGTTTGAACTGGTGTTTTGCACTAGCTTGAGGGATAAAGTACTTTTATCGTCAAGAGTGAAGTATTTAAATTATATATGTGTTTGTAGAAATTTTATACAAGTGATTTGCAAACAAATTGCCCAGACATAAAAAAAAAAAAATCAATGTGTTCCAATTAAACAGCAAGTTTGTTATTTATTTACATAGTCTTAGACTGAGGATTTCTACTGGAACCATTTGGGAAAGACACAGTACCACATGGGCAGAAGGGCAACTTCATTATTTGGAGTGACTTTGTTTTTTTACAAGAACAAAAAAGAAGATAGTATGCGGCATCTTTGGGAACATACAATATGGGAGGTACTTTAGGTACGTCATCAAGTCCAATAGTAAACTTTCAAGTGGTGTTATCATCCCAATTTTACAAATAAAGAAACTGAAGTTCAGGCAGATGCACTTTCTGATTGAAGTATACAGAAGTAGTGGGTAGAATCAGGATTTGCATTCGGGTTGGTCTGACACCATCGTTAGGTTTGAAGGACACCATCGTTAGGTTTGAACGAAACCACCGTGCTTTCCAGACAAACGTTTTGCTCCATAATGTAGGGTTTTCCTTCAAAAGGAATAATCCATTGAAGCAAGTTTAAGAAGAAGGGATGGGTTACTTTAAAAGCAAAGAAAGAAGCGTACCGTGGTCACGGAGGACTTTATAATTCTTAATCAATCATGAAGAAAAGCATTCCTAAGGGCATATGAACACTGAGAGTTTGTCCCACAAAACCCTGAGAGATTGGTTTGAACCAACGGATCAAAATCAAATAAAGAAGCATGAGCACAGTACTCTTAATGTTTTACACATTTGCTCTATAGTTGAGGTTGTTTGAGTTATTTATTTATGCTTGAATAAATGAAATATATTTATATAACATGAAAAGAAAAAAGTAATAAATAACACTTTCTTCATTGCTGAAGGAATATCCTAAATCATGTGGTTATGACTGTGGGATCAGAATTGTGCATGGTTTTTATCCTTAGTTTTTCCATCCGTGGCCATACATCCAAGCTGCTAAAATTTGGAAAAAGCACGCAGTCACCAAGTAGCAGCAAATTGGAAAAATGAGAGTCTGGGAAAAAGTTGTAAGTCCCACACAGACTTGCCACAATTTCAGTGATGGAAATAGTGCTGTGGTCATATGGCAGAAATCCAGGTGCTGTTAAACATGGGTCAAGATAAGAAAATGGAATGTCTTCAGATTTCAGGGTTTTGGAGACAAAATTTATAACATTTCACTTGTTCATTTTCTATGCGTCCCACAAACCTTCACTGAAGCAGGAAAATTCCATCTATTTATTCTCACATTCATTTTAAAAGTAGCCAGGTGTATTATTCACCTCTTTCAGTTAAAATAGCATAAATACATCTATTTAATTAGTAATTCAATAGTTTCAGATGAAGGCATTTGACACACATTTCCACCAAAGATAACTTAGAGCGTAAGCTCAGGATGATAAAGAAAATATGAAATAAGGAAGGGGCCTTACTTATCTTCTGTGTTTTTTTTAATTCTTAAAAAATGCTTATTTAGTTTTGAGAGAGAGAGACAGAGAGCAAACGAGGGAGGGGCAGAGAGAGAGAGGGAGACACAGAATCAGAAACATGTTCCAGGCTCTGCAATATCAGAGCAGAGCCCGACATGGGGCTCGAACTCATGAACCACAAGATCATGACCTGAGCCAAAGTCAGACACCCAACCGACTGAGCCACCCAGGCGCCCCTCTTATCTTCTGCTTTTGATGCACAGGTCAAATTGTTTTTCTCCTCTACCAGTTAAAAATACAATACAGAAGAAGGGGAAAAAACTATAAAATGTTCATTAGCAAAAATACTTTGGAAGATAGTAAAAATTAATTACTAATTTAAGAAAAACAAATGTAGATTTTAGTAAGCAGTTTTACTTTTGACTAGTGCAAACTAAACATATTCCAAACGTGCAAACTAAACATATTCCAAACATCTTCTGATATTTAAAAAAAATGTATACATCTGTATGCTTGTGGTCAGTTTTCAAGATAACACCTTAAGATGATATTCTGGCATCACAATACATAAGCATTAATGTTATCTGTAATGGCGACTTAAATTGTTTTCCTCTGAGAAGTCTTCAAAGAAACTTTATGTATCTTTACTTTTTTTTGCATTTTATTTCAAAAATCTTCACTGAGTTTTATACTTTCTTGGCGACTTCCAACACTTTATTTTTCTCAAGTGATTCTATAACTTCAGAAAGGATACAAGTTCCAATCTCTTACAAAATGGCCTTTGTTGTAAAAAATGTCCTCATTTCCTTCTGCAGAAAAGATACACTAAAAATAAACCTAGCTTTCTTGTTGCCTGGCCATTCTCTTTACTGTCTCTTTTCCTTTCTCCTGGTGATCGGTAGCCAGAGAAGCAGGTTCTTTCACTGTCTTTGAAAATTGTTTTCATTCTTTACAGGGCTGTACTGAGAGCTGACAGTTTTTCCATTTAAATATTAAATATTGCCTTTTCAATGTTCAGAAGGTTTTTTTTGCAAGCCCAGCCACTTGGCTGTATTTGTCAAAGGATTGAAAAATAAATTAATTAAAATAAGCTCGGAGTTAAAGGCCCACGTTCTTAGCACTAAATTATAGTGGTTACTATTGAACGTGGCAAATACACGAGTTCACTCAGTAGCTGTTACAACACCCTTCTCCCCACCTTCCTCTGTGTTGGGAGCTGGAAAATGTCATACTGAAAGCCCAGCCTCCTTTGGAGGCACCGGGGATATGAAGTGAATAAAGAAATTGTATACTTGAGAGGCAACCAGAGATTGGCCACTAAAGAGAGTGTGGTGAAAGCCATGGAGAAGGGTGTGCGTGGAGAGCCCCAGGGACACACAGGAGCATTTACCGTGTACCACTCATTTCACATCCACATGAAATCTCTAGACGTAAAGCTGATAGGAGCACAGTAACCGATGGCCATGACCAAATACAAACCATGTCATGGCGGCCTGGGTTTAGGAGGAAGTGGAGAAACTGCTCCCATTTCCTATGATTGAACCTTTTATCTGGAGAGGCTGGTTCTAAGATGGCACCAGAACTCACTTTGAAACAAGATACCAAATTCATCACCTTTCTTCAATATTCAGCATTGTGTTTCTATTTTTTCAGCTTCCTGAGCTTCCTGAGTAATTTCCTGTCTGATCTCTTGGATTCTAGTCTCTCCTTCTGGCCCCACCGCTATCTCACGTCATTCCTACTTTTTCTAATGATCTTCTCGAATACCTGAAACGCTGTGCATTGCCTGTGGTAGAATGGATTATTGTTCCCTCTTCATCATTCCTCCAGTCTGCCCTGGAATTCTGTAGTACCTTCCACTATGGACTTGGCCATGTGACTCATTTTACAAATGGAATGGGGCAGAAGTGAGAGCGTGCCAGCAAGTTCCAAGCCAAAGCCTACGAGGCATCCCACGTGTCCCCTTGAGGTCTTATGTGCCTGTGATCTGCCAGGAGAAATGCATGCCCCTGGTAGCCACTGCACCTGCAGGCTGAGCCCTAGAATGATGACAGGTCGAGCACACCGGATCCTGAGCTGGAAGCCTGGAGTCCAGCCTGACTCAACCAACCCCCATCAAAGTCAGGGAAACACAGTTTACCTGCAGCCTTGTGTGCGTGAAAGTCAAGGTTTGCTTTTGCAAATCCCTGAGAATCCGAGGTTGTTCACTACAGGAAAAATTGGTTAATATGTTGCTTGCAGAATAATGTATAAACTCTCAGATTTTGCCCTTCGAGTTCAAGAAGCCTTTTGCTTCTTGGTCTAACTTCTGGCTACCACACGAGTTGCCGGTTGGTTCACACTATCACAAGGGTGCATTTGCTGTGCTACTATGGGGCCCGGTTCTTTGTCACACTGTATTTCTTTCAAAGCTGAACTCTAACCCTTCCTCCACAAAGGCGTCTCACTGACCGGATATTGATGGTCTGAGCTTCAGGCTACATGTTCTCTCTACGACTCTCAAAGTCTCTACAAGTTATGCTGCATTTCTACCAGTCTCTTCTATTGCCGTGGAACTTTCTATGTTAAAACGTGAAAGTGTGAGACGGAAGAGGGTTTCTGATGCGGTAGTGAGTGTGGGCATGGCCTGGTACAGCGTTTACCAGCCATGGGATCCTTTGGCCAGTAAGCTATTTTTTTTTTGAACCTTTATTTATCGGGTTTAAATTGGGGATAGAAATCCCTAACTGTGAAAACGGGTTGTAGAGAATAAATGTGATAATTTATGTCAAACTTCAAGCACAATGTCAATCGTGTATGGGGAATAGTAGAAACTGTTAGTGAATATTATTATTTTTGTGATTGCTGAAAGTCCTTAAAGGAAAGAACCATATTTGTAACTGAAGAACCCTGCCACTTACTACAAAGTGAGTGGAATATTCCCTACCCTACGAGATTTCTGCTATTCAGAAAGTTAATTTATTGCATGAACTAGGCATCAAAAATGTTTTTTGGTGATGATAGTAATAATCTAAATACTTAATTCTGCCCATCCTTAAGTATATCCATCAAGAGTTGATGGTAGCTTAGACTAGAGTGGCAATTGTACAAATTGTTAAAAGTGGCCAGATTGGATGGATTGGAATCAGTAAAGAAACAAGTCAGGCTTCCAGACTTTTATCCTTTGCCACTATATGAAATGATGGTACTATTTACTGGGAAAGAAAATAATGGGGGGGGAAGCAATTTGGGGAGGGCTAAGATCAAAATATTCATTGTGACAGCATGAAATGTCTACAAGAAATACAAATAGAGTGTCAAATGTTTGCCATCAAGCATAAATACGGAATTCAGGGGCTGAAAATGATTAAATAGAAAGGGACATATGCAGAGGTGAATTGAGATGAAATGCAGATGCAGGGTGGGGGATGATTAGGTAGCGGTAGAGAAGGTAAATTTATTGCTGGAGGAGAGAGAGGGATAACGGCAGGAGCAAAGTGCTTGAGTAGATTAGGAGTCCCGTACATAAACGGAGGGGTTACATGAGATACGTCCAGGACCTGTATACCCGCTGAACTCAGAAGCAAGGCAGATGCAGAAACAATGGCAAATTTGGTATTACTTAGACCTCTTCTAATTACATATGTTTCCTCAGTTAAAAAGAGAAGATAATGACTATATGGAAGAAAGGGTGATGAGTATACACAGAGGGAGGAGACCTCAAGAAAGAGGCATGTGTCACAGGGGAGAGTCAGCTGATTAGGGAACTGTAGTTAAGACAGCAGAGACGTACTAAGGACTTGCTTGAACTCTGTAGTCACAAATTAAGATGAAACCGGGCAGCAGAGTTGTGTGTTTTTCCCTAGCAACATTTTGGGAGAAGGAAAGGGGCACAGGAGTCGAGCGTAGTTTGAGGGAGACTGTACAGCTAGAAGGGTAAAATTACTCTCAGTCAGGAACATGTCAAGGAACCCAAAGACTGGATTGTCAGATGGGTTTTCTGCGATACAGAAGTCATCCTGAACGATGACTCCAGTAACAGTGGAGACAAAAACAGAGCCAGGTGGTGAAAGACTCAGTGCAGACAGGTTTGCTCCGTATCTTTTCTTTTTTTTACCCACCCCCCACTCTTCCCATTTGGTTTTGGTGAGGAATGGGTTTGGAATTTTCCACCTTTATGTTCTCAAGTCCATTCTTTTTTTTTTTTTTTTTTTTTTAAGCTTATTCACTTTTGAGAAAGAGAGAGAGACAGAGTGTGAGCGGGGGTGGGGCAGAGAGAGAGACACACACAGAATCCGAAGGAGGCTCCAGGGTCCAAGCTGTCAGCACACAGCCGGATGTGGGGCTTGAACTCAGGAACCACAAGATCATGACCTGAGCCGAAGTCGGATGCTTAACCGACTGAGCCACCCAGGCGTCCCTCAAGTAAACTCTTAAAAATAAAACACTGCCTTATGAATACCTGAGACCAGCACTGGAGTGAGGCATTTCCCTGGTTTTGATTTTTTTTTAATGTTTATTTATTTACAGAGTAGAGCACACACCTATGCACACAGATGAGCAGGTAAGGTGCAGAGAGGGAGACAGAGAATCCCAAGCAGGCTCCATGCTGTCAGTGCAGAGCCTGATGGGCTCGATCCCATAAACTGTGAGATCGTGACCTGAGCTGAAACCAAGAATCTGACGCTTAACCAACTGACCCAGCCAGGCGCCCCTCGTTTTGATTTTTTTTAAAGCACTTTTGATATCAGAGTCAATCAAATTAACTATAAAACAATTTAATGGAAACACATCAACTCGCATACTATCAAAGTCATATCGATTTTATTATGAAAGCTTATGGCATCAAAAGGAGATTGTAATCAAACAGGCAAAAAGACAATAAATATTTTACGGAAATTATTTTGTCTTGTATGATCCTCAATATTTATTTTTCATGTGCATATGTTGGATGCTCCACCCCAATTAGGACTTGGATTCCAGGATGACACAATTGCATATTGTACTTCTTTATCCTCAAAGATCGAGCACAGACTTTAAAAAAAAAAAAAAACTTTTATTTAAAAATAATTTGGCACTTACAGAAAATGTACAAAAAGTCAACGTAGTACAAAAATGCAAAAATATAAACAGAACACAGAACTCCCATATACCTTTGACTCAAAGTCAACTTGTGTCCAAAATATAATTAACAACTTACTCCTTTTGCTGCATCGTGTATGTGTTTTATTTTCTGAATCAATTGAAAATGAGTTGCATATACTTTAAAGGCTTCAATGCTTTAAGTCTAAGAATAGAGAGATTCTGTTAGCTGACCCTAGTAGAATGGTTAATTTGAAGGGCTAGTATCCAAAACTATAACTATATAGCTAGTATCCAAGCTATAAAGAGCTCATCAAACTCCACACCCAAAAAACAAATAACCCAGTGAAGAAATGGGCAGAAAACATGAATAGACACTTCTCTAAAGAAGACATCTGGATGGCCAACAGGCACATGAAAAGATGTTCAATGTCGCTCCTTATCAGGGAAATACAAATCAAAACCACACTCATATATCACCTCATGCCAGTCAGAGTGGCCAAAATGAAGAAATCAGGAGACTATAGATGCTGGAGAGGATGTGGAGAAACGGGAACCCTCTTGCACTGTTGGTGGGAATGCAAAGTGGTGCAGCCGCTCTGGAAAGCAGTGTGGAGGTTCCTCAGAAAATTAAAAATAGACCTACCCTATGACCCAGCAGTTGCACTGCTAGGAATTTACCCAAGGGATACAGGAGTACTGATGCATAGGGGCACTTGTACCCCAATGTTTATAGCAGCACTCTCAACAATAGCCAAATTATGGAAAGAGCCTAAATGTCCATCAACTGATGAATGGATAAAGAAATTGTGGTTTATATACACAATGGAATACTACGTGGCAATGAGAAAAAATGAAATATGGCCTTTTGTAGCAACGTGGATGGAACTGGAGAGTGTGATGCTAAGTGAAATAAGCCATACAGAGAAAGACAGATGCCATATGGTTTCACTCTTATGTGGATCCTGAGAAACGTAACAGAAACCCATGGGGGAGGGGAAGGAAAAAAAAAAAGAGGTTAGAGTGGGAGAGAGCCAAAGCATAAGAGACTGTTAAAAACTGAGAACAAACTGAGGGTTGATGGGGGGTGGGAGGGAGGGCAGGGTGGGTGATGGGTATTGAGGAGGGCACCTTTTGGGATGAGCACTGGGTGTTGTATGGAAACCAATTTGACAGTAAATTTCATATATTAAAAAAAAAAAGAATGGTTAATTTGATAGGACATTTCTGTATATTCTACTGTTTGTACCCCAATTTTGCCAATTGCCCCAACAATGTGCATAATGGTATATTTTTTCCCTCTTTACACACAGTCCATTTTAGGATCAGTTATTGC
Organism: Neofelis nebulosa; assembly: GCF_028018385.1. Classification (NCBI taxonomy): domain Eukaryota; kingdom Metazoa; phylum Chordata; class Mammalia; order Carnivora; family Felidae; genus Neofelis; species Neofelis nebulosa. Next base: position 11,013,981 of record NC_080795.1, read on the forward strand.
ATTTAGTTACTGTGTTTCTTCAGGGCCCTTTAATCTGGAATATTTCCACTGTGCCTCTCTTTTTTTTCTTCAACATTAACATTTTTGAAGAATAAACTTGCTTTTCTTTTAAACAAACCATTTTTCGTTTTGATTTTGTCAACGTTGTCTTATGATCATGCCTGGTATGATGCCTAAGTGATGTTGTGCCTGTCTCAGCATTATCACATCTGGAGGCATATGATGTCCATCTGTCTCTCATTGGTGATGTTAATTTTGATCACTCAGCCAATATGTTGTCCAATCTCTGCACCATATTATTACCAATCAGCAATCTGTGGGGAGATTCTTTATGACTATGTAAATATCCTGCTCCTCATATAAATTTCCTCTTACATTGATTATCCCTTGCTAATTCTTGCTTGATCCAATTTTTACTATGATGGATACAAAATCATGATCTTTTAAGTTTACCCTTCCTTCCACATTTAGCTTTTGACTCTCCCTCCTATCAATATTTGTCTATCATCTATCTATGTATCTATCTATCTATCTATCTATCCATCATCTATTCATCAATAATCTGGTACTGGTATGAACTGATAGATTCTTCTTTCTTCCAATGGTTTAACATTCTTTATTGTTCTTAATTATTTTGGTGTTCAAATTTTCCTGTATTTGGGCAGTGGGAGCCCCTCACCCTGGCTCCTATGTCTTTGTCATATCCCCCTACCCTTGTTTAAGCACTTCTTTACTTTCTGACATCAAAAGATGTCTTTTGCCCAGCCTTGGGATTACCCATTGATTTGCAGAGCCTAGTTCCTTTTAGTGGGGACGGTATTAGACACATGGTCTGCATGTTTGATATAACACATGCCTTTGTATATATAAAACATCATGTCTTTTAGTGATAATGATATTAATTACAATTCCTATTTAAATACGTGCTTACATATCAGTTTATTTGAAGATATTCTGCATACACCTTTTTTTTTTTTGTATGAGATTAGATACCGATTTTCATATGGTCCAAGTTGGAAAATGTATTTGAAAGAAGTATGACTCCTATGAATCTATTTTGTCCCAAATCATAACCACGAGCTGCCTTGGTGATAATCTCTTTACAAATGGGTCTTTTGTGGCTCAGGCTTTGCTGTCTGCTGTGAGATTTCTTTCAAAGTGAACTCTTTGCTTGGTTTGGCTGATGTGGACACTAAAGCCTGAAGGAGAGGAAAATGGGCTAATTTTTTAAGCTTATTCTCACTTAAGAGGAATGAGTCATCCTGGATCTGAATTACACAGGGCCATAGAAAACAGACAGCCTCTCCTCTTTGCTGCATTGAAATAGCCATCTTAGGGATCTTTTTTCCCTTATTTCTTGGCAAAATCACAAGACACTAGAAGTCTGGCTGGAGTAAGATCTCGTGGGTAGACATTCTGAGGCAGGTTCCAATACAGGTACAGCCATCCTTTCTCCGGCAGCTGGGGTACAGACAGGACTGGAATACTCTTTCTACAACCATGGGTGAATAACATCACACATCAAATACAGGTCGCTTTGTACAAATTCTCTCTTTTGATGAGAAGTGTGTTTATTTTCATTTTCAAGCCGCTTTTCTCAGTGGTGTTATGACATTGTCTGAAAATAAGGGGAAAAATTCTTGGTGTTATTATTGTTTTCAACAAAATTGTTTGCCTCAAGTTTTATAGAAACTTTCCTTTTTCTTTATCAGTTAAAATAGTTGTGTCTCCATTTTCATGAAGATTTTCAAAACCATGATCGAGTTCAAGTATTAAGAGTTTAATGAAAGTTACTTGTATCATATAGTTCTGGAAGTGAAAAGTTTTATTTTTAAATATTACTTTAATAAGCACCTCCGTTGCCTGAATGTTATAGGCACATTCATTATTTACTTTTTTGCATAATTAATAATTGGTTTAGCAGTTACCTTTTATAGCATCCAAATGGTTAAACTTTAAAAAAAATTAACACTTGAGTGCTCACAATATAACTTCTTATTTAAAGTGTTTATAAAATCACTACCATGTAAGAATGACTAAACATAGAGTATACACCAATAAAATATATTATAATGATACAATGTATATGACAATAAAATGACTGGTGAACACATAGTTTTCTCTAGATTTACTGATGCTTATATTTTAAAATTTTTGGTAGAAATCTTCAAAGCTTAAAATAGTAAAATTAGAATATAACTTAAGGGTCATTCAGTCCCAATCTCTAATTACTGTCTGGTAAGTCTCTTTATTTCTGCGGAAATTTATCATCTAACCTCTGCTGAAGTTGTTTCCACAATGTTGAGGAATATACCGATTTAATGAGCAGACATTTCTAGACAGAAGTAATTACTAGGAATTCTTACCTGAATTGGTGACATAAAATCATCCTCCCTCAACATTGCATCCATTGATTCAATTTATATTTTCTAAGACACCGATGTTTCTAACCTCTCTGTTTTATAAAAGAAGATCTCAAACTATTTAGGACTAAAAATGGGACTATTACTTATTGTTCCCATTCTATGTATATTATTGTAGACAAGGATTGTTCTATTGATACATATTAATCCCAAAGCTTTTTATGTAGTTCAATTAAATAAAAATGTTACTTTTCTATAATTTTCCAGCTGGCTTTTTGGACCCAAGTATAAGATTTTGTATTTAATAATATTTAAATTTTTTTAGTGTTTATTCATTTTTGCGAGAGAGAGACAGACCGCAAGAAGGGGAGAGGCAGAGAGAGAGGGAGACACAGAATCCGAAGCAGGCTCCAGGCTCCGAGCTGTCAGCACAGAGCCCCACGCGGGGCTCGAACTCACGGACGGTGAGATCATGACCTGAGCTGAAGTCGGACGCATAACTGATTAAGCCACACAGGTCCCCCTGGGTTTTGCATTTAATAATATTTAAATTCCTTCTTATTGGATTTGTTGTATCACTCTGGTTGCTTGAAATATTTGCTTTCTCACATTTATTCATTCAGTGTATTGGCAAATCCATCTTTTACAACAGTTAACAAGTTTCTCAAAGTTAAGATATTTTCAGCTGGTTTCCATGACACTCTTCTGGTTTTTCTCTTTACTCTCTGACTTCTCTTCCTTGGTTATCTGATAAATTTCTTACTCTCTGCCTATGATTCCTCATGGTTCCATGATAAGACTTCTTCCATTTCAATGTACACATACCTTTTAGGTGATCTGATCAATTCCCTTAACAAGGGTTCTTAATCTAGAATCCAAAGAAGGGCCTTAGAGGGCTCATAAACATTGCTGTGCATATGTTTGTTTTGCACCATACCATTAATGAGGTTCTTAAAGGCAAGGATGACAAAATAATAATAATAATAATAATAATAATAATAATAAATCAATATACTATTGAATCTCATATAATTATCTTTTTTTATCCAAGTACAAGTAACGTACAGCATTATTTTAGTTTCAGGTGTACAATATAGTGATTCAACAATTCTACACATTTCTCCGTGCTCATCACAGTAAGTGTTCTCTTAATCCCCTTCATCTGTTTCTCCCATCTCCCCCCCCCCCCACCTCCCCTCTAGAAACCACCAGTTTGTTCTCTGTATTTAAGACTCGGGTTTTTTGTTTGTCACTTTTTTTCTTTGTTTGTTCATTTGTTTCGTTTCTTAAATACCACATATAAGTAAAATCATATAGTATTTGTCTTTCTCTGACTTGGTTCACTTAGCATCACACCCTCCAGATACATCCATGTTGTTGCAAATGGCGAGATTTTTCGATGGCTGAATAATATTCCATTGTGAATATATACCATGCCTTTTTTTTATCCATTCCTCTATTGGTGGACACTTAGTTTACTTCCATATCTTGGCCATTGCAAATAATGCTGCAATAAATACATTGTTATCTTTGTTGTAGTCTCTCTTCTGCTAAGTATCTACCACACTGAATCCTCATCTTCCCTTCCAATTCCAAGCATGCTGTTCCACCTGTGTCCTAACTCAATAAAAGCCATAGCCCAAGCTGACGACGTTGCAATTTAATATGACTCCTCCCCTTTTTCCTTCACCCCATGCAACCCATGCAATAGATCCCTCATTTCTATCAATGTTACCATGTCACTACCTCATGATTCCTTGACTCTCCCATTTCCCCAGGAAAGCCACCAATATCTCTTGGTCCTATAAGAGTTTTTTAAGTGGACTACCTGCCTCCAGATGTAGCTCCAATCTGTTCTCCATCCCAAGGAACTTCCTCAAAACACACTGAATATGTTATATTCTAGTGTTAAAAACCTACATTTGCTTGCATTACTCAAAGGATAAATATAGACTGTACCTTTGCAAACAAGGCTATTCTCTGTGGCTCCTCATGTTGTACTCCCTCATTCTCAGTCTGTGTTCTAATCATACTACATTTCTGAATATCCTAAGATGTCATGATCCTGCTTCTATAACTTGGCAGGTATATTGCTCTTTCTGTCTGCAACATTTGTCTTTTTCTCCACCTATCCCTTCACTTATCTTCATGACTCAGACACAGCATCACTTCCACTAAAGTAGATCATATACCTGATGGATAGGGATTAGGTGATTCCACCACTATGTAACCCCATAGCCCTCTGTACTTTCTCTGTCATGGCACTGTCTAGAAGCTTCATCCTCAACTCACATTCTTATAGTCTTCCAGAATATTCTTCACCCCAAACATGCTCAAATGAATGTAGAGCTAAGTAAAACCAGTCCTGACTGAGCAGATACAGCTTCAAGATGAGCCTCGTAGGCACACCTTCCACCAGATCGTCAACATTAAACTCATCCTATAGAAAAATTCTGGAGTTTCCTCTGACAACTCTTGTATTCTACTTCAATGTATTTATATGTTTCTTCTCTTATGCTACAAATGCTCCAATGGCAGGGACTAAGCACACCTTGCCTACGGTTTTATCCCTGATACAAAACTAGCACTACTCAATCAGTATTATATGAATCATAAATTTCCTGTGTCTATGACATCTACATCTCCAAACAGAGCTGAGCTGAAGATAAGGGCTTATGCTGAGTACATACAGATCTCCCTCAAGTTAATATCTACTCACCAATGCCCCTTGCATAGTGGGTTTTAACAAGCTACAAATATTAATTGTAGATATTTTCTCCACTGTGACCAAACATCCATAATTAGAAATTTTGTCAAATGGCTTGATGAAACCCACATGTCCTCTGCCTACAGCATATACTGCTCCTAAGCTTCCAAAAAAAAAAATGAATAGGATTTTAAAAGCTCAGAGTCTAAAATAGAACATCATCCATATCCTGAGGAACTCACAGTATATTTAGGGAAACATGTATGTAAGCAAATACTTCACAACATCGCATGGGCCATAATAGAGATATGAAAAAAGTAATTTGCAGGAACAAAAAAAAGCAAAAGATCAACTCTGCAGTTGGCCCGTCATGATTCTTTATTTGTTCTTTGTGTGCACCCAGTCTGGTTTCCAGCGATTACGAATTTCCTTTCCACAAGCTCCTATCTCAAATAATTAACTATTTGCTCCAGAGAGGGGCCTTCATTCTCCACAAACATAACAAGTTTGAGAAATCAAGAGTAAAAGGAAAAAGGTGACAATTCTATGGTTTGTTGAAGGCACCTTCCAAAGCTTTTTAAAACCAGGATGGGCTTTATTCTCCTCTACTATCTCCTTAATGATTACTGATAGTAGCCAAGGGCTCTCTGTGGCAAGTTCTGTCAGTACCGTAGAACCATTCATCTGGGTCCAGAAAAGTGGATTTATTTTGAGAAGCTGAATGCTCTTTTACAATCTGTTCACTTATTTTTCAGTTTCAATTCCCCCCTACCCAATAGCTTTTCCTCCGTTTCCAGGTTGAAGATCATTCTCCTTGACAGGGAGGACAGAAATAAAATAGGGGATCCTTATTTCCTTTCTCTCTTTTGCTAAGTTTATACCATCTGTCCATAATCAAGAAAATTATTTCTTAGTTGTTTTCCTTGCTTAGGACCAACCTAAGGCATTTGTCATCCTCAGCTCTCTGAACTTTAGTCTTTGTGACACGTGAGACTAAGTCTTTGATTAGATACTGAATGTTCACGTATTTATATTTCCTCGGTTGTCACTTTTTTCCTAAGTGGAGAGAAACTTCTCAAATGATACAGCATGGATTATGTGTTCATTTGTAGTGGTCTTATTGTTCATTTAGTGGTCTCATTGCACCTATTTTAAAGATGTCTAGTGGAGGGGTGCCTGGGTGGCTCAATCAGTTAAGCATCCGACTTCAGCTCAGGTCATGATCTCATGGTCTGTGAGTCCGAGCCCCACGTGGGGCTCTGTGCTGTTAGTTCAGAGCCTGGATTCTGTGTCTCCCTATCTCTCTGCCCCTCCCCCACTCATTCTCTGTCTCTATCAAAAAATGAATAAACTGTAAAAAAAAAAAGATGTCTGGTCAAGGCACTGTATGGCTAAATGATTTTCATCCAGGGCACATGCTAATTAAGTGGACAGGAACTGCTACTCAAACTTTTCTCCTGGTTCTAAGGGCATTGCTCTTTCCAGAAGTCTCTCTCACACCTTTCTGTTGACAACACAGTTACTTTTCCCACAGAAAACACTGCAACCAGCTTGTCTCTCTATCCTTAAAGATATTTTATACATATACAAGCAAATTCATATGTACGTGTATATGTATACGATTTTTACACAAATGGTAGTGTATCTGTCTGCCCAGGTTGCCATAAGAAAACACCATAGATTGGGTGGCTTAAGCAACAGACGTAAACAACAGTTCTACAAGCCACAAGTCTAAGATCAGAGTGTTGGCAGATCTGGTTTCTTCTGAATCCTGTCTCTTTGGTGGTTGCCTTCACACTGTGTTCTCACACGGTTGCTCCCAGGTCTGTATGTTTTGTCCTGTATTCTAATTTCTTCTTATAGGGGTAGCAGCCATATTGGATTAGGGCCCCCATATGACTTCATTTTACTTGAATTACCTTTTAAAAGACCGTATGGCCAAATACAGTCACCTTCTGAGGTATTGGAGTTTAGAACTCCAAAATATGAATTTTGAGGGATCACAATTCAGCCCCAAAAAGGTAGTTTTCCAAAAACACAATTCTCATCTTATGTATTGTCTTAAAAATATACCTTAGATATTTTTGATCTCTTGACATATGTCAACTTCTAATTCTTTTAGATAACATGCTTTATTAAAAAGTGACATAGTAATCTTAACCATTCCTTTAATGATGAAAACAGATTTCATTAAAAAATTTTGCAATATTAAAAAGTATTCAGTGAGTAACTAAGCATAAGTTATTTTAAACACATGTGGATACAAATGTAAGATAAATCCCCAGTAGCAGAATACGAATAAGGGCAATGCATAATCAGAAAACATTTTTCTAATTAGTGTTAAATTGCCTTCCATATAGTCGTACCTGTTTATACTTCTAGCAAGAAGTATGAGACTTCATTTGTGTTATCAAATTGTTTAATAGTTGTCAATATGTATAAGTGAAAACTGTATCTTGAAATTATAATTTTATATTTTCCTTATTATAAACATATTATAAATATGTTTAGGAGTCAAATATTTGCATTTCATTTTCTGTAATCTGGTATTTCATATGCTTTGCAAATTGTCAACTGTTTTTGAAGAGCTTCCTATTAATTGGTAGAAATGTTTACACATTAGGAAATTAATAATTTGTGATATAAGTTGCAATTTTTTCTTTTGTCACTTATCTTTTGATTTTGTTTACTTTTCTTCACACAGAAATATTGTATTTTATATAGTTGAATTTACCAATATGTTAGTACAAGGCTTCTAAAATTTTGTGCAATAGTTAAGAGGCCTTCACCATTCTGAGACTGTAAAAGAATTCTATGTTTCAGTTTTTTTCCATTAATAGCTTATGATTAATTTTTCATTTATAATTCTTTGATCCATCTAGAGTTTATTGTGTGTGAAGCAGGAATCCAAGTTTATGTATTTTTTTTTTCCAAAATGGCTTACTCTTGACTCAGTTTAATTTACTTAGGAACATGTGTATACATACATATATATATATATATATATATATATATATATATATATATATTTTTTTTTTTTTTTTAAATTGGAGTTCTCTCTTTATCAAATGAAAAAAATGCCTATGGATTTAGATGGATTTTCTATTCTGTTTTATCAGTATTAGCAGGTACCACTCTATTTTCATATAGTTAGCTTTATAATGTGGCTTAATAATTTACAAAGGCAATCCAAATCATTACATTTTTCTAGAATTTTCATGTATATTTGGCCAATTAATCAATAAGATTACTATTAGGAGATCTGACTGCATTATGTTGTTTTTTCCTACTCAAGAACATAGCCAAAATTTCTATTTGTTTATATGAAAATCTTCTTTTGTGTTTCAGTATTTTAAAATTTTCTTCTTATGGCTGATGATGTCCATTACTTGTTAAGCTTAAGCTTGTCTTCAGTACTTTAGCTGTTCTGTTGCTACTATCAAAGGTTTTTTTTCTCCCATTATGTCTTATAACTGGTTGTCACTTGCATTAACTGAACTTTAAAGTAGTACTCCATATATTTTAGTATGGTCGTTACAGCCGTGTCGTATTTTCTGTAATATGTGTGCATTTATATACACATATATTCACACATAGATAGACTCGTTTCACTTTTTTGCTGTAGCACTTAGCATACTGTTGTGTCTATGCATTCATTTATAACTGATATTTACAACGATTTTCTACCCAGTTATGCTTCATCAACTAATATGCTTCATCAACCTAATAAAGATAATGGCTGTATAATAAAAATACCTGTTACTTTTTATAAAGCATCTACCATTTCAATCCCATGTTCTTACTGCAATTTTTTTTCTAACAGCATGTCATTGAGATGTTATGATTCCTGGTAAAATCATAAATAAATATGAAAATGAAAGTGTGTAACCTTAAAAATGATTAAGAACTTAACATAATTGAGTCCTTTGATCTCTTTGGCCTAAACAATAAAACTGAATATCACCACAAGAAATTGTCTAGTTTCCTTGTTAAAAGTGTCAGGAACAGACTCATTTCATTTCATATTTGCAAAAATACAAATAATTCTATTAGCAAGTGTTCCTAATGTGTTCTTGGCTGGAGAATGTAACCTCATAAAAAGAGAGTTTGTTCTTAGAGTTTATTCATTGACTAGAATATTCTCTGTGCGGACGTGCTGTTCAGTTTCTCATTCTGGGACTTGTAACGGAGATTACGATGGATTCTGGGAATAAACACGTTGCATAAATTAGCTCTTGTCCTCCGAGGATATCATAAAATCTCTGAAACCAACTAATCTTTGTAGAAATTTTGGTTGCAAATAACCAAATAACTTTATCACAATAATGGCTCAGTATCTAACACCTCATTAGACGTTGCCCCTGTGGATCTTTTTTATATTGTTACTCCTTTACACTTACTATCAATGTGACTTAATCCACATTTACTTGTTCAGTGATTTCTTATACTTGCTAGTCTTTTCTGAAAAACTTGCTTATAAATGTCCTGGTAATAAGGACTATTTATTATAGATCTTATTTTTTTTTCTTACTACTACCTTCCCCAGCCATAGCTCTTAGTGCTTATAATAGCTCTGAAGGGCACCTGGGTGGTTCAGTTGGTTAAGCAGCTAAGGTAGGCTCAGGTCATGATCTTGCTGTTCATAAGTTCAAGACAGACACTGAGTTCTGTGCTTAGAATTCAGAGCCTGGAGCCTGCTTCAGATTCTGTGTCTCCGTCTCTCTCTGTCCCTCCCCAGCTTGTGCAATCTCTCTCTCCCTCTCTCTTTCAAAACTAAATAAACATTAAAAAAAACTTTAAAAGAATAAGTCTGAGCACAGAGGAACAAATAATTAATATATGTTTTAAATCTTTACCTCTCACCGAGATAATTAATTAGTTAATTAATTGATTAGAAGAGATAATCACCTGGGGTGTTTTGGTAATTTCGGAGGACGTAAAAAAGATAGTGGTATTTATATACTCATAAGTTGCTGAGGTCTATACACATTTTCCTCATATGATTTCTACCTTCATAAAAAATATGGCAGGAGCACCTGGGTGGAACAGGTGGTTAAGTGTCTGACTTCAGTTCAGGACATGATCTCATGGTTTCTGAGTTCCAGTCCCATGTCGGGCTCTGTGCTGACAGCTCAGAGCCTGGAGCCTGCTTCCAATTCTGTATCTCCCTCTCTCTCTGCCCCTCCCCCACTCTCTCAAAAATAAATAAACATTAAAAATTAAAAATATCTATATGGCCTGTACTCTTAGAGTATTAATAATTATGAGGAACCAAAATCTCCAGAGACTCTCAGTGAAAAATGTCTCCACGTTTACTTCTCGTGTCATTCACTAAGACCATACAATAAATTAGAATTTCCACCTTACCACAATAATCTGGCTTCTGGCTATGAGAGAATAGCTTGATTTAAACCAATGATCCCACCAAAGGCAAAATAAATAAAAACTGGATAAAACAAGAAAAGAGCTATTTTAGGAGTAAGAAAACAATGTGAGACAAGGCTTTAAGGGACCAAGCTTCTGGAGAAAAGAGAAATGCTTTAAAGTCAGCCCTACCTTCTCTGCTTTTCTTCCCCTTTCTGGCACCTTCTGATTCCTAAACAGCATCAAGTGAGAAACTGGAAAGGCAGGAAGACACCTTCAGTTAAGAAATTTCAGCCGAGTTTCCAACAGTTTCAGTAATCAGATGAAGAGGAAAGAAAAATGGAGATTCAAGTCCCATTAGGAAGGAAAATACCCCAGGATTCCTGTCGAGCCTTGCAAAAGGCGAATCAAAGCAGAGGGTCTAGGGCAGCTGTGACACAGACAGAAACCTTGACTGACTGAAGGAGATCAGCGTTTATTCTCACTGCTTATCCGAAGAGAAACAAATCCTCTCTGGAGGAAGATAGCATAATCCAGAACGTCACATGATGTCAGAACCAAATGAATGAAAATAAAGAGGAAACACGTACAGAACCAGATTAACACATAGGCCCAACATTGGAGGTAGAAACAGATCAGAGCATAGCAGTTTAATAAGGCTAAAAGTTCTCTGGCAAAATTCTTTAGGTCATCATCCGAATTTCAACCGAAAACTGGAATTAATAAAAAAAAAAACCAATCAAATGCATGTGTTGTTCACGAAAACTACACTCCTTGAAATTGAGAATGTAATAAATGGTTGAAACCGCACCAGTAAATGTTGAAATAGCAATAAATGGTGGAAACTCCATTCATGTACCACCAGTACAGCCCCGAATACATTTAAGTCCCCAAACTGTGTGACCTGATCATTAATACATATTTTTTTACTTTCCTCCCTTCCCCACTTGATCACTTTCCTTCTGGGATCCATTTGCAAATAAGCTCTGAGCTCTAACTTTTGTCCCAAGATCTGTTTTGGGGGGAGAGGGGAAAGCCAAACTAAGGCATATAGGTGAAATAAATGACATGAAAACAATAGCACATAAAGGGTAAATGGATTTAAAATATTCAGATCTTTCATCATCTGGGATGTTATAAAAGTACTAATTTTATTAACCTTCAATAAGTCCAGAATGAATGTTCTGATTTCTATGGTAACAGCTTAAGTGGGGGGGGGGGGGGGACGTATAACCAACATGTAATACAGGAGAACGTTGGGACAAAAATTCTTGATTTTTTGTTTTTAAAGAAGGCACAAAATAGGGGGAAAGGGATAGAAAACTAGAGCTAGAAAAAGAGATAGAAAACTAGAAACCGAGTAGGATGATGTAGGTTTCAACACAAATATTTCAGTAAATGTATCAGATGTAAAGATAATTCATTTTCCAACCAAAATATAGGTACTGTCAGGGTGGTTTAAAAAATCCAAGTATATGCTGTTACTAGAGACACGCCTTAAAATTAAGAACACAGAAAAGTTGAAAGGGAAAGAATGGGAAAAGTCATAGTAGCCAACACTTACTAAACTAATACACCTATCCTAAGCATTCGCAGTGGTTGGTTAGGCTCTCATCATTGCTAAAGATGAAGAGAGACATTGCATAGTGATAAAATACCAATCCACCAGAACAATTTTTAGTTCACAGACAGCTAATAAAAGTACTAACATCGTCTGCTCAATTTCTAGTTTACCAAGCAAGAACGTTAGGAGAGAAAAAATTACAGATTAGAAAAACAAACTTTGTTACAAATCCATCAGTATTTTGCATTCTACTCTACCAATACTTCATCAAAACTATTAGCTTATTAAACTATTTATGTTTTGCAATATAAGCTATCTCATTCTTAGACGTACTGTGTCAATACTGAATCTGCCTTTTCCAGTTTTGTGTACAATTTTGATTTCTAAAGGGAAAGCTTCTTAACCTCTTCGCTAGGATGCTTGAAATGTTTTGGTTTGTTTGTTTTATATCTAGAATTCAAGAAAAGCAATTTTACCGATTCCTGGCTTTCATAAACCCCTGCCTCATCGTGGTTGAGTGCAGCCATTATTTCCCTGTGGTCTTTCTCCTCCTTTCCCAACACTAAACGTCAGTGCTTTCCAAAGGTTTCAGAGTTTGATATATTTCCTTCATAATCTCTATTTCCTTAGCATTTATATATCTATATGTGTGTAAAATTTAAATGTTTTGTCAAATGTACCTGCGTCTTTCTACGTAAACGGCATCACACTGGGATCACTCCATTTGAAATAATTGAACTAGCTTCTCTCTGAGAGACTTCTAAATGGAGACGAAATTGACGATTACCTGTTTGTTTTCCCTTTAATAAGCTATCTTTCTAAGGAGTCTCTTAGATGTTGCTTATGATATGTCTAAACTTTTGTTTTTAACCACCAAACACACCGTAGGATAGATTCCAAAGCCCTTTCTAAATCAGAAACTAGTCTTATCTGAAGAGGGAGGAACATTCCAGATATGACATCTTTCTAAAAAGTATAAACTGCCCACCTAACTGTATTACTTAAGCAGGAGTACCGCCATCCGTCTTCATCACGAAAAAATGTTTTCATGATTACTCTAGTTACTTGTCATTCAACTGCCTACCCTTAATAAACTTGCCTGAAAAATAAAGTGCTTCATTCTGTGATTTGTGATATGGTTTAAAGTCCCTGTAGTCTCATGAGTGGTGTTTAAACAATCCAAATTAAAATGTAAGCACTTGAGAACTAGATTAAATTATGTATCACCAGTTTCTCTTCTTCAAAGTTCCAAACTCATGTTGTCTTTGAAATTGAGTATTAAATTGCCCCTGGTGGCGCTGAGCTTTTCTTATCTTTTATAAATTTATATTGTTATCCAGTAAGTTAAAAAGAAAATCACACTTACCAAATTCATTTTCTGAGAAGTGCCAGAGATTTGCTCTGAATAGAGAGTGAGCTTTCTTTTTCTCTTCCTAAATAAGGGCTCTGTTTTGAGGTGAGAGAAGTGAACTTGAACCCTGGCCACTATGTGTGAGCATAATGCCAGTATATTTGCATACCTTTATTTTATTTAATTCTCTAAAAATACATATGAGGCAGGTATTTTCCCAGGTTTTATAGATGAGGGAACTGAACTCAGAGAACAAAGTAATTTTCTTCAGATCCCTCAAAGCCTAGCTTGATCCCAACATATTTTTACATATGCTGTGGGAGGTTGAAGAATGAGGCGGACAGGCATCATGGGATCTTTTGGTTCCCCATTTTGTACAATGTAGGCTTAGCCTCCTGTCATTATTATGTTATCCATCCATCTGTGCCCATGTCTCTCTGGGTCCTCTGGGCTGCTGTCCTCAGCAAGTCTGTGAATGCTTTCTATTTGTACTAATGGGGTTAGACAGAATCAAGAATTGCAGAACTCAAGAATGAAGGCACAGAGGGCTTTTAGACTCTTAGAATGTTCAGGGTCTAGCAAGAATGATGTTGGCCTTAACAGACACATGAAAAGGTGCTCAACATCACTCATCATCAGAGAAGTACAAATCAAAACCACACTGAGATACCACCTCACACTGGTCAGAGTGGCTAAAATAACAACTCAGGAAACTACAGATGCTGGTGAGGATGTGGAGACACGGGAACCCCCTTGCACTGTTGGTGGGAGTGCAAACTGGTACAGCCGCTCTGGAAAACAGTGTGGAGGTTCCTCAAAAAATTAAAAACAGAATCACCCTACAACCCAGCAATATCACTACTAGGAATTTATCCAAAGGATCCAGGAGTGCTGATGCATAGGGGCACTCGTACCTCAACGTTTATAGCAGCGCTTCAGACAATAGCCAAACTATGGAAAGAGCCTAAATGTCCATCAACTGACGAATGGATAAAGAAGATGTGGTTTATATATACAATGGAATACTACTTGGCAACGAGGAAGGATGAAATTCTACCTTTTGCAGCAACGTGGATGGAACTGGAGGGTATTATTCTAAGTGAAATAAGTCAGTCAGAGAAAGACAGATATCATATGTTTTCGTGCATATGTGGAACTTGAGAAACTTAACAGAAGACCATGGGGGAAGGGAAGGGGAAAAATAGTTACAAACAGAGAGGGAGGGAGGCAAACCATAAGAGACTCTTAAATACAGAGAACAAACTGAGGGTTGATGGGAGGAAGGGGGAAATGGGTGAGGGGCATTGAGGAGGACACTTGTTGGGATGAGCGCTGGGTGTTGTATGGAAGTGATGAACCACGGGAATCTACCCCCAAAACCAAGAGCACGCTGTACACACTGTATGTTAACCAATTTGACAATAAATTATATTTAAAAAAATGATGATAGACAGGTGGATAAATAGATTTGTATTCATCTCCCTGTATTAGATAGGCACATAATAGAATTGAAATACTTATAACCTCATAATTAAAATGATAGACTGCTGAAATTTAAAAAAAAACATAAAAAATAAAAGTATTGAAAGGAAAAAAACTAATAATGTTGGCCTTGGCAATGAGCTCGGGATGCAGTCAAGATGCTGTTGACGAGGGCAGACCACCTCCTCTGGCTTGTACGTCCACCAGCTTGTTTATTCTTTCACGTATGGATAACAGTTTCCTGGACACTCTGGACACTGAATTAAGCTATAGTCTCTCTCCTTGCCCAAGCACCCCTGCAGACCAATAACTCCCTCAAATTATATAATAGATAATACCAATTTAACAAATATTATGCCTTCAAAAGTCTCATATCCCTTCTTAATGTGTTTCTTTGGCGGCAACTGCTAAGCCCTTTTCACTTCATTGACTTTCCGCTCAGAAAATACTGTTTGTCGAGGGCACCTGGGTAGGTAGCTCAGTCGGTTAAGCGTCTAACTTCAGCTCAGGTCATGAGCTCAGGATTCGTGAGTTCGAGCCCCGTGTCGGGTTCTGTGCTGACAGCTTAGAGCCTGGAGCCTGATTTTGGACTCTGTGTCTCATTCTCTCTCTGCCCCTCTCCCACTCGTGCTGCCTGTGTCTCTCAATAATAAATAAATGTAAAAATTTTTTTAAAAAAATAGAGAAAATACTGTTTGTCTTGCATATTTTTATTTTCTTCCCATTCTGATCTTTTGTCGACATCCTGACGAATATTATTTTTGGTCACCTGAAGTTTGTTTGTTTGTTTGTTTGTTTGTTTGTTTTTTAATGGTTTATTTTCTCCCATGGAAACTTCACATTCCTTGCCAGGTCATGGAAATGATCATCAATGGTTATTGTCCACCCACCATATGCAGGGAACTCAATCTATACCCACAAGAAATTCCAAGGGAGGGGCGCCTGGGTAGCTCAGTCGGTTGGGCGGCCGACTTCGGCTCAGGTCACGATCTCGCGGTCCGTGAGTTCGAGCCCCGCGTCGGGCTCTGTGCTGACGGCTCGGAGCCTGGAGCCTGTTTCAGATTCTGTGTCTCCCTCTCTCTGAACCTCCCCCGTTCATGCTCTGTCTCTCTCTGTCTCAAAAATAAATAAATGTTAAAAAATTTTTTTTTAAAAATTTATAAAAAAAATTAAAAAAAAAGAAATTCCAAGGGAAATTTCACATGTGTTAGGGGAGAAGAGTAGGTTCACTTCTATCACGTTTATCATATCCATATTTTTTTACCTGTTTGTTTGTCCTTAAGGATTGTACCATGCATATGGCTACGGCCATTCTTGGATCAAAGACTCCCACCAATGTCATCCTTTCTGCAGTGACTGAGTGGCCCTCCACCCCCCCCACCCCAACTTTAGTTTCATATGATGGATTAAATGGTTGTTCTAAGACAGTGTTTAGCTCCTTTAAGGGTCTGTGCTACGTATGGCACTTATTAGGATGGGGTTACCTTGGGAGTTTTATCCCACAGGAAGGATGTAGTTGAAGGTCTGCTTGTTCTGAGTGTGTTTACTGGGACAGAGCCGTCATAAAGAGCGAAGGAAAACCTTGTCTGGCCCAGAAAGTCTATTCAAGGAGTCTGGAGCAGAGTCCAGAAAGAGCACTCTCAGACCTGAGAGCCACCCCACTGTTTTGCACCCAAAGGTGAATATCCTCCTTTGAACACAGCCCTGGAATGGGACAGAACAGCCTCCTGATCCTGCAATAAACGTCGTCACTTCCAATGTTGAGTGATTTCTAGCTCTCTCCCCTGTGGTGTCAGTAAAGAGAGTGTTTGACGATATTGAGGAAGATTGAATTACAGTACTGGGATTTTCTTGTAATGCAGCCATTCAGTGACTCAATTTTTGACTTAACCACATATAAATTTGGAAAGGCTTGGTAAAAACTCTCTCTTTTTTACTCAACCAAAAAAAAAAAAAATCAAGAGACTGACATTTGAGAAGATTGCTATGTGTTTTAAGGCAATTTTCTTGCTCTTTTCTTTTTTCACCATCTATCTTTCTTTTTTGTAAGGGATTCACTTTTACACCAATTTCTTTCCTTGGCCAGTATGAATATATAAGGTGTGAGATTACATTCCTCAAGATTCCAGATTTCAGGCTAATGTTGCAAAATACCATAGACCCTTTTTTAAAGAAGTAGATAAGCTCAAGGACTGAATCTTTGCAAACATTTGAAAATCATATAGGATATTTATTTTTTAAACCTCTGCTGAAAGCATTTTGTATTTAACCTTTCCTTCCTTCTACCCTACTCCCCCCTTCCCTTTTCTTTGCTTCCTTTTTCCTTCTCCCCACTGTCCAACCACACACATGCTCTTTCAGGCATTGGGACATTTAGTTCTACTGAGCCGTTGTTTTTTTCATTATTCATTTGGTTTCTGTATTTTTCCATGTACAAGGTACTTTCACTTTTTTCAAAATTGGGAAAAAAACAATGTTGTCAGTATCAATAAATCTGCATCCAGAGAGAGTCACTTCCTATCAGGGTTTCAAAAGTGCTTCATGGTTTTCCGATCTCCTGTCTGTGCTAATCAACGCTGATGCTTCACATACGCAGGACGCGCAGTGCCAACTTCTAAACCAGCTCTGTGCTGCGTTCCATTTTAGGAATGAGAACCTGGATTATTTATTTATAACTGTATAAAGTCCTGTTGTTAAGCTGCTCTCGGTGAAAAGCAGAGAGTGGTTTGAGCCAGATGGGGAGAGGCTGGCAGGATGATGGCTTGATTCTGTGGGAAAGGAGAGAGGAATTTTTTTCCCTACTATAAATTAAATAGCCTAATTTGACCCTCCACCAGTAACGTGATAACCAATTAATACATTAATGGGTAGGGATTATGCTGTCTGGTTTTAGAAAATGGAAACTGGGAGTCAATTCCATTTAAATACTCTTTGGGGCCTTTTTTTTTCTTCCTGTATAGCCCAAACCAATGAGAATTATGAAAGAAAGACAGTGAAACTAAATTGTTTAATGTTTATAATGTTTCTCTTTTTTTCTGGGTATTAATTCTGGCTCAGCCTTTTATTATCTGTAATGCAACGGGAAAATCTTTGTTCCTTGTTTCGGTTTTATGGAGAAACACTTGGCATTCATCACTGTGTAAGTTGAAGGGATACAGCATGATGGTTTGATTTACATATATTGTGAAATGATTATCACAATAGATTCGGCTAACATCCATCTTCTCATATACATACAATTAAAAAAAAAAGGAAAACGTTTTCTCCTTGTGATGAGTACCCTCAGAATTTACCTCTTAACAACCTTCCTATATATCAAATGGCTCTCTTAGCTATAGTCATCGTGTTGTACATTACATCCCTTTTGATGTAATTTATGCCTTTTGATCACCTTCCTCCAATCCCCCCTTCCCCATCCTCTCTCTCTGGTAACCACAAGCCTGATGTCTTTTTCTATGACCTTGGGGTGTTTTTTTTCATTTTGTTTTGTTTTTAGACTCCACATAAAATTGAAATCGTATAATATTTGTCTTTTCTATCTGACATATCTCTCTTAGCATGATGTCTTCCAAGTTCTATCCATGTTGTTGCAAATGATAAGGTTTCCTCATTTTGTATGGCTGAATAGTATTCCAGTGTGTGTGTGTGTGTGTGTGTGTGTGTGTGTGTGTGTGTATGTGTGTGCCATAACTTTATCTGCTCATCCATTAGTGGATATTTAGGTTGTTTCCAGGTCTTGGAATTATGAACAATGTTGCTAGGAACACGGGGATGCAGATATCTTTTCCACTTAATGGGTCCATTGCTTTTGGATATACTCCCAGAGGTGGAATTGCGGGATCATATGGTATTCCTATTTTCAGGTTTTTGAGGATCCCCCATACTGTTTTCCATAGTGACTGCACG
The DNA here is from genome assembly GCF_028018385.1 of Neofelis nebulosa. Classification (NCBI taxonomy): domain Eukaryota; kingdom Metazoa; phylum Chordata; class Mammalia; order Carnivora; family Felidae; genus Neofelis; species Neofelis nebulosa. The sequence goes on from NC_080795.1 coordinate 11,032,718, forward strand.
ATTTAAATCCCCACCAACAGTGCACGAGGGTCCCCTTTTTTCCACATCCTCACCAACATTTGATAGTTCTTGTCTTTTTGTTGATGGCCATTCTAACAGGCATGACGTGACGACTTCTTGTGGTTTTAATTTGTATTCCCCGGGTGACTACTGATGTTGGGCATCAGTTCATGTGTCTGTTGGCCTCTTGTACATCTTTTTTGGAAACATGTCTATTCAAGGTCCTTTGCTCATTTTTTTTCCATTGGATGATTTATGTTTTGCTGTTGAGTTGTTTGTATGAATTCTGTATATATTTTGGATATTAACCCCTTATCAGGTATATGTTTTGCAAATCTTTTTCCCATCTCTTAGGTTGTCTTATCATTTCGTTGAGGTTTCTTTTGTTGTGCAGGAGTTGTTAGTTTGATGTAGTCTCAGTTGTTTATTTTCTATTTTGCTGCTTGTGCTTTAGTTATCGTGAGCAAATATTTATTAACAAGACCCATGTCAAGGACCTTTTATTCCTTATCTTTTCTTCCGGGAGTTTCATGGTTTCTCGTCTTTAGTTTAAGTCTTTAATCCATTTGGAGTAAGTTTTTGTAAGTGGTGCAAGCTATGGGTCCAGTTTTATTCTTTTGCATGTGAATTTCTAGCACCATTTACTGAAGAGACGCTCTCTTCTCCATTGAGTATTCCTGGCTGCCTTATCAAATATTAGTTGAACTTGGGTTTATTTCTGGGCTCTCAATTCTGTTCTATTGGTCTATTTCTCTCCTTTTTTATGCCAATACCGTATTGTTTTGATAACTCTAACTTTATGGTATAGCCTGAAGTCAATAGAGCATGAAGACATAACAATTGCAAATATTTATGTGCTCAACATTGGAGCACTTACCTTATAAAGCCAAAACCTAAGAGAGCTAAAAGGAAAAATAGACAATAATACAATAATAGTTGTGGGACTTCAATACCTCACCCTCAACAATGGATAGATCACCCAGACAGAGAATCAATAAGGCAACAGTGAATATGAAAAACATTATGAGCCACATGGACCTAACAAGTATACAGAATTTCCTATCCAACAAGAGCAGTATACACGTCCCTCTCAAGTGCTCATGTAATGTTTCTTTAACTCTTAGACAAGAAGGGTTATACAAGTACAAATTATCTGACATAATAGTTACGTGAAATAATAAAAAAGCAGTGCTTATCCCCTTCTCTGTAAATTTTATTTCTCCCAGTTTAAACTTAGCAGCATTTTATGTTCTATTCTTGAAAGCTGATCTAGGCAGTGTGGTTTATTTTATCTATACCACATTGCCATTCATTCACACAGCAGATGACACGTGTTGTGGTCTCTCCTCCAGCCTTTTAAAAAACATTTTTAGCCCAAATGACATACGTTATTTCTAACTAATAATATATAATTTACCAAATCCCAGCTTTTAGAACACTTTAAAATCAAAGAGAAAGCCACACATATTTAGTAACTAACGTATGCGGATGTGATCATGATAATCTTACCACTTAATAGTGATTATTGAATTGGAATTCACGTATACAGATGTGATCATGATAATCTTACCACTTAATCGTGATTATTGGATTGGAATTCATCTTCAGCATTCACACTCCAAGTGCTTTGGAATGACCAAACGTGCAAATAAGAATTGCACTTGTATAAAATCGGAAAAGAAATAAGATCGCTCCTTGAGCATAAAGCAAACTCTAGGACCCAAATATTTGGGGGAAGAAAATGAGCTTAATACTTTGGAGACAATGGACATGATTGAATATGATTAAGTATGATTTTTTAATTCTTACAAATGTGGACCCTGATGAAGACTGGCTTCTATTGAGTCCCACTGATTTAATTTGGGCATACTGTAATTTACTGAGCTGGAGTAGAAACAGTAATTCGGTGAGGCCATCATAAGCTCATTAGAAACACACTGAGAACGCTTAATGGTGTACAACCCACAGCTTTTTGCATCCATTTTACAGTGATCCCCTCTTGCCATGCCTGCTGCTTTCTGCTCCACGCTGTTGATAGCATGGTCGTTTTCAAACACCCCAGAAAATGAGAGGTATTTTTAAAACAAGATTGAAGTCACCAAGAAACAGAGAAAGCCAACATTTCAAGGGTGTGCAGCACACTGTTAAGATAAAAAAAACTTCTCAAGTATTGTTAATCATGGCAACATTGGTTAGCTGTTAAGTACTGTATATTGCAACTAATCAAAAGCTCAAACATCCTACACAATGGAACAGAAATAATTACTCTCCCCGAGCTTCTATTGTTTCCTGCCTCAGCCTTCCCTGAACTAATAAAAGGTTTAATTTTAAATTGTGTGAAGGAAATGTCAGCATTACAAAGCCGTACAACATTCAGCTGCCTTGCTCACAATCAGGTAAAACACATAATGAATTAGACCTTAATGGACTTAAGCTAAGTGAAATCTAAACAAACCTGAATGGCCCGCCCCCTCCTCACCATGCGCTTTTTCTCTTTACCCCTAATTGATTTGACCACGTACAAAAAGGCAGGGTCCCAGCATCCTCACCTTTCAGATGAGAAGGTTCTGATAAGGTGTGAGAGCTCTGTTTATGAGGTCTATGTATCCGTGCTTACGATATCAGCTACGCGCAGTGGGCGATTTGGTTCAAACGAGGGATGTTTATTCTGATGCTTCACAGGAAGAATGGGGGGAAGGGAGGGCAGGGGAGAGAAAGGTGCTTAAAGGCTTCCTGCATTCAAATGTGTGTGGTTTGTTTTTTTTTTTCTCACTTTTACTATCTTCAAAAAAAACTAAGATAAGTTTTCAATCGAAAACTTGTGTTTGAAGTTTCAGTTTACTAAGAAAAAGTCCTGCTATATGAATGTATGGAGAAGGACAATTTCTCTGCAGTCTTCTGAATTGTGGGTTTTGCAACATAATCGGACTCTGATTTCAAATGGAAACGGCAAAAAGAAAAAAGCTATTAGAAGACGGTACGCCTTAGTTAATACTGTTGAAAATAAACGAAACAACATGGCAGTTTGGGGAGATTTGTTTATTCTTTTAGCCATCTACAAATCGATGTTAATTGCTCACTGCTTCCTAATATTAAATGTTAGGGTGGCTTCAAAAGCAATAAATAACATACCTAAAAGAATTATCTATTTGTTTGAAATTGCACACAGTACTGTGAAACAGCGGAAAACAATTCTGTTCCGTAGCTTATAAAGAGGCTGGATTGGACAAGTCACTTAGCCCCTGCAGGCCACTAACAGGAAGGTGGTAACACCTGCCTGGCTCCTTGTGAGAATGACAGAGGATGGAGAATGTATCTGAAGGACTCGGCACAATCCCAGGCACACAGCCAGTGCTTAACAAACTGTAGCTCTGATAATCCAAGTACTTACGGGGATAATACAGGTCTTCTACTCCTATGTCTGTGTATTTTCTATCCTCTTCCAGCCATTCGTCACACTGCCACCGGGATTTTTTCTAAACTACCGGTTCTGTTCATGCGATGTTCCTACTCAAAGCCTGTCGACAGCCACGGTTGTCAAATATTTCTTAATAGAAAATAACCCCCTCAAAAAGACGTCCGCATATAAAATGAGTAAAAAGTACTGCTTTAGTAGTATAGACCTTATAAATTCAACTTCGTAATTTGTACTATATTATGAATCAAGAACATAAGAACAGTGAAGCTGTTTTAAAGAATATTAACAATTTTAATATATTTTTGATAATATTAAATTGACAGGAAGGAATGATAGTGAAGTGTGGTATCAGTTCAGCGTGGAAAGAAGTTATTTCGGACAGAATAGAAAAAATACTGAGTCACCAAGATAAGTACTCATGAATGATAATAGCCCTTTTTACATAGCAGTCTAGAATCTTGAAGTTTAAATAATTCAACTGATCTGGAAACTTGAAAGGAAGAGCAGTAAATTCTGTTTGTTTTTCAACCGCTCAGATTGCTTCTGCATTTTGGTAGGAGTCGGCGACTGAATCTCTCAGACAATTTTAAACTTTATTTTTAGCAAAGAACTTTACAGCTTGCAAACACATGGTCACAATTTATTTTGATAGAAGTTTTCACATGATTCTTTGCCCACTCCTGTTTTATAGATAGTATTATTACCTTTAGAGATTTTTTTGTTATTTGGGTGTAATATTTTGAATTCTCCCTCCACTGCCTCTCCCTTCTCCCTTGGGGTGGGGGGAACAATTGCGGTGAATGATGGGCTTCTGGAACTTGAAATATACGAGTGTGGCCTTACTTCTTCCTTCCTTATTTATAAAAGCTGGGCTATACACAATACTACAAGGACACTGTCCTTTTCCTCAAGCCCTGTCTTCCACTGTCCAGTGTTGCAGAGGAGAAATCTGATGACAAGCTATTATCTTCCTTTGTTAGTCCTCATCTTTCAAGAAACTTAACATGATTTCTCTTTGTTTTTGGAGTTCAGCACGTTGCTGGTTTCTGCTTCAGTCTGTGTCTGTCTTTTTGCCGTAATCTGAACTGGCGCTTGGTAAGCCTTTTCTCCTTGAAAATTCAAATTTGGCCATTAATGGCACTGTGTTCCTTGACATTTCCCATCCTTGGTTTCTTGGTTTTTGGTTTTTGGGTTTTTTCCATGTTGTTTTGTTCTGTATTGTCTTTTAGCACTTACTTTCTTACTTTCTGGCATGTCAAGAGGCTCCGGTTTCATCTTCTATATTCACTGTCCAAGCGCTACAATCATTTTTCCAAAGAGTTCCAGTTCCTTTATTTGAAAATATATTAGAAGACAAGGTCTGAGCACTGGGTGAGCGCACTGTAGGAACGTAATTGCTTAAAGGACTTAGTGAACAGAGCTATGAAATGTATACAAATAGTTCTTTTTTCTGTATCCATCTAGCTGTATCTGGAATAAACTATACACAAGCTCACCCTAATGTCTCCGATTCTTTTTCTTTTAATTTTTTAAGCTTTATTCATTTTAAAGAGAGAGAGGGAGACAGAGAGACAGAGTGTGAGTAGGGGAGGAACAGAGAGAGAGGGAGACGCAGAATCTGAAGCAGGCTCCAGCCTCTGAGTCGTCAGCACAGAGCCCAACGTGGGGCTCGAATTCACAGACTGCGGGATCATGGCCGGAGCCGAAGTCAACTGCTCAACTAACTGAGTCACCCAGGAACCCCCTAATGTCTCTGATTCTAACGCCGTACCTCATGGTTCATTCTTGCATTTGCCTCTTGCTTTTATGTAACTTTTCCCCCTGACAATGAGAAGTCTGACTCTTACCTTCCATTGTCCATTGATTTCTTTAATCCCAGTATACCATTGATTTGTTTAATCCCACTATACCTAAGCAACAATTTCAAAGGTTTTAACCCATAACCCTAGCAATTTTTCAAGTGTCACTGGAATTTTTTAAATGTGTTTTTAAAAAATCTTTTTAGAAAAATTTTATTGGTAGGATGTTTCAGTAGTTAAGTTTACAGATAATAATCTGTTCTATCTAATGGAAGAGTATTTCGGTTTTAGGAAATAAAGGGTAACTACTTTTGGTGGCCCTTGAAATATTATCAGCATTTTAACTCAAGACAACCAATAAGAGTGTATAGAAATCCTGTAAGTTACTGAAATTACTACACATAATTGAGAGATCTGCAGTTTAAAGATGGTGCCTTAACAAAATGGACAGCTTGTCATTAATCAATGCTATTTCAAAAAATAACATCTTAATTATTATTACTACCTACTAAAAGTAGAATAACCACTTGGACACATTTAGGAAACAACAGTTTTTCCATTCTTCTACTTTTCTGTTGTATCACCTGTGTTATGAATGGAGCAGGAAGTTGTATCAGAGATGACCCTATAGATGCCAGGGTGACCTTCTGGTGTTATGGACTGAATGTCTGCATCTCTGAAAAACTCTTATGTTGAAACCCTAACCCCAGTGTGACAGTATTTGGAGATAGAGCTTTTGGGAGGTAATCAGGTTTAGATTATGTTATGAGGGTGGGACCCTCACGGTGGAATTAGCGCCCTAATAAGAAGAGGAAGAGAGAGAGATCTCTCTGTCTCTCTCCACAAGCATGCGTGAGGATAGGCCATGGGCACACGCAGGGAGACGGTCATCTGCAGTCCAGAAAGTGAGTCTACCGCTACCTTGATCTTGTATTTTCCAGCCTCCAGAACTGTGACAAATAAATATCTGTTATTTAAGCACCCACGGTCTATGGTATCTTAGTATAGCAGCATGAACTGCCCGAGGCACTTGGTAATTCATGAGTTGCAGTTAGTTTGGTCACTTATAAATTTTGGAGGTTAACAGTTGCTTATATTATTCAGTTGCAACTACATATGTAAAATGGATTTTCTTTATACTAAAATATCATCCCGTTTTACTTTGTTCTTTGGAAATTAAGATATTTAAACTCTGAAAATATCATGAACTTTAACAGGCTAGATCTGAGTAATTCCAAGTACAGTCCCACCTTATGGATTTTTCCCCCAGTTGTACGTGTGTCAAGCATCCCACAAAATAATAAGTCCATATGAAAATCTCACACCAAGCAAGAACAATGGGTGTTTTCGTCTTGATTGAGGTAGCTGATTGCATTTTCTAGGAGCCGATTCGCATGACATTTGTGCATGTCAGTAACAGAAAGCTGAATAAGCTCTTTCCTGATAATTTAGCTTTTCCAACACATGCGACACATGAAGGTATTTGAATATCATCAAATTTAAGTTTAAGTCATGTTTCTAAAAATAACATGAAGTTATGTACTTTTGCAGACAGAAGTGTAAAGTTTTATTTTCACGCACGCTATGTTGTTTAGAGAATGACATTATTACTTAGTGAGAATCACAGAAACTCTTTTGGAAAACTCACTGCATTAAACTCGGTGGAGCATGGGGCTATCTTATTGCAACTGAAGATAAACACCAGCACTAAATAAATAGGATCAGAGTATTTTTGCCCGTGAGTGATTTTGTGTAAAAGCAGAACACATTGATTTTATTTTGTATTGTCACTATGACCAACACTGGTTAAATGATCAGGTGACAGCACAGTTGATTGGTCATTGCTCCTTGAAACTGGCCAACATAAAAGATAGGCCTTCGATTATTTTACATTTTCTAGTTTTAGGCAGAAACCCAAAATTATTTGACCTCACAAAACATAAAAAGGTAGCATTTATAAATATAAGACCTGTACCAAATAAAAACACCTCTTACCATAGGTTCTAAAACTAGCTTTAACATGCCTTAGCATTCCCTAATATCAATTAACTAGACACGCTTGGGACAACTCAGCAAACTTCCTAATCAATTGTTTTCATCAGAAGTTATAATAATTGCACAGAAAGACTGAAATATATACCCCATAATGAGATAACTTGGTTGTAGTTATTATATTGATAATCCTCAGGGGGTTAAGTTTTAGAATACATTATTTTTGGTCACATGTTTTAAGAACCGTTTAAAAATGCAATTTAAAGGGTATCAAATGAAGTGTTTGCGGAACCGCAAAAACCCCACAGAACTTCAGAAATTCATGGTACATACCTTGAATACTACTCGTAGGATTCAGTCCAGATTCCTAATCCATTTTTCAAATTCATTCGCATGCTGACCCCCTCCCTCCCCCCCTCCCCAACCGTTGGCCTCATCTTACCCTGCAAATACAGCCCTTTTTAGCCATGGCATCTTCTTGGACCTCCATATTCTTTTCCACTTGGGTAGCTTTGCTCCTGTCCTTCCTTTTGCTGGAAATACGTTTTTCTTCTCTCATCTTCTCGATAAACATTTATGCTTATTTCTTAAATTTATTAAGTTCACATCAAGTCTTAGTCCAAAAGACTGCTCTTTGGGAGAAGTGTCTGCTTTTCCCGGTCAGAGTCAGGTGGTTTTACATTCAGTGCGCCTTTGGGGTTGTGCGTCTTACTCCACCGCTGGAGAGAGCCCATATTCTCTTTCCTCCCACTCTGGGAAGGGAGAAAACCTCTGCTCCTTTCAACATACACAGAATCAATAGGACATGTACAGTGTTTCCAGCCCGTTCCCAAAGAGAAGGTCTGGCTGGTCAGCTTGGTCAAAGTCTGACACTGAGCTACCTCCCAACGGTAAACACATTGGGAAGTGACACATGTTCACTGTTCAACCTCAATTCCTCAAGCCTCACATCTATGAAGCAGGCCTACAGTGTTTGTAGATGTGGATACCCGAGGCCAGTCATATAATCTGCCAGGGAGGCGTCATACTGTGATGGACAAAATCTATGTGAAGGATGCCTCAGGCTTTGGCTGCTTATGGCAACACAGTTTACAAACATCCCTACATCTTTGGGGTTATGAAGTGCTTGCCTGGATTAAGAAAATGGTGTCTCATTTTTCATTTCCCTTGCCATTCTTTCATGTATACACCATGAGTCAAAAATCTAAAGGAAATAGACTAATGGGATTCAGGCATATCAAATGTGTAACATGCATGCTACCATTCATCAAGATGTCAGTCTCTTCCACTAAGCTATGAGTTTCTGGAAGACTCAGAGGGTATCTTGAGCCTTTAGTGACTTGTACAGGCACAAGCAGAAATACAAGGGTGTGTTTAATAAATCCATGGTCAAAATGTCCCCGATAGAGATTAACCTGGTATAGTATAGGAAGTGGATTGGATGAGGGACGGGGGGAGGTGAGAAGGTTAAAGGAAGGCTGGAATTAAAACAAGTAGTAGTTAATAGTAAAGACTCTAGCTAGACTAGCCAGGTTGAAGCCTGATTCTGATACTTCACTAGCTGTGGTATCTTGACAAAGTTACTTTCTATACTCAGTATCTTCATCAGTAAAATGGGAATAATAATGGTATTCTCTTGCAGAGGATTAAATAAGTTAGTACTTGTAAAACAATTAGAACAGTGTGTGGCCCATATTAAGACTTGTATAAATGTTCACTCAGTCAATCAATTGATCACATATAGGATAGTTAGGGGATGTTGCAATGATACTGATGCCTTGAGCCTAGATAGTGACACGAGAATGGGAGATTGGAGAAAGGTTATCAAATGGGGAAGGAAGAATGTTACAGAGCCATCTTTAGAATTAAAGAACTCCAGCTTATAATCAATGGAGCTGATATGGTTATATGAGTTTCTGTAAACTCATATTTCTGACCTTCCAAATGTCAGCTTGTGGCCTTATTTATTCTTTATGACACTCAGAAAGGGGGAGAGCATTTGAGGGGGTGTCTGTCCATTTTGGTCCTCCTTTGGACTCATTTTCTTATAATGTTGTAGAAAATGTAATCTTTGTACCAAATCACTCAAAAAGAAATTTTTGAGCCAATCATCTTGGAATATTTCAGGAAGGGTTACAAATATCTTCATGTCTGAAAGAAAATAATTTTAATAATATAGATATAAAACTATATAGTTCCCATGTTTCTAGTACAAACAAGAGATAAATCTGGTAACTATGATTTTTTGATTAATAAGGTTAAAAAAATTAAGTTAGCAAGCAATTTTTGTTGCCCTAAACTAGTGCCCATGTGACACTTTTATAAATCGCAAAATGGCGCCCTATCTGGGAAGATGGGTTACGAGAAAGCAGTTCTTTCTCCTGGCTGACACTGCTTACTAAGCCAACCTCTCGTTCACTGTGATATGGGGGACATGTGTGTAAGGCACAAAATATGAACCACATACTGAGACCTGGCTAAGCCTTTATCAAAGAAGATGTGAAACTGTGACTAATATTGCCTAGCTTGCAGTTAGGTTTCAGTATAATTTGAATCTGTTAATTAGGTAATTTGTGACATTATTTTGATTTATTATGAAAAAAATACAGAAATTGTAAGGCGAAGATAGGTTAAAAATCCATTCTTGGGATATTCTCAATGTCCCTGGCCCTGAGGGAAGCATCTGAATTTGAAATGGAAAAGAGTAGGGGTGCCGGGGTGGCACAGTCAGTTAAGGGTACAACTCTTGGTTTTGGCTCAGGTCATGATCCCATGGTTCATGGGTTCCAGCCCTGCATTGGGCTCCATACTCACAGTGTGAAGCCTGCTTGAGATTCTCTTCCTCCCTCTCTCTGCTCCTCCCCTGCTCATGCTCTTTCTCTCTCTCAAAAATAAATAAATAAACTTAAAAAAAAAAAAGAAAGAAATGGCAAAGGGTAAATCAGAGCTCAAACATTTATTTCCTAGTTTAAAAAAGTTACTAAAAAACCTATTCGCCGTTATCTTAAATAATAACTGTAAAGATTAAATAAGGTAATATAGGTAAAAACCATGTAAATCCTAAAGTGGTTTCAAAAACATGTTAATTCTATATTTGTAATAATTTAGAAATTATTTTCAATACATATAAATAATAATAGCGATATTAACAAAAATAATAAATTATGCTTTACAAGGAAAGTTCAATGTCACGTTTGCTTTGAAAAATGAGGCAAAATAATTCAAAATAATTCAAGCCTAATTATTTTATTCTCTTTCAAAAACCATGGTTCTTTAGATCAGATTAACAATTCTAATTTTTTAAATGTGATTGTATTTTTGTAATATATTTTTTAATGTTTATTTTTGAGAGAGGAGGGGCAGGGTGAGAGGGAGTCACAGAATCTGAAGCAACTCCAGGCTCTGAGCTGTCAGCACAGAGCCCCATGCCGGGCTATAGCCCGGGAACTGTGAGATCATAACCTGAGCTGAGGCCGGATGCTCAATTGACCGAGCCACCCAGATACCCCTAATGCGATTGTTTTAAAGCACAACTTAACACTTTGTTGTGTGCACTTAAGTTCTCTGGGGCTCCATTTTCTTTAGAGCAAAAAGGAAATGCTAATTCATCATGTCCCTTCATCAACACAATAATCTGATACTTTGCATTTGCATGTACTTTCATCTTGAAAAGTCATATAAAAGTACTTTAAAAGTAAGTTGTAACAAACGTGATGATCGGTCTCTACATGCATATTAATATTGAGAGCATTTCTTCCCATATAACTACAGTTCAAAGATTCTCATAGTTACATCACAATGTTCTAATTCAGTCAACAGAAAATAGGGCTTAATTAATATTTAGTATCCTGATTTCTGGCTACTATGTAAATTCAGCCCCAGCTAAAGAAAATACATTGAATTCTGAATTGTGAGTAAACAATCCAAATACTTATTCATTTTGTGTGTTTGAGTGTTATTGGCATAACTTGTTTACTAATTTCATTTGCTTCATTGAGTATTTTTTCATTCCCTCATTTTTATTTCATATTTACATGTGTCCCTTCCTATTTAGACCCAATGTAATCTATTCAGGCTGTGTCCATGAAGCCTCTTACTGTCCACTCCACATGCAACATATTTCAACAAATTTTTCACACCAGAACTGAATTGTAAGCATGTAAAATTTTTGTGAACTGGGCTGTAAAATATCAGAAACAATACACTCTATCCAAGTTGACAGCTGATATCTGATCTGAAAATAGTGTATTTTCCTTCAAATGTCAGTTCCTGTCAGTTTGCATTGCATTGATATAAACAGCTATACAAGAGGAAAAATTTTACTGTGAAAATCTTTGATAAATACAACAACCAAAAAACCAACCAAACAAACAAAAACCAAAGCTCTTCCCATGTTTTCAATATTTGAAATCCTGCCTCACTACAGGAGTGTGATAATTTGCTGCAAATGTTTATAAAAGGGTGTATTAGTCTCAGATGGCTCTAACAAATCATCACAAATTTAGTGACTTAAAACAATGCAAATTGGTCTGGAGGTCAGAAGTCCAAACTGGGTCCCAATGGACTAAAATCAAGGTGTGTTGGTAGAGCTGTGCTCCTTTTTGGAGGTTCTGGGGGCGTGTGAGATAATAAAAAATATTTAGTCTTTGTTTCTGGTTGCTGGCACAGAGCTTTTAAAATGCTTGGACTCTGGAGTGATGACCGTCTTTGGTATGCTAATGAGATGACTGTTGGGCGGGACATTCCTACGCAGCTTCTGGATGGAGGCTGGTCAGCACAAAGTCCAAACCCTGGTTATAGCCTTGGGAGTTTTGACTTCACCCCACCACTGACCTCCCAGGAGGAGAGAAGGGCTGGAGATTGAGTTCAATTGCTGTTGGCCCGTGATTTAATCAAGCATGCCTAGGTAAGAAAGTTCCGTTAAAAGCCCCTAAACAATGGACTTTGGAGAGTTCCTGGGTTGGCGAACAGATCAAGGTTTGGGGAGGAAGAAAGCTCTGTATGTACCCCTACCCCATCCCCAGCCCTTACCCTTTGCGTCTCTTTCATTTGGCAGTTCTTGAGTTGTATCCTTTATGGTAGGGCTATGGTAAGTAAACTGTTTTCCCGAGTTTTCTGAGTAGGTCTAGCAAGTTACTGAACCTGAGGAGGAGTTGTGGGAACCCGTGCATTTACAGGCAGAAATGTGAGTGCTCTGGACACCGCATTTGTGGCTGGTGTCTGAAGTGGGGGCAGCCCGGTGGGACTGAGCCCTTAATCTGGGGGGTATATGCTAACCCTGGGACTTAGTGTCAGAAATGAATTGAAATGTTGGACACCCACTCAGTGTTGGAGAACTAGAGAATTGGTATTGGAGAAGATCCCAACTTTGGGCATCGGGGAAACAAGCCTCTCAGGGAGAATCCGTTTTCTTGCCTTTTCTAGTATTTTAAGGCCTCCTGCTTTCCTTGCCTTATGGCCCTTTCCATCTTCAAAGCAAGCAATGGCTGATTTGTTCTGCCATCACGTCACATTGGCACAGCCTTTTCTGACACTTCGTCCACATTTCAAGGACCTTTGTGATTCCCTTGGCTTCACCAGATAATCCAGAGCAATCTTATTTTAAGGTCAGTTGTCTGGAAGCCATCATTCTATCTGCCACTTCTCTCTTACCAGGGGATGTAGCACATTCACCAGCTTGGAGGAATTAGGATGCGAATATCTTGATGGGGGTGGGGTGGGGTGGAGTGAGGGGGCACCGTTCTATTTGTTACAAATGACGATAGCAGGCAGATGTTCTTCCACAGGAGAAATCGCCCAATAACCCCAAAATGGAATACATTATGTAAATGCTAGGAGGTTATCCAAATTAGTTTGCGATGCTGGAGTTTGGATATATCAAATGAGTACTTGAGTATGTGAAAAAGAAAGAATATCACTTAAAAGAAGACTTGGCTTTAGAGCTTGTCCTGCTGTCCTCGGGTGACCTTGGGCAAATCAGGTCAACACGCTGAGTGCCCTCATCCGAGGGAGTAATAATACCAGTCATCAACTCAAAAAACCATTTAGCGAATACAATGAAATAATGTATGTGAAAATAAACAGAAAATTATACAGTGCTACTCATACATTCTGTTAGATAAATACGTCATTGGCTTGGGTTTAGCAAACTTGGGAAAAAAAACGATTATTGTTTATTACAACACTCCTTCCTATTTATAATATTGGTTAAACCTGCAGGACCAGTAACAGTGAGCATATACTCCTCAAAACAAAATGTCCCCCGTAACTGGTGAATATCTTCTGCCCTCTACCTAGGCTCTACCCTCTCACATCCTTCCTGCCCCAGGCAAGTTGAAGAGAAACAACAAAAAGAGAGAAAATTTTGGAGAACACAGGAAGTATGAAAATCAGGGAAAGTCTTGGAGCTGCTATTTTTTTCTCCCCATTGGGAGGGGGAAAAATAATGAGAACTTAGGAAGAATCTTTAAAGATTGGAAGCCTTGAAGCACAGAGAATGAAGACAACATAAGACACAAGCGTGAGGGCAAGAAATTTCGTTTGGGCCACAAAAATAACTTCCGAAATGGAAAGTCAATACCAGTTCAAATGGGATGCTAAAAGAAGTTTTGTATTTTCCTCTTTAAAGGCCTTTTGGAGAAAGAAATTGAAAGTATCCTCACATTCTGTGAGCTGTAAAGGACCTGAAGTGGTTCTGACTTCATTTTAAGGTAACAAAAGTGGTTCCTCACGGAAGTAACATTTTTAGTACCAAAAGGTGTATGTTCTTTTTTCAGAATGATTTTGGCTACACTTAAAATTTTATATATTCTTTTATTGTTTATTTACTTAGAGAGAGAGAGAGAGAGAGAGAGAGAGAGCGAGCATGAGCAGGGGAGGGGCAGAGAGGGAGGGAGAGAGAAAGAATCAGTCAGCACAGAGCCAACTCTGGGCTTGAACTCATGCATGAGGTCTTCATGACCTGAGCCAAAGTCAAGAGTCAGATGCTTAACCAACTGAGCCACCCAGGCGACCCCAAATTTCATTTTTATAAATAAACTTCAGAACCTGTTTGTCAACCCCCCTGGCAAAGCCTCTTGAGATTGTGGTTAGAATTACTCTGCATTTAAAGGTTATGTGTGGGACAAGTAAACTTTTTCTGCATTGAGTGTTGCAGTCTGTTAACTGGTGTTCTTCCCTCACTGAAGGACATTAAAGAGAAGCCAAGTTTATATTCGGCTCCATAAATTCATGTATGACTTCAGAGTTATTCCTCAATGACATGTCTTTTTAACTGGCATTGTGAATATTTTGTTTCTTCATTCTCATAAAATATAACATACACTATCAACAGTAAATAAAATACATGGGCAAAGTAACAGGATAGATGAGCAAACTACAATGAACAAGACATAGGACACAGCTCACACTCAAGAAAATGTCCTCATGTCCCTCCTCTAAAATAACCTGCACTGTGTTTCAAACAACCCCCTCTGGGTCTAAATGTAGCCACCATATTAACTTTCATGGTAATCAGCTCCCAGCTTTTCTTTATAATTTTCCCATACAATTATGTACCTGTAAACAACAGAAATTTAGATTTGTCTGCTTTGGAATTCTGTGTGATGACTATGTCACAGTTTATTACTTATTTGGCTACACTCAGTTCTGTTGACAGGGATGCTATGGACGTTCATGGATATGTGTTCACGTACAAGTTCATGTGCAAGTCTCCCTGAACTCATGTCTGGAAGCGAATTCTCTGGGTTATATATATATACGAATAGTTTTCAATTTCGGTAGGTGACACACACTATTTTCTAAAATGCTGTGCCAATGTGCATTGCCACAGTAGTGGAGGAAAGCTTGATTGCTCCGTATTCAACGCCAAATTTTGGTTTGATAAGTAGTATACACTAGCTTATCATGATTTTAATTTGCAATTATATGAGCCATAATATTAAGCTTTTTTAAATATTCTTTTTTAACAAATGTTTATTTACTTATTGTGAGAGAGAGAGTGTGTGCATGTGAGTGGGGGGGAGGGACAGAGAAAGAGGGAGAGACAGAATCCCAAGCAGGCTCCGTGCTGTCAGAACAGAGCCCAACGCAGGGCTCGATCTCAGGAACCATGAGATCATGACCTGAGCCAGTTGGATGCTCAACCGACAGAGCCACCCTGGTGCCCCAGCTATTTTTCATATTCTTACTGCCAACTCGGAAATCAACATTTACGAAAGTCTTTTTCTTTTTCAAAACTGCATTGTCAATTGTTTTCTTTTTTTTATTTGAAGGAGTCTTATTGTATTTATTCTAATCCTTTATTTAAATGTCTTGTATACTGTCACTTGTTTTTGCACTCCTCCTTCGCTCTCTTTGATTAAATGACAATTTGCCATACCTAGATTTATAAGTTTTCCCTTAATTTGTGTCTCGTTTAGGAAATCATTTACTACCTTGAAATCTCGAATGTATAATTCATCTTTTATGTTTGTTTAACTTTTTTTTAAAGTTTATTTTTGAGAGAGAGAGAGAGAAAGACTGAGATACAGCACGAGTGGGGGAGGGGCAGAGAGAGAGGGAGACACAGAATCCAAAACAGAGCCAGATGTGGGGGCTCAAACTTATGAACCTTGAGATCATGACCTTGAGCTGAAGTCAGATGCTTAACCGACTGAGCCACCCAGGCAAACTTAAGCATATAATTCTATAGTGTCTTCTAAAATCTTCATACTTTTTTCCATAATTAAACTTTATGCAGTATAAGCTTTTTTTTTGTAATGTTTGAAACAGGAAACCGGTTTAATTCTGTTGCAATGGCACTCGATTACTAGGTGCCGTTTTTGGAATATTCACATTCTCCATTCATCTACCTTGTCCCTTGGTCATATATCGAAGTTCCTCATGTGTGTGTCTTTTTCTTGCTCCTTTTATGCTTTTTGCTATTTTCTATTCCTGCATCAGTTACATGAGCTCTCAATGATTAGAGCTTTATAATAAATATGTCAGAATGCCTTGAGACTCAGTCTTCCCAGCTTCAAAAATGTTACTATTATTTTTCCATTTTTACTTAGAACTTACTGTCTCAAGTTCCACAAGGGGAAAAAAAATGATGTCATTGAATATTGAAATAAATTTGACACAGATTTAGTATATTTATAATATTTTAGTCTTATCTCCATGAATGTGGCATACTTTCCACTTATGTGTTTCTTAATGAAGTTTTATGTTTTTCAACAGAGTTCTCATCTTTTGTTAGATTTATTTCTATATAATTGATGGCTTAAATGCTGTTATAAATAATATGGGTTTTGTTTTACTTTCTAAATGTAAATTGTGATATAAAGAAATACAGTCGAATTCTGCCTCACTGTGTCGTTAGCCCTAACACTATATTTTTCTGATTTTGTACTTTCTTTCCAAGTTTCTGAAACAGCAATGAAGAAGCATGTGAATATAATGTACATTTCTCCTTATAACTGTCAAAATTTGTCAAGTTCAAATCCATTCATTTATTACATATTTTTAGCAATTTCTTTAAAATCTATCTTATTTCTGTTGGAACAATTATAATTCAACGGTTATTCTTTTGTCACTTACAATTGAAGAATTCTATTTAATACAATTTTTTATACATTTTTTTCTGTTTATTTATTTTTGAGAGAGAGAGAGAGACAGAGCATGAGCAGGGGAGGGACAGAGAGAGAGGGAGACACAGAATCTGAAGCAGGCTCCAGGCTCCGAGCTGTCAGTGCAGAGCCCAACGCAGGGCTCGAACCCACAACTGTGAGATCACGACCTGAGCTGAAGTCAGAAGCTCAACCCAGTGAGCCACGCAGGGGCCCGTTTTATACATTTTTTTTTAAAGAATGCCATATCACTATCCTCCTCCTGAATAAGACGCATCAGTCCACTTAATTCTCTAGACTAGAATCACATCTTTATTTTACCAGAACACAATCTGTACAGAAGTGTTCCTAAGCCGTGATGGGAGAAATAAACAAGCAGCCAGAATTGCCATACCTTGTTGAGGGGTTCCCAACAATCGAGACGTGAGTGAACTCTAACGCAGTTAAGCCACATTTTCCGGAAGCAGCCAATGAATGTGACGCGGGGGATCAGGCGACTTTGTTATGTGGACAGTTCTAAGGCTTCATATCTCTGCTGCATGGGGAAAAGGGAAAGTTGAAAGAATGCATCACTAAATCCTGCATCTTAAGGAAAACTGCTGCCAGCGTGGGACCATAGACCTTTTCCCCAGAAACTCCTATAAATAGGTGGTTCAGAAATAACTCTTCTCCTTCCAAGATGGGGAATCAAAAATAAAGCAGCACAGGACATGTTCCAGTGAACGGAGAAAAATACCGGGAAAAAAAAAAAAAAGAACATGTTGTCACGAAGAAGAAATTTGTGACCTAACATTTCTCGGTGAATGAAAACAACACCACAGAACTCTTAGTGAGTCAACGGCCTCTATGAAGTAAAAGCATAAAAATTTTTTACAAGAGCTCAAAGAGGAAAGAGTGGAACCAAACAATTGGCAGAGAAAAATGCTAGCTGGAAGAGGTCAGGAAATACATCGCGGGGAGAGGGGCTGGGGGGGGGGGGTGGAAATTTACGCGTAAAGAAACATGGAGGATCAGCCGAAAGAACTCAAGGGAGAAAAATCACTGAGTTAATCTGAGTTAAAGGGATAATTATAGAAACAGAGAGCAAAGGAGAGGTAGTGTAGCAGAGCTGGACTCCACAGAAAAGCACAGCCTGATTTTTAAATATACAATTGAAGAAAAAGTTTCTTAAATTGGGGGGAAAACACCTCTTTAGGGGAACAATTTCTAGCCATCAATAATTTTTAAAGACTTTTTAATGTTTATTTTTGAAGGAGAGAGAGCTAGAGCGTGAGCAGGGGCGGGGCAGAGAGAGAGAGAGAGAATGACACAGAATCCGAAACAGGCTCCAGGCTCTGAGCTGTCAGCCCAGAGCCTGATGCGGGGCTCAAACTCATGAGCCGTGAGATCATGACCTGAGCCAAAGTCGGATGCCTAATCGCCTGAGCCACCCAGGCACTCCTAGCCACCAAGAATTTTAAGTGAGTCATTTAAGCATTTAGGCAAAAGGAATAAGTCACTTATAAGGGAAAAAAACTGTACAGACTTTCAAAGAAATATATTGGAGCAAAATATGTACAATCCTCAGGGAAAAACATGATATTTATAATACAAATCTACTGTGTAGAGTTATGTAACACAAATATACTGTGTACAAATATAACTGTGTAGAGTTATGAACATCCACCTAAAAGAAATGTGTTTCCCTGATCCCCTTCTGAGGAATCTAATAGAGGGCAACCTCCAGTCGAACTAAAGACGACCGAACAATTAAAGAGAGAGGCTTGGCAGTGAGCAATGAATCTACATAAATGTAGAAGAAAGACGAAAACGAAGGGAAAGATTATGGTGACAAAACAGGAAATAGGCATACTGTATTTTGACTTCCTAGAAAAGAGTCAATGAAAAACATGAAGAAAAATGGAAAAGAAGGTAAGAGGTGGTCCCAGCGTAATAACGTCCTCACCTCCAGCAGTTGCACCCGTAAAAAGACGCCAGGTAAAATGGACAGATTAAGTACTGGGTGTAATTGCGTTTGACAAGACAACTGTGAAAAGCTGAGAAATATTAAAAAAAAAAAAAAAAATCAACAAAAACCACATGGCTCCAGGTTTCTTACACGTACATTTCCAGCGGCACAATTAGCAGTGAGACTTTGCGGTAACAGGCAACTGGTTCGGAGTTGGAGGTGCACTGAGGTCTGTGGGCTTGTGCCAACATCCAGTCTTCTGGAGAGCCCAGGTGCAGCGTTAGCCAGCGCAAGAGCCAGGTGAGTTTAAAGGTATGAGGGTGAGAGGTGCCTGATACTTTAAAAAAAAAAGATATAGCATACTATATTAGAATTATAATCAAATTTACCTGTCATGTAAATAAATGAAATCGCTCAAACTCGCCTGTTGAAAACTGTTTCGTGCTGCTCAGAGTATACACCTATGTGCTATACGTTTAAAAAGGAAAACACTTCTAAAACAAAGTGATTCAAAATAACTGAAAGTTAAAGACGGGGCAATGATAAACCAGCTAAATTCAAATAATAAAGCCAGGAGGAGTCACAATATCACTGTAAGACAAGGGAACACTGCATGAAATCATAAGGACATTTTATAGCAACAAAATGTGCAATCCATAATAAAGATATAATTATAAATTTTTATGCACCAAATAACTTAGTGGCAATGTTCATAAAGCAGAAATTATAGGAGATTCGAGGATAAAGAGCAAAATAGTAAAACCTACCATTTTAATTCACCTATCTCATGCTATGAGACATCAAGTGGACAAAAATATGGCTAGGAATAGAAGATCTGCCTAGCATTATTAATAAGAGACCTACCTGAGGTGTATGTGTGACAAATGACAGGCTGAAAAAAGGCTCCAAGAAGATATTCATACCGCATACCTGCTAATGTTGCTTTCTTTAGAAAAAGGATCTTTGCAGATGTAATTAAATTACAGGTCTTGAGATGAAGTCAGCCTGGATCGTTCAGGTGGGCCCCAGATTCCATGACCAGTGTCCTTGCAAGACAAAGGTAGAGGGAGGTTTGAGAAAGGCAGGAACAGAGAAGACCCGGACACAGAGTATGAAGCCATGTGAAGATGAAGGCAAGGACTGGAGTTGGGAGCTAGCAATGTCAGTGATTACTGGTAACCAGGACAGAATACATTTCTGTCTAGTTCTTTTTGAGGGAGACAGTTCGGGCCGGAGAGGAGCAGAGAGAGAGGGAGACACGGAATCCGAAGCAGGCTCCAGGCTCCCGGCTGTCAGCACAGAGCTGGACTTGGGGCTTGAACTCACGAACGAGATCATGACCTGAGCCCAAGTCGGATGCTTAACCGACTGAGCCACCCAGGTGCTCCAGGACAGAATACATTTCTGTTGCTTTAAGCCACCCGGGGTGTGGACATTTGCTACAGCAACCTTAGAAAAATGTGTGTATGTGTGTATCCCTTTTATTTTCTCTATATCTAATCTACCCATTTTACGTGAAAATAGTTATTAAAGGATTTTTCCTAGGTAATCATGGATACTTTTATACAGATAAGATATTGTTTTGGCTACAAGGAAAATCTTGGCAGAGAATAGCCTCAGGAAAGTAAGTAGATATGGCCGTAAAGGTATTATAGGAAGCCAACCTCCTGAGTAATAGAAGTCATTCAAATTAAACCATGATGATACATTATTTCACATTTTCAGATTAACAGGAATGATGGCAATTGTAGTCTCTCCTCCATCCATTGCCTGCCATTTTCTATGGTGTTCCAAATCCTTGGAGCATGACCCCAACATGCATTACTCAGTCATCTTTTTCATAAGGCTTTAGTTGGAGTTAGCCACTAGCAGGAAATGACAGGAGATTAAAGGTCAAGAGGACAGAGTGGTTGAGACAATTTTTTACTTGTTTCTCCCTGCTTTGGCACATTGATTCTGTAGCAGTGGTACCTCTCTAAGATTAGGGCTCAGATGGTGATCCTTCCTGGATGGTTTCTACTTTCAATGGATTCCTAGAACCATATTTCCTTGGAAATAAATCTAACTTTAATAGAAATTATCTTTACTGAAATACAAAGAGATAAAGTGTGAAAAACTAGAATAGAGAACCCAAGAGCTGTGGGAAAACATAAAGTGGTCTAACACAGGTATAACCGAAATTCCAGAAAGAAAAGAGAAAGATATATTTGAAGAGAATATGGCTAAGAAATTTTCAAAATTAAGAAAGACAAACCACAGATTCAAGAATTTCAGAGAGGGGGCGCCTGGGTAGCTCAGTCAGTTAAGCCTCCAACTCTTGATTTCGGCTCAGGTCATGATCTCATGGTTTGTGAGTTCAAGCCCCTTGGGGGGCTCTGCATTGACAATGTGGAGCCTGCTTGGGATTCTCTATCTCCCTCTCTCTCTCTCTCTCTCTGCCTCTCTCTCTCTCTCTCTCGAAAATAAATAAATAAACATTATAGATAGATAGATAGATAGATAGATAGATAGATAAAGAATTTCAGAGAATTTCAAGCATGAATAAAATATAAAAGACCATGGGGCACCTGGGTGTCTCCATCGGTTGAGCGTCCAACTTTGGCTCAGGTCGTGATCTTGTGGGTCGTGAATTCAAGCCCCACGTTGGGATCTGTCTGACAGCTCAGAGCCTGAAGCCTGCTTTGGATTCTGTGTCTCCCTCTCTCTCTCTCTGCCCCTCCCCACTCATACTCTGTGTCTCTCTCTGTCTCTCAAAAAATGAATAAATGTTAAAAAAAATTAAATGTAAAACACCAAATTTTTTAAAACACAGTGGATCAGCCAAAGATAAGAAGAAAAGCTGGGGATATAGTTTCTTTGGGAAATTAAGGCATTCATTCTCCGTGTATGCCACACACACACTTATACAGGGCAGGACACATTCTCAGAAAAGACCTAAGAAGACTATAAGCTTTCACTTCTGGCTGATCTCTTGGGTCAGTGCAAAAAGACTAAGTTGGAATTATAAATGTTTGGGCTAAGTGTCAAAACAGTGTTCTAGCTCAAAGCCAATCAGCAAAGACTGGGAGACTTTTTGTTTTTGTTTGCTCGTTTCTTTGTGTGAGCACGTGCACGCATGTTTTAGCTGCTAGCATTTGAGGAAATCTGGGTCAGAACATTAGCTGAAAATACGCTAAAGGAAAAAAAGAATACAGTGACCATGCGCAAGCTGGAGAAAAACCTGCAAAACTAGTTCCGAAAAGTAACAAAACAAAGAATAACTATAGCTTGCAACAAACAAGAACAACAAATCTTGGGAATGGGGAGAATCTAATTTCCAGAGTTATCCCATTATAATATTTAAATATCTAGTTGTCACTGAAAACTCATTAAGCATACCAAGAAACCAGAAAGTATGGTCCCCCCAAAGCTACAGTAATCAAAACAGTAAGGTTTTGAATAGGATAGTTAGATAGAACATTATAACAGATGGGAAGATCCACTAATGGACCTACAGAAGTATCATCAATTGATTTTTACAATGATGCAATGGCTATTCAATATTAAAATGATAGTGTTTTCAACAAATGGGATGGAGTGATTGGATTTCTATTGGACTTTCACAAGGACACATGGCCAAAGCAGTTTCATGAATAGCACATATACACATGAAAAGATGCTCAACATTGTTTATTAGTTATTTTTAAAATGTAGGGGCGCCTGGGTGGGTCAGTCAGTTGAGCATCCGACTTCGGCTCAGGTCATGGTCTCGCGGTCCGTGAGTTCGAGCCCCGCTTCAGGCTCTGTGCCGACAGCTCGGAGCCTGAAGCCTGCTTCGGATTCTGTGTCTCCTTCTCTCTCTGACCCTCCCCCATTCATACTCTGTCTTTCTCTGTCTCAAAAATAAAAATAAGCGTTAAAGAAATGCAAATTATAAACACAATCACATGTTCCTAATCATCCATTGCAATGGCTAAAAGTGAAAAAAAAAAAAGCCTGACAATCCAAGTCCTAATGAATATGCAGAGTAACCTGAAATCGGTTAGATTTCCGGGAGAAATGCAAAATACCAGCAGCCATGTTTCTTACAAAGTTAATCATACACTTCCCACAGAGACCAGCAATCCCCCTCAGGTATTTAGTCAAGATAAATGAAACCCTATGTTTACACAAGATCAGCACATGACCAGCAGCTTTATAAGTAATAGTCAAAATCTGGGCCAAAATCTAAATGCCCTATAACCTGGGAATGGGTTTAAAAAATTGCGGTTTCCCCATACAATGGAATGCTACTCAGCAACGAATGACCTGAGCTTCTAACACATACAACAATATGGATAATTCTTCAAAGCATTATACAGGTGAAAAAGCCTGTCACAATAGGCTATACACCGTCTGACTCAATTTATATGACATTTTGGGAACCCCAGGCTGCGGGAAGAGAAATTGGATTGGTTCCTGGGCTCAGGGGTGAGGGAAGAGACTGGACAGCAAGTAGATATGAAGGAACTTTTTGGTGAGGTGGAAATGATGGTGGTGGTGGTTATGGATCAACTATGTATTTCTAAAAGGTGGAATTTACTATGTAAATTAAACCTTAATAACCTGACAAGAAAAATTTTAAAGCGAAGATATATATATATATATATATATATACATATATATATATATGTATATATATATATAGCGATATATATGTCACTGCGCTAGAAAGAAAAAGTATTCTCCTTGAAATAAAAAAAGCATGGTTGTAGAAATTTTAAAAAACAAGTTGGAAATTGATGGAAATTGCATTTGTAATGAGATAGACTGGAAAACAAATTAATTCTCTTAAAAAACATAGGTAAACACAGAGATGACTATCATATGATAAAATCTAAGAATAAAAATAAAATATCAAAGACAAGTATAGTAGGAGTTTGGAGGCAAAAGAAGGAAGAAAAGAGAGAAGAAGAATGGCGAATGCCTAAATTTTTCAAGGCAGAAGCAGGGATCTTGTTTATTGGGGGAAAGAATGTACATAATGTTTATCTATGACTTCAGATAAATATATGTCAAAATATATGCTATGAAATTAAAAATAATTAACTGGTAACATATCATTGGAATAAAAAGCAAGCAAAACTTGATCAACATTATAAGATAGGAAAAGTAAATGAAAGGGAATATAAGAAAGTATAATAAACACAAGATATTTAAATGAAATGAAGTAAGACAAACACATCAGTGATCAACAGATATATTTGCTGAAGTTAAATTCCCCCACTATCAGATAAATAATTTTAAACTAGGTTTTCAATAGACAGATACCTAGTGAAATGGCATTTAGGGGAGATATGCTATTAAAAGACAGAATATTAAGGTAGAAATTTTCACATGTTTACTGTGACAAACTTATTGACATAAGTAAGAACATATAAAATGTATATAGAGGATTAAATAATGCAATATCACTTGGTTTATTTAAGCAAAAAAAGCGTGTTATTTTCAAACAACTGTAGACTATTTTCAAAAAGAACCAGGTAACAATACATTAATAAAGTTCAAATTACATAAAGAAAACTGATATTCCAGATACTCCAATGTGACCACAATGCAGTGCAAACAACTAAAACACTTAATACAACCAAATAAAGGCCACAAAACTCTAACAAAAAGGAATTTTCCTTTATTCAATTCTTGGGTCAAAGAGTACACCGAGATTAAAATGTCAGCATTTAGCAATAGATTATCTCTAACGTGAAAATCTGGAAAACAACCTCCAAGGCCTAAACACTTTTGTTAATTAAAAAAAAAAATTATTGAACATAAATGTTATGCAAATTATGTCTAAAATTATCCTCTTTTGAATATTCAAGGCTATGCTTTTCTGTTACTTTCTGGTTTGGAATTTTTTTATAGTCTTCATGCTGTTACCTTTTTCTGTTTGGATTAGTTTTCTTTGACTAAAAAGGAAGCTGGGCCTGTGGTTTTCTGAAAGACAAGACTTATGGATTATTCTGATTGGACTTCTGAAGACTAGACACAGAAGAGAAGTTGATGCCTATAACTCCAACTCAATTTCTTGTGTGTAGTTGACATTTATCCAGATTGGGTCTGGTGGACTTCATTGGATTCTTTGGCTCCGATGGTATGGTTCTTCCGTTATTCTTGGGAGGTAGGATATAGAGTTCCCCACTGTAGAAATATTGCACATAACTGATGTACAACTACAAGCCTGCACTCCTCACTAGGCCTGTCCCATCTCCAATTATGCACCTTATGCTTTTTCTTTTGAAATGTATTCAACCATGTTTTCTTCTGTATTGTCTCTGAATAGGTTTGAAGGAAGAAATGAAAAGGCTTCAGTTCTTGCTAGTTCCCTACATAGATTCCATTCAAAAGAAGGCAGGGGCCAAGTTTTCTGGTTAGCACAGACCCTGTGATCTGAATTACAGGCAGAGAGTGATCTGATGGGAAGAAGGTTTTTCACCTTCTTTACATCATTCCATGCTTATTTGGTTTCATTCAAGGAATATGCATGTTCAGGAGGTTTTATTTTTTGGTCTTGTTTTATAGCAAGCCTTTGGTGACACAATAAAGGCCATTTCCCGGGCATTTGAAAATGGCTGGAATTTCTAGGAAGATTTTATGTCATTGATATGTTGCTAACCTGGTAACTCATTTTCCCATTTTTTTTCCTAAGTGCCGGTGACAATCATTAATTTAATCATTGCTAAAATTTTACACATGGCTATAATCATCTCCCTAAGGTAAATCCCAAGAAATAGAATTAATTGTTCAAAGATATAAGTATTTTTAAGACTCTGATCCACATGGCCATAATAACAGCAACTATCTATGTCAAGTTCTATTTGCTTCCAAAATATTTAGAATTATTCATTTCAGTAGCATATCAATTATTTTTTTAAAAAATGGACATCCCATTGCACAAAATAGTATCTCATTGTGTAGATTCTGGTAATTTTTAAATAAGAGTATGCTCATTAACAAGGGATCTACCCAGTTTTCTAGGTCAGCAATTGCAAACTCCATAGCCTATTGCTGTAAGACAGATAACATAAATGAACAAAACAGGTTGGGGAATTCTGGGTACTACAGTGAAATAGACCTTATGACTCTTGTAAAACAGGGATCGCTGCTACTCAACTCCACCTGATGGTGCCACACAGCAATGAGGTCTGGTTTTGTGAGAGCTTCCAAGGGAAACTAGCAATCCAGAAAAGGAAATGAAACCTGCTGAAGTTTAAATACTGGACTCTAAGTCAACTTTTAAAAAAATATCTTATAGACCAAGCCAAAAACATTTTGGACAGGATTTGGCCGATAGCCCAGAAGATTAGAACCATCACAGATAGTATATGCCAAATATGTATTAAATTTATAATGAGAAGACTTGCACATATGAACCTTATTATCTTAACTACACAGAAATGTATTTGTTGGATTGCTTTTGGCTTTAGGCCATCAGATTTTACAGAGATTTGACATTTGCAAAGTGCATTTAAGAGATTCTTTACATCTTCTACTAATCTGCTTAGGACCTAACGGGAAAAGTACATGAATATATCAATACATGTAGAAAACATATCAGGCAAAATTAAACATCAATTCATGATACAAACTGTTAGCAAACTAGGAATGACAGGAGACATTCTCAGTGTGATAAAGACATCCATAAAAAATCGACAGGTAGCATTAGGACATTTTGAAAAACTGAATTCTTCCCCCCATGAATCAGGAAAAACTCAAGAAAGTCCACTTTCACCACTTCTATTCAAAACCTTACTCTAAGTTTTAGCCAATGAAATAAAGCATGGAAAAGAAATAACTGTCATGCAAATTAGAAATGAAGAAATAAAGCAATTCCTATTCGCAAACAATGAGACTGTGTGTAATAAACACCATCAAATCTACAAAAAGAGAAGCTCTTTGAACTAATAAGGGAGTTTAGAGAAGTTGCAAGATACAAAGTCAAGTTACAAAAATCAGCTATATTTCTATAAACTAAAAACAAACAAATTGTAAACCTAACCTTGAAAAAGTACCTTCCTTCAAAAAATAAACAAAACAAACACATTTAAATCTAACAAAATATGTATGAGACTTATATAGTGTAAAACATTGATGAAAAAAGTCATCTTCTTAGACCTAAATAAATAGAGAGACATATTGTGTTCATTATTGGGATAGTCAATATAGTTAGTATCTCCTCTATTTAAGTACAGATTTAATATATCCCAAGTCAAAATTTTAGTAGGAATTTTATAGATATAGACAAGCTGACTTCATGATTTATAAGAAGAGTAAAAAAAGAAAAATACTGGAATACTCAAAACAAATTGAAAAAGAAAAAAACTGGAGGACTCTGACAACAAAAATTTAAGAGTTACTATAAAGTTTTGGTACTCAAGGAGGTTATCTTGATGACAAAATAGTCACAAAGATCAATAGGGTAGAATAGAAGTTATAAAAACAGACTTAGGCAAATATGGTCAACTGATTTTTTAACAAAGCTTCAAAGGCAAATCAGTAGAGATATGGAAGTTTTTTTCAGCAAATGGTACAGTAACAGTTGGATACTCAGATGCAAAATTTTAAACATGGACTTCTACTTCACAGTGTATATAAAAATTTAATGGTAGCTAGTGATTGACTTAGATGTAAGAGATATACAAAATTCATAGAACACGTGGGAGAAAAATCTTTGGAAACTTAGGGTGGGCAAAAATTCATAAAAATAATACTTAATTCCATAAAAGAAAAAAACACAAATTGGACTGCATTAAAATTAAAGTAATTTTTCTTTGCTAGAAAAATTATGATTATGTTGTGAAAGCCAAAAACCAACCCTCCCACCAACTGGGAAAAAGTATTTGTGAAAATTAAATATTTGACGTTAGACTTATATCCATAATACGTTAAACATGCTCCAAAAACCCAACAATAAAGAGGCAAAGAACCCACTTTATAAATGGGCAAAAGTCAGAACAGACTCTTTAGAAAAGAAACTATTCAGAAGGGAAAAGAAGCACACAAAAGATGTTCAACACCTTTAGCCATTACAGAAATGCAAATCAAAACCACAAGAGGATACCTCTATGCACTTACTAAATTGGATAGGAAAAATAAAATGTGACAATACCACATGATGGCAAGGATACAGGGCAGCAGAAACTCTCATTCTTTGCTAGTCAGTTTGCAAATTGCTATCATCACTCTGCAAAATAGTTTGGCAGTTTCATAGGAAGTGAAACGTGCTACCATAGCATAGAGCAATCTCATTCCTAGGTACTCTAGACAAATAGAAATTAATCTCCACGCTAAATATTGTGTGTGAATATCTATAGCATCTTATTCGTAATCACTGAAAATAGAAACAACCAAAACACACTTCAGTGGGCAAATCAATAACCATGTGGTACATCAATGCAATGAAATACTACTCAGCAATGAAAAAGAGTGACCCATTGATGCATGCAGCAACACGAATGGATGTTAAATGCATATGCTAAGTGAAAAAATCCAGTCTTGAAAGTTCTCTTACTGTGGGATTCCATTTATATAACATTCTGGAAATGTCAAAGCTATAGAAATGGAGAACAGGTGAGTAGTTGCTAAGATTAGGAATGTAGGAGGATTTGACCACAAGAGGAAAGCACCATGAAGTTTTACGTGGTGATGGCATCATTCCAATCCTGTCTGTTGTGGCTATTTCACAAATCTATGTCTGTATTGAAGATCATAGAACTCTACACCCAACTAGTGATTTTAGGAGGAAATGAAAATGAATCTAATTATCAAGTAGCTGAATAGAATAAAGTAGTAGTCTTTGTAAAGTTTTAAAAACCCAGATACTTTCTGTGTGTTACTAAAGATTGTTACCCAAGGTCTAGATCAACAATCTAATAATTCCAAGCTATGAGGAAAAGTTATAAATATGGACTAAAGGGGTGAAATTTACTTTTAAAATCCTAAAATCAAAATGTTTCAGATATTTTGGACAATGGACAAACAAACACAGAAACACATCCATAAATGGAGAGAATGCGTTGGCGGTTGCCAGAGGGGAGGAAGGGGGAGTGATGGGCGAAATGGAGGGAGGTACAGGCTTCCGATTACGGAACGAGTCAGTCATGGTATACGGCCTAGAGAACACAGTCAATGGGACTGTAATCGCGCTGTATGGTGACAGATGGTAGCTATGTGGCGAGCACAGCATAACACAGACTTGCTGAATCACTATGTTGTACCCCCGAAACTAATGTAATACTGGGCATCAACTGTAGGTCAATTTTTTTAAAAAAGAGGAAAAAAAAATAACTCGGCTGAAGATCAGAGAGTAGAGTACACACATAGAGGTAGTTTTGGTGTTAATTAGTTTGTTTGGCAGGAATATTCTGAAAAGACAGCGGCTGCTTCTCCTTGATACGGCAAGAGGACTTCAGAGATGTGCTTTTGACACTGACACTAACAGAAGCAGCAACGTTTTATTTTTGTTTGTGTCCTGCGCTTAATACCTATGCATCGTAATGGCAGTGGTAGGTCTGCAAAACAGATGAGATGATAGATTTTTATCCAGCACGCCTTCACAAAGTATGTCATTTTTCCCCTACATGTGATCTCACGCCACGCATCTTTGATTTACAGGCGTGAGCCCTGTGACAGGCTGCATTAAAGCAACTCTGCTCACAATCTGTTCAGATTGGAAACATGTCAAGAAGGGAGCCTTGGTGGGTTACTGACAGTTTGCCAAAGTTGCTCAGAACTGACGAGCAATGGCTAGCTTCCTTAAAGAGTTCTTCTAGAGTCGTGCATGGTGCAATAGGGTTACGCCCACATACACTCATACTCTGATTTGGGTAATAGGACTCATTTGTGCAACTCAACCCTCGAAACGTGCTTTGTGTAAATCAGTAGCTAACAACTCGTGATTTATGGATGACGACTGAAGGGGGAGGATGCCACAAAGTTACTGCAAAAGTCCTAAAAGTGTGTATGTTGACACCAAAGAGTGTCTGCCGACTTATTTTCAAACATATTTTGGCCAATGATGTAATGCATAATTATGCATTTACATATGTAAATGCATTACATATATAATGCAAATTACAAAACATTAAATATTCATATGTTAATAATAACTCCTTATTATATATTTTCTCTATAATGACTACTAAGATCATAATTGCATTACCATGAGGGTGAATACAATTCTCTGATTTGCAAGGAGTTTGTCATACATCAGTTCAGAACAGCCAACGTACGCAGTGTTAATCATGGCAGGAGTAATTATCTTATTTCAAGTGTTGCTGTTTTGTGATCTAATGAGTTGAGAAACCTGAAACTTCTTTGAATAAAGTCAATGCTAGAACTGCTATACTTACTATCTTTTAAAACATCTATATTGATGGGCACCGGGGTGGCTTAGTCGGTTAAGCATCCAACTTCGGCTCAGGTCATGATCTCCCGGTTGGTGAGTTCGAGCCCCATGTCAGGATTTGTGCTGACAGCTCAGAGCCTGGAACCTGCTTCGGATTCTGGGTCTCCCTTTCTCTGCCCCTCTCCTGCTCGTGCTCTGTCTCTCTCTCTCTATGAAAAATAAGTAAACATTTTTTAAAAATCTATATCGAAATTTTATTGGGTTCCACTTCCAAAGCACTACCTGGTAAAAACTGGACAAGCTCAATAGAATGGGCTCTAAGACATGAGAAACCAGGGTTAAATAACAAAGTATTAGTTACTCTGCTGTAGGAAACGGGGCCACCTGGCCCCTACAGAGGACAAGAGCTCTTCACATCGCAGCTTCTTCATTGTTGCTTCATTCCTCTTCATTCTTTTTCCTTCTTGCCAATTACTAAATTATAAATAGAAGTTCCCTATCAGAAAACACATTTCAAGTGTGTTTTTCAAGATCTACTGGAAACAGTGTGATCAGTTTAGAAACTGTTAGGAGACTGCTGCATGAAAAATATTTCCTCAGTAATATGGACCTTTCGGCTTTGCCTGACTAACGATAATTCTATTTAAATCCAAACAAATAGTCACATTATCATCTAACTGCCATGAGCACACATCTGTCTACCCAGTCTTCCTGGTGGCAATTCCTAACCAACTTGATGGACAGCTCTCCCGACCTATGAGATGTAGTGCTCACTGGGGTGTTACAAGTAACAAGTTCTGGGGTGCATGGGTGCGTCCAAATCTTGATTTGTGCTTAGGTCACGATCTTACAGGTTGGAAGATTCGAGCCCCGCACTGGGCTCTCTGCTGACAGCTGAGCGTGCTTAGGATTCTCCCTCTCCCTCTCTCTCTGTTCCTCCTCCACTCACACACACTCTCTCTCTCAAAGCACATAAGTAATATTTATAAGTAACACCTTCATTGCTCTAGCTCACTATATACACATCTATGGTTGAGATGACAGAACATCATCATACCAGAAGAATTCTACTAAGAAGTTAATGTGGCAGGATAACCTGAATGAGAAAATAAATGTGTTTATATTTTTTTTCCTTGCAGGCTTATTAGAAAAGAACAGAGAGATATTTCCTTAAGAGACGAGTGAGGGGCTTTACATCCCAACAGTCTGAGGTTCACTTACTCTGAGTTACTGCAGGTCTGAAGATACACAGAATATCTTCAGGGGTCAAAGGAGAAAGAGAACTGACTGATCCTCATGCCAGGGCAGTAAGGGGGGCTGTGCGGGATGTGCAAACCCCATACACAAGAATGACGACCATTAAAAACACCAGTCTGTTTTTTTCCGGGTGTGAATATGGGCTCTAGATTTTTATATGAAATATACACGTTTGTGATTACTGGAAATTCATACTCATGAATCGGTCAGCACTTTACTGACCAGCTAAGCACATCAGTGAGCTAGATCTGTCCCGATGGCTATGGTGTTGAACTGTTGGCCCAAGGCCTGTGGGAAAATTAAGCTACATGCTCTGAGAAAGGGAGCTGATGGGGAGGCCAAGACTGAGAGCTAAAGAAAAGAAGTTTCCCTGAAAGAGAGAAGAACATGGTACTTGGAGTTTCCCCAGGTGGAAGAACATTTAGGTCCCCCTCAAATTCAGGGACCCAGAAAAAAACTTGTATGGGAATAGTGGCATGGGCACATACACACCTGTTACTCTTACATGGTTTTGCTTTGGGTACAATGGTGGCCTTCAAGGCCACTGATGGCGAAGGATGGCAGCAACAAAGACTGGCCAAAGGAGTCCGTTGTGGACTTGAAAACAGGTTCCTTTATCTTTCCTGGACTTGCATGATGCAGTGGGGAGGGGGAGTTCCAATAATGACTGACAATGAAGTTCTCACAAATGCCAGCACGTGCAGGGACTCGGCCAGGTTGAACTCATTCGGAGCATTTTAAAAGAAATATGACATATATTTTACAGGAAGTGCTATTACAGTCCAGAGAAAATACAGAGGGTCCATACTGTGAGAAGTATAAGCTCAAGATAGGAGAGGAAGGAGAATGTATCACGATTCTAAGAATCAAAGCCCTGAGGGCTTATTTCCAACTCTCCCGAAACTAGAAACCTCTGGGTCACATGTCACTGGTCTTTGACCACTGGCACTCAGTCAATCGTTCTCTCTTTGCCCTATTTTACCACGTGTCGCACAGGGTTTGGAGCTAGCCTGGATTTGAATCCAGCCGGGCTGCTCTGTTCCTTGTCAACTTAAACATTTAACTTTCATTACCTCTATCATCCTTTTCAAAAACATTTAATATGCAGTTGTAGCTTCCATTTTGGCCTCTATGTCTCCAGCCTCATTCTCCTCTAACCATCTCCCTTCTTTTGTCCTCAGTGAGTGGTGTCTCCTGGGCGTAGTCTCGCCCTTCACACTTCTACTTGAGCAACCTTTTAAAACATAAATCTAGACCAGTCATTCCACAGAGTAAAGCATTTCATGGCCTACAGATAAAATATTTGGATCAATATTTTTTTTTTCAACGTTTTTTATTTATTTTTGGGACAGAGAGAGACAGAGCATGAACGGGGGAGGGGCAGAGAGAGAGGGAGACACAGAATGGGAAACAGGCTCCAGGCTCCGAGCCATCAGCCCAGAGCCCGACGCGGGGCTCGAACTCACGGACCGCGAGATCGTGACCTGGCTGAAGTCGGACGCTTAACCGACTGCGCCACCCAGGCGCCCCAATATTTTGATCAATATTCTTTCAGAGGAAACGATATGGGGAGAGAGATAACATTGGCCCCAGTAATTTCTATGCCAGGCACGGTGAATGAGCCCTTTACAAATATTGTCCCAAATGTCCCATTTAGCGCTTGTACAGCATGGCGGCTCTGAGTGGGGATGGAATGCTCCCTGTTTGGAACCCTTGATGATAATTGAGTAAAGAGAAGATAGATTAAGTATGGACAGCACAGTATGTCCTGGGATGTTGTCTTACATATGATGTGATCTGATAGTGAAAAACCAAAGATCTGGAGCATGAAGAGGCATCAAACCGTCCGCGGTGTGGCAAGAGGAGGAATAGGTTGAAGAATTACACGTCATAATTAGTGAAATTGAACTTCTGGAAGTCCTAAACAAGAACGAGGTATAAATAAACAAAGGAAGAGCACTTGGGATATCTGAAACAGCACGAAAAGACCTGTTAAAACTAAAAACTCTAACTTTTTAAAAACCAATTTATTTTATTTTATTTTTATTTTTATGAAATTTATTGTCAGATTGGTTTCCATACAACACCCAGTGCTCATCCCAACAGGTGCCCTCCTCAGTGCCCATCACCCACTTTCCCCTCCCTCCCACCCCCCATCAACCCTCAGTTTATTCTAAGTTTTTAAGAGTCTCTTATGGTTTGCCTCCCTCCCTCTAACTTTTTTCTTTTCTTCCCCTCCCCCATGGTCTTCTGGTAAGTTTCTCAGGATCCACGTAAGAGTGAAAACATATGGTATCTGTCTTTCTCTGTATGGCTTATTTCACTTAGCATCACACTCTCCAGTTCCATCCACGTTGCTACAAAAGGCCAGCTTCATTCTTTCTCATTGCCAAGTAGTATTCTTTTGTGTATATAAACCACAATTTCTTTATCCATTCATATTGTATATTTTTTATTTTTTTAAGTTCATTTATTTATTTTGAGATAGAGAGAGAGGCAGAGAGGGGCAGAAAGAGAGGGAGATATAATCCCAACCAGGCTCAGCACTGTCAGAGCAGAGCCCAATGTGGGGCTCGAACTCACAAACCATGAGATCATGTCCTAAGCTGAACCCAAGAGTCAGATGCTTAACCTACTGAGCCACCCAGGTACCCCTAAAATCTATGACTTTTGAACTAAAAATTTTAGTATATAATTGAAAAAAAGGTTAATCTTTGATGAATGGCAAATTTTTATAAATACATAAATACTGATATATCTATGCCACTAGGTACATCCATGATTCCATCATTATTTACGGTTTTATCTATTATCTATCATCTATTTACCCATCTATCTATAATCTATCGCCTATTTAAAAATATTCAAGAACTTTGAGAGTATACCACTAAATACTCATTTGAGGACAGATAATTGACTTTAATCGAATAGCAAATGAGGCCACACTTTAGGGAACTTGAGACAGGTGTGAATCTCCAGAAGAGGAAAAAGTTGTGAGCAATGAATATATATGACTTAATAATAAGTATAAAGTTTCTGGAAATGTATAAAATGAGTTTAAGAAAAACTTTTGAAATGGAAGAGGCCTACATCAAGATAAATTCTAGTAAGTGCAGATTTGTCTTAGCAAAATATTGGAATTGTGATGAGGGAGAAAACAGGAGAAAACCTTTCCAAATTTCTCATTGAAAAGGGGAAAAGTAAGGGAGAAGAATAATTAAAGGGAAAATAGTCTATGTTATAAAAAAGATAGAAGTTCATTATGACACCATTTGGTGGCTATTAAAAAATAATTTCAGAAGTTTTCAAGGATGAAAAGGAAATGAAGAACAACTATGATCAAATTAGTTAAAAAAGGATAAAAAATATTTAAATAAATAATCCACATACAGGAATCGTTCTAATACATCCTTTTTAATATTTTGATGTCTCTGAAATCAGAATATCATCGTGATTAGTAAAATTAATTTAAAAAAGAAAAATCTGTACTTGATAATGAAAACAAGTAAGGTTTTTAAAGTAGAAGTTTAAAAATGCTTTCTCGGGGCGCCTGGGTGGCTCAGCTGGTTAAGCGTGCGACTTCGGCTCAGGTCATGATCTTGCGGTCTGTGGGTTCGAGCCCCGCGTCGGGCTCTGTGCTGACAGCTCAGAGCCTGGAGCCTGCTTCAGACATGTGTCTTCCTCTCTCTCTGCCCCTCCCATGCTCATGCTCTGTCTCTCTCTCTGTCAAAAATAAGTAAACGTTAAAAAAAAAATTTAATGCTTTCTCTGTCATATTACAATAAAAATTTTTAAATACATACAAAAGATGACAAATATTTTAAATACTTAGAAATGAAAAACATTTCCAAGATCAAACAATAAATGCAAAAATCATTTATTTCTTAACAACTGATGGACAGAATGCTCAGTAAAACCAACAACAAAAAAAACTTACGGAACACGGTAAGATTATAATTTAAAATGCTTATATTCACAGAGAAAAGAGAAGCAAAGACTAATAAAATAGATTAAATCTTTGCAATCTTGAGAACAGAAAAAAAATAGAAGAGCAAAAATAGGAGACTAGAGATAAGAAAGGAGATAAAGAGCCATTAGAGAAAACTAACACATCTCATTGAAAAAATGAAGATTTGGGAGTAATTGCATGTTTGTCTCTTAACATATTGTCAAAACTGATGTTAGAACAAGGAGAAAATCTGATTAGGTTAATTATCACTGTAGAAGTTAGAAAGGTAGTTAAAGTTATTATTTAAAAAAGACCGCAAGACAGATGGTTTTAGGGGCACCTGTGTGGCTTAGTTGGTGAAGTCTCCAACTCTTGATTTTAGCTCAGGGTTCAGTTCATGAGTTTGAGCCCCATATCAAGCTCAGGGCTGACAGTGCAGAGCCTGCTTGGGATTCTCTCTCGTTCCCTCCCTTTCTGCCCCTCTTCCCCCTGCCCTCTCTCAAGAATAAATAAATTAAAAGACAGATGGTTTCAGAGTTGAGTTTTATATAACCCAAAGAAACGATTTATTTAAGATTATTTAAATTATTGCAGATGGAAGGCCCTGTGGTTGCTAAAATCAGCATTAAAAATAAACCTGGGGGCGCCTGGGTGCCTCAGACGGTTAAGCGTCGATTTCTGCTCAGGTCATGATCTCCCGGTTGGTGGGTCTGAGCTGTGGAGCCTGCTTCGGATTCTGTTTCTCCCTCTCTCACTGTCCCTCCCCCACTCGCACTCTCTCTCAAAAATAAATATTTTTAAAAAGTCCTTGATATATCAACTATACTTCACTTAATAATAATAATAGCACATATTTGAAAGTAAAAAGAAAAAAGACCTGGAAAGGATAAACGAATGTGATCCTATATACCAACCTCATTTATTAATAAAGCTATAAATATTGTAAGTAATGCTTACCAAATGGAATCTTACAGCATATTACAAGAATAATATACTATGAGCAAGTAAGGTTTATTTTAAAAAATCCAAGAGTGGCTTAGTACCAGGAAATCCATCCATATAATCAATTGTATTAATAAATTAAAAGAGAAAAAAACACAACATATCAAGAGATACATTTCAGAAAAATACATTTATTAAATCCTGCCACTACTGTTAACGAGAACTTTAATAAAAAGAAATAAGGGGCGCCTGGGTGGCGCAGTCGGTTAAGCGTCCGACTTCAGCCAGGTCACGATCTCGCCGTCCATGAGTTCGAGCCCCGCGTCAGGCTCTGGGCTGATGGCTCGGAGCCTGGAGCCTGTTTCCGCTTCTGTGTCTCCCTCTCTCTCTGCCCCTCCCCCGTTCATGCTCTGTCTCTCTCTGTCCCAAAAATAAATAAAAAATGTTAAAAAAAAAAAAAAAAAAAAAAAAAAAAAAAAAAAGAAATAAAAGAGAACTATTTGTACATAATAAAGACTGCCAATCAAACATTAAAGGCAAATATCTAATGGTGATCACCAAAATCATTTTAATTAAAATTAGGAAATATGCTGGATTTCCTACTAAGATAGAACAAATCATCATTACCTTTAGGAAATGCACTATAACAAAAAAAATAGATGGCATATTTGAAAAGAAGGGATAGTTTTATTTCTTCATTCTGATGATATTATTGCATACCTAGAACTAAAAAATTATCTGGAAAATATTACAATTCATAAGATGAATATGTAGTGGGAACAAATACGAGATAAATATCCAAAGTTAACAGCTTTTCTATACTCTAGCAATAAACACCTAAAAGTGAAAATTGAAAATGGCATGCCATTTACAAACAACCTCTAAAATATTAAGAAATATATCTATATTTCTCTATTAAGAAGTATATCTATACAGAAATATCTATCAACATGGAAAAACTATGCTGGATGAAAAACATAAAGTGAATCTGAATAAAGCAAAAACCATACATTCCTGGATGGGAAAATCTAAAATCTTAAAAGCATCATATTCCCATAATTATATACAAGTACAACGCAGTTCCAATGAGCAATTCAAGAGACTTGTTTGAAAATGCATAAAATGGGTAAAGTTTGCAGTGAACAGTGTTTTAAAAAAGATAATAAGATAATGAAATTAAGAAATCGTGGGGCACCTGGATGGCTCAGTCGGTAAAGCGTCTGACTTAAGCTCAGGTGGTGATCTCAGGGTCAGTGAGTTCGAGCCCGCATCCGGTGCTGTGCTGACAGCTCAGAACCTACTTCAGATTCTGTGTCTCCCTCTCTCTGCCCCTCCCCCACTCATGCTCTGTCTCTGTCTCTCAAAAATGAATAAACGTGAAAAAAATTTTTAGAAAATAAATTGAGAGGATAGTTGCTACCAGATATTAAAACATACTATGTATCCATCAAATGAATATGGAATTAATATAGGAACAGATAAATATATCAGGCAAATACAGAATTCAGAATTAGATCCTTGAAGTAAAAAATGCACATATTAAAAACTTTTAGAAGAAAAGGATAAACCGCCACAACTGTTTCATGAAGAAATGGTAAATGAATTCCATCTCATATCATACAAAAAAAATTCAAAATAGATTTAAAATTTTTATCATATGCATTGATTTTGTTATTTTTTTTTTCATCATGATGTCTAATCTTTAATCTCCATTCCAGGTTTCCCCCATCCCACCTACCCACCTCCTCTCTGGTGACCATCAGTTTATTCTCTATAGTTAAGAGTCTGTTTCTTGATTTGTGTGTGTGTCTCTCTTTGCTCATTTGTTTTGTTTCTTAAATTCCACATAGGAGTGAGATCATATGGTATTTGTCTTTCTTTGACTGATTTTGCTTAGCATAATACTCTCTAGCTCTCTCCATGTTGTTGCAAATGGAAAGGTTTCATTATGTTTATGGCTGAATAATATTCCATTATATTATATGTAATTAAATTATATTTTAATATAGCACATCTTCTTGTCTTTATCTGTTCATCTATATGGATATTTGGGCTGCTCCATAGTTTAGCTATTGTAAATAATGCTTCGATAAACATAATGGAGCACCTATCCCTTTGAATTAGTGTTTTTGTATTTTTTGGGTAAATACCCAGCAGTGTGATTACTGGGTCATAAGGTATTTCTATTTTTAATTTTTTGAGGAAGCTTCTTACTGTTTCCCACAGTGGCTGCACCAGTTTGCATTTTCACCAACAGTGCACAGGGTTCCCCTTTCTCCACATCCTCACCGGCACCTGTTTTTTTTTTTCCTTGTGTGTGTGTGTGTGTGTGTGTGTGTGTGCGTTTTAATTTTAGCCATTCTGACAGATGTGAGGTGATATCTCATTGTAGTTTTGATTTGCATTTCCCTTATGATGAGTGATATTGAACATATTTTCATGTGTCTGTTGGCCATCTGGATGTCGTCTTTGGAGAAATGTCTGTTCATGTCCTCTGCCCATTTTTTAATTGGATTATTTGGTTTTTGAGTATTGAATTGTATCAGTTCTTTATGTATTTTGGATACCCCCTTATCAGATATATCATTAGCGAATAACTTCTTACATTTCAAAGGTTACCCTTTAGTTTTGTTGATTGTTTCTTTCATTGTAAGGAAACTTCTTCGACATAGTCCCAATAGTTTATTTTTGTTTTTATTTCCTTTGCCTCAGGAGACATATCTAGAAAAATGTCAGAGATTGCTGCCTGTGCTCTCTTTAAGAATTTTTATGGTTTCAGGCATCGCATTTAGGTCTTTAATCCATTTTGAGTTTACTTTTGTGAATGGTGTAAGAAAGTGGTCCAGTTCCATTCTTTTACATGTGAATGCCCAGTATTCCCATTTGTTGAAGAGACTGTCTTTTTTCCCATTGCATATTCATTCTTCATTGACCATATAATTGTGGGTTTATTTCTGGGTTTTCTGTTCTATTCCATTGATCTAGTATGCCAGTACCATACTATTTTAATTACTACTGCTATGTAATGTAACTTGAAATTTGGAATTGTGATACTTTCAGTTTTTCTCTTTACTTTTTCAAAATTGCTTTGGCTATTCAAGCTCTTTTGTGGTTCCATACAAACTTGAGGATTCTTTGTTCGTAGCTCTGTGAAAAATGCTGTTGGCATTTTGACACTACTTTCGGTAGTATAGACAATTTAACAATATTTATTCTTCCAACACATGAGCATGGAATGTCTTTCCATTTCTTTGTATCATCTTCCATTTCTTTCATCGGTGTTTTATAGTTTTCAGACTACAGGTCTTTCACTTGCTTAGTTAAGTTTATTCCTAGATATTTTATTGTTCTGGTGTAATTGCAAATGGAATTGTTTTCTTAATTTCGCTTTCTGCCGTTTCATTATTAGTGTATAGAAATGCAACACATTTCAGGGCGCCTGGGTGGCTCAGTCGGTTAGGTGTCCGACTTCGGCCCAGGTCATGATCTCACAGTTTGTGAGTTCGAGCCCTGCATCGGGCTGTGTGCTGATAGCTCAGAGCCTGGAGCCTGCTTCGGATTCTGTGTCTCGCTCTCTCTCTGCCCCACTGCCTCTCCCCACCTCCCCCCCCCCCCCCCCCCCCGCCCAGCCCCTGGTTAAACTCTGTCTCTCTCTGTCTCAAAAATAAATTTTAAACAACATTAAAAAAATTTTTTTAAAAGAAATCCAACAGATTTCTGTACATTGATTTTACACCCTGTGACTTTACTGAATTTATTTATCAGATCTGGTAGTTTTTTTTTGTTTGTTTTTTGTTTTTTGCTTTTTTCAATTTTGTTTTGTTTTGGGTGGATTCCTTAGATTTTTCTCTATATAATATCATGCCATCTGCAAATAGTGATTTTTACTTCTTCCTTCCCATTTTGAATCCCTTTTATTTCCTTATGTTGTCTAATTGCTGTGGCTAGGACTTCCAATAATGTGTTGAATAAAAGTGTTGAGAGTGGACATCCTTGTCTTACCCTTGATCCTATAGGAAAAGTTCTCAGTTTTCAACCATTTAGTATGATGTTGGCTGTGTGGGCTCTTCATATATGGCCTTTTTTATGTTGAGATATGTTCCTTCTAGACTTCCTTTGCAGAGGGTTTTTATCATGAGTGGATACTTTACTTTGTCAAATGCTTTTTCTGCGTCTATTGAAACGATCATATGGTTTTTATCCTTTCTCTTATTGATGCAATGTATCACACTGATTGTTTTCTGAGTACTGAACCACCCTGGCATACTGGAAATGAATCTCACTTGATCATGGGATGAAATAGACTAAATAGATACAAACCATAAATGTACAAAGTAATGTAATAAAAAGAAATGTACTTTCAGAGATCTAAATCCTTACATATACAATCAAGGGGTACCAGAGATCTCCTCAGATAAGACTCCATACTGTAGAAGTTATAAAATGATTATATATTATATATATGTGTGTATATAATATATATAATGTTATATATATGCTATGTATTTATATACTAAATATAAACAATTATAAAATTTTATGTGACAAAAATGTTAACAGATAAAAAGTAGATGTGGGCAAAAACATTAACGTTCTATAGATCCAAAGGGTTAATTTTGATATTATTGTATCCTTACTGATAGACAAGAAAAAAAATGGAACAATGGACAAAGACCTAAAGAGCAAATGCCAGCATGTGAACTGATGCTCAAAATTCACCAGCAGTGGGATTAGAAAAAACTATAAAGTACTGTAAGATCCATAGCTGGTGTTGATGTCAGGAAAAAGTTATTCATACACAATGCACCAAATAAGGTAAGGAGTTATAGAATTCCTGTTAAGATTTATGTTATCTAGAGTATAATTTAGAAATTTCTCTCTTGTAGGTATATTCCATAGAAAGTTAAGTCCCAAATTGGAAAGACATATAAAGGATCTTTATTTCAGCATTGGGCATACTGGCCAAGGATTGGAACTGTTTACAAGAGAACATCGGAAAAATTGGGATACATGCACCATATGGAGTATCGAGCAGTCTTTATATAAAAAGTGAGAAAAGCAAGAAGCAAAGATTATGTGGTATGATCTACTGGATCCCAAATTATAGATATGATTAAATAGCTATCTTATAGATATGATTCAGTGTCATGTCCTAAGGTCCTGAGGAGGAGACTGAAACTGTGGCATTAATATAAGGGAAGGCCATACGTCTCCCCCACACTCCAAATACCCAAAATAATAATCATCACATGTATATTATGATTCAATTATGGTGTCTTCACATTGTGCACCTCCAGGGGTACCCTACTGCCATAGAATACAATGGAGGTGGCGTTCTCATGTAAAAATCCATTAATTTGAGTATATAGAATGCAAAGCACAAATAGGTAAAAATCAGAAAGTTAATATGTCTTATCTTCATCCCAGGGTTGGAGATTCCAAATGGCCTTTAATTCGTTTCCTTATTTCATTTATG
The DNA here is from genome assembly GCF_028018385.1 of Neofelis nebulosa. NCBI lineage: Eukaryota > Metazoa > Chordata > Mammalia > Carnivora > Felidae > Neofelis > Neofelis nebulosa. The sequence continues at coordinate 11,074,469 of NC_080795.1, forward strand.
TCATTTGATTCTTTTAAAATGTGCATCTTTGGGGCACCTGGGTGGCTCAGTCGGTTGAGCGTCCGACTTCGGCTCAGGTCACAATCTCACTGTCCGTGCGTTCGAGCCCCACGTCGGGCTCTGTGCTGACAGCTCAGAGCCTGGAGCCTGTTTCAGATTCTGTGTCTCCCTCTCTCTGACCCTCCCCCGTTCATGCTCTAGTCTCTCTCTGTCTCAAAAATAAATAAATGTTAAAAAAAAAAATTAAAATGTGCATCTTTTATCTATATCCTAAACAAACAACAATTTTTTTTTTTATTTGTTGGGAAGTAGAGAAGAAATAGCAGCTCCTACAGTTAAATACCCCAAGTTTGGCTCTTATTTTTTGTAACTATCAATTTACTCTCAGTCTCACTTAAGAATGCTCTCTGGTTTTCTCATTCTAGGGTTCAAAACTGTGGAGCCTATTCTTTAAGTGGCCTCTCCCCTAAAACAAGTTTTGTCTTCAGGAATTGTTGGCACTATCTGTAATGCTATATTTGGGGTTCTTCACATCTAGTAGAACAAACTCCCTGCCCTCAGCCCTTGTGTTGAAACCTCTAAGCAGCCATGTATCAACACGAGAGGGTAACTTAGTATCATCGATCTCTAATGTAGTTCGCAATCACGGAGCTACCGATCTACACGCTAAAGAGAAAATACCAATGATCATGTCTGTTTGGGGAAACGATGTGATTTATGTTACCCTTCATTGTTGAGAGCCATAATATTGTCAGGATATATGACTCACATCCCTGTTGCTAAACAAATAACCCTTCATTAAATCTAAAGTTGAGTCGTACCGTGCAATCAAGCACTGCAAAGAGTTTATTTACTTGGCCCTTTTTGTTGTTGTTTAAAAGCACATTTGTGGCCACTTTTATTGTTCAAAACATCTTCACGAGACATTGTTTTAACCAGAAAATTGATTGTAATATGGTTATCTAAATTATCTAGCCATAAGATCTATTTTAACGTTTTGCACCAAGAAGACTCTTTTAGCAAAATTAAATAGAGAAAACTGTGGCAAAACATGCAGCAATAATTTATTTTGCAAAACAAAACGCGTATAACTGCTCTCTAATTACTAGCCTTTGAGGCATTTACAGCTAAATTAAAATCATCATTAGCTGTTAAGTGTGTTTGCTTTGATTAGTTCCTGTTTTATGAGGTTTTAGGCAGAAGTAATTTTGTGGTAGTGTTATTAATGAATTTAATGTTAAGTGGGAAAAAAAAGTTTTGTTATCTGACAAATATCGACTCTGGACTTAGCTTAAATTTCGTCAAAGTCACTGAGATCCTCCCTACTATATTTACCAAGTATTGAAAATGACTCTATTCAAAGGAAAAGGTATTTTCAAAGCAAGTGTAATGGAAAAAAAGAAAATAAAGCCTTCGTCCCTTAACTGCTACCACCCAATAATAGAGCAACATAGTGGAAAGCATGGGCAGTCCTGTTCAAAACCATATTTCATCACTCTGGTAAATTGGACCAGTAACTTAGCTGACTGACACTGGAGGTTCCGCATCCATAAAAATGGGGATATTAACATCTTTCCTGAAGGACAGTACTAAGGATGAAGGGAAATATTGGGTGTTAAGTAAGTAACATAGTGTCTGATACACCCACTCAGGGAGAGTTAATTTCCTTTCTCTTTCCTTTCCACATGATCGAATGTGTCTAAAGATATTAGAAGAACCATTTCAAGCATCCATCCAAAGATAAACTAAGGGACTTACTGTGTTCATGTTATTATTGTGCTTGAATGTTGGAGAGATAAATAATATCAGCATATGTGGAGCCTCCTATTTTAAATAAACAGTGATGGGAAAAAATATTTTAAGCTTATTTATACATTTATTCTGAAATAGAGCACATGCACAAGAGTTGGGGAGGGGCAGAGAGACGAGGAGAGAATCCCAAGAGGGCTCTGCGCTGTCAGTGGAGAGCCCGATGCAGGGCTCGATCCCTGCAAACCATGAGATCATCCCCTGAATCGAAATCAAGAGCTGGACGCTTAACCGACTGAACCACCCAGGTGCCCCCCCAAAAATATCTTTAATAGGTAATTAAAAATGTTGTATTTCTGGGAAGATAGTCCTTTTAAAATACCATCATTGTATGATTTCTGAGGATCCTCGCAAACATATAAAACCTTGTCTGTTTGATTTGCCACCAAAATCTGTTGATGAAATGCAGTTCTTCCCTGGTCCAGGTGTTATGTGGAGGAAGTTGACGTGGAAAGAATAAACAAAGGAAAAGCTGTTGAGAGTTGCATTTATGTGGCTCCAACATCACTCACGCCATGCTTTACAATTGCAGCATCTGACGCTCTTACAAAGCACTCCCTGTTCATCGGGATTCATATTCAAAATGTTGATATCAAACAGACATTTCTGATGTATTCTAAAAATATTTACAGCGTGAGAAATTAAATCTAAGCCATTGCTATGAATGTCTATGGTAATGAGATGAAAGTTGGGCCCTACTGCGGTCTTGCACCTGAAACCATCTAACCTCTGTGAAAGCCGTGGCATGCTTAAACATCCAAGAGGGATGATCATACTCCTTGCTCCAAGTTTGAATCAAAGAAACACACAAAGGAGGAAAAATAATGCTCTATTTGTGTCACTGTTATTCTTACCTACCTACTGAGAAAACAATTACATGATCAGAAAAATGACCAGAAAGAGATTATAAGAAGGGCTAAGTTTCACTATTTCATCTTGAAAGATGAATTACTGTTCACATTTAAAGCACGAATCACAAGATGCTTACGTGGCTCAGTCAGTGGAGCGTCCAACTCTTGATTTTGGCTCAGGACATGATCCCAGAATCATGGGAATGAGTCCTGGCTCCCTACTGAGCTAAGCATGAAAATGGAGCTTACTTACTTAAGATTCTCTCTCTCTCTCTCTCTCTCTTTCTCCCTCTCTCTCTCTCCCTGTGCCCCTCCCCTGCTTGTGTGTGTGTGTTCTCTCTCTCTTTCTCTAACAAAAAAAAATGTGCCCTTGGGATGAGTAGTTACTGGAGCTGATTCCCATGGTGTATACTATGGCTGGATAGCTGGTTCTGGTATAACTCCCCAGTCACATCCGAGAAATCTCAAGTTATAAAATACTTGAGCCACAAAAGCAATTTTCATTAAAAAAAAAAAAAACAGATTTGAACTAGAAGGCAGCCAACTTACAATAACAAAGTTATTTTTCCTCCAGGACTGCTTGTTAATAATAGTTTTTAAAGTTACATGCCTACAGCTATAAAACCTAAACATCACGGAGATAATCCAACATTTGACTAGTAATTCCCGGTGTTTGTCAAAATTGCAACTCATCACCACAGCACAAGGGTAAGCCTCATGATTCTTACATAAGTATGTTGTGTGTTTCCCACCCGTTTTCATAACGGAGCATAAAATTGAAATGAGATGGCAAAAAGATGCCAAATCAAAATAAATTGCCAAACACTTCACAACAGAGTGGGAGAAGCAAAAGATAACAACACCAACCGAGATCTAGCATCTCAGAGGAAGTCTCGCTTCTCTCCTGCCTGATACAAAGGACGGGAGATCCTGCCCCAAAGCCGGCTGTACGTTGCCAACAAGTTTCATTAACAAACGCTCAAGTCACGCTTTCACACACATACCCATCCCACTTTGGACGCTTATTTTGTAGAAGAAATGCTGTTATCAACTGGCCTCCTTTGATATATTTATACATATGACTTGTTGGACTCAAAACAACAAAATCTAGATATGCTGGCATACTTCTTTCTCTGCAAAAGTTCTTTGTCTTTTAAAAGATTTAATTTGTTAACCTCTGGTTAAAGAGACGTTGCTCTGATTGCTTTATTCCTTCAATTCGGAAGTTTTAAAGGAAACTGTAGCAATAGAAATAATGTTAGTTAAATGCCCTTTTAAAAAAAAATCTAGAGCTCTTTTTGTCGTAATATAACAGTGATATAATAGTTGATGATTTTAGTTCTACTGGTGAGTCTCTATAAGTCTTGATGAGTATTTTGAACCAACCAAGGAAAACAAAACCCGGACTTTTAGCAATCATAATACTTTGGGAAGTGATATTCCATACGATTTTGGTTTGGTAATTCTTCAGGAGAATGCTACACTAAGTAAAAAAAGAAAATGCACTCTAATTTTCTAACTCACTCAATTTCTTTCCTCCAACATACTGCAGTAAACAGTAACAACCACTAGGCTTTCCTTAGCCATTAAACATGGACATGAAAATCAGGCAGCTATTGGCAATTGTTTTAAATAGCCATTCTCGTGAATAAAGAATGAACAGAAGTGAGATGTTGTATTCTGGGGATATTGCATTTCCTAGACATAAAATGCAATGTGGATTAGTATTTGAGTAATATTGAGAAAATTAATTACCGTGAATAGCACTGTGTTTTTGTTAAAATAGTACTGTATTTTGTTAGTTACCTCCTAAGCCTGAAAAACTTTAATAATCTTGGTTTTGCCTGAATTTTGCAACTCCAGAAGGAAAGTCTGTCATCACACCTAATACTTAATGCAAAAGGTCTCATATAAGCATGTTATAGAGCAGAATTAGCAAGGGAGACAACATATGCTAGTGACTACATATATTGGAGATTTGGAAAAATAGTATTAGATCCTTTGGAGGTACAGTAGATAAAATATGAACTCCAGTGCATCTTGTATTTAAAATATATTTTTGAATTCATACGGAAAATTTGTCATGGTCAAATGACTTTTTCTAATTGCCACAAGAATCAAGATTTAGCGAGTAATTTTTATACTTAGAATTATTTTAGCTAATGCACTCTTCCCTTATAATGTCTTTTATTAGGACAAGTTATTGTGGCAAAACACTGCAGATTTTTAAAGTTATAGTGGGCAGAGATTGAGATACGCCTTGTTTTCCTGTAAGGTTCGTACCTTTAAAAAAAGTTTGCAAGTCTTCTAGAATAAGAGTCAACCTTGGTCTTCCATGCATCACCTTATTTTATTTTCCCAAGAACTCTCTAAGGGTGATACTATCTCTATCAACTTCATTTTGAAGATTAGGCTTCTGGGCCTCATACGGTTTAAATTCTCAGCTTTATCTGAGCAAGCAAGTTGTAGGACCGGGGTTTAAACCCATGCTGCAGAGTCGCCGGCACAACACCTATCATTTAAAATTCTTAGGCCTTCCTTTCATGCTTTATTTCTTTCAGTTCATTTTTTTTTAATTTTTTTTTTCAACGTTTTTTATTGATTTTTGGGACAGAGAGAGACAGAGCATGAACGGGGGAGGGGCAGAGAGAGAGGGAGACACAGAATCGGAAACAGGCTCCAGGCTCCGAGCCATCAGCCCAGAGCCTGACGCGGGGCTTGAACTCACGGACCGCGAGATCGTGACCTGGCTGAAGTCGGACGCTTAACCGACTGCGCCACCCAGGCGCCCCTCTTTCAGTTCATTTTTTAAAAATATTTTGAAACAGAGAAAAATAATGTAATATCCACTTATTAAATCATCTACTCGGATTTCACAGATAATGACGCTTGGTTTCGGATCCTATTGATTTGTTTCTTTTTTGGTAATTGTTGCTCTTGTTTTGCTGTTTCCCTTTTAGAAGCAAAATATAATAAATGGAGCAAAATCAAGCAGCAAGGTCTCACCTCTTGCCTTCGGTTTCCACAGCCACATCCTCACATCCTTAGACCCTTGCTCCTGGACTACGTTGACAAACTCACATGCCGTCCGCCTGGTCAAGTCTGTCTTTGATCCAGACTGTTGCTTATACAACTGGTATGATAATGTTCTCCAAACATTGAATTCTTCCTGTCGTCCTCCTTTTCAAGTATATACAGAGCCCCATTGTTATCCATATTATCAAAAATGTGCCCTCGAAGTCCTAAGACACAAGGCCCTTCCTCCATCTTGCTCCTGGATAGACTTTTCTTTCCCATACGTTCCATTGTCACCCATGGTTTCATCTGGTTTTGTCAGGATGTTTCTAAAAATACCACTTAATATTTTTCTAGGTTCTGATACCTCTTGGTTCAAGATGGTGGCCTGGGAACATTCATATGCCCCTGACTCTTACAAAACACCACTGAAATGAAAATGAAAATGAAAATTCACTGCAAAAGTGAATAAACCCACAACAGTAAGAAAATGGGAGTGAGGACCAACAGTGGACTAAAGTTATTAATGCAACTCTGACAGACAAAAAACAGACTTGGGTGTTGACAGGTGAAACAAAGCAGGAATAACACAAACCAGAACAAACAGAGGATCAGTTCAGAAAGCCATATCCAGGGCTATTGTACTGGGGGCTTCTTGAAGAGCCTCCAGACAGAGGCCATAGGTACTCAAGATGCACTACCCAGTGAGGCAAAAAGACGGCGTCCTCATTTGGCAACATCCATGAGGTATCAGTACAACCCAAGGCCCCATAAATGTAGCATGACTTTGGGCTTGAAGTTCGTACCATGAGAAGAAACCTGAAGGCCCATCCTCTAGAATAAAGGAACTAATCTGCCTAGAAATAGCTAGGATTCTAGTGTGACATAATAATAATGGAACATGCCAGAGTGGAGCCCGTCTTGTTCTGATTCGAGGTGCTCCTGCTTCCTGTCATACGCTAAAGGAAAATCAGCAGTTGATACAGATGACTGTGTACACAAATAGTCGAAGATTTTGTAGCCATAAAATAAGAACAGGCTTTTACAAAAAAAAAAAAAAACCTGTGGAACAAGAAAAGATTCTTGGAAATTAACGATACGACTGCTTTGCACTAAACTGATATGCTGGTGATCAGAGGTATGAATGAAACTACCTCTCAGATCGTAAACACAAAAATTCAGACTGAAACTATAAAAGGAATTTGAGCGCTGTGAGGGAAAGTTGAGTGCAAATGGAATTGAAAAAAACACAAAAGAAATGAGTCAAAGGTGTTCAGATTAAAAGGCCGCTAGACAGCTAAACAGCATTAAAAACAAAATCCATTCTAAGGAGTATTTTTGTGAAGTTTCAGATCTCCAAGGATGAAGAGAAGGTTCTAAAAGGCTATAAGAAAAAAATAACTAAGTAAAAGTTTTCTTAGAAAAAATATTCAAATGTATAATAAAGTCCTCAACAGCCATACTTGATGCTATAAGGTAATAGCATAATGTTTCCATGAAAAAAGAGGGTTCTCCTCTATGGTCCTCACCTGAGACCCCAGCCTTAGTTGTTTATATCACTTATGGGACCATATTGTGGTTGATATTTGTTGACTTGCCCAAAGAATATGAAGATGAATGAGAAGTCCCTCCAGCCAGATGGAACACTTTAGCTCTTCTACTGATTATATAATCGCATTTGTTAGTAGGATCTGGAATAGCCCTCCATTCGGCACAGATTTCCTTCCATGGTGATTTTTGTTTTCAATTTAGCGATGCTCCCTTGAGTATCTTTCTGTTTCAGCACAAGGAGGTTAACTTCACTCTTCTTTTTTGTTTACAGAATTCTTGAGATTTATATACCCTATAATTTACCCACTTAAAGTGTACAATCCAATGACTTTTAGCATGATCAATCACAGTTATGTCTAACCATCACTACAATGTGTTTTAGAACACTTTTGTCACCTCAAAAAGAAACGCTGTACCGTTTGTAAGAGTCAATTTCCCCCTCATCCCAACCCTAAGCAGACATCTATGTGTTTTCTGTCTCTATAGATTTCTGTGTTTTGGACTTCCATATGAATGGGATCAAATAATAGGTGGACTTCTGCTTCTTCCATAAAGCATAGTGTTTCGAGGTGGAGCCATGTTGTAGCATTTATCAATACTTTATTCCTTTTTATGGCTACATAGTACATTGTATGAAATGGATATTTTGTTTATGCATCCATTGATAAACACTTGGATTATTTCCACGTTTTGGCTGTTATGGATAATGCTGCCATAAATATCCACATACATGCGTTTGTATGAACATTTTTTTTTTAATTTCTCTTGGTATATATCCAGGAATGGAATTGCTGGGTCATATGGTAACTCTATGTTTAATCGTTTGGGGAACTGTCAGTCTGTTTTCCAAAATGGTTGCACCGTTTTATATTCCCACCAGTGGGGGCAGAGTAATGAGCGTTCCTGTTTCTCCACAATCTTAAAAACACTTGTTTTTATCTGAGTTTTTCTTATTTTATTTTTGTTTATTTATTGATTTTAAGAGAGTGAGAGAAGGGGGGGTGGGACAGAGAGAGGTGCAGAGAGAGAATCCCAAGCAGGCCCCATGTTCAGCCTCATGGGGGGCTCAATCCCACAACGGCAAGATCACGACCCGAGCCAATATCAAGAGTTGGACGCTGAACCCACTGAGCCATCCATGTACCCCTATCTGAGTTTTTTTTATTCTGGTCTTCTCACTAGATGTCAAGTGGAGTCTCAAAGTGGTTTTGACTTGCATTTCTCTGATGACTAACGATGCCAAGCATCTTTTCATGTATTTCTTGGTCATTTGCACATCTTCCTTGGAGAAATGTCTATTTTATCTTTTGCTCATCCTTTAATTGAGTTATTTATCTTTTTATTATGGAATTAAGAGAGTTTATCTGATATCTTTCGGTAACCATTATCCGGCCTGTGACAGGGTCCAATACTGAGGCTTTTTTTTTTTTTGCAGTACCAATGTGCACATCTTTATTTTCAGTTAATAGTGTGCATATGACTGAAAAATCTATACTACTATCTCACCCTACCTTCATAAGAAGTTCTGTAGACTTGATATTATTCATGGAAGACCTATCTTGAGACCTTCTTGAATCCTAAGGTTCTATTTGCAGAAAGGTTTAATTTTCTTGATCTTTCTCAAATCAATTTCGCATTGCACTTGTTGGGAATATCATCAGCCCGGAAGGTAATTGCCTATCAATAACTTGTTATTCATCACTAGTTGAAAAAATGCACATTGATCAGGCAATCATTGACATTTTTTATTAATTACTTTAAATTACATAAAGTATATATGGTAGACTCATTCATGTCATAGATTAAAGAATGAATTATCAAAATCTTTTCTTGTGGCTATCCTCATAACATTTAGATCTTTTAGTGTTGTTTTATTTCCAACACTACACTGGCAGCTGACTTTATTTTTGTGGCCACGTTTTATACACACACACGCACACACACATACACACACACACACACACACACACACACACACAACTTACCTTAGTATACACATTGAGGATTATAGAATAAAAGGCTATGTGGAGATATGGAAGTCAGCTGATCAAGTTTACTCACTCACCCTTACCCATTAAGTGATTGGCATCTGCACAGCAGTCTTCATACCCCTTTAGTTCAATTTTTTTAATTGGCAAAATTACTAATGACGTCATACTAATGACGTCATGAGCCTTTGAATTTTCTCTAAAATAGTCAAAATTATGGATAGTCAAAATTAAATCTATTCACCCTACGGATCCCTGCAAAAAAGTCTAGAAATAGTGAGCAATAACACTGACTTACTTTTCCATCATTCAGAGACATTTAGTAAGTGGAGCTTTTCCAGGAGAGAGTGACTAAGGGTCTCGACATCAAGGGAAATAGTTGAAGGATCTGGGATAAGATGATGCAAGGAGATTTGATAACTCTTCAAGTAACAAAAGTACTTCCATATGGAAAAAAAAAAAGAATTATAGCTTGTTAGTTTAACCACAGAGAGTAGAACTGGGACAAATGAATAAAACTTTTAGAGAATTCAGTTCAAAGGAGTGCTTTCTAAGAATGAGAACTGAACATTGTTGGAATGGGATCTCATAATAGGTAGAAAATTCTGTAACCTCAGACATGTTCGAGTTGAGAGGTTGGCCGATCCCTTCGTCAGATAATGGCGGTGGTGCTGATGGAGTCTGAGAAGTGATATCTTTGTAGGTTTTGCTCATACTGCAGATTCTATTCTGAGTTCATACATGCTATAAAACTTTGAGAGCTTAATTTAATAATTACCAGAGGGTTGAATGTTATTCTTTTGTAATAACGTTAAAATATTACAGTACAAGAAATATTAGACTTTATAATCTAATCTTTGTATCTTTCTGACTTTGGGATGTTGTTGGCAGCTGGGGGGGGCAATTCTGCTATTTATTATTCTAGAGAAGCAAAATTGAGCTACAATTGTCTTAAACTGTTGCCGCAACGTATAATTTTCTCATGATGCTCATCCGATCACGTAAAATAGGTTTTTATGAAATATACACTATATGTTAGTGGTACCAACAAATGAAATGGTAATCTAGTCTGACACAACCTTACCTACAAATACATACTTCAAATTTTCAAACTCTCAAAATATGATAAATGTAATTCACTCAAAATCATCATGTAAAAATTTAAAATGTTCCATTCAAATTATGCTTTTACATAGAAGATATTCCCACTCTTATTTTATATTATGTTATTTGTCTTGTACTAAATATACAGATGACTATATTACTAAAAAGTATAAAAGGTTCGTATCTTTTTTCTTTGTTTTAGAGTTTTAGTATATCTAGAGTGAACAATTTAAAAATAGTGGTCTTTAAAAATTCTTTTCTTAGAATGCAATGGTTATGGCCCTAGAAACAGACCACAGATGTGATATTGGTACTTTCAAGAATATAAAAACTATATTTCCAGAAAACTGATCCTCCTATTGATCGGTCTACAAATTAGGCATGGCAGATTGTGAAGAATATAGAAAAGAAGATGAATTTTTATATTCAAACTGTTGGTACAACACTTAGGTAAGTGTAGGAACTCAGTCAAGTCACATAACATCTCTGAGCTTCAGTTTCTTAAACTTTAATATGGTACTCACCATATGGGTTGCTGTAATTATCAGATTTTATATAGAATATAAAGAATAAGGGTAATATATACAGACATAACTCTCAGAGAGCTAGAGAAAATGGCATGAGCTTGATCAGTGGTTCCTGTAATTGTATTAACTGTTATTATTACTATTATCGTTACTTTTTAAAGAATCTTTGCAATGGGAGCAGATTATCTCTATCAACTACCCAGGGTCAGTCACTACACCTCCAAGATATTTAAGATATCAGAGAAAATTGCACATTGGTTATCCCATTTGTCTATCCTACAAGTAGGATTACTTGAAAATGAATTTCGATAAAACCAAAAATAATAGCCTGGCTCTTCAGCACCAGCTCTTAAAAGTTAATGCCAATATGGAAAGGAGTAAAATGTCTGTGAGTCTGTATTTCTTGTCGACACTTCGGAACTCTCTTACCCCAAATCTTGGTATTAGTCAGCTCTTAATTAAAAGAAAGTTCAGATCTCCAAATAGACAAGAAATAACACCACATTATTTTGATGCTCTCCTTTTGCCAATAAAGACACCAATGTATAAAATTGCCAAGTTTTGTGCATAGAATATATAATATTATTTGGTCTTTATTATTAAGAATCTCATAAACTGTTACGAAGAAAAACACAAGTATATAATTCCATCTACGTCACTGCAAGAAGAATCACCAAATTAAAAATATATATATATTTGCAGTTCAGCCATGCCAGGTAAATGTCTTAAATTTAGCCTCCTCTTTTTCATATATATATAAGTGGGTTAGTTACGTTGCAACAAACTGAGACATCAATCTTAGCAGAGTTTTAATGCCAGACACATCCCAGGGTCCCGTCCACTGTTGCTTGTCTCTAGGTGCCTATTTCTGACCCAGTGGTGCCTGGGTGACGGAGTTGGCATGACACCAACCATGGCGACTTATAGTTGCGTTTTCCCTAGTTGCACCACGGATGTAGCAGGTGTCTGGTACATCCAGGCCAGCCTAGATCCCATTACTGTAGACTTTCAGATCCTCTCTTGTATTGATCCACCAGCTTTACTTCTCAGGCACATCTTCTCTGTCCACGATGCCATTGTCCCTAAAATACAAAATGAATCTAGGAAAAAAAGTGACAAAGCTATGTAAATTCATTAACAGTAAAAAGTAGAAGGTAAATAAGAAAAAACAGAATTATTACAAATTGTCGTTAATATGGAGTGGACTGTCAAGACACTTTGACATTCTTTAATGCTGGAATCCTCACTGGAATTAATACCACCTTTCCATGATGTTCTTTCAATCTTCTGACACACTCACACAGATGTTTCTAACATGCTACCTCTCCAACGAATCTGTTGAGTCAACACGTGTATTCTTCCTTCTCTCTAACCTCAGAGGTCTCTTCTATCCAAGAATAACACCTACCTCCATCTGTGCTTTATCCCCATTCTTTTTCACATTCTTTGAACTTCCTTCCATTAATTATTCTCATGCTACTTGTATTTCTGGCTTCTTCATTTCAACTGCCTCCTGACTTTTCACGCAATGCATGCCTGATCTCTCCCATCTCTGTCTCTCTCCTTTTGCACATAAGGAAAAAAAAAAAACTTAAAGGTGTAGACCAAACCCGTTGCTCCTATTTTTCTACTTCTTCTGTATTACAAAATATCATTATGATGTTGTGTCGATACCCACTCTCCCACATTTCACTGTACGAATCCTGTCATTTCTTTTAAGTTCTCATACTATTTGGTTTTGGCAACATAGGTCACTCATCAGTCCCTGTTTTCAGTTTTGTTTCCTGAATTTTTTCCTTGTAACTTCTTTCATCGGTTTTTTTCCAGCGTCCAGTGGACATTCTTTGTCTTTCAACTCATCACGGAAATGTGATTTCTCGTGTTCCTCTCTCAGTCCCTGTTTCATGTCCCTTCTCCACTTGATTTTTCTTTGCCCTTATTATCATGCGTATAACACTCAAACACTTATCTCCAGATAAGGCTTACTCAAAATCCATATCTGAATATCCTTTTCTGATAGTCAGCTCTCTTTGGATTTCCCACATATGGCCCAAAGATCAGTAAACTTAAAATGTCTGTCTCCACCTTCCCAAATCTACTCTCCCAGATTTCATCACCATATTAGACACTTCAGCTAAAAAGTCATAATCCGTACTTCCACAACACCAAGTATGGTCTATCTCCTTATTCATTCCCTCCAGAGAAATCTGTTTACTCTGGGGAACATAAATTTTAAATTTCTGCTGTTTTGAAATCTTGAATAAATTCAAGAAACTGTCAAGTCTATCAAAGAAAAAAAAAAGTAAAGTGACTGAAAATTTAGATATGTCAGATGAAATGAAAGAACTAAATAAATTAACAACCCCGTAAGATGATTTAAGTAGCATTAAAAATGGCAAAAAGTAGGACTGACGTGGCCTTATGACATTGGCAATATAATATACATGCTCTTGGGCTTTTCCAGAACATAGAGAAAGAGTAACTTAAAAGTAATTAAAGACAAAATAGAAGAAAAACTTTACTGATTATTATTACGAAGCTGTAAACATTAATTAATAGAAAAAAGCTACATCTAAACTTATACATTTTTATATTTTAAAGATAAATATACAGTTCTCCTAGAGTTCACATAAGAAAACAGTCAAAAAAATTAATGAAAAATTGGGGGCTATATCATTATTTTTATAACATGTAAAGGTAGATAACAGCATGGCAACTAATAATAATACTTCCTTAAAAACAAACGTTTGTTGATTACTTATGTTCCAGAACTATGCTGCATATTTATAGGCATCATTCCATTTAATCCTGAAAACAACTATAAGATGTTATCATTAGTCGCGTTGTACAGATGACTAAACTGAGGCTTTAGAGAGGTTAAGAAATAAGCTTATTGTCACAAAACTATTAAAAAAGCAGAGCAGGGACTAGAAAAGTCTGTTTTATGTCAGACTGTAACGCAACCACCGGACAGGGGTTTATCAAGCTGTGGTCCACAAACAATTCACATCCTACAGGCACCTGCACTTTAAGGACATAACCCTTGTGATCCCTTTTTTTTTTTAAGGTTTTATTTATTTTTGAAAGAGAGCGAGAAAGAATTTCAAGCAGCCTCCTCACTGTCAGTGCAGAGCCAGCCCGGCGCAGAGCTCAAAGTCACAAACCTTGAGATCATGCCTGAGGCGAAATCAAGAGTGGGCGCTCAACGGACTGACTGAGACCCCCCGGGAGCCCCACCCTGGTGCTCTTTACTCTGTGGCAGATTAGACCACACTTCTAGTTTACAGGGAGAGAAAGAATGATCCAACTACTGTCATGAGTAAAGGCACAGTGAAGACATTATACAGCACCTGTATTTAAAGACTCGGAAAATAAACAGCCTAATGTACTTTTCATGAAAAAAAAATGCACTCGATGATATATGTTAGTCACCAGAAACATGAATCAAATAAAGCACTCAAGACAGAGGAAGTATGAAAGATGGGGCGATGTTGCCTCTAGCATGTTCTTTGTGGAGAACTTACTAGCCTATCTGTATTCAGGTTTCCCGTCTGTAATACTGGAGTGATCACAGCTCTTGTGAGAGAGATGCCCGGAGGTTTCAGTAAGGTCACTCAAAATATGCCCAGCAAAGTAATGGGCACTCTAAAAATAAAAGCTTATTGTACAGACTTTCAAAATGCCAGAGAAGGTATTGCGGAAGAATGCACATTTCAAGGTGTGGTTGTTGAAAGAGCAGTCCTGGACACAGAGAGGGGTTAGCACGGTGAACCAGAATTCACATCAGGCCTGGAATTTAGAGACACGCGTTTGTATTGAGTAGCAATTGCTACTCAAATTGCTGTCAACAAATCCGTGTCTTGGGAAAAAGCAAAGCTGAACGTCCACTTGAGTTGGGGTCTTGATTCCCCAAGAAGGCACCTTCACGAAGAAACCCCTCTTAAAAGATTTCTTCTCTGCTTGCACAGCAGACAGCCTCACGGTTACGACAGCCAGAGGACTGAATGTCTCTGACCTGAGGCCCACAGTACACAGCAGTAGCAAAAAAAGCTAACAGGAATCCACAGTCCATCTTCAAAGAGCAGCCAGTGGAGATAAAGAGTAGATTACTGATTCCAGAGTACGTGTCAGATACTGCCTAGGGACTTCCTAAGTAGAGGGCAAGGTCCTACTGTTATACAGGTAGGGGTTAATGAGCTGGCAAATTAGGATATTAATATTAATGGAACATCCTTAGTACCCACAGGCTAATGAAGTCTGGGGTCATTTGGGTTATATTAACATCAAACAAAGTGGAATTTTAGGCCAAAGGCTTTTACCGGGATAAAGAGAGCAATTTTATTGATTAAAGATGATAAAATCTATAGTTATTACTTGAGGTAAACAACATGCATAAAAAATATAAAGCTAAACTACTAAAAATTTAAGGAGGAACTGAAAACACAGTAAGAGTGTTTCTCAGTCTTTGACAGATGCAGTAAGAAAAAAATTAAATCATTTTAGAGAATCTGAATAATATAATTAATGAGATCAGATAGAAGGGGTACACATGTATGTGTGTGCGTATTGATAATATGTATACCAAAATGCCTTTCCTTTTAGGAAATGCTGGTTCTCAAAAAATAAAATACAGTAAATCCCAACAAAGGGGAAATTCTCCAAAGTAGAAAAGATTCAGGCCGTGTTCTGTGAGAAAATGAATTGCATATAAAATTAATAACAAAAGGATTAAGCGTTTTCTAACCACTTGGAAATAAAGTGACCGTAAGGACAAGAGTACATATTAAAATCCTAACAGAAACATATGTACCAGTAGGAAAATATCCTTAAAGCTTTTTAGTATTTAGATAATTAAGAAAGAAAATATCCAGTCAACTTCATAAGTTAAAAAGGAAATCATAAAATAAAAATACTGAAAGAGAAAGCAATTAGTAGCGGTGGAAAAATTAATGATTTAGAACAAATAGAAGAGAACAATGGATGAAAAGAAAAAAATCCTTGAGTGTGTTTTTCTTTGAAAACAGCAAAAGCTGAACAGCTAACAACATGATTCCCTGATCTTGCGTCTACCATTTACTAGCTCTGTGATCCAAGTTCTTTAATCTTTCTGAGTTTCCTTTACTAACTTATAAACGAGCATGATAATACCCTTTGTGGCTTTGTAAATCTCCCCACTTATACTAAAGTCACCAGTGTCCTATGAGTCAGGTGTAAGGTGTTTTGTTGTTTTTGTGGTATTTGGCAAGTTATTTTTGGAATGTACCAGTTGCCTTCCCTGCACAGTTGAGCCTGGTCTGTGTGTAAGGATGGGGAGCGGTGGGGTCCGTGCCAGGTTTTTATGACCCCTTCTCCTCCTTGCCAGTACTCCCCCAAACCTGTGTTTTTGGAAAGTGCATATTACTGACAACACACAGGGCCAGATCCCAATCCCCTCCTTGTAAAGCATGCCAAGGATAGAGCAGGAGGCTGGGGGCTGAACCGGGGAACTTTGCTTATTTTCTCCTTGCGATTTTAATTTCGATCTTTGTCTGAATGCCAGATTTGAGTTTTCGGTCCAGCTCTCTCCTGTTTCTTCTTTTACTGCTACTCCCATGAGAATCTTTTTTTTTTTCTTCCAGAAAAACTTTAGGCAGATAGAGCCGCATGAGCTTGATGCTATACTTTATTTGGTTGAATGTAGTACAAGATGGGGGAATAGGGAAATTAACACACATTGGGAGAATGCGACAGCAAGATCACATAACTTTTAATGCAGCTTTTCATCTTTTCTTCCATGACTATAATGGAAATTCCTTTAGAGATGTTAGTTTCGTTTATTTAGATTATGTCATTTAGGAGTTTGAAGATAGTTGTAGTTTCACTTCAACTTAGAGCAAAATGTTTATAAAACTTCTGTGGGCCTTAAAGAAACAGCTGATGCATTTCCAGGGCAGCCAATTTGGAATTCAAGGCAGACCAAACGCCTCACACCATTTAAACAGATGATTCTCCCGATGGACAGACGGACTAGCGAGAAGACAGCCAGGTTGGTGCTTTCTTTTTTTAAACACTGATAGTCAAAAATAGTAGTTTTCTGGACCACAGAGTGTGTCTAAAACAAATAATTGATTTAACCCCCTTAAAGCCTTCTTGGAACAATAAACAAAGGGTCTTAGTCGTATCCTGGTGGGAAGTAAATTTCTTCTTGAGAGCAAGTTCGTTTTTTGTGAGGAACAAGAACTTTTTAAAGTCCCGAGGATACCATTTAGCAAATTATTGTAGCAGTTTCCTTAGTGATACCCGAGGGCCCAGAAAGATTTAATGAGCCTTCGAAAGTGCCAAAGTTACTTTTAGGGAGTAACTTATAACTGGAGGAATTTAGCAAACTACACTGGAAAGTTTCTTTGGATGGTTTTGTAGATCAAGGGCAGACAAAAAAGGATGATTTCTAGAGAGAGGGGAGAGAAAAGACTTCTCCATGAGATAAGCTTTATTTTATCCTATCAGGTAGCATTGCTAACATTATTATATTTTAGATGCAATGCATGCAGTAAAATGCCTTTGAACTTCTTATTGTTTGCCTATATTTATTCTGTGGTCTTAAGATCAATAAGAATATAAACACCTTCTTTCAGGGTTTGAGAGATGCTTTGGGATCTAATATGTTGTCAAGAGTGTTTAAGTCAGAGTAAGGCAGTTTGGGTCACGTTATTCATATACCACTGTGGTTTGGTTTTGACACCTGCCCTTACCACCAAAGGTGAATCTAAATTACAAATAATGTCTCCTAGGATTACAAGTATATTGGGAAATAGAGACAACTTTTTCTCTCCTTATTTCCATATTTCAAAATAAAATTTAAGTAACTTGGAATAATTTGCAGCACTGCAGGCAAAAACTGGCAAGCATTTTATTTACTTATTTTTTAATTTATTGATTTATTTTGAAAGAGAAAGAACACGAGGGAGGGGCAGAGAGAGAGAGAGAGAGAGAGAACTCCAAGCACGCTCCACACTGTCAGTGCAAGGCTCAAACTCATGAACCATGAGATCATGACCTGAGCCGAAATCAAGAGTCAGTCGCTTCACTGACTGAGCCACCCAGGAGCTTCTAAAAATGGCAAGCATTTTAAACTGTGGTCAGTACTGCAATGTTATGCCTCTTTGGGATCACAAGGAAGTCACTGATATTATTTATAAACTAATATAATGTATATTTTATATTTATATATAAATGAATATATAATATAGGTAAATTTAAATATTTATATACATAAGTATATTTATGTGTGTATACATATGTATGTATATATTACCAGAAAAAAAACATTTTAATCAAATTATGGAGTAGGCATTTAAGACTTTTTGGCCTCTTTAGAAAAGGGTAACATCAAGCATTTTGAAAGACAATCTGACTTGGTGTATTCTACAATCTTCGTTTCTTCATGATTATTATCTCAGGAACATTTTTTTTATATATACCTTGCAGAAAGGAGCTCGTCGTTATTAAACTGTTCTCTTTTCAGACAGAATACTCTTGGAATCACACATTAGAGGTAACTTCAGTGGCTCAGTGGTTACTTTGCTGTGCTCTTGGCCAATCTTCCCACACATTCTGACTTCCTCTAGCAAACAAAAGTCCAAGGTTAAGAGACTGAGAATGGTGTTTATTATCCCTTTTGCTTTTCTTTGGATTTCAGTTCCCCTTGATTTTCTTTGGGGTGTAAAATTCACAGAAGGAAGAGGCTGAATGCAGTCAGGAGGGGGCTCAAGGGACCACGTGACCATGATGGAATCAGTACCTGCTCCGCAACTTTGGGCTGACCTAGTCCAAGCTCTTGGCTTCTCTTGATCAGAGCCCAGGGTCTGACGCCGGTCAAAATCTGTGACCAAGTAGAAGTGGACCAACAAACCCATTTTTCTGTTAAAACCGTTTTGAGTGTGTCTCCAGAGACAAAAGCCAGCCTCTGAAGGCTACTGTATAGTTTCCTTCAAAAGTGAACGTAAAAACATTCTCGAAGGGTTATAACTGTTAATTTTTAAATCCCTTTTGCTTTTCTCTTGAAATTAATCTGGTGGATTCCAAATTTTATTGCACTTAGAATCGCTTGGGAACTTTAAAATCCTGATACCCAGATTGCATCCCAAAGCAATTAAGCCAGAATGTCTGGAAGTGGAAGCTAGGCAGCAGTATTTTTAAAGAACTTCTTTTTGTCATCCCAACTGAAACTCTGTAGCTATTAAACAATAACTCCCCCCCCCCCCCTTACCCTTTTCTTCCCAGCCCCTGGTACCACCAGTCTGCTTTCTGTCTCTATGAATTTGACTACTTTACGGTCCCCATAGAAGTGAAATCAGACAATATTTGTCCTTTCGTGTCTGGTTTATTTCACTCAGCATAACGTCCTCAGGTTGTCCACATTGTAGCCTCTGTCAGGGTCTTTTCCCCTTTTAAAGCTGAACAACACTCCATTGTATGCGTACATTACATTTTGTTTACTCGTTCATCCATCAATGGACATTTGGGTTGGACATTTTGGCTTCAGTGGATAATGCTGCTGTGACCATGAGTGAACACATATCTGAGTTTTCGCCTTCAGTTCTTTTGGGCGTAAGCCTTGAAGTAGAATTGCCGGCTTGTATCTTAATCTGATGTGTAATTTGGGGAGGAACCACCATACTGTTTTCAGTAGCAGCCGCACCATTTTATACCCCCACCAGCCGTGCACAATGGTTCCAACTTTTTCACACCCTCACCAACATCTTTTTTGTAATAGCCATCCCGATGAGGATAAAGTGTTGGTATAATTGCTCGTTGACATTCACTACATTTACGCGTTCCTTTTTTTCCAGGCCCATCACACTTCGGGTTTTAATTCATCCCTTTCACAGCTTAGAATATTATCACTTCCAAGCGTGGTCTATGGAACTCCAGAATAAATATCTTCTGGCAGCTTGTTAGGAATGAGGACTTGAAGTCACCACTCCAGACTCACTCCGTCAGTATCTGCCTTTTAACATAGAGCTCCAGGTGACTCATACACACATGAAAGTTTAAGAAGCACGTTACAGATCACTTCAGTTGCTCCTGACCATCATCTTCAAGATCTTTCCACCTCCGCCTTTCTACTGCACTCACACAAACAACCGGGGAACCTTCGAAAAAGTTAATTCAAGCGTCTGAACTGCTGAAGACCAGTATACAGAGCCACACAATGTAGAGGATTGTTGCTGTCACGTAGTCATGATCTCGACCACACGCGGACCCTCACGGCCTCCTTTTTAAGTGTCCCTTGCAAATTCCAGGTCGCATTACCAAAAAAAGCATTTGTCATTTGCACTGCTCTCCTCTTTACCTGTCTCAGCCCATCTCACTCTTTTCTGAAAATGTGCATTCTTTTCCCTTGAGAAAATAGGGACTTTTCAGACTCAAAGCTTCTCGATTTATTGCCTCCTCACCTCCAATCTCATACTCACCCACCTTCTTCTCCAGTGGTACAGAAGGAAACATTCTTGTTCTTTTCAAGGTTTTACTTCTCCATCTGTGCCCCGAATCTCCACTCCTCCTGTCTCTTCTTGAACCACATCATCAACCACTGCTTGTTCTCCAAAGGCTTTCCCTTAAGTATCACTCACTTAGAATCCTAACTATTGATTTCACCCTCAAGGCTCATTAAAAAAAAAAAAAAAAAAGACTTCAGATAGCCTGTAAAGAAATTATTTTGTCCTTCTGGAATTCAGCTACACTCACCTCCAGTCATCTGAAAGGACACCAAACTGTCACTCTTTCTAAGAAGTTACTCTTAAGCATGCTCTTTCCTCTCAAGTCAGTTTATGGCTTCCTTTGCTGAGCACTCATCATAGCAGCGCATGCCTTTATTACAGCATTTACCAAGATGCACTGTGGTTATTCCCATGCCTGCCTCCAAAATAGAGACAGTGAAGAAACCAAAAACAAGTATTCCTGACACCGAACCCCGTTTCCAGCATACGCTGGATGCTCCATAATGTTTACTGAATAGGTTAATCAAGGCAGCCAAATTCTGACATCCTGGCACTGGTCCCCTGCAGTTTCCTATCTTCACCAGCCCTGCCCCACCGTTGAGCCTCGCATCTTGCAACATACAATACGCCTGTATAACCGGAGGGTATGTTTTCTGGGGCAGAGAATATTATGCTGTAACTTCCGGAAACCATGGTTTTCCTTCCTGTACATCCATTTCAAGCTTCTTTTCTGCTAAATGAGAAAGAAAAGTCTACTTTACTTGTAGTTTTAATTAGCATGTCAAATATTTTGTGATTTTTATGGCTACCAAGTAAATTTAGTTCTCTACACCTGAATTTGAAGCAATTTCTTCAGCATTTCCAAGACCAGTACTTCTCAGACCTTAGTGTGCAATAAGATTACCCGGGGATCTTGTTAAAATACAAATTCAGATTTAAGTTCTGCTTCTGTAGGACTGGGTTGGGTGTGAGTTTCTGCTTTTCTAACATGTTTTCAGGTGCTACCAATCCGGTCGGGGGGAACACTCTGGGACCAGCAACATCTAAGGCCATCACCTCATGTTATAAAGTCTCCAGTTTCTATTGTGTAAATTTGATCACTTCATGCTTCAATGTAGGGCATTATGTCATGTATCCAGGATAGCTGTTTAACATACAAAAAGCAATTATCAAAGTGAGAGTTACTCCCTTTTCTATTAAATTCGAGTTTATCACCGGTTACAAGGAATTGGTAAAAGAACACCAGAGATAATGTTTTTATTTTTGTGAATACTAAAAGCAGTTTCAAACTATGATACATTCGTTTGGGCGATTTACAACTTCAGACTTGAAGCAGTAAAATACAACTTTAAGAAGAGGAGAGCCGCGTCATGGGACACAGAACAAGGTCTTCCTTTTATTTGGCAGCCTGGGTTAAAATGTAAAGCACGACCATAGAGTTGCTTATCTCGCTGGGCACGATGCATGAGCCCCTGTTTGAAGCAGCCTGGATCAGGGGACAGGATGAAGTACAGAAACATGTATAAGCTTCTCTCTAGCACTGCTCGGGAGTGCTGTCTATGACTGCCCCATTGGCCATACTGAAGGTGCCCTTGGTACTGAGCAGTGCAGTGACCTTGCAGTTCGGCAAGGACTACCAGGGCTGGCTCTAGAAGTGTGGCTAGGTGATCTGGTCCCGATTTTAAGCAGCAGTATAGTTATTATCCTAGAAATGGGGGGCACCCTGATATTTATGCAGCCAAGCAGGGGAGGATCCTGCTGGGGGATCAGGATCCCCCTAAGTCAGCAGTTCTCCATCCTGACAGCGTGGAAGACTCACTGGGGCAACATTTAAGGCACCTCACTCCCGGGGCCCACACTCACAGGTTTTGGCGTAATCGGCCTGTGGTAAGGCACAGGCATCAGTAGTTTTAAGTTTCCCAGGTGGTTATAATGTGCAGCATGGGTGGGAACCACAGTGTTAAGTGCTCCCAGGATAAAAACCCTCCTTCCCAGATGCGGCAGGCAGAACGTCTCTCTCTGTAGCCGGACCCCTTAGTTCCAATTTGCAGGTTTAGACTCCTTCCTCTCTGCTAGGATGGTGGTTGTCAAACTTCAGTAGGCATCACGTCACCTAGAGGGCTTGCTAAAACTGTGGGTACAGAACGTCAGAAACTTCTCGGCTGTGGTCTGAAAGCGGCCGCTGTACATGGAAGGCAGGGAGAGACTGAAGAAAGAGACAGCCCATTTCATGCTGGTAGGCGGCAGGCTTTACTTCCAAAGCTTGTCTTGGGTGTCGATAAGCAAATCTCCACACCTGCCTGCCGAATCTCAAAAGTTCACGTACAGGCCTTGGGGCGCCTGGGTGGCTCAGTCAGTTAAGCATCTGACTCTTGATTTTGGCTCAGGTCATGATCTCAGGGTCATGAGGTGGAGTCCTGCGTTGGGCTCCGTGCTAAGCATGGAGCTTGCTGACGATTCTCTCTCCCTCTGTCCCTCCCCTGCTCATGCTGGCTTGCTCTCTCTCGCTCTCGCTCTCTCTGCCTCAAAAAAAAAAAAAAAGAAAAAAGTTCATGTAGAGGCCTTAGCTGGGTTCAGTCACGTACACTGTCCAGATAGTCTCAATGCCGTGTCACTATCTCAAGGTTATGTTCTTGGGGCAGCTTCTGGGAACTGGGAAAGCAAGCAGAATGCACATTCCAAGGACAGGGGAACACCTGACGAGCCTCTGATTTCCTGGGTCAGTTTAGGAGTCAACCTGTGATCACTTCTTCTTGATGACCTCCTGCAACAAAGCATAGATTGTTGGGGACTTTCCCCCAGACTTTCCAATGTGATGGGACTGGTGTAGGACTGAAATCTGCATTTCTTAACTGATTTTTTTTAATGTTTATTTATTTTTTTTGAGAGAGAAAGAGCACCAGCAGGGGAGGACCAGAGAGAGAGAGGGAGACACAGGATCTAAAGCGGGCTCCAGGCTCCGAGCCGTCACCACAGAGCCCGACGCGGGGCTCAAACTCACAGACCGCGAGATCATGACCTGAGCCGAAGTCGGCCGCTCAACCGACTGAGCCACCCAGGTGCCCCCTGAAATCTGCATTTCTAATGAGTCCCCTGGTGGTGCTGTTGTAGCTGGTCTGAAGACCGAGGACAAGACCTGATTTTTGCATCTTCCTGGATCTTCCTGGTCCTGTGTCCTAGCGTAGGTGTCTGGCTTTCCATTGGTTTCTCTGGTTTTCCTGACTTGGAAGTCCGAATGTGGAATTTTCTAATGCAGAATCAGAAACCTTGGGCATCCCAAAGACGCTAAGCAATGGTAAAGATGAGTCATTTAGAGAATTACCACCGATTGTGGTGTTGAGGATGGGGTGGAGAAAAACAGCGAGTAAGGGTGGTGACAGGGACATTAGATGGCACTTGGATGGAGAGAAGGAAACGATTCGTGAAGTATTAAGGACATTGTCTGACACAATTTATTGACCGATGATTGTGTGCTACATTGAGGGAGAGGACAGAATCAAGGATAGTTAATTGCAATCTATGATTTCTCAGTAAAATTTATCACAACTATCAAACTTAAAACATCATCACTAGCCCTGACTCTGTATATTGTAAAGAGTTTAATAATTGTCGCTAAATGGTCTAAGGTGAAAGTCATAGGTGTTCCTTATATCTTTTCCAGAAGAAGTCAAGGTGATGGTATAATATGTCTAAATTTGATATTCCCGTTCCACTTTTATCTTTTTATAAAGAAGCAACTAAAAGCACAGATGGTTATCTAAGATTCTTCAGTGTTTTTCACCAGGAGCTGTTATCATGTTCGAGTAAGTAAGATTTCTTGGGGCAAGCACATTAATTCTCCCTTGACATGGAGGAACTTCTATGTAGCTGAGATCAGAAACCTATCAGACCTCAGCGGAAGAAAGCTCGAAATTTCAGCCGCCCACACCAAAAGACCATAAAGATTTTTCAGGACAGTGTGATTTCTCATTTTTAGCACTCCCTTCTAGCAAAATTTCAGATTGTCTCATTCTAGTTCTTGGAAATGAACCCAATAAAATGGCAAATATGCTTAGGAAACATTTGAAGCTGAATTTTATGTCTCTGATTTTTTTTTCTTTGTTTTAATTGCTAAACAACTTCATTGCCTTTAAAAATAAGATTGGCGTTAAATTAATAGCATGATCTAATCAGGTCCCCTTGGTTTACAGTTCAGAGAATGCTAAGAAATAAATACTCAGTATTATAACTAAATTTTCACCTGGCATGAATCATTGCAATTTCCTTTGCATTTTCTGGCTAGAAAAACAATACAGAACCAATAACAACCAAAGATGAGGTGTCAAGGAAAACAGGAGCTATGAGGTGAAGTGCGTAAGGCTTTTATGGGGCTGCCTGGAAATCAAAGTTGTTTGCATAACTCAGAAGAGGTAATCTGATCTGGTGTTCCCCAAATTCCTTAAAATATTCATCTAGAAAACAGAAGATGCACCCTGGCATCGTGAAACACGTTCTGTCTTTTAAGGCTACCTCTCCTCCAAATTGTGATCCAGGATAAAGCTACAAAAAGGAATAACAGTTGGTAGAAATAGAACAAGATTAAATGTACAAGACGGAAATACTCACTGTAAAATCCCAGACGGACAGAGGTGATTTGTAATTTCAGCAGCCATTGTTAGATCTTGAATTTTAATCTTTCCTATTTCCTTCCAGAATTACAAAGTAAAGAATGCTGTAAAAACATTTCAATATTAGCAAGATCCATGTTTTTAAGTACCTGCTAAGTGAGAGGATATTGAAAGGAGAAAGGAAAATTTCCAGATACCCATTTTCATTCCTCCTCTGAAGTAGTCGAAACTAGTTTTGAGGGAATTCCATAACATTGGAAAATTCCGTTAGCAATGGAAAAGGTACGTATGGATTTTGAGCCAAGGTGAAAAGGTGTCTTCTGTGTGTCGCTATCAGAGACATCCGTGATAAACAGCACGCTCCGTTTACAGAGCAATCTCTCTGTAAGAATTCTCAACTTTTGCAGAAAAATCTAACATATAAAAAATAAGCTTCAGATGATTTTACCTGGGGAAGGTTAAAAATATGTTCAGCTTTTCTTGGCACGGTGAATGTGAAAAATACAGTGGGAAATAAACTAATATCAGCAGGCAAAGAGGTGGTCGTGTAAGGGCATGATGGGCATGATGACGTAGCGATGTACATACGAAGTTAACTTTGCATTACAGCAAGGCTGGCGTCTTCGTTCTGCAGTTGTAAAGTGGCAAACGTTTTGCTCGGTACCTGAACGTCACAAGTTCGGACACTGCCCAGTAATCTCGGAAGAGTCTCTGTGACTGGGAATCTCTATAAGGTGCATTTATGCGAACAGGTGAATATTCAGAGATGATTTCATCTTGTCATCTAGAATCATTTAATTGATAAGTCTCTTCAGCAAACAGGTGTTAAGAAAACTTGGTATCTCAGAGCAGTAATTATCGACTTGCCAAAGCGCAGGATTAGACCTGGATCTTTCCAGGTGGGTGTGGGATAAACCAAGTACCGATGTTCCTCCAGGCGAGAAGAATGGATGCTGCTGGAGGACGGGAGGCAAACCACGATATTGATACGATTTTTTTTTTCAACGTTTTTTTTTTTTTTTTAATTTATTTTTGGGACAGAGAGAGACAGAGCATGAACGGGGGAGGGACAGAGAGAGAGGGAGACACAGAATCTGAAACAGGCTCCAGGCTCTGAGCCATCAGCCCAGAGCCTGACGCAGGGCTCGAACTCACGGACCGCGAGATCGTGACCTGGCTGAAGTCGGACGCTTAACCGACTGCGCCACCCAGGCGCCCCCGAATTTGAAATGATAATCAAGGTTGAGCATCCACGTGTGTTCTGAAGCAAAGATATCCTTGTGAAATAATAATGATGGCTCATCAGAGGATACTTAGGTAGTGGGGGTAGGAAAGTAGAAAATAGGTCATTATCTGATGTATAAATTTCCTTTAATGCGAGCTTCCCCATATGCAATAGAATTAACTATTCTACAGAATAATAGTGAGTTCGACTTCCACTGGGCGCTTCACAAATTACCCCATTATCCATTCTTAGCCTTTTTGCTTCTGACTACCAGCAAAATGTTGCGGTCCTCACATTCTTTAGCACAATGTCTCCCTTAACATTTTCTTTCAGTTTTCATCCATTTCTTTTTTTTTTTAATTTTTTTAATGTTTTTTGTTTATTTTTGGGACAGAGAGAGACAGAGCATGAACGGGGGAGGGGCAGAGAGAGAGGGAGACACAGAATCGGAAACAGGCTCCAGGCTCCGAGCCATCAGCCCAGAGCCTGACGCGGGGCTCGAACTCACGGACCGCGAGATCGTGACCTGGCTGAAGTCGGACGCTTAACCGACTGCGCCACCCAGGCGCCCCTTTCATCCATTTCTTTACAATAACCCTGCAATAATTCCTCCGCAGCTGAAGGTCACTTCAGTTGCATTTCTGCTGAGTGTTTTTATTACCATGTTTCATGGATTTCATAGTTCCGCTAAGACCAAGCATTACCAACTCTCCAGCGGGCACCGTTATCTGTAAAATTAGACAAGGGGGCGTCAGCTGACAGCTCATAGGATGATTACGATTACGACTAAGTTCATGTTTGTATAAATTCTATGTATCTTCGTGGCATCTTTACAGTGTTGTTACAACATTATTGACTAGATTCCCTATGCTGTGCTTTTCATTCTTGTGACTCACTTTACGACTGGAAGTTCGCACCTCTTGCTCCCCTTCATCTATTTCACCCATCAGTATTTTGAACCTCTTGAAACTTTCCTCTCTCTTACCTCTTTCGAACCTTATGAAGATCCTATAATGTGGACCAGGTATCTATTGGTACCTCCAGCTTCTCTTAACTGCGGCTACTGAAAGTTTTTGAGTTTCAGAGCTTCACACACAGTGGTACAGTTGGGAATAGGATCAATGTAATAGACATTGAAAATTAAGGAATTACCTTAATTATCAGATATGAAGGATAACTCGCAAAAGATAACCCACGCAGCCTTCTGAATTCTCCAGATTGTTGTGTGGGACTTGTATTTGTGTGTTGGGGCAAGGATGTTGCACTTGAATTATTGGGTCTCATGCTGTGGACTGGTGTGTAATTTTGGCAGGTACCTGAAGGTCTGTGTCCCCCATAGAATGAGACGCTCGGGAGAGTGAAAATGGAAATCTCACAGTTGGGAACTATTAAGCAAAAAATAAAGTGGAGTAGCATAAACTTTGAAATATTTTAGATACATTTCAAGGACGTTTTAATTTAATCAGTCACAAAAAGTCATGGATAAACCTTAAAATCTTAGTAGAGAATAATTTTGAAAATAAAACCATACGCCATTTGGCCCCTTTCTGAGAAGCCTGGCTAGAGGTTTGTCAATTTTGTTTATTTTTTCAAAAAACCAACTCTTGGTTTCGTTGATCTGCTCTACAGTTTTTTTAGATTCTATATTATTTATTTCTGCTCTGATCTTTATGATTTCTCTTCTTCTGCTGGGTTTAGGCTGCCTTTGCTGTTCTGCTTCTATTTCCTTTAGGTGTGCTGTTAGATTTTGTATTTGGGATTTTTCTTGTTTCTTGAGATAGGCCTGGATTGCAATGTATTTTCCTCTCAGGACTGCCTTCGCTGCATCCCAAAGCGTTTGGATTGTTGTATTTTCATTTTCGTTTGTTTCCATATATTTTTTAATTTCTTCTCTAATTGCCTGGTTGACCCACTCATTCGTTAGTAGGGTGTTCTTTAACCTCCATGCTTTTGGAGGTTTTCCAGACTTTTTCCTGTGGTTGATTTCGAGCTTCATAGCATTGTGGTCTGAAAGTATGCATGGTATAATTTCAATTCTTGTAAACTTATGAAGGGCTGTTTTGTGACCCAGTATATGATCTATCTTGGAGAATGTTCCATGTGCACTCGAGAAGAAAGTATATTCTGTTGCTTTGGGATGCAGAGTTCTAAATATATCTGTCAAGTCCATCTGATCCAATGTATCATTCAGGGCCCTTGTTTCTTTATTGACTGTGTGTCTAGATGATCTATCCATTTCTGTAAGTGGGGTGTTAAAGTCCCCTGCAGTGACCACATTCTTATCAATAAGGTTGCTTATGTTTATGAGTAACTGTTTTATATATCTGGGGGCTCCGGTATTTGGCGCATAGACATTTATAATTGTTAGCTCTTCCTGATGGATAGACCCTGTAATTATTATATAATGCCCTTCTTCATCTCTTGTTACAGCCTTTAATTTAAAGTCTAGTTTGTCTGATATAAGTATGGCTACTCCAGCTTTCTTTTGGCTTCCAGTAGCATGATAAATAGTTCTCCATCCCCTCACTCTCAATCTAAAGGTGTCCTCAGATCTCAAATGAGTCTCTTGTAGACAGCAAATAGATGGGTCTTGTTTTTTTATCCATTCTGATACCCTATGTCTTTTGGTTGGCGCATTTAATCCATTTACATTCAGTGTTATTATAGAAAGATACGGGTTTAGAGTCATTGTGATGTCTGTATGTTTTATGCTTGTAGTGATGTCTCTGGTACTTTGTCTCACAGGATCCCCCTTAGGATCTCTTGTAGGGCTGGTTTCGTGGTGACAAATTCCTTCAGTTTTTGTTTGGGAAGACCTTTATCTCTCCTTCTATTCTAAATGACAGACTTGCTGGATAAAGGATTCTCGGCTGCATATTTTTTCTGTTTAGCACACTGAAGATATCGTGCCAAGCCTTTCTGGCCTGCCAAGTTTCAAAGGAGAGATCAGTCACGAGTCTTATAGGTCTCCCTTTATATGTGAGGGCACGTTTATCCCTTGCTGCTTTCAGAATTTTCTCTTTATCCTTGTATTTTGCCAGTTTCACTATGATATGTCGTGCAGAAGATCGATTCAAGTTACGTCTGAAGGGAGTTCTCTGTGCCTCTTGGATTTCAATGCCTTTTTCCTTCCCCAGTTCAGGGAAGTTCTCAGCTATAATTTCTTCAAGTACCCTTCAGCACCTTTCCCTCTCTCTTCCTCCTCTGGGATACCAATTATGCGTATATTATTTCTTTTTAGTGTATCACTTAGTTCTCTAATTTTCCCCTCATACTCCTGGATTTTTTTATCTCTCTTTCTTTCAGCTTCCTCTTTCTCCATAACTTTATCTTCTAGTTCACCTATTCTCTCCTCTGCCTCTTCAATCCGAGCCGTCGTGGTTTCCATTTTGTTTTGCATTTTGTTTAAAGCGTTTTTCAGCTCCTCGTGACTGTTCCTTAGTCCCTTGATCTCTGTAGCAAGAGATTCTCTGCTGTCCTGTATACTGTTTTCAAGCCCAGCGATTAATTTTATGACTATTATTCTAAATTCACTTTCTGTTATATTATTTAAATCCTTTTTGATCAGTTCATTAGCAGTTGTTATTTCCTGGAGATTCTTCTGAGGGGAATTCTTCCGTTTGGTCATTTTGGATAGTCCCTGGAGCGGTGAGGACCTGCAGGGCACTTCCCCCGTGCTGTGGTGTATAACTGGAGTTGGTGGGCGGGGCTGCAGTCCGACCTGATGTCTGCCCCCAGCCCACCGCTGGGGCCACAGTCAGACTGGTGTGTGCCTTCTCTTCCCCTCTCCTAGGGGCGGGATTCACTGTGGGGTGGTGTGGCCCGTCTGGTCTACTTGCACACTGCCAGGCTTGTGGTGCTGGGGAGCTGGCGTATTAGCTGGGGTGGGTAGGCAAGGTGCACGGGGGCGGGAGGGGCAGGCTTAGCTCGCTTCTCCTTAGGTGATCCACTTCAGGAGGGGCCCCGTGGCAGCGGGAGGGAGTCAGATCCGCTGCCGGAGGTTTGGCTCCGCAGAAGCACAGAGTTGGGTGTTTGCGCGGAGCGAGCAAGTTCCCTGGCAGGAACTGGTTCCCTTTGGGATTCTGGCTGGGGGATGGGCGGGGGATGTTCCCTGCCAAGCTGAGCTCTGCCGTCTGGGGGCTCAGCAGCTCTCCCTCCCTTTGTCCTCCAGCCTTCCCGCTTTCCGAGCAGAGCTGTTCACTTCTGACCTCCCAGACGCTAAGTCGCGCTTGCTGTCGGAACACAGTCCGTCCAGCCCCTCCGCTTTTGCATTTGGCCCCTTTCTACACATTACTCTGAGGTATTAAAACTAGATACTTGCTGCTTTGTAAAGATTGAATTTTTTTTACAACTAACTCAAATGCTGTAGGATTAGAGTTATTGCTCTTTAGATACTAAATAATGAACGTCCCAGCAGGGCAGTTGTGTGAGTTACATATGATGGCATAACCATACATCAAAGCAATTCCAGTTAAGAAACACGTATTACTTCCTGGGACAGAACATTCTCTTAAGATTATAGATAAAGAACGTTCTCGTAAGGAAGGAATAAAAGCTAACTTGACTTTGAGCAATGGCAAAAATTTTGTTTTTGAGGATTTAAACACGCCCCTGATCCTATACCTTTCTTTCTCTCTTAAGGCCTTTGATTTTCCTTCTTTATAACTGTAATGTCTCTGAGAGTCTGTGTATGCATCTTACATATGACTTCTTTATGTAATGAGTTTACTCTGGGTGTTTGTTAATAATGGATGCACGAAATATGACAGCAGTCATGTCGTGAAAAACTATGGCATTTGTCACTATTGGAAGGGTTTGAGACAGAAGAACGATGAGAAGAGTAAGAAAAAGATGTACTTGAGTGCTTAGAATTTGTTTCTTCGCTTAAATTGAGGGAAGATATTTTTGTCCAAGCAAACGATAAGCTTATCTGATAAAGTGGCCATTTCTGGTAGGATGCTTACTGCTAAGTATTTGTTAGCGACAGAAGCTGTCCGACGATGGCTTCATTTAATGACCGGAGAGTGTTTGAAATAGGGATACGATGCCACTGATCACAAAATATGCCAATCGATTTATTTTTAGGAGTGGTGTTGGGGTCGTACTTAACGAGCAAGGTAAGAAGCACTTGGAAAGTCTCGTTAACTGTGTCAACTTGCTATTTAAGTTGTTAAAAATCATAATTCAGTATATATTTGCCTGGAAGAGCAATACATTTCTCCTAGGGACAATACATTATAGGACTCTGATTCTCACTCCTGAGAGAAATGACAGGGGTTCTGCCTGGCCTTCCAGGAAGCCTTATCAGATTCAACTAATATGTACTATGTCACAGGCACAAATTTATCCCACTAACATGTAAGAAAAGCTTTTCTTATTTATTTATTTATTATTTTTTTTTTTAATTTTTTTTTCAACGTTTTTTATTTATTTTTGGGACAGAGAGAGACAGAGCGTGAACGGGGGAGGGGCAGAGAGAGAGGGAGACACAGAATCGGAAACAGGCTCCAGGCTCCGAGCCATCAGCCCAGAGCCTGATGCGGGGCTCGAACTCACGGACCGCGAGATCGTGACCTGGCTGAAGTCGGACGCTTAACCGACTGCGCCACCCAGGCGCCCCTATTTATTTATTTTAAAGAGAGGGAATGTGAATGGGGGGGAGGGGCAGAGAGAGAGGGTGGGGGCGGGGAGAGAGAGAGACAAAGAGAGAGACAGAGAGAATCTTAAGCAGGCTCCAAGCCGTGTAGAGCCCAACTTGGGGCTCGATCCCATGACCGGAGCTTAAATCAAGTCGGACAGTAAACTGAGCCACCCAGGGGCCTCAAGGAAAACGTTTCTATTACCTGTTCCCACGAAGAGACTGAAGCTGAAAGAGAGAGAGAGTGAGAGAGAAGTGATCCAAAACTCTGGTTTTGAAATCCGTAGGGCCACAGCTGGTGACACCCATTTGAAAGTAACCGTAACAGTATACGGAAGGTGTTAAAGAGCAGATCACCAATACTTGGGAGTAAGAAACACTTTGGCAATTCTACACCCTCTCGCTTTGTCTTCCAATGGCGAGAAAAGAGGTATTAGTGTGTGTAGAACGTGGCCCTAAATTTCTTAGTGTGACTAACCTGGTCTCTGGTCCGACGAGATCCAAGGTACTCCACTAAAATGGAAAACACTGGTGGGGGAACAAACGGTTGGATATAGAGGGAGGGCTCATCATTGAAAATTCTTTCTATACCCTTTATCCATTTTGGTAAAACTGCCTGTGAACTCACAATTGTACATATCTTTGAAACGATTCAGGGTTTTCTGTTTGCTGCATATAAGCAAGGCCAAAGCTTTAATGTCTGACTCAATTTTCTGCCGTCTATTCATGAGTGCCCGACATGACTGCACTAAATTAGAAAGTCTCCAGGTTCGTGTGAATGCATGCATCTTAGGGTACCTTTTTGCACAGGCCAAACCCAGGGTAGGTCTGCATTGAAGTACTTCCTCTGTAACGTGTTTCCATTGGAAGCGAAAGAACAGCTTGCATAAGGCGGGGGGGGGGGGGGGGGGGGGGGTGCGGTGTCTAATGATTGGCACAGATATCTTCCACTGGCGAACTGTATTCATTACGTGGTGTGTATGTAGGTTGTGTAGTTTGGTGCCGTTGTGTATTACTGTATGCTTTCTTGTCAAACGATTCACCCTCACGGTGTTTATTCCTGAGCCTGTTCCATTAACATTCCTTATCTTCGGTCGTGCCTTCAAAACCTGTTGTCTTTAAAAAGTTAATTGAGAATACTTCTGGCCATAAACTTTAAATATGTCCCCCACCCCAAAACTATTCGAGAAGCAAATGTGGTTTTAATTTTCTATAACTATTTATCTTGTAGCCGTGCAAAGTATTTCCTGTGGGTGGTTTATATTCCTATCCAGGTGAAGGGGTTGCCAGCGGGAGGGCAAAAAAGAAACTTTAACAAGCCTCCCCCAAAGTAGTGTTTGGAAACTATTCATTTGACCTTGAGTGACAGAGCTTATGCCTTGCAAATTGATTAATACAGATACAATATCAAATCATTTTTCATACAATTTTTTAATGTTTGTTAAGTGCTGGAGCAGTATGTAAACAGAGTATTTGGCATTTTTATTAGGCTGCGGAACTCAGTCATTTCCTTTGCAACAACATCTCATAAACTATTTTGACAGTCTAATAAACTATAAAAAGCTGTGGTAAAAACTGGCTCTGAATGTTATAACCGTACAAAATGGAAAGAGCAAGAGAAAACATCTATCACCGGGATTATTATCACTGTTGCTATGGCAACCCGGTTGCAATGGCAATATCTCCACGGCTCTGCTGTTTGTTATCATCTTTCTTGATTTTACATCATTGAAATTGTAGTAATTACACTGTGCCTGATGAAAAATGTATGCTGTCATGGCAACTAAGTCAAATATTCTTAATCATTTCACCTCTTCAATCTAAAATGTAATTGTTTGTCAGTAAAATAGGTTATACAGAAGGCTTCTATGGACTTATGATTGCCTTAAGTGTTCTGCAAAAAACCAGTGCTTTTAGGCTCAAGACCCTGAGCTAAACTAATAGCTTGACATGGTAAACAATGACTCATTATAATAAGTAAGCAGCATTAATTGTAGAGTGGCTTCTCCAGTGGGGTAAAATTATAAACCACGGCGACTTTAATACAGTCCTTAAAAATCAAAGACACAGGAGAATATTTGCAGCCATCCTAATATCTTCAGTAAATTGTTTGAATCGTAGGTTATGTTCATTTTGGTGTGCCCCACTTATGTTTTATGAGTCGATTTCGTCCGATGAACATACTATAGAAGATTTTCTTCACACTGTGTGCGATTAAGACACAAAGAAATGATCCCTTCTGCAAATATGAAAAGAAATAAATTAATAAGCTGTAAATAAAAAGCTTTTCTAACTAAAGCAGGTCAGGTAGAAGCCCATCAGCGATTCCTTAAACTAGTATGTTTTGTGCAGTGTTTTCAAAAGAACGTGATTTTTGTGTCATATCTCCCTCTGTATCTGGGTAATATGCATGTCCTATTAGAACAGAATAGAAGAATCGATATGTAAAGTTGTGCTAGAAAATGACAAATTTATCCTCTTGAGTGGGAACCCTTAAATAAACAACAAAATTTCAGTAGTATGTGGAAACAATAGCACATAGTTTTATAATTACCTATTCTATTTCCTCAGAAGGATGGAAATTTTGCTTGAGTAGGAAGAGAAAATTGAGTCTAAGAAATCTTTTGTGTTGATAACAACAGAATTTCTATAGCTCAGTTCGTATTCCTCTTATATAGTTTTTGATGTAATGACGCTATAAATGAGAGCAACAAAATAAATCATTTTATGTTTTTCATGAATTTATGAATGGTGTAATTATCTTTATTTGTATCCTTAGATATATGTACTTTACATTAGGAAACACAAGATAAGCTAAATGTTATATTCTCTAGGTTTTACATTCATGAGAAAATTTTACTGCGCAGAGAAAATTATACACTTCTATTTCAAACCTAGCTAATCATAATTCTTCCCACTATATACCTGTATTTCTCCTTTTTGTTAGCATGTCATTACTTTTACATGAGAAACAGGTACTAGCTAGCTGTAATATGATTAATCCATTTCTGCCAAAAGCAGAAGATGTCTTTGCTATTGTAAAGGCCGGATTTTATCAACTCTGGGGGAGGGGTAGAGAAATGAAATGCAAGAATGTATTTTCAGTGCTTGAGTACCAATGTATTTACAGTGATGATAGTAATTTGATTGTGATGGTGACTGTTTGCTTCATTTTTAATGGATTTAATCATAAAATTGCTTTAAAACTTACTCGGTGCTCCTACGTGAAAACAAAATATTACACAAATAAAATGAATATAAGACCCTGAGATGCAAATGACTTGTTATTAACAATGACTTCAGGTAAAAGCAAAATATTTTAATGAAAACATCAGAAAAGCACATTTAAAGAATCGACTGAACATGTTCCTCATACCTGCTGTAAGTTACAAAATCATGCAGCCAGGGACACGTTGTGTCATTCAGGTAGAAAATAAACAGTAGGCACTTCCAAATGTTAAGGATATTCAACAATTTAGCATCAGAACTCTTGAAGGGTTGAATTAGGACTTGATAAAAACATCCCATGAGCAGCTGTCTCCAGCCTAGAGACACCGAAACTGCACAGTAACTAGAATCCTGGTATTTGATCATGTATTTTAATACCGTAATCAGTTTCCCCAAACAATGACACTACTTTAAACTCTAGCTTCCTCAAGAATATGTCTGCAGGTGGATGTGTGGTACTAAAATAGCAGCCAGCTAGAGTCACAGATCCTGTCCCTGCCCCCCTCCCCTGGGGATATGGTTGATATGAGACTGTGAATACAGAGAGAGGAAAATATATGTATATAAATATATACATTTAATATGTATAAAAATAGGAGGAAAGAAAGGAAAGTCCATGGCTCTATATTAACTTAGGGACTTTTTCTGGCTTGCCTTTGGCCTGAGCCTGCCCCTGATTCTCTATTTTCTAATTAAAATTCCTGTGAGAGGTGGATTGGCTTGTCTCAATCTTGTTTGGGCCAGATTTCCACTCTAACTCTCCATTAGCCGCTGGCCGACTTGGAGAAGAATGTGGCCATTCAGCAGCTCTGTTCCTGAGACGCTGCTCCTCTTGGCCACTCAGCTCTGTCCAGGAGGAGGTGGGATGGCCCGGGACAGGGGGCTGGCCCAGGACCGACCCCCTCAGCAGGAAGCTGAACTTTCAGCTTTTCAGCCAATACCAACCCGGGCACAAACGATGCACCCGTCACTGTTGGAGGCACTGGGGGGGGGGGGTTGTTCGCCCCCAAATCCCTGCCCTGATGGAACACAGCAGCTGCCCTTTGCAGAAGCTGTCACCCGTTTTCACATAAAACACATACACTCCTCCATCCACCTCGTGATGGTGGGGAGCAACCCAGTTAAAATAAACAAAATCACGCTGCACACTCTGAAGTGTTACAGGAACATGAGAGATCATTATGATTTAATCTAATTTCTCCTCCCCTTCAGGAAATTTTCTCCTCCATTCTTCTCACTGTCAGTTGCAAGCTCGGGGAATTCAAATTAATTTAAAGATTAGACTGAGTAAAACATAATTAGGAAGGTAAATGTGCAGGGGAGAAAAGGGCAGCCGAAAATGTGTTCCAGGCATGGATGTACATGATGCTGGTGTTTCTGCATTTTTACATGACCTGCGTCACAGTCTTCAGCATGGATAACCTGAATCTGATGAAAGTTACCCAGGAAATCTGCGTGAATGGTAACAATAAGAAGTTAGGGATGTTAGAAGCAAATTCCAAAGACCTCCCAGCATAAAGTTATTTTAGAAAGATAAGTTAAATATGGGTTTTCGTTTTGTGTGAAGCAGACATATTTGACAGAATATAGTTTATTCTGAAAATATAGATATATCCTGGATTGCAGCTGTATCTCAGGCCTAGAGTGTTTCCAATGGTTCCCTTAAAATTTACAACTCCAGCAATGTCATGTAGAATGGAGTATTTAAGACCTAAATTATTTAAATCTGTTGCTCAATCCACGTGTGCTTGTGTGTGTATATGAATGTGTGTGTGTGTGTGTGTGTGTGTGTGTATTTTAACATTTATATGATGATACATTTCAAGTATCTTTTATTAACCAGAAGCGTCTGACACCTAGATAAAACTCCTAAAGATGAAATTCTCTCTTTATAAACTTCAGGGGAGTTCCTTTAGAATTCTGGTTTGTTAATATTTGTATTGCTTATTATTTTCCTGTAAACAGACTATTGAATTAATCAGAATTAAAGAGCACCACATTGGAAAGGGTTTTATATCTGGGAATCAAAGTATTCACACTCTTCTCATGAAATAAGAGATACAGAAACTTGAAAAAAAAAAACCATGTTGCCTCTGTGAGTCACAAGTTAAATATTAAATATTTCTTACAGCCTCTGAGGCAAAAATACTATTAAGGTATTGAAAATCTGAGCAACCTTTCTGTGCCACATTTAAACTTCATTGATGGAGCTTTTAGGTCAGAATGAAACTTCCAGATTCAGTAATGTGAATTTCGTTTCATTGTATAACCTTCTTAGAGCTGCCTGAAGGCTCAGACTAATAATACTTCTAATACACGACAAGCTTTTTAAATATATGGACTCAGTCCAGCATTTGAGCTAAGAATGTTTGAAAAGGCAAAATCTCATTTTTTTCTACCTTATTTAGATATTGGAGTCTCAAAGTAAGCACTAAAAAAACTAGTCTGGTACTTGACAAATACAAATTTTAGAAGTGTCTACTCTTTTATAGGTAAAAGTTGCTCAATCAAACTCGTAAGTAGGCAAGCCAAATGAGTATTAGCATGTTTAATATCATTCTAATAAATTTCCATATTAAATAGAGCTAAAATTGTCAGGTTGCTCAAGTTGTATTAATGTGACACAAAAAATGGCTCCATTCAGTATGGCATTGGGTAAACGACAGGATCAGTCTTCGTGACGTCATGGCCCTCTTCCTAACAACGTATGTGAATGTGTTGTGTGAATATTTATAAGAAATCAGAGAAGGGCTTTAAAAGAAATGCTAAAAACTAAAAGAAGCAAATCCGTGTTCGTCATCTACTTCTATATTTTATTTAGAAGCATATTAAAATATTAGTGGGTTTCTTACTCTCAGTAGGCACCTGTGGTTTAGGAGATCAAAGTCAGAATCTCCAAACTGGGGCACAGAAGAAGACAGAGAAGTGCAATCCAAAACGTTTTCTTGAAAAGCGAAACGGAATCTCATTTCTCCGATCCCCGAAGTCTCCTTCTTAAGAAACAAACCAAAACAAACAAGCAAACAAATAAAAAAACAAACAAACAACCATTTCTATTGGATCAATGATTTAGGTTCTGCTTCCATTGAATGAAAATTTATTGTGATCTAGGACATAGGAAATATACTCTTGGATTAGGCCCTCAGTCTAACTGTTAAGAAACAGAAACTCAGAGTTTTACTGTCCTCTCGAGTGTCACCCTGGTATCTTCAAAGGAAGGTCCCGGAATGGGTATGGAAGCAATGATTCTCTTGGAAGAATATATACTCCTAAACTCTGAGGGAACTATCAGTAGATTGTCTTTTTTTCCTGCGACTACGTATTTTATAAATGTCTTGAAAATATTGTCTCAGTACCTGTCTTTTGTTCGTCTGTCTTGTTTTCAGTTTGAAGTAATTGACAATGTAAAACAAACTAACTTCAGTTAAAAAAAAAAAAAAAAAAGGAAGAAATTGGTGAGCAAGTTCAAGGCAAGCTGGCTTCGGGAACCCATTTCTGTAAGCCTGGATTCTAACCTTTCACTTCTGACTCTGGCA
Organism: Neofelis nebulosa; assembly: GCF_028018385.1. NCBI lineage: Eukaryota > Metazoa > Chordata > Mammalia > Carnivora > Felidae > Neofelis > Neofelis nebulosa. Next base: position 11,113,030 of record NC_080795.1, read on the forward strand.
GGATAGAGTGAGCCCCTTTGGTGGAAATTCTAAGAGAAACCTTCATTCTGCTTGTCATCGTTACGTGGGCTCAATCACTGGGGGGAGGGGGGTGGAATCCTCGTACTCTGATTCAGTCCTAGTTTATGACCTCTTCTCTGGATTCTGGATTCTGGGCGGTACAGCCTCTTCCGAGACATGGGTCTCAAGAGCAGAGAAAGCATGGATCCCCAAATGAAAATGCAGGTATGTGGCTAGAGGAAGGGGGAGAGAGGCAGGGAGGCAGCCTGCAAAAAGCCACTACCAATGTCACTCCGACATCTGTATCCCGTCAAAGTGATTCCATTTGCTTTCCTCCTTTTGTGGTTTCTTCTTTTCTGCCACACATGGGATTCCCTCTCGGCAAAACCAGGACTCTCGCTTCCGGGTTGTATTCGGTGAGTGATGCAATTGTATGTTTGGGTACCATAATCTGTAGTTTCATGCAGGGAGTTAACTACAACAGGATGGGGCATAATAGTGATATCACAGGAAGGAAAGGTAGCTGGCTTGGAAGCCCTTGGGTGTGTAGGATTCTCAAAGGTAATAATAATAGAAGGGCTGTGAGTAGCTTCAAATTACTTTTTCTTTCTAATTGGCAATTAGTTCTAATTAACTTTTAATTAATATTCAATGTTTTCTTTAACAAATGGAACCCTGATGAGATCACATCTGTTAATACAGCTCTGTTTCTATTTTGGTATTCTACAATTTTCCATTATGACTGTAGCAAATGCAACTTCAGATAAGTGATCACCTTTTAGCTAGGATGAAAAGGTGGCCTGATTTAAAGTCACTGCACTTTAAATGTGATTTTGGCAAAAACTAAGACTCTATGAAATTGGATTTTGTTCTACAATCTTAAGAGATGGTATCAGGAATTAGAAGGTACAGCCACTTTTGTGCGGCCTCAGTGACAATTCTTTTCAAGTATTGCAAGCTGTATAAAAATCAGCCTTTTTACTCTGATGGACACTTAGAACAGAATGTAGAATGTAGAATATAACGCATAGGAAGATGTATAAAGATCATTTCCATCCAGTAACTTTAGGGATAAAGCCGAAGTCCAGAAGAATTTTTGGCTTGTCCGTGCAGTTCCATATAATAAGTAGGAACAAAACCAAAAATCTACAGATATATTACTTTGTAGGAAGTTGAACCCTGAAGGAAGAAAACTCTGCTTTAATAGCTAACCATTAGTTAGTTCTCTTGGCTTTTTCAATCTCCATATCTTTTTTCATTTAATTCTTTAGCTTTTTAGCCCAGCTAATGTTTTGGTTTGTGCTTTGGATAATCCTTACTAACGTGTTTTTTTTTTTTAATTTGTGAGCAAGCTTTTTGCAGATACATGGATGCATGTCCTTTCAGATTATCTCAATTTTACCTTTGCTGATTTGGATAATTTTTCAAATATGCTTCCGCAGTTGCACAAGATTCAATAAAACTGGAGCCATCGTTCATCATGATGTGTGGATTAAGTAAAATAACAGGGGTCCATCAAGTAATTTCTCAATTTCAAGTATAAGTCAGAGTGGGCCAACCAAAGATGTTTCTGGCTAATTTTTGGCTGGAACATTCAATTTCACTTCCCTTGATGAGAGGCTAAACTTCAGGACTTTGGTTTTGAGAAGCAAAATTCAAGTGGGCTGACTATTCTTCTTAATGTTGGCTGCCGGGTTGAGGTTCAAGGAACTGGCTCATTTGAAAGAGATTTTGGCCCTCGCAGAGTGATAATTAAGATGGCCTGTATTTGGATAAATGGGTTGTAGTTCTTTTTCTTCTTGAAAATAAAATATAATTTGCCAAACCCCAAATTCCTTTTTTTAACATTAATCTTCTGTGCTCAAGATACTTTGAAAATGTGAATAAAGTTATTTTTTTAGCAAACCAACCACCATAATTGTAATAAACATGAAATTTTATGACTTAACAAAAATAATATTTGATGATTTCTTGGGAGTTGAACCTCCTTCTTGAGCACATATTTTTAGAACAGTACATTTCTTAGGGGGACATTATGTGCTGTGAGACACTCATTGTTATCAGAAGTTATTTAATAAAATAATAACATGCAATTATTAATGAATTTCTTACACTTTATTACACATTGAAATTGTCTTCTTCTTCTTCTTCTTCTTCTTCTTCTTCTTCATTTTTCTTTTTTTGACAAGGCACTTCCAAAGAAATACAGGGATATGTGACCTAGGATCATTATTTCCAGATTCTAATAATGCCGTTAATTTTATTCTTCCAAGAACGTCAGTTCAGTTTAAATCCTGAATCCTGATTTTCTGTTGGTGAGCATTCTGAACAATGCAGTTGCGGAAGCTTAAAGTGAAATTTTTCAATTGGCATTTTAAAGAAATTTTTTTTTTCTTTAATATGAAAAAGGTAGCTGAGGTTTTCAGAATCATTCCCTCTCAGTAAGTGGATATGAATCTATTATTTTTAATAACTTGATTCATACATATTGACTTGTGAGTGACCCATAAAAGAAAAGTCGGTGTAATTATATATATATATATATATTTTTTTTCAACATTTTTTATTTATTTTTGGGACAGAGAGAGACAGAGCATGAACGGGGGAGGGGCAGAGAGAGAGGGAGACACAGAATCGGAAACAGGCTCCAGGCTCCGAGCCATCAGCCCAGAGCCTGACGCGGGGCTCGAACTCACGGACCGCGAGATCGTGACCTGGCTGAAGTCGGACGCTTAACCGACTGCGCCACCCAGGCGCCCCAATGTAATTATATATTTTAAGAGTACTTTAAAAATGTCTTAAAATAGTACATATAGCATCTATTATAAGTAAATTGAAAATACAAAAATCAGTTCTTGTGAAATCTATAGAGAAGTAAATATTTATAATTGTACATATTTGTAGCAAATTTTAAAATCTCCAGTATTATTATTAGTATTGGCTAAAACCAATCTGCTAGAAAAGGAAAAAAAAAAAACCTTTTTAAAATTAACCTGAAACAAAATACCATCAAAGCATGATTGCAGTGAAATTCATAATTCAAAACAAAATGCAATACCAAAAGAAAATTCAAAATATTGATTTAAAAATTTCAAAATAAATGCCAAAATGTTTTAAATTCTAAATAAATAAAAGTAAACGTAAAAATTCAAAGAATTTTTTAAAAATTCATTTACTTGCTCCTTATACTCCCACTTTTATAATTTCTCAGATGGAAATCATCAAAGAGAAGTAGAATCCCAGAACAGTGTTCATTTCAGAAAAATTTACAATAGCAAACACAGGAAAATGATCCAACTTGTAACAACATGGAATACTTAAGTAAAACATGACATCTAATTTCAGTGGAATTATTATGAGCTCAGCCAGATTTTAAGTGACTCAAAACTATATGTACCCTATGTTATTATGTATTTACATGTGGGGGGGAAGGGTTAGAGTTGATTAAATTAAGATGGGAATGAGAATTTTTTAGGCAAAATTATAGATCTATTGCTTCTTGTTTTACAATATGTTTCATCATAAAGTCTTTAGTACCTTAAAAATGCTGATCTTGAAAAACGGATGGTGTTGATAGTCATCAATATGATGCAGCAGACATATCTATGTTACCATTATACAGCTTCCGCAATTCAAGATTATTTAATCTGCAATTAGGTACCCCATAAGATCATTTTAAAGCAACTGTTTAAACATGCAAAAAATACATTTTCTTTGTGAAATAATATTATTAATAGTTAGAAATACTGTGCATTTGCCATGATTAGCAAGAGGAGAACCACTGTTTGAAAAAAAAATGGTTAAAACAGGGGCACCTGGGTGGCTCAGTGGGTCGAGCATCCGACTTTGTCTCAGGTCATGATCTCGCGGTCCCTGAGTTGGAGGCCTGTGTTGGGCTCTGTGCTAACAGCTCAGAGCCTAGCGCCTGCTTGGGATTCGGGGTCTCCCTCTCTCTCTACCCCTTGCTGGCTCACACTCCATCTTTCTCTCTCTCTCTCTCTCTCAAAAATAAATAAACATTAAATTTTTTTTAAATAAAGGAAAGAAGTGGTTCAAACATTTTAAAATAAGAGGTGATTTTTTTTTTCAAAAAAATTGAAGAATTTAACCTAATTGGGTTGATGGAAACTTCTATGACAAAATAGGAACTCTGAAGGAAACTTTGAACGTCTCTCAAGAGGGTTAAATTTTCTCTTTAGATGTTTATTTTCTCTTTAAAGGTTTTTTTTTTACTTTATTAACAGAAATATCTACTGGGCAGGTTATTTTATAATTCAGAATAATCATAACTAGAAACTTATTTGGAGTGGAGTTTATGAATGCTTAAATGTCATCATCTGCCAAGATGGTTCCTTTTTTCCAGATTGGGTGCTTCTCGGAACAGCCAATCTGCAACCGGTCTTGTGTGGGGGGTTGACAGAGAAGCAATGTGAGCTATATCATTATTTGAAAGAAATATTAAATTGAGCATTTTTGATTCAAGGAATTCCTCTGTCATCCTGGAAACCATGCCAAGAGCAGATGTCCTTGGGGCAAAAGCCTGCTCAGGATCGTGTACCATTTTGCTATTTTCCTTGCCTACAGCTTTTTCCATTGAACATGTCTTTTTTTCTGTCGCTATCTCCAATCTATTGTATGTGACCAGGAAAATTTGGATTTATGTTCAACTTTTCAGAAACAACTCTATTTTGTAACTGAGGGAGAATGCATATTGCAAGTTGTATATCCTGTTCGTTCACATTGTGTTAGGGAGACAGAGATGAGCTGTCGGTAAGATAATGTTCGTAAAGTGATCTGTGTTCTTTTGCTCTCTATAAGTCTAAGGTATTATATTCTTTGAAAGACAATAAAATCGTATGTTATTCTGGTTAATAGGCCACCTGATGTAACATGATCTTTAAAAGCAGGATTCCGGCCCTTGATTGGCCACTGGGTGAATAATAAGACATCTCTTTTAAATTAGACTGATCAAGAAAAACATTCCTTCAAACTTTACAAGTGAAATGCAGGCATGAGTTTGAGGGTTCCTTTGGCAAGACAAATAAGGAATTATATTTATGTTCATTACAAATACTGTGCCACTCTGCCATGTGAGTTGGACGGGTTTAGAAATGGGTTTTAAAAGGTGCTAATACTGTTAAACTTCTTGCAAACTGTGTTGTATTTAAAATATTTTTAAAATTTTTAAAAATTTTTTAAATTTTAAAATTATTTAAAATAATGTTCATTTATTTTTGACAGAGAGAGAGACAGAGCGTGAGTAGGGGAGGGGCATAGAGAGAGGAAGACATAGAATCCGAAACAGACTCCAGGGCTCTGAGCTGTCAGTACAGAGCCCAACGCGGGGCCTGAACTCACGGACAGCGAGATCATGACCTGAGCCGAAGTCGGACGCTCAGCCTACTGAACCACCCAGGCGCCCCTTGCAATACTGTATTTGAAAGAAGGAACTAATGACTGATCATTTCAAAGTTATCCAAAACAAGCATTGATTTCTCAGGTACCTGGTTGGTAGCAGATGACTCTAGCTGATTTCTAGAAATAGCTAGATTTCTATTAATGGCTGTTCATTTGATGATTCTTATTGTCACACTAGCAACTTGTGCTTTTCATGGTTTTCTTCACGTTTTATACACACACACACACACACACACACACACGTGGACATCACAGGTAAGAGACATTCACAATTGAAGAATCTCACGCTCAGGAAGTGATTCCATCCAGATTACTTCTGGGCAAGGTGTGTACTCCCTAATCGCATGACTGCCCTCATCGAAAAGATAAGGTAAAATATAAAATGAAATGAAATAAACTAGTACAAGGCAAGCCTTTGAAACCGAAAAATAAACAGAATATACTGCAAAAGTGCGTTTTACCCCCCAGGTTTTCATTAATTTGCGATGAAAAACCTTGCAGAAGCAACGCTCAGGAAAGTAATCGAAATATGTCCGTATCTTATCTTCCCAGTCCCCAAAGTCTATGAGAATTCTTTCAAATGGGCATTTTAATGAGCAGTACCACACCTGTGTACCAGCAGGGCTGGTAATCAGAGGGAAACTGTCCTTTGATCTTGCATGTAAGAGAGCCATCACTTTTTTCCCTTGAAATAAAATATCTACTCTGTGTATCATTACATGGGTTTGAAGCCAAGACAGAGTCAAACTGTAAAAGTCAGAAAAAGAATAGACATTAAGGACTTTTCCTTAGGGGACTTTCCTGTTAAGTCTGTCTCCACTTTCATTTGTCCTAAGAGAAAATAACATCAATTGTGCTCATCAGATACCTAGTTCACAATCTGAAAGGTCACACTGCCAGGAGTTCTGCCTGATGGTCTGAAATTCATATTTTTCTCACCTTGACTCCCTATCCCCACGGCTCCTATGTGGACTAATTCCAGGTGCTGCCGCTGAAGTTCAGGTGGGAACACGAGGGGCTAGATTTCTTTCTCTGTGGTTCTATCGGCAAGTCTTGCCCAACCTTTGGAAATACTCCATTGTCTATCAAGATGGACAAGGAAGGTGCTGCATTTGATCCCCATGATCTGCTTCGGAATTAGAGTCTCCCGTCTGCACAACAGGACAAATTCCTAGTCTATAATGAGCCATATGTTTTGCTAGGCCTTTTATCAGAATATTTAGACCCTCTATCCTGACAATCAGCTCCTGGCATAGCCTTCGGCTCCACTCAGGTAAATGGGCAAAGGAAAATCTTAATATCCTCCCGCGTAATCTCCGTGTGGCTTCAGGGTGGTTTGCAGAGGACCCCCCCCCGCCCACCGCCCGCAATATAAATCAATGTTATTCCGCTGGAGTTACTGGGACAACAGAAAGAAAACAAGCTATCATTACACACTGTGGAATATTCCTTTTGTGTGTGTGTAAATTATAAATATTACTTTTTCTCCCCACCTTCAGTTTTTAAAATGTGGTTTCACATTTCATTTAATGCTAAATGGTTCATTACATAGAGTAGCAACTCAGTTCTCTTATTACGGTGTTATCTTTCACTTTGTCAAAATATGTCTACTTGATAAGAAATCTGACAGAAGTTGCTTATGATGGGATCACTAACAGCCATCAGTTTCTCTCTAGCAAATGAAACTGTAACCATGGTGACGGCCTTTTTTTTTTTTGCCAGAATGAAAATGAGACAGCACTCTGTTGCAGCCATTAGCAGAATACACAAATGTCCCTCAAGGCAAACATCTAAAGCAAATGGACTGCAAAGGAAGGAGCACTAATTTCTATTTATTTAGGATTTGTAAACCTAGCAGAGCAAGATATTAACAAAGGAACAAACAAAGAAAGCTTAAAAAATCCCTGCTGTTTGTGTTTTCCTTTTGGTTTATGAAACTCCTTGTTTCAGATCTGAAAGACTCCAGTCTGATTTTCCTACTCTGGTCTTGAATGAGACCAGCAATGTGCCTTTTACTCTACCCCTGGATATTTCAAGGGACTTCATCCTCCCCACCCCACCCCCCCGGCATAAAGGGGGAGAAGAGAACTTAATCAATCAAGTAGAAAAAGTACTTTAGATGATAAGGAGTTTCTTCCATTTCTTTTAAATGTGCATTTTAGGGAAAACTATCAAAAACGAAATACAAGATGTCCTTTTTCATATACTTTAATTTTCAAAGAGGCATGTTCATTCTGATAAGGTGCATAGAAACTGATAATAAGTCTATTCTAACGCTATCAGCAATCAGCCACAGGCTGTCAAAGACCCTTCAAGTGTCAGACCCTTCTCACTGTCTTCTTATTCACCATTAGACCCATCTCCCCAGAAACTACTTAGTGCATGCAGATATTCTTTTGACAGACATGGCTTGGGTGAAATTTCTTTAGCCATCTATGATATGAGAAAGTGATTTTCTTTAACTCTCTTACATCTAAACCAAAATATTAGTTTTAAAATGGCTTCCAGGTGTCTTGTCTCTTTCTTTCTCATTGTCTTTCTTACGCCCTTCTCTCTCCCCCTCTCTCATCCCCTTCCCCTTTCTTCCCTGCCCAGCTGTTCTCATGATCACGCAAACATAATACGGTTTATCAGGGACCGATCCAGTTTATTTGCTGTGAATATTTATTTAACTTTTAATTTATGCCTTGATCCAAAGGGCAGATGACTTCAGTAGTATTCTACGAAGCTTACTAAAAGCCTCCTGAGGGCTCACTTCTGTATTCATTATTTTGGAATTCTCGCTGCCACCCCAGAAAGGCATACAAACATCAGGTTCAGGCAATGACATTTTTGGCCAACACCTTCATTCAGAAGGTCTGAGGGGATTTTGAAGCCCAGTCTAAAAATCTGTGGCCGTTAAAAATGAATTAACCTGCGGGATTTGTCTGTCAGGAGCTACAGTGTAGATACCCTGCATGCCCATCTCTATTTGTTTTTTCTAGTTGTTTGCTTGGGCGGATATCAGTAATCGGTACGTTTTGTTTCTCTTGACAACTTTCAGCTTCTTCCTGAAAGCACTGTGATTGAAGCTGAGTTGTGTTGAACATAGAAACATGCCCCTGGCCAGATACTCACCAATTCATTCTTCCGTTCTGAGCTGTGTGCCATCCAAGAACATCACGATATCTCTAAAACTGACGGAATCAACAGGAAAGGGGTTTAGGCATTGATTTTGAATCTGAGAACCAAGTTCAATTTGCAGCGTTTCCATTTTAGGTCACTCTGTCATATTTACTGAGTCAATGTTCTCTGTGGTGGAATGGAAGCAAAAATACTGAAGCCCCATAAGGGTAACACCAATTAATTTATATCTTTGGCCTCCAGTTTCTTTTAAAAACTTTTTTACAGAAAAAGGTTTCTCTGTGAATTTACCAAGTATACATCTGGTGCCTAATTGTTGTAAGACACAGTCTAGATGCCGGCATATGAGACGAAATATGAGTTATGTGTAGAGAGCTCTAAGTGTCATAATAATAGTCAAGAAACAGATGAAAAAAACAGAAACAGATGAATAAAATCTGTTCTGAAATAATGATAGGGGGGACAGAGAAGTTTTGGGGGCTAGAAATTTCTGGAGAGTAAGAATAAGGGTACTTGATAAATAAGCTAGAAGAAAGAGGTATCTCTCTGAAATGTTGGTATTTCCAAGTCAAATATAAAATATAATTTTCACATATAATTTCTCTACGAGGGTCCGAAAGAGTGTGATGGTGAAGTGTCTGTGTTCAAACTTAGCTGTCTAGGTGGGAAAATGGAATAAAATCCATGCTTTGCAGTGTCCTCACTTGGCAAATTGTGAACCTCGTAGTCCCCGGTATTTAGGGAGCATTCAGTAGTGTTATCATTATTAACTTTTTTTTTGTCCATACGGGGGGGGGGGGGGGTGACCACTTTTGAAAGATCCTGACCATATCGTAAGTTTTGCTTAGTGATTTTTTTTATTAATTTATGACTGCCTAATCAGCACTATTCAGAGTTATCAAGAGGAGAATTTTCCAGCAACTATGTCAACACGCTGTTTCCTTTATCCACAAAGGAAATGTCCACAGAACTGAGAGGGGTGCTCAGTGACTTAGTCCATGTGTGTTCTGGAGTGAGTTACTCACCTCCTTGTGGACGGTGAACAAGTAGTCTCTCGGCCACAGCCCACAGTGGAATCACCAGGCTCTATACTTTGCATATCTCTGATCATCACATTGAATCAAAATAATTAAAAGCAGAAAAGTAAACAATGTCTAATCGATGCACGGCAGCACACATTCATACCACCCCAGATCTTTGACCTTCTTTCGTGGGACAGATACAGGGAGGTTTAGAATGAAGAACAAAGAGAATGGGAAGGTGACCTTATCTGTCCTTGGCCAATCCCCGCCTCATGAGCCTGGGGGACTTCCCTTTTTTGTGTTCTAGAGGGGAACTTGGCCACCCATCCTCAGTCATACCTCAGCTAGATGTTAAACTAGAGGTTAACCTATTCTAGTCATCTCTGTGAGCATTTCTAGCTGCTAGACTTCGTCCGAATCAACCCATGAGAAAGATCAGCTGTCTAGTAATTCCTTGTGTTCTGTATTATCCCAAGGTGATCTTAGATTGCCTGGAGCTCAGTCAGACCAACTGCCATATAGACCTGCAGCCTCAAACTCAACTTGGGATAACAGCTTCAAGATGGAAGCCATGAGGCCTTGCAGTCTGCCACTCATTGTTCTTTACTGTAGCTTGAGGGCCACCTTTGAAGTTTTCCTGCAGTAGGCAGCTTTGTAAGGAAGGTAAAGGAAAATCTAAATGATCTATACGATCCTAAAATTCTTAATGTATAAACATGCACTTCTTGAGAGCATGGCCTGCTACTTTCACTTATCACTGCTCCATTGCAAGAAGTTTCTAGAAGATCTCCATCTGGAGAGTTTCGCCTCCCAGCAATAGACTCATGTTGAGTTCTGAAGTCAGCAGTGTAGTCTATTACACTTTCCAATTTTTCTTCCTGTAACTTGTCCCACTTTTTAGCCACTCCACTGGCAAGAACTACACTCTTATGGTACCATCTGAAAATCTAATTCACACGTTGGTACAAATGACAATTTGTAGCATTTATAAAAAGTACTTGCTTTCTCAAAAGCCACTAAAAGGAGTGGGTAAACACGTGTCTAATGATGATATTGTATGTACCATCATTTTGCTTTTGGGAAATCAACTTTCCACGTGGTCCCTAAAATCACTGTCCATTATTCTGAACAATAAGGTTGGCCTGACAACATACATATTAGGAGGACTTCTCAGCTGGGCATGATGGACACTGAGAAGACAGAAGGCGAACACCTCAACTGATTCATTCAGTGAGCCCTTGCTCTGACTCCTACCATACTAAAATTGACTAGCCATGCAAAAAATAAGATTAACTGTCCAGTTAGGAACTTGTGCTTAAAAAAAACCAAAAACAACAATTGAGTCTGTCTATACCAGGAAGTTATTAATAAAATAAGCCATTAAATTCAAAATAGACACTAGTTAAGTTGAGAACTTCCTTCTCTATCAAATCACATTTCAACTCACCTTAAAGGCACTACGAGGCTTCTAGCTTTCAAACTAAATGAAGGCTATTCAATACATGCCTAACACCCATAAAAATCAGAGCCAAGTGAATGTTATTTCAGGCTGGTATTTATCCCAGGGGGTAAAGTTTTATGGGAAGCATATAAGAAACATGAGTATGTTTCAAGGCCTATCATATTTATTAAAATATTTTTTAGCATTTTTATGTTTTTCTTGGCAACTTAGAAGTGTATCCTTCAAGTAAATTAAGTTATAAGTGTATGAAAATAATGTACATTTAGTTGTTATTTCTTAGTAGTGAATATTCTCTTTAATGCCTGCTTCTTTTTATAATTACTGACTTTTTTTTTTCTAATTGTAAAAGACCCATGACCTGTTCCTCTGTACATTGCTTCCTTGGTGGTGAATATGTACAGTAAGAATTTTAATGATTTCAATCAAGACTAAATGAGGCAAAGTTCTCAGGAAGTTGAGCATGAAACGAACCTTAGAGCCTCGGTTCTCCCCTCTTACAACATCTTAGACTCTTCTGAGTCACCAGAATATTGGAAACTTTAGCTTTTATAGCCAAATTCCCGCTCCTCCTCAGTTGAAATTTTCCATTAGCCAGACTCAGCTTGCATCACTTCAACAAAATCTCCTTCCCCTGCTTTATTTCAGATCTATGTCATTCTGTATTTGGGTTCACGTCTGGTGGTGCCCCAAGACCAACCTTGCTCCACCCGCTCCCCCAGCTTCTGGATTGTGCCTCTCAACACTCCTAGTTTTAAGTAGTTAGGTAGGAACAAACACTTCAAAATTTTTCACGATTAAGAACAAATAAGCAGGGGCCACTGACAGCCAATCTTTCTGCTCACAGATGTCAATGTGGTATTCAAAATGTGTACGGTTAAGCTGCATATAAAAATTTTTGGACTTGGGGTGCCTGGGTGGCTCAGTCGTTCAAGCATTCCACTTTGGCTCAGATCATGATCTTGCGGTTCATGAGTTAGAGCCACACTCTGGGCTCTGTGCTGACAGCTCAGAGCCTGGAGCCTGCTTTGGATTCTGGGTCTCCCTCTCTCCCTGCCTCTCCCCCATTCGTGCTCTCTCTCTCTCTCTCTCTGTCTTAAAAATAAATATTAAAAAAATTTTTTTAAAGTTTTCGGGACTTAAAGCTATAATAGCATTTGTTCTAGTTTTATAGGTCATGTGGATGGTATTGTTGAATAGAGTCCATGAGATGGCTTAAATAATAAGCGATAGGTTACAATTTTAATAGATATTTACACCTTATTAATAATTCCATATTTAGCCACTTAAGATGAACGAGCTGGACCGGTTAGAATTATAGGAGTTGAAAATGTTCTTGTTTTTGATAACCCTAAGAGAATTCATTTGTAGCTTGCAGTCACTATGTGTGTGGATATCTGAGCGTGTTACCCATTAAAGTACTTCAAATCATGCATTTCTCTACCACACACTGTTTCATAGATCCTTGAAATAGCACTTTTTAAAAAGAATCAGAGAAAAGAGAACTATAGCAGGGGTCAGCTCTTGTCATGAACCTTATGAATTGTTTAGAGGTATATTAAAAGGTAACATCAATTCACATATTAGCTTTCAAATGTTCCTATTTCCAGTTTGCAGTTCCAGATCATTCCCTGCGCTTTATTTCCTTGACTTAAGATTTAATATATTGTTATTCCTCAGAGCAGCTATCACATGTTCAGGAGAACAGTTGTGCTTTTCCTTGTCTTTGGAAGAGCTTCTCACAGAAACATTATATATTTAGTTTGATAAATTTCAGGTTGAAAACACAACCCCTCTGTGACTCAAAAATATCAGTAATTATTCATCATTGAGGATCTCCCTTACACTATGGTAGATCCTTATAACAGCTTTCAGGAACATGGGATATTGAGAAAATTTAGATGGCTGTATGCGGATTAGCTAGCTGCCTTCCCACATGAGCACTGGAAATCTGTAAAACTGGACTGGCTGCTTAGAACAATAAAATACTAAATACTAAAGAAACCGGTAAGGTCACAAACATAACTTTGGTGGTGAGGGGAGACTTCACTTCCTCTGATCCTTAATGATTTTTCCACTTTTTTTCTACTTTTTTACTTTTTTTACTTTTCTATTTTCCCCCTCCCCCCCCCATTTATATTCATCATGGTTCCTGTAGATACAAGGTGGTGACATTTTAAGTGAGCTCATAAAGTTTATTCTGACACCCACCACGCTCTTCAGAAAGTTTATCATCAATCAGGAAAAGATGGAAAGATAACAGAAAAGATTGGAGAGAAGGCTTAATGGGGAAAAAGCCAAAAGGAAGACACAGATTTTGTGCTGTCCGGATTCTGAAAAGATGAGAAAAATTCATTTTGGGGTAGAAAGGGTTTGATATTTGAAATGGGATGGATAATGCCTTAATAAGAAAAGTAGTAAAGTAAACCATTCTAGGGAGAGGAAATCAGATGAACAAAAACATGACAGAGGAAAGTCAACGATATGAGTTTTGGAAACAGCAATAGGGAGCAGGCATAGCTTTGACAACAGAGAAAACTTTGAATCCCAATTCTACCGTTACTTTGAGACTCTGGACTTTTCATCTTGAGGCTTAATTTATAGATTGGTTGTAATGCCACCTTCCTTATAGGGTTCTGGGTTTAAACAAGATAGTGTTTGATACTCCCTGGTTTGTAATAAATGCTCAACAAACTGTAGAAATCCTTTAAGGGATTTTTATGGAAGGCCCAGGATATAATCTCAGCTATCTTTTTATCTTCCTAAGCACAGATTCTTTTTCGAAATAAAAAAAGGAGCAAAAGACAGTCTCCTCTATGTTAAACTTCATAGAAAAATTTAGGGATTAGTATAGTTACAGTGGATCCCATATGCAGTAATGGCTAATTGCCTATTATGCCCAAAGATTTTAAGGGCTGAATCTTCGCTGATACTATTCATATGGTAAAATTTGATTATATAATTATATCCTAATCAGTGCTTACAGGTACACGGTAAGAAAGGACATGGTAAGAACTGTGGATTTAATCAGTTAGTAGTAAGTGAGGAATTGAGATAGCTATTTCATGAAGTAGTCATAAATCAAATTTAGGAATCATAATTCACCTTTAAGGTTATTTAATCTAACTCCCTCATTTTCCAATGAGGAAACTAAAGAGCATATAGATGATGACAGTGCTATCTAAATGTCATCATGGAGAACAGTGACAACACTTGACAAATTTGTATTGGTCCACGGTAAAATAAGAAAATGTTTTAATGGTGTGAGTTGTTAGAAGCTAAATTTACTTATTTAACATTTTCATATTATGATTTTGTCTTAAAGTCTTCACATTAAATAAAAGTAAGTAATAGAATTTTTACTACCCTTATTGAGCAACATAGAATCAGTCATTTGTTTACAATGTATTCCTTTTTAAAACTATTTAATAATTCATGAAATCAAATGGCTAGGCACCACTGAGTTAAGCAAATTGAGAAAGAATTTTCTAGACTAATTAGTGGGTAGGCTTGAGTAATAACACACATTTCCTAGTTCTCAATTCAGTGCTTTCTCCAATATATCTCAATGTGATTTCTTTTAAGAATCTCATTTATAAGACCCAGAAAAATAAGTCTGATCTTCTTGTTTTCTCTCCTAGCCACTTTTTAGGCATGCTCTTTCTTAACAAAATTTCCCCCAAGTTAGGGAAAGTAACAGAAAACTAACTTAAAAACTTTAAATGCATCAATATTCCTACCTGGTAGCTGTTCTTAGAATGTACTGTAGAGTGATACAAAACAACAACAAAATAGTTCTCTCTGAATTTTATTGGTTCTCTTAGCTCTGTATGACCTAAGGTATGAGTTGCTGACTTTTTTTTTTTTTTTGGCCAAGAATATGTTTCTTGGACAAGGACTATACATATTATCACTTCACAAAAACCATTTCTAACGTATATATCATGAATAATGATTGTGTTTAGTCCAAAATTGAGTTTCTCAGTTAATTGTTTAAAATATGGAACATATTTTTATGAAGAAGTAATGTTGTGACTGGTGATTTAGTTCTAAGATTTGCTTACCAAAATCCATTTTAATCCATAGTGTAGCTGGGTCTTACCAGACTGGGTTCTGGCAGTGGGTAAGGAAGAGAGGCTTGTTCATGAGAGAAAAATATGGGGAAATATCTTCATCTGGTCTCAGTAGTCAAGGAAGGCAAAATACAATTTCTAAACCTTTAAATTGCGAAGATTCACTACATACACCATACTCTCTATAAAACATATTGCTAACCATATCTTTCTTTTAGTGAGATCACGGAGCTCCTTATGGGCTGTGGTAATGAGGTTGAGGTATGGGATGAAAAATCTACATCTGTGCAGGCGTGAGTCAGTATGCCCCTTCGTATGAAACACAGGAGATTCAGTCTTTACCTCACCCTCAAGAGCTGTACTTCAGGTTAACAGAACTCACATGATGGTGGTAGGTCCAGTAGTAGTTTTCTTGGCTTCCCAATATTTCCCCTTACCCCATCCATTGGCACAGGATCACAGTCAATGACTGCCACCACCACTCTAAGGGTATAAAAGCATACCTCCCCTCCATCAATAATAACAATAACAAATCATCCCTCCTGCCTTCTGATTCTCCCCTCTCTGACAGTCCATGGGTCCCTTGTTCTCCAGGGTAGGCTGTCAGTCATTCCTGCTGCTGCATAAGTGGGGGGATGGGGGTTCAGATCCAGAATGAGTAAAGGAGAGGAAAGGAGACATTATAACGGATGCCACAGGAACACAAAGGATTATAAGAGACTGCTTTGAACAATTACGTGCCAGCAAATTAGAAAGGTAGAAGAAATAGATAAATTCCTGGAAATATGCAAGCTACCAAGACTGAATCATGAAGAAATAGAAAACTTGGCTGCTCTGTTTCTTGTATACCTCTCTCAATGCTAACAAAGTGTCCTCTGCCTTCCTGGCTTTGAGTTACATTATAAATGTAAAAGTCAATTGCCTTAACCTTAGCAGGTTTCTGGTATTAGGAAAAGGTTGTATTTAATCAGTGTGAAAATTGATCATGAAGTAACCTGGGAATACTTTTTGAAAATTGAAGAAATGGTTAATTGATGGTGTAAAAATATATGAAAAGATATATGACTATTGGTAGAAAATGAAATGTCATCAAATGTTAAGTATCCCTTCAAGATTTACATAAAGCAACAGGCACCCAGTATGAACACCAAACCAACTTTTGTTTTCAGGTTTTTAAGATGTATTTTTACTTTCATAGTGTGAGGTTTAAACAGCTGCAAAAGTCGTAGACAGGAAAGGTTAATTAGCTACATGAATGAAATCTGCCTACATGAGAAGAAAACACTTCCTCCACCATACTTAGAATTGAAAAAAGTAGACCTAATCCTCTGATTTGTAAGAAAGTAGCAAGCTTGCCATTTAAGTCCGGTTTGTGCTTTTGTTCTACAGATCTCATGTCACTGGAGAGTAACTCTGTTGAATAGTTTTAGTTAAGGTACTAGTTTGAGTACCAATTTCCTGAGTACTTTGTGTTGCAATGTTATTCGAGGACTTACAAATGAGTCTTGTCATATTCCTTACAAATGTCAGAGGTCTGCTGTATCTGGAGACAACAGGGAGGAACCTGTCAAGAACCTGGAAGTGAGGAAACCAGGTTGCCTTCTGAGAATTAGACAGTCTAATAGACTATTAGAGAGCAACAGAAAGAAATATGCAGTCTACCCTAGCATATAAGGTGTGAAGACAAGAAGGAGAGGAGAAGATTTCAGTGAAAACATAGGAAATGAAGAATCAGGTAAACAAATATGGACAACGTCTAGAAAAATCTTTCCCGGGGAGAGGAGTCTGTCAGTCTGATGTTTGTTTCACTGCCATGAAAAGACACTAGCGTTTTTCAAAATTTAGCGTGCATCAAAGTCATGTGTGTTGGGGGGAGGGGAGGGGGAGTTGTTAAAATTCAGGTTGCTGTGTCCCACAACCAGAGTTCTTGACTCAGAAGTTCTGGAATCAAGCTTGAGAATTTATTTTTCAACCATTTCCCAGCCCTTGGTCCTAGAACTACACTTTAAAAACCATTGCATTAACCCAGCAGAACTTGCTGCTGTTAAACATTTAAATCAAAAGAAAATCTCTCAGCTCATTTATTCCTTGTTCTCCACAAACAAGGAATTTATCTTGAAGAATATATCTGAAGGATTGCTCCTGCCCAGAAGGAAGAAAATATGCTAAACAGGTCAATGCAAGCCTTCACTCAGCATTTATATTTAGCGTTGTAAACCGATGATTTGTTTTTCTGGATTTACACACCAGCCTTCTGTGAGCAGAGACGTAGCTAACTTTTATTTTGCCTTGATTTGTGCGATTTGTATGGGGAAGACTGTTTAAGGAAAAGTATATAAAGGTTGGAATAAAACCTTTAGCATGAAGGTATTTATCTAGAAAAGAAAAAGTTATAAACCGTAAACGGCTTATAAATTATAAATTGAAAATAGCTTACAAGTACCACAAATATCACAACATTCAGGAAATGAATGGTCTAGCTTCTGCTTTTATACACTTCAAAATTCACTCTTCTCCACTAGCCATACACTCCCATGCTGGGTGGCATAGCACGCATTCACAGGGGGATGTGACCTCTGGCCTTGTATTTTCATGATGACCCTGTGTGAGCCAGTGCAAATGGTGGTTTGAACATCACTAGAAGCCATTTCTCCTTGAACGGCTAGCAATAACCATGTAGGAGTGACTGCAAGCCACTAATTTGAATCCATTCTACTTAAATTACATGGATCCCTGGCTCAACTTTTCCTTAACACGATCCCCAAAGTACCTGAATCTACTTCAATGCCACTGGGGAAGTGTAAACGCAAGAGACAGCAGTCTTACCCGATTACAAGTAAAATAGCCTACTTTTGCCAATTTTACTAAAATGTATGATCGTGTGAACACACTGTTAGACTCCTTCTCATCGACTTAGGACCCGTTTATTTAGGGACCTTGAAGCTTAAGTTTGTTTAGACTTACAGCAAATCTATGGGGAGAAAAGAGAGGAAAAGGTCAGAATCTGATCAGATATAGAACCCCAAGGGTTTCCAGTGGCAGAGTTTACAGAGCTGAGGCTGAGAGGTTAACCAGCATGGACTCAACAAGATAATAGCCATGTTCGCAGCCCATCGGTAGCATACCCTGCAATACCAAGTACCATAGGCCTTCTATTTGTAGGGATTTCACCAGCATTTGACATTTGTAACTGGCACGCATTCCAGCTTGTCCCTTTTCTTCTGTATCTGTCCGCCCTCCAAGTGTGTGAAGAAGAGATAAGAAGGAGCATGAAGTTACCAAGAAAGTGAAAGGTAGCTTCTGAAAATGACCTCCATGGCAATAAAAAGGTCAGAAGAAAGGCAAGCAGTGGAGAGAACTACCTGGGTCTGGATTTCTGCGTTGGCTGCCTGTGGGACCTTGGCCAGGTTATCAATGGCTTGTCATAATAGGCATAATAGTACCTCCCTCAGAGGGTTGTCATAAGGATTAAATGAGCTGATATATGGAAAGCATACAGACAAATGCCTGGCATACAGTGACCACTCAATAAAAGTTAGCTGTTATTATTTGGAAAGTAGAAGGCATTTTAAGATGCGATTTCCAAAGCAGCAGCAGAGAGTTTTGGATTTACTTCCACTCTCCTCTTTTAATACTAAAATTAGCATCCTTCCAAGTCCGGTTCCTGGGTAACTGCTTTTGCTGTTCTAGGCCATCTGTGATCTTCAGTAGAACCAAGTTGGCCGTTTGCAATCCCTGGCTAGACCGCATCCCAACTCCTAGTGATCTGTTGTCTGTTTATTTGCAGGATCGGTCACAATTTGGTCTTTTTTGGATAAATTGTCTACATTAGCTCTTAAAACGCTGCTGTCGTCTACTGGGGCGCCAGCATTTGGATGGGTGTTATAACACCACATTTTCTCTTCATTACAAGTCCTAAAAATAGGGTGCGACTGAGTAAAGTTTTCAGCCTTCACAGCAAGATCTGGTTTGTCAGGAAATGGCGTGGGAGTAGTTCTCATATGCACTGAAGGTGCAAAGTGCAAAACAAAAATAACTCAACAAGAGTTTAACAGCCCTTCTTTATGTACGTTATTTACAAAAGGCCGCAATCTGGAGTTGCAGGCAGAGCCTTAGGGAGCTCAGGAGACCCTTCTGGAAGACACAAAATGCCAATATAGATTACACAAAAGGGAACACGGGATGAAGCAAGACAAGGTTTAATCTGTTATTTCTGTCCCCATCATCAGCATTCACCCCTCCTCTAGCTTCAATAGGACTTCGAGTTTTGTCAAACTTGGAAGGACTCTTCAATACCATAATGCATAAAAACATATGGAGACACTTCTAAACCATCACTGCTTTCATTTTTATGTGTAAAATTTCCCCATCCTCTCTAGTGGGTGACTCCTTTTCTTTCAGCTGTCTGATTTTCTTATATGAAACAAGACGTGTTGCATTAGTGAATCTTAATTGCCTTTTCACTTTCTGTGGCTTCATAATGTTTAGTAGCAAATATTTTGCAAACATTGAGACACTTCAGGATTATTATTCCTAACCTTCACCAGAAATTCTAACTATTGTCAGAAGGCAAGACAAAAACAGTTGTCTTCATTAGTATCGTTACAATAAAGAAAAAAAAGCCATGATATTCGGTGCATTCTTTAGTCCGGTCTAATAAACATCACATTCGCGATTACACTAAAACATTGCAGAGGCACATAAACTAATCACGTTGCTGCATTTTTTAAAAATTAAAAGTATTACTTTGTTGCCTAGTTTGTTGTTAGCCTTTCGTTTACCAACTTAGGTGAAAATCCTTACACATCTCAATGCATTGGGGATGACTTCTCTATTTTCATGCCAATGAAATATTGTCACAAACACCTTGTTCAGGCAAAAGAAGATTTAGAATAGCTTTGCTTTATCACAGCTTGCAGTGTACTTTGGGAGTTAATAGACTCATACAAATGAAATACCCGAAGAGATTTCCCCCTTTGCATTTTTTTTTGAGTTACTTTCCCATCAAAAGTTTTTCAGTTTTACAGTCCAGAAAACTCTCTTTTACTTAAAAATCAGAGAGAGAAAAACCACACTATTTTATGCGAGGAGCAAAGAAGATGATGGATTAAGGCAGATGTAGAATGTTTGCAGTTATATAAGACTATTAGGGACCCTGCTTGTTCTGGTTTTTGCAATTTGTCCATGTCCTACTTTATATAACTCAATCCATTGTGAGCCAAACATGAAATAAGCGAATACAGTATTCCATATTTCACTTTGTCAGCAAATTAAAAAAAAAAACAAAACTGTAGAACAAACACAATCGTCATCATGGTTCTTGAATAGAGAACGAAGCATTTTTCAAATCCCAGGGACCTGTAAGAAACAGAAGGTTAAGGAGATTTTTTTTAAACAATGAGCAGATGTGTTTGGTACTGGTGATGGACAAGCTTATCCATTTACTTCAATTAATAACAAGAGTGAGCACATCAATACATAAGCTTGTCCTGATGCTTTGATTTTTTTCCAGTTTGACAGGTAATAGTGGGGCTGGGAAAATGTCACAACAATTTAGTCCTGCCTCACTGGCTTTAACTGGTTTGATGACAATGGGAATGCATCTTGCTAAGATTCCTTATAATTCATAATAATGCTACATTCATTGACTCTTAGGGAGGTTTTGGAATCTGTGACAATTAATGGTTTAAGATCAAATGCTTTCATGGGTTATTCATTTGGGCACTAAGTAAAACCAAGTTAAAATATTTATGAACAGTATGAAAATGTGGAAACTTTCTTTAGGAACCTGTCTTTTCATATTGAGTCATAAATGAAACCAACTATATTTGACAAAAAAAAAAAAAAAAGGCCATTTCTTCACACGGCCGAGCTACTAACCCCTTCCAGTATTCTAAAACATCTTTTCTACAATCTAACATATTTTGTCAGAGAAACTCTGGTGATTTTATTTTAAAAACCCACGATCTCACAAATTTGAGCAGATGAGAGCAAATTAGCCCTCTAGCAAACTTGACAATGGATATCAAAATGTGATAATATCAGTAAATCGCTTCAGTGCTCACTGACCCACTAAATAAATGCTGTCCTTTTAACAGTGGAGCTTGAATGATTAATACCTGCACAGGAGGGGAGGGGAAAATTGGCAATTTCTGTTTTAGAGAAAAAAATAAGACACCATTTATACTCTTCCAGTGGCAATGGCATTAGTATAGGTAGCAACCTCACATGCTCGTGGATAAATCACAGCTTCTTCAGGGCAAGAACAGCATTACACTCATCTCTGTGCCTCCGTGGGGTCTAACACAGCACTTCTCACCCGTAAGGAACTCAACAAATGTTTTCTAGCGGGCAACATCCTTCTACACCATTCCCTATAGCACAGTGAACGAAGCGTCTCAAAAACAGATGCATAAAACTTAAGGTTTCCAGGACGCTTGAAGGACTGTCTTGTGTCGCTGTCCCCAAAACGTATCTTCTCGTCCTGCTGCACTCCCCACTTTCTCTTGTGTGCTACCACCTCTGGGAGGCCCTCCCTGACCCCTTGAGCACCGCAAAGACGAATGGCAGGACAAAATAGAGTAAAATCAAGCGCTTACCCACATCCCTAGTACTCTAGAATTCGACCTTATTTGGAGATAGAGTCTTTACCAAGGTAATCGAGTGAATACGGAGTCACTGGGATGGGCCCTAGTCCAACATGACTGCCATCTTTGTAAAAAGGGAAAATGTGGACACAGGCAAGTATAGAGGGAAGATAAAGTGAAGACCCAGAGACAAGAGGGGTATCTCTCATCCAAAGAGAGAAGCCTGGAGCAGATGTTTCTATCACAGCCCTCAGAAGAAACCCGCCCCATCAACACCTTGATCTGAGACTTCTAGTTCCCTAGACCTTGACACGATAAATTGCTGTTGTTTAAACTACCCAGTCTGTGGTACTTTGTCATAGCAGTCCCTGAAAACTAATAGAAGTATCTAATTCTTTTGCCCATTATTAAGAAAACCTAGGCAGAAAGTAGTGTGCAATGGCCTCATGGCATTGTTGGGGAAGTAGATGATATAAGGACTCATATATGACCTCTACAGAATATCATAAAATAGTAAAGCTTGCATGATTCCCTCCTATAGAAAAACATTATCTTCATGCTATTACTATCCTGCACTAACTCAGTGTTCAAATGCTTTGTGTAATATGAAAATGGATCTTCAAGTAGGATGGGAAATTACATTTGCTATAATCAATCAGCCTGCTCTGAAAAATAGATTATTAAAAATGCTTTCATTTGATTACCTGGGTGAAAATATGAATGGAAAATAACAATTCTAAATGCAGTGTAAGTATTGATAATGTGATGACTACAGGAACTGTATTCATTCCTAACATTAATAAATTTTTAAGTTTTATTAATGCCTACAATAATACGGGTTTTTATATTAACCATAATTTATGTAGGCTTATCAACACAATGACTTCAGGGCAAACTAAAGGGGCTGCTATTTTCTGAAATGAAAATAGAGACAAAGAAACAAAGAGAGGCGTGTTTACTGAGATAGCATATGAGGTGGGGTGGGGAAAACACAGTACCGGAGAAAGCTTGTTTTAAAATTATTCATTTAAAGAAATTGAGATAATATACTTGAGAAGGCAAGATCTGTCTTTGATCAGGTATACAGTTTTGTTTTTTCAAGGTTTTCACTGGATTCCAGCCTCAGCGAGTTATTTTATTTTATTTTTTCTTTCAGATAAAACCCCGCTCCCATTCGTTGGAAAAAAACACAAGAATAAGAAAATATAGAGTGCTGTATCAGGGACACAATGGAATTCTTGGCTTTAAAATAGCTGTACAAACCTACAATAATACACCAAAAGAATCACTACTATCCAGATCGTATTTCACTAAAAGAAAACTCCCCGAAATGTGAGCTTGGGTTACATTACCAAGTAAGGGCCCAATATGCCAATATGTGCTTTTCGAACATTCGTGACAGCTGTTTTGTTACTGCCAGATAAGGCATCGCTCAGCAAACATAAAATAGAAAAATTGAAGATCACTAAGAAAGATCTCTGTGAGAAATTATAACAACCAGGGATTCAAATATAAAAATATTTAAAGCATTCATTTGATAAAAAAAAATACAACAATAAAACATATTCTCTAGCGTTCTGCCTCCAGAAAAACACATTCTTACTAATTCAGCTAGTAATTCATGACCATTAAATTACTTTAGGATCTCTTTGGTCATATGTTGTGTTTACTTGCAAATGTCAATATACTACGCAACCTCTTATTTTATTCTGAAATGGATCCAAATTCTTATTTTCACTTCTTCACAAAATTATACTTTTCTTTAAAGATAGGACTACTTCAAACCATTTCTGTATATTTCAGCAGTCAATCTACATCTATTTCGAGTACATAAATAGAGAACGAGTCCTATTTCTCATAATTTCATTCTAAACGAGAGATAAAGCAACGCAAAAAATAAGGAAATAATTTGGAAAGAATAGGCAATCTGCTGTCATTTAAAATTTTTAAACTTTCCCACGTCTGTCCCAAGTGAGCTTTCTTGAGCAAGTCTTTATGTCAGTAAGAAAGATAATACCATGCTACCATGATAATAGGTTAAACTCACAGTAGTTGTCATTAAATAGAGAGTGACTTAGAAAACATCTCCCCAAGCTGCCATCAATGTTTATTTTCTCCACTTCCTTTTGTCACACCCATCCCCCATAATACCTCGGCATTGGATCCATCCAAACATTGTCACTATTCACTCTTGTACCTGGACTGGCAGAGATACACCACGGCGCCATGTTGACAGCGGTCTCCGACTTCAGCTTCCGTAGTACTAGGAAATCTTTTTACAAGTCCTTTATTGGCCAGCTTTCCTCTGATTCTATGGTGTTTCAAGCTTATACTTCTCTTCACAAAGCTATCCTTTCCTTAATCCCTCGCTTTCAGAAGATGATCTTCCTTCTCGAAGAATCTACCACCTCCCCGCAAAAAAATCTACCACCTCCCCGCAAAAAAACCCTCTTAGAAATGGTAACTGACTGAGCAAGGTTGTAGGATCTAAGAACAATACACAAAAATCAAATGCATTTCCGCACCCTGACAATGAGCATGTGCAAACCGAAATTTCAAATCGATACTTTCATTTCCAAAGAAAATGAAATAGATATAAACCTAACAAAAAATGTATAGGATCTTTATGTTGAAAATTACGAACTACAGATGCAAAAACAAAAACAAAAACAAACAAAATAAAACGAAAACCTGAATTAACGGACGGATATACTATGGTCAGGATTAGAAGGTTCAGTAGTAAAGATGTTAATTTTCTCCCCCAATTTACCTGTGGGTTTAATTCAATTTTCTTCAAAATCTCAGTAAGGTTTTTGGTGGACATGCAAAAGTTTATTTTAAAATTGATATGGAAAGGTAGAAGCCCTAGAACAAATAAAATAATCTTGGAAGCAAAGTGGAGAGATCATTCTAGCCAATATTAAGACTCAGTGTATAGCAATAATAGAACAATTTAATATTGAGCTAGAAATAGACACATAGACCAATGATACCAGATAGAGAACCCAGAAATAGACTTGCTCAAATACCTCCAACTGATTTTTGATAGAAGTACGCAAACATTAGAGTGGAGGAAAAATAGACTTTTCAACAAAGGATGCTAGAGCAATTAGATATAGGCAAAAACAAAATAAAACAAAACAAAACAAAAAAGTGAACATTAACATACACCTCACAACGTTTACGAAAATTAACTCTAAAGGCATCAAGGACTTAAATGTAAAATGCAAAACCATAAAATAGTTTTTAAAAATAGAAAATCTTTGTGATCTAGTCTAAGCAAAGAGTTCTTAGACTCATACCAAAAGCATGATTCATAAAACGATATTTCATAAGTTCAACTTCATCAAAATTTGAAACTTTTGTTTTTAAAAATAGGGTAAAACAAAAAACAAAAACAACAAGGCACAGAATGGAACAAACTAATTGCAAACCATAAAGCATATATACCACAAAGAGCTAGTATCTAGAACATACAAGCAACTTTCAAAGCTCAATAGTAAAAATAGTAACAATAATACAGTTACAAAATGGGCAAAAGTCGTGAACAGACATTTACGAAAGAGGACATTCAGGTGTCAAATAAACACACAAATTGCTTCACCTCATTTACCGTTAAAGAAATGCAAATTAAGACCACAATATATCATTATACACATATCTGAATGGTTAAAATAAGGAGTAACAACAACACCAAATGCTGGCAAGGATGCTGAGAAACTGGATCACTCATCTATTACCAGTGGAAATATAAAATGGTACAGCCACTCTGGAAAACGTTTACTGGTTTCTTGTAAAACTAAACATGCAACTATCTTGTGATCCAGCAATTTCACTCTGGGGCATTTATCCCAGAAAACATGAAAAGTTAAATCCACATAAACACCTTCACATAAATGTTTCTGGCATCTTAATTTGTAACGGCCAAATACTGGAAAACGCTCAGATGTCCTTCAATGGATGAATGGCTATACAAACTGTGGTACAGTCGGATCAAGGAATACTAATCAGCAATGGAAACCAATGAATTATTTTCTTATTTACATACCTAACAACTTTGATGCATCTCCAGAGAGTTATGCTGAGTGAAGAAAAGCCCATCCCCAAAGATACCAAACTGTATACTATTGATATTACATTTTTGAAATAACAAAATTATAAGAAATGGATAACAGACTAGTAATTGCCAGGGGTGGGAGTGTGGACATTGGGTGTGCCTATTAAAGGCAAAATGAGCCATCCTTGTGACAGAATTTTTATATCTTCACTATGTCAGAATCCCGGTTGTAGTAGTTACAGTACCTACTACACTACTACAATAGGTCTGCAATAGGTTTCCATAAGAGGAAGTGGGTTAAGAGTACACAGGGTATCTCTGGTTTATTTCCTGCAATTGCACCTAAGTGTACAATTTTCTCAAATAAAAAGTTTAGTTAAAAATTAATGGTGGTAAAATAAATCTCTGTTGATCTCCTATTTCTCTCCAGATGCTGTACTGAGTGTATACTTATTGTTAATACTCCCACAATGCCCATTCATCCCTTGACCCACAGTTCTCAAGCAGTTAGCCCCACTAACTCAATGAAACTACTCTCACTAATATTACTATCAACCGCCATATTGCCCAAATCAAACACTCTCATCAGAACTTATACTCCTGGGCCCTTTACTACATTAATAACCATTTCAGAAGAGAACTCCTTTACCTTTTGATTTCTAGGATATTATATATCCCTTTTTAAAATATACTCCTCTTGAAATCTTAGTGTTCCATCCTCCCTGCCCTAATTTTCATTGCTTCTACATGACTTGTGAATGACCACACCTACACGCATGACTTTCACTGCTATTTCCAGATCAAAGGATCTCAAAGTTCTATCTTTTCCATAAAAGTCTGTAGAGCTGCCTAACAAACATTTCTACTTTGTAGCCCCTCTACATCTCAATTGCAACATGTTTCACCGAATCTTAATCCTCTTTTGATATTTCCAACAGATCCATTTCTCTCCTAATCCAGTTATCCTTGACTCAGAATCCCAGGCTCTGTAAACTACCGCCCTTCATTCATGTCCACCTACAAGCAGTCCCCACTTTTCATGTGTTCTAACTCCCTGGTACCTCTGGAATCCATTCTTTCATTTACCACTGCTGCCGCCTTTGTTCTAGCTCTCAGAGTTTATTGCCCGGATCACTCAATAGCCTCTGAAATAACTTCCCTGGAACAAATCTGGTTTTCTCAAATATTTCCTCCAGGCTGCAACCAATGATCTTACAAAAACACAAAGTTGATCACAGCATACCATTCCCTTAGACATTTCAATAATTTCCTGTTGTTTCAAGATAAGTTTCATGCCCCTTAGCTCACATTCTCCCTCAATCTCCTGGTATACATCACCCCGGCCTGACTTGTGAGATGCCTGACTGCTGCATTCTTCTACTGTTAAGTTTCCAGGGTTGACTTCCTAACAGTGGACTCCCTGTCCCAGCCTTGAGCTTCAGCCTGGTACGAGGCATACAGAACCTTGCACTGTCTCCTTGTCCAGCTTAGACTGTTGTGTTTAAACAGGTTAAGACGCGAGAGATTTACTCCGACGCCTTAGGAAACAGCTTTCCATTGGCTCCCCTGCTGCCCCAGTAGTGCATGGCTCCCACTTGAGCACCCTCAAATCACACCTTTAACATCATCGGCCCTGGAATTACTCATCTATAAATGGAGGAGGTTGGTCCATACAATCCCTAAGAAGCTTTTTGTTTCAGTATAGTGTAGTTATATGAAACGGTGGTAGGAAGTATATGTATAATGACTCAGGTAGCATGTTTCCATTCCATAACTGAATTGTTCTTTCCTCTGTGTCTGACTGGCATCATTCACGTATATATGCACATACACATATGCACCTACATGTATGTATATATATGTGTGTGTGTATATGTGTGTGTGTGTATGTATATATAATCTATCTGAATCTATTTGAAAAGCTAAATATCATTTGTGATTCTTTTATGAATAGTATTAGCTAAATATAGCACTTCACATGTCCTTCCATGAAAATTAACTGCATTTGGGAGAACTAAGGAAGAATTTTACCTTGCAGAAGTCCGTGGGTATTTTTCTTAAAGCTTCCTTCTTTTTGCTTCAGATCTCCTTCATGTAAATTGAAAAAGAAACATGCTATTTTTGCAAAATTTATTTTCCGTTTACACTAATTATATCTGAATTGATGCTTCATCTTACCTATTAAAACACAAGTGGAAAAAATTGCCGATTGTCTAAAAAATAACAATTGTTGTATTTTCCTATGAATTTTGTGATAGGAGTAAAAGTGAAAAAAAAACCACTTTTTCCAAAGAAAAAATTGATAGCTATTTAAAATTATATAATAACAAAAATCAATCTGAAGTAAATGTGAGTATATAAAAAGGAAAATATTTCTATTTTTTATTATAGAGGAATTCATCATATTTTGATATCTTCATTAAAACTTATGAAATGAGACCCAGCTGTTAAATAAGGTTATTATTTCTAAGAATATCATTTACTTTGGATAAAAAAAATGCTGTGCTGTACATTGGGTAAGTTATTGTGTACCGAAAATTGAGAAGTACATTAGAGTTAAAGGAATATTCTAGCTCTAATTGTTACAGAATTTTAATAACAGTGTGGCAGATTATACTGTAAGTGGAAAAGCAGAAGAAAATGAAATAAAAACATTCCTTTTTTTATATTTTGCTATAGTTTCACCCAAGGTAATGCCGTAGCACAAATATATATTAAGGCCATGGCAGAATTAAAAAAGGCTGAGAATATAAGGCGATAAAAGCCCACTTAATTTCACAGGGCTTAACCTTTTCCAAATTAAATCAGATTCATTCACTTTAGGAGACTTCTTAATGCTAAGTAATAGTTTTTAAAATGGAAGAGGCAAAGAAATTTAACATTTAGTCATGCATTTAATTTCCCGCTCGTGACATAATTTCTATTATCTGCAAGGAAGGTAAGAGGTACACAATCCCACCCACCCACCCACCCCACCACACACACACGCACACACACACACACACACACAAGAAAGAAGATAGAAATAAAAACATTGAGAGATATGTTCGTGTAGCAAAAGACTGACTTATAAGACATAAGCCTAAGACTTAGTGAGAAACAATGAGAAGATGCTTACTGCTGGAACCCCACTGAGGCTGCTATATGGTTCTGGATAGTCAAAAAATTATTAATGGGTAATCAATGCTGCTCACCCAGGCTTCTTTTTCTCTTTTTCTGGCCGTCTCTAGAACTTAGCCTTGCACTTTACGAAGACCACCACTGAGATTCATTAAATACTTGGTCTCTGACCGGATATCAGTTGAACAAATGTCAACTGACTACATGTTCCCTGTAGTTTGCCTTGACTGCCAAGATTATAAAAGCTCTAAAGTATATTTAACTTCATTTTTGTCATTATTAAAAGTGACCTTTTAGACATTTTGCTCTATTGATATCTGAACTTCAGCTGAGAATCTTTTTGAAGAGGGTGTTTTGGTTTAGCGCACAATGGCCAAGTGAGGGGTATAAGTGAAAACCATAGTTACTGCATGGAGAAGTAGATCCACATTTCCTTTGTTCCCCACCCCCCCCCCCCAATCTTCCAGGTTGTAGTTGTTGAAGATTTAACAGGAACAAGAAGAGTTAAACATATACCTGTTACTAAATTGGGGATGGGCACAAGGCCAAATATCAATAAATCATCTATGCTTTTAAAATGGTAATAAAATAAAATCTCTTTCCTTTGGAGACATTTAAGACTAAGATTCTCACTGGTTTGAAATAAGTCAGGTTTGAAGGCAAAGATATAGATTAATTAAGTATAATTCCACACTAATTGAAGTGTATTCAGGGGCAAGAATTGAACTGCACTAAGGACACACACATACACATACACATACACACACAATAGCATTAGATCCCACCCTTGGATCCCCAAAAATAATTGGCATAAAACAGCCTGCAATTTTGCACCTCGTGAGTACATTCTCCAAAAGTCTTAGCTTTTAAAAATGTTTCAAGCATATGCTAACTTTCTAGCTTTGAAGACTAATGAAGAGATCTTGGAGGAGTTCCTTTTCAACTGCAAATTGCAACCCACTAGGTATAAAATCGTTTTTAGAGGGTACTAACTAGCAGTTTTATTGTTATATAAGTTAAAATATTATTTCCTTTACAAAAATCACAAAATAACCAAACCAATAGCTACAGTAATCAACACAACACATGGGAATAAGAAATAACCATTGAAACAGAGATACTAAAAATTTCATAGCAGTCTTCTTGGGACGATATTATGCAAATAAATTTGTAGAACCCAGAAGGAATAGATAATTTTGTAGGAAAAGTAAGTTTTACTAAAAGTCATCTCAGTAAAGACAGAATAATGAAATGGACCAATGTTCATAGAAGAAATAACAACAATTATCAAAGAAATGGCCAAACACCCTTCCCTAATGAAAACAAAAACAAAAACAAAAACAAAAACAAAAACAAAACTAGCCTAGGTGGTTTTACAACTTTTATTAATTGTAGAATTCCAGGGAAATTTTAATAATCTCTCACAGAACAGGTAACCCAATAATATTTAAATTGTTCCAGATGATAGGAAAAAGAAGGGACGCTTTAACATCTTTATATGAAGCAAGATAACATTAATCTTAAAACCTATAAATATGTCATAAAAGGGATAACCATACACCAAAGTTACTCATTAATATTTATGTTAAAAATTCTGTGCAAAATAGGAACAAAGAGTAGATTGAAAAATAATTCCTTAAGATTTATTCCAAGAGTGCAAAGATGGTTTAACATTAGAAAATCAATTACCAAATTCCCCATATAAAGGGTCTAAGTTTTCTTAGAGTAATGGCTGATCCCAGGGCTGGGGCGGAAAAAATGCAAAGTGAAATAGAATAGGAAGTAGTCAAAGATTAATGGAGAGTGTCAAAAGACATTCAGGAGATGGCTTGCTAGAACTCCCACTGGCCAAATTTGGAACAATACAAGCACAAAATAATGATAGTGATGAGATTGGAACATATTGAATAAAAATGAATCCGTGAGTTCATAGTGCTATTCATAGGATGTGTATATGAGTGGTGAGACAGAGGATAAATCTTTTCTATACTGAAGAAGGTCAGATAATAAATGCAGAAGGAATGATAGGATTAAAGGAACACCAGTTTGCAGCATGCAGTATAAATGGTTTAGGAAAGGGTTATTGACAAACGCTAAGACCACAGGGTGAAAGATGGTTGGAAACAGGATATTCACACTATTTCCATGTAACCCTCCATAGATTACTTATTTATTACTAAAGGAAAAATGTATCATTAACATGGAAAGATCTGGCACATATTATCTTAAACAAGTGATCAATTTTAACCTAAGCAACAATGGAAGAAATGCACACGTTAACAATGGGAAGTACACATCTTGGCCTGTGAGTATTTGGGGCATGGTGTTTGGATCCAAGCAGCCCAAGGTAGATGATGAACAATAGAAAGGACAAACTTTCAAACAACTTTCCTGCAAGGATTGCATCCAGCTTCTCTCCAAAGAAAAAACTGTTTGTTTGTTCATTTGTTTGTTTTAAGTTTGTTTATTTACTTTAATTTTATTTATTGATTGATTTTGAGAGAGAGAGAGAGCACAAGTAGGGGAGAGGCACAGAGAGGGAGAGAAAATCCCAAGCAGGCTCCACAATGTCAGCATTGTGCACAATGAGGTGCTCGAACTCATGAATTGTGAGATCATGACTTGAGCTGAAACCAAGAGTTGGTTGCTTAACTGACTGAGCCACCCAGGTGCCTTGATTTTTTTTTTTTTTTTGAGACAGAGAGAAAGAGAAAGCACGCCTGTGTGCACACACACACACACACACACACACACAAGTGAGGGAGAGGCAGAGGGAGAGAGAGAAAGAATCTCAAGCAGAGCATGGAACCCAACGTGGCTCTCCATCCCACCACCCTGGAATCATAACCTGAGCCTAAATCAAGAGGTGGGCGCTCAAGTGACTGAACCATCCGGGAACCCCAGGAAAAAGAGTTTAAAATGAAAAGCACAACTTAAGAATTAGAAACTTGGGTGGAATATGAGTAACTTAGAACTCAGGAATACGACACTTGAGCATTATTGGTGAAGAGACTGATGTTTGCCCACCCAAGAGCTGATGTCATCGCACTCATGTGGCATTCACATTTCCACTCTTCTCCATCACCTGTCCAACCTTTTCTTTTCTTTTTTTTTTTAATGTTTATTTATCTTTGAGAGAAAGAGAGACAGGGAGAGAACATAAGCAGGGGAGGGGCAAAGAAAGAGAAGGAGACACAGAATCTGAAGCAGGTTCCAGGCTCTGAGCTGTCAGCACAGAGCCAGATGTGGGACCTGAACCCTTGAGCCAACAAACTGTGAGATCATGACCTGAGCTCAAGTCAGACGCTTAACCCCCCGAGCCACTCAGGTACCCCTGTCCAACCTTTACAAAAAAGGAGAGGTCTTCTGGGTTTTCCTACTGCCAGACTATGGGAGGAGTCCTCTGCCAACCTGGGCTAATTTTAGGGAAAGCCTCTGTTCTAATGTTCAAATGAGAAAACATACATAAAGGGGCGAGGATACCATTTGTCACATGGAAGAGGATGAAAACCGATTTCTCGCCTCTAATGAGTGTCGATATTTCTTCTTGCCAATATTTTGTCTCATTTTTAAAGAATTATCCGGCTTCTTTCAAGAATTATTTCAGGATGAGCTAAGTAAATAAAAATGCCTCTTCTAGGGACAAGTCAGCTGTTCCAGAAAGAGAAATTTCTTTTCTTATTAACGTGTTGGTGGAATTATCCTACTCCTCACTGTGAAGATAAATCCACCTCTCTTGTTCCTTTTTTTCCCCCTGCTATAGAAATAGCTTTAAAAGAGAGAAAAAGAAGGAAGCAAAAATAGAAAGAACCTTACATATCTGCTAGAATCCTCTCCGGTGACTTTGCTGAGCTGGATTATAATTACCAATTGTCTTTTTCTTGTACTTCCATAGTATTCGGTGTACAACCTTATTATAGCATTTATTAATCCGTTGCTTTGTAATTACTTGTTTACATGCCGGCCTTCACTCTGGTCTCTAAGCTCTTTGAGGGCAGGGAGCATGCCTTATTTATGGTTGATGCGAGCATCCAGTGTGATGGCCAGCCTGGGGTAGGCACTCATTAACTGTCCATAGAAGACACAGAAACCCGCTATTCCTTTCTCTCTCTTCCTCCTGGGCTTCTGCCTCTCCTCTTTCTCTGCCTCAGATCTACTTATGTCTTCACTGTCCTGTGAAATCACCGTTGTTAAAGATAAGTCTACCTTTTCCATGAATTTTTTTTGGCTTTCCAATATTTTATGATTCTATAGAAGAAATGGTTCATAATATGTCTGCTTTATATTTGCCAAGTAACGTCATCTTTAAAAATTTACTACTCATAGGGGCACCTGGGTGGCTCAGTCAGTTAAGTGTCTGACTCTTAATTTCAGCTCAGGTCATGATCTCGTGGTTCGTGAGTTCAAGCCCCACATCTGCCTCTGTGCTGTCAGTGTGGAGCCTGCTTAGAATTCTCTCTCTGCCCCTCCCCTCCTTGTGCTCTGTCTCTCTCTCTCACTCAAAATAAATAAATATTTTAAATAATTTTTTTAATTTTAAAAATAAAAATTTATTACTACCCACAAAGGGTCACAGACATTAATGACTCCTGTTTTAAGAGCACCTGGGTGGCTCAGTCAGTTAAGTGTCCAGCTTTGGCTCAGGTCATGATCTCACGGTTCACGGATTTGAGCCCTGTGTTGGGCTCTGTGCTGACAGCTCAGAACCTGGAGCCTGCTTCAGATTTGGTGTCTCTCTCTTTCTCTACCCCTCCCCCACTCATGCTCTGTGTCTCGCTTTCAAAAATAAATTTAAAAAACAATTTTTTTAAATGACTCATTATTTGTCAGGACATACAAAAGAATCATGTCCTTCTAGGTCTATGATATATATAGTAAGTTACACATGGCACATTACAAGGCTTTTATAAGCTGAGTCACTGAAATTTGATTATTAACATTAAAGAAATACTAATACTTTATCATTTCCAAATGCTTATTTAATATTTGAATACTTCTTTTCATTATTTTGGAAAGCTATGTATATATTTCCAAAGTATCAGATATGCCTGGCCCTTTAAATAAACCCTTTGGATCTCGCATAGAGGGATAAGTTTGAAAGTGAAAATTTGCCGGGACAGAGATAGAATGTAAAACTTTTTTTTTTTTTGGTGAAGATTAAGATCAAAATACATTAGTTGAATTGGTATTTCTGTCCCATTTATTCCCATACAAAATTATGCAGACTTGATTTTCTCTCTTTAGGAGAAGTTAGAAAATGCTAAATTTAAGTCAATTTTCTCTTGAATCTTTTTCAAGTTATTTTTATAAATCATTGATTTTTATTTTTCTTTCAGAGATAAGACACAGGGAACACATAGACACCCAGCAATCCTTACAAAGGTTTCTAAAACATTTTGTTTTCTAAAACATTTATAGTTACTTTAACAAAAAGAGACATTTGGAAGATTACAATTCTTGTGAAATGCCCTACTTTTTCTCTGCTGTATCTTAAAATCTCTATCATCTTTATAGATCAAAAGACTGGCATTCAGGAAGTTTTAGGATGTTCAGAACAGCATAAAACAATAAAGTGAAGTCCATTTCTATGAAGCAAATTGTTTTAATTGCTGAATGAGAGGTTTTAATGACAACGTCTATAAAATTTTTATATACCTGAGATGCATTCCTAAAGGCATCACTCAATTGCTTGTGAGGTTTCAACGCTCAGTTCTTTCCTATTTCTGCAAATGGGACAACATCGTTCTGTGTATAACGTAATCACTGATCTTGATTCATACTGATTTAGCAACTGGATTAACCCTTTTAGGCTTGTCCAGTTAAGTATTTCTAACAATGGAGAAATAGGATGAACCCAAAAGTACTCTTGCAACATGCATGCAGAAAATAGAATGTGTTAGACTATTGTAGCCTCAGATTGTTCACATATAAACTTTAGGAAGAACTTAGAGAATGAAAAAAAAAGATATCTCACAAAAAAAAATCAATAAAGTTGATGTATTAATTTACTTTTCCCATGTGTTTAAAAAATTTTTCCCTATATATTTAGCCATCTTCGAGGAAAATTTCTATATTTATACATACGGGTATGAAATTACTTACCCTTTATAACATACATAATAAACCATAGTAATTTGGCCATATGTCAGCAGAGAGGTAATTATTATTACTTAGCCAATTCACTCTAAAAATAAGGTGTCCAAATTTTTAAAACAAGAGACTTCCAGTTGGCAAAAATGCATTATCAAAAGCTTCCTTCAATATCTTTGGCCACAGGGACTCTGCTATGTGTCATATAAAAGAGGTTGAAAAGACAAGACAACTCACCTCCAGGAAGCTGACAGTCTGCATAAGACAAAGTTGGTATAAACAATCCTAAGATTTAAATGTGTATGTATCCTCCCTATTGCCATGATTTGAGAAGTACCAGAAGGCCCATACTACCTGAAAATATCAGCCCAGTCCCTGGAAATTTTATTTTGGGTTGAGGCACTCTGCCCAAAAGCCAGTGTTTAAATGGTCATGTTTCCTTATGTACTAGTAAAGAAAGAAAAGGCCTAAGGAGTTGCAGGGAACCCATAACCATAATTCACTGCCCCAAGAGATGCATCTTTAGCCTTTGGATTCTTTTTTAATTGAAAACCATTGAGTGGAGAAAAGCTCCAAAAACAGGGCACAAATGTCCCTTTTGTAAAGCAAATTTACATTCATATAGGAAGTTTCCATTTGTAGATATGTCTTCGACCTCCTTACCAGAAGAAGGTTGCATGAAAACCTTACTAAGCAATCCTTCTTTACCCTAACTTCTCCTGTTTATCTTCCTGTAACTTGACTTCCCAGCCCAGAACTCATTTTTCCTTTCTTTTCTTTCTTTCTTTTTTTTTTTTTTTTTGTTAACCTCAGTTACAAAACCCAAACCTAACCACACCTTTGAGTTACTCATCTCTGAGTATTACCATGAATAAATGAGATATAGATCTGTTTGTTACTCTCTTATTAATCTGTCTTGGTCACTGTCATTTACAGGGCACTGGAGAACCCAAGATAGGTAGAAGAAAGGAGTTCTTCCTCTCCTACAGGGTCCACCCCATTGGTTTATGTTCACTGAACAAAGGATCTATCAGTACATAGCATAATCAGGTAAGGAAGGGAAACCAGAGGGTTGCACAGAATTGTGTTCAATTTTCCCATCTATGCACCTCAGACTCTGGAGACATCAAGAGTATCATAAGGCTTCTGCAAATCTGAACATAAACCACACATAGTCTGTAGCAAAATAAATAAGAGTTCTCCACATACCTGTATTTGGAGGTATTATATGGTTAACAAAATCAAATTTATGTTACTCACAAGGTAGGAAGTCATGATTTGGGTAAGCGATCTAAGACAAAATTTTCCCAGGGTCAGCCCGTTGGAGAAAAAGCCATGAAATCTGAAGATAAACAACCAAAACTGTCAAGATCTGCTGTAGACAGGTAGAAAAAGTGCTCTCCACTGACTTATTGATTTGAAAGAATGCATACATATGTGGATTCTCCTCTCCGTCTAAGAATTTTACCAAAGCAGTCAGTGTAAGGCAAAAATTTGATCTTAAGGGACTTCCAGTTTGTGCCACTAGGCCTGTGGAGAACTGGTACAGACAACCGCCACCTGCAGAAACTCCTGATGGCATTTTTAGTTCAAACTGTTTGGCGAAGCCCATGGTTAGGTCAGATGAGTAACTACTTCAATGAAGGAAATATAATATAGCAGGAATTGGAGACTTTTCCTGATGTTCAATGGTGAGAAAAATACCAAAGTAGGCAAGCAAGCCTCAGTTGCACATGGGAGATTGGACCTGAAGGGTTTAATAGGAGTTTACTTGTGACATGAGTTGCTGGGAAAAAGCAATGTCAGAGATTATATTGGAAAATGTGTGCTCTTCTGTTCTAGAATAAGCCGCAGCTATTTTCAAACCTGTAGTAAAAATCTCTCATCCAAACAACTTTGTGTCAGTGGCGCTTTAGGGAAGGAGGAGAAACGCAAGTATCCACCCTTGAGACAATATGGGTAGAGTCAAGATAATGGCTGTAGGGAGGTGAGGTAGCAAGGGAGGTTCAGCATCTAATGAGGGATAGAAATGGAGAGGAAAAGGTAAGACAGAAGTCAACCTCAAAGTATTTAGAAATATGATGCTCTTCCTCTGCTGTGTGCCATGGAAGCTTCAGCCTTGTGTTTGGGTGTTAAAGTAAATGATGGGTTCCATGTGCCAGAAGATTGAAGACCAGTAAGTTAAAAAATGCACTATGCAGTTTTCTTGGCTATTTTCATCACACAGCGAGGAAAGGGTATGTGTATGTGTGACTGGGGGCTGTGGGGGTGAGCATGGTGGGTGAATGGGGAGACAGCGGGCCAGGAGAGAATAGTGTTGGAGATTCACGTACAGGGGGGTTAGTTGAAGGAAAGATGAAATGCAATTTGTGTTCTATTCCCTCTCTAATCCATAAGAAAATCTTTGGCCACTTTTGTCAGACCCTTTTTTCATAGAATTGACTTTTATCCATTTAAGATGAAGAAAAGGCTTGGACACTTACACTTAAAAGTCAATTGAACTTGGGCAACTATTTGTGTTCCCCATCACCTCATAAGAGAAAGGGTATGTAAAAAGCAAGAAATATAGTAAATAGGAAAGAATTTTCATTCATTATTATCGTAATTGAGTCTTTGTTCTAGCAGAACCAAATTAAAATGTGGCTTGTGCTTTTCAGAAGAAAAAAAATTGTTAAGTAATCTCTACTCCCAACATGGTGCTTGAACTCACAACCCCCAAATCAAGAATCACATGCTCTACCCACTCAGCATGCCAGGCACCCCTCGAAAGAAATTTAAAGAAATAATTCTTGACTGAAGAAATAGAAATTTGGTTTTTCACAGATAGTTATGTTTCCGGAAAATCCTGCTCTTTTATTCAAACACCAAAGAAACCACTGTTTACACATATTAAATGCGTGACAGTTGTAATTTGAACTGGAGCTTTAAAATGAATACAAACAGCAACCAAGGAAGCGTGCAAATTAGAAGGTGTGATCAAGGAATAATTTTTTGAAAGGTTAAGGACATTTTAAAGAAATCTCTCAACACAGAATGTATTTTTACTACAATTACAGTGGATCAATGAGAATATAAAGTTGAGAATTTAAATTTAAAAAATGCAATACATATCTAGAAACTCTTTGCTGCACCAGGTACGTATGACTGTTAAGAGTATTTCTTAAATTTCTACAAAGATGCATTTAACAGCATCAATCAATTAAAATTTCAAGGTAAGCTCGATGCATTCAACATTCTTCTAAAAATAGAAACCCTCCACTTTTGATTACATCATAGCCCCACCTCCATGTTACCCCCTCTCTGAACCAAAAGAGGTGTATTCCTCAAGTTCCTACTATGTTGTTTATGCACGCCTTCTTTAAACCTCTTAAATACAAATGATATAAAATACAGGCATATATCTCATTATGACTTCCACACACAGATTCTAAAGGAAAGCACAGAACAGCTGCATTCCGTTTTTTTTGTTGTTGTTGTTGTTTTTGTTTTTGGCATGAATAGGGCCTTTAATATCAGTACTGAAATGGAAGTGATTAGTATTATTTTCTGAATTTTAAAGCACCTTAGGATGTTCAGCCAGACTGTTTATTTCATTGGCTGAACATGCGGGCTCCTCATTGTGGGAAAAATATGTTGGCCCAGGCAAAGAAACAGCTATCTGGCTGTTCTATAGACATTCTCAGAGGATTTGAACCGATAATTCTGCTTTTAAAAATGATGCTTATAAAGAATAGCATGCTCTTTCTAGCATTATATGGTTTTCTTTACCTAATCATACTCCTTACTCTAAAATTAGGAGCATTGAGTATGATCATTTAGATTTGGCTCCACTTAGAGAAAGCTTTTATTCTTGAGGCTTTGATGTATATAGCATTGAATGTAGAAATTATCCACTTAGATTGTTATGCATTGATAGTACAGGACCAATACACAAAATAAGTTGCATTTCTACACACTAGAAATAATCTAAAATTGAAATTAATAAAATTTTTCTATATAAAATTGCATCCAAAAGAATAAAATACCTAAGAACAAATTTCACAAAAGAAGTACAAGACTTGTATACTGAAAAATGCAAAGTATCATCGAAAGATATTAAAGAAGACCTAAATAAATCCAAAGATATCCCATGCTCATGGCTTGGAAGACTTAATATTGATAAAATTATAATAGTCCCCCAAATTGATCTATAAAGTCAGCATAATCCTTATCAAAATACCAACTGGTTTTGTTGTAGAAATTGACAGACTGATCCTAAAATTTACATGGGAATGCAAGGAACCCAGCAAAGCCTAAATGATCTTGTACAAAAAGAATACTTTTGGAGAACTCATTTCGGTAATGAAGATAGTACTCAATCAAGACATTGGTACCAGCATAGAGTAAGGGTAGATTTATAAATCATTGGATTAGAATTGAGAATCCAGAAAGAAATCTTTACATTCTTCATCAATTTTTACAAGAGTGCTAAGATAATTTAATAAAGAAAGAGGAGTCTTTTCAACAAATTGTCCAAGAACAACTAGATAAGATATCCCTGCAAAAAAACTAAGACTGGTCCCCTACCTTATACCATACACAAAAATAGTAACTCCCAATGACTGAAAACGTTTAATATAAGAAACAAAACTACACAAAAAATCTTAAGACACAAGCAAAAATATTCATGACTTTGGATTAGGCAATGGTTTCTTAGCTATGATATAAATACCAGAAGCAAGAACAAAAGAAAAAAATAGAAAGACTGGAGTTCATTTAAAATATTTAAAAACTCATACTTCAAAGGAGATTACCATGAAAGTTAAAGGTAAGTATCTGAAAACCATATATCCGATAGGGGACGACCATCCAGAATATATGAGGAATTCTTACAAATCAAAAATAAAAGAAAATAACTAATTTAAAAATTGGCAAGTATGAATAAATATTATTCCAAAAATTATCTGCAAAGAGCCAATAAGTACATAAAAAGATATTCAATTACATTGATTTTCAGAGAAATGTAAATTGAAACTAATTTGTAATATTACTTCATAGCCACTAGGATGTCTATAATAAAGAAAATGGCAATGACAATGGTTGGTGAGGATGTATATTATTCCTAAAGGGAATATATATTCCCTGGGAAATCAGTTTGGTGAGTCCTGAAAAAGTAAAACACAGAATTACTTTATGACTCAAGAATTTCATTTCCATGTGTACATATACCCAGGGAATTGAAATCATATGTTCACCTAAAGCCTTTACATACAAATGGTCATGGCAATAGTATTCATAAGAGCCAAAAAATTTAAGTGATTTAAGTAATTTAAATTGGATAATTAAATGTAAGTAATTTAAATGGGATAAGTGAAGTGTGGTATATCTATACGATGGACTATTACATAGCCATAAAAGTGAATGAAGTACTGATACATGTTGCAACATGTAAAAACATTGAGAATATTACCTTAAGTGAAAAAAAAAACAGATAAAAAGGTCACATACTATGTGATTTAATTTACATGAAATATCCCAAATAGTCAAGTTCATAGAAACAGAAAGTGGATTCGTTTTTGTCATGGACTGAAGGTACAGAGAATGAACAATCTATGTTAATGGCTATGGAGCTACTTTTTAGGGTGATGACATGTATCATGATAAATAAATAAATATTTTAAATAAAATTTTCAAAATGAACTTGAAAATTAGTACAGTAGAACTCCCCCTTTATCCACGGGGGATATATTCCCAGACCTGAAACTGCAGATAGTACCCAACACCCTACATATGTTTTTTTGTTCCTATACATAAATCTGATCAAATTTAATTTATAAATTAGGTACAGTAAGAGATTAACAACAATAGCTAATGATCAAATAGAACCATTCTAACAATACAGTGTGATAAAAGTAGGTGAATGTTCTGTCAAAGTACCTTACACTGCACTCACCCTTCTTCTTATGATGATGGGAGGTGACAACATGCCTACATGATGAAATGAAGCAAAGTGAATGATGCAGGCATTGTGACATGGTGTTAGGCTACTATTGACCGTCTGACAAAGAGGATCATCTCCTTCTGGACCACGGTTTACCACAGGTAACTGAAACAGCAACAAGTGAAGCTGCTGATAAGGGGGACTACTGAGTAATAATATTTGTGAAATTATTTATCTGTCAAATGGAAACCTCTTTTGTATTATGGGATAATGGTAATACTCAAATTATATGCCCAAAACCTTAACAAGATGGGAAGAGGAAAGGAGGTTGGTATACATTGGGTAATTATGTTAATATCTTTGTGCAACTTATAAATAACAGAGTTTATTACAAAGTTTATAACAGAATAATATAGACCAAAATTTAACTACCAAATTAGCATAGGAGAAGAAAAAAGGAAATACACTGAACACAAGGCAGGAAAGAATAGAAAAATGATGAACAGATTACTCAGAAAGATAGAATAGCAATTCCAAAATATAGAATAGAAATTCCAATAAATGTAGAAAAACTAATTTATCTGTACAAAATGCAAAGATTGTCAAATAAATATTTTTCAATCTAAAAATATGTGAAACTTAAAATTTTAATACAAAAATTAAAAAAATAGAAAAGATAAGTCAGGCCATTACTAATAAGATGATTTCAGATAATATTGAAATTGAGGTAAGCATAAGAGGTAAAAGAGGAATAAGAAAATAATCTATCAAAAATACAAATAAGAATTTTACACACTTTGCAACATAGTCTTGAAATATATGACATAAAAAATTATAAGGAGAAATTTAAAAATCCACTATCATTTAAGATATTTTAGTATACATTTGTCAAACATTAACAGATGAAGCAGAAAAAAAAGTAAGAATATTGCTTTGAGAAGCAAACTGTACACATTCATTTAATTGAAAAAATGTTGGCGTAAGAAAGGGCTTCCTACATAAAACACACAAAAAAGTACAATCTACAAAGAATAGAGACAGAAATGTCACCATATTAAAGTTAAAAGATAAAACATCTGTATAACAGGGGCACCTGGGTAGCTCAGTTGGTTAAACATCTGACTCTTGATTTCAGCTCAGGTCATGACTTCACAGTTCCTGAGTTCGAGTCCCTCATCAGTTTCCCCACTGAGCATGGAGCCTGCTTGGGATTCTCTCTCTCTGCCCCTTCCCCACTCTCACACTCTCTGTCTCCCAAAATAAATAAAAATAAAACTTAAAAAAAATCTGTATAACCCAAAACATGTTAAACAGTATTAAAAATGTATGATATAGTGGGGAAAGTACCTGAAATTTTTATATAACACACAAATTAAAGTCATTCACATATGTTCTATGTATATATAAATTGACAATTCTCTGGGGCACCTGGGTGGCTCAGTCGGTTGAGCGTCCAACTGTGGCTCAGGTCATGATATCACAGTTTGCGAGTTTGAGTCCTGCATCAGGCTCTGTGCTGACAGCTCAGAGCCTGGAGCCTGCTTCAGATTCTGTCTCCTTCTCTCTCTCTGCCCCTCCCCAACTTGTGCTCTGTCTCTCTATGTCTCTCAAAAAATAAATAAATGTTAAAAAAAATTAAAAAAAAAATTGACAATTCTCTCTCTAGAGACAGAGAGAAAAACAGAGAAAGAAAGAGAACAGAACACAAAGAAGTTTCAAATTTAAAAATAAATCAATACGTGAAAAGATGCTAGTCTGCACTAAAAAGGAAGAAAATGTAAATTAAAAAACAAGATACGATTTCATCATTAGAATCACAGACGTTTATTTTTAAAAAAATTTAATGTTTATTTATTTGTTGGGGGGGGGGGGGGGGGGCGGAGACACTGAATCCGAAGCAGGCTCCAGGCTCCGAGCCCACTGCAGAACTTGAACTCCCGAGCCATGACCTGAATCCAAGTCAGACACTTAACCTACTGAGCCACCCAGGTGCTCCTGATTCACAAACATTTAAAAATCTACCACCAGTGGGGCGCCTGGGTGGCGCAGTCGGTTAAGCGTCCGACTTCAGCCAGGTCACGATCTCGCGGTCCGTGAGTTCGAGCCCCGCGTCAGGCTCTGGGCTGATGGCTCGGAGCCTGGAGCCTGTTTCCGATTCTGTGTCTCCCTCTCTCTCTCTGCCCCTCCCCCGTTCATGCTCTGTCTCTCTCTGTCCCAAAAATAAATAAAAAACGTTGAAAAAAAAATAAAAAAATAAATAAATAAAAAAATAAATAAATAAAATAAAATAAAAATCTACCACCAGTTTTGTAAAATATGAGAAGGGCGTAGAACAATGTGAATTCTCAAACACTACTGAAGGAAATATTAATTAATACAACCAATGATTGATAGAATCAATTTACTGAAAGTGTCTTATTTTTTAAGTTGTA
Source organism: Neofelis nebulosa (assembly GCF_028018385.1). Taxonomy (NCBI): domain Eukaryota; kingdom Metazoa; phylum Chordata; class Mammalia; order Carnivora; family Felidae; genus Neofelis; species Neofelis nebulosa. The sequence continues at coordinate 11,156,331 of NC_080795.1, forward strand.
ATTGGCTTTCCAATTTTTTTTCCAAATTTTTAATGTTTGTTTATGTTTGAGAGAGAGAGAGAGAGAGAGAGAGAGAGAGAGAGAGAGAGAAAGTGGGGGAGGGGCAGAAAGATGGAGACACAGAATCCAAAGCAGGCTCCAGGCTCCGAGCTGTCAGCACAGAGCCCAATGTGGGCTCGAACTCACAAACTGAGAGCTTATGACCTGAGCTGAAGTCAGATGCCCGACGGACTGAGCCACCCAGGTGCGCTGACTTTCCAAAATTTTATAGGGTGGTACAATAAATTTACCTAAGCAGGTACCTAAAATGAATATTCCCTTCCTAAAAGTACTGGGACAGATGTCTAAAACACTTTTCTTTGAATCCAGAAAAGGAACTGAAAAGGCTTCATGGAAAAGATCAAATCTCCTGAGCTAAATTCTCCTTGAAATCAGATTCTTTAGCCTGCTATTCAGTTTACGGAATACCTACTTTGTTCACAGAGGGAAAAGATCAATAGATTTTCTAAGGAAATAACTTTCTTAAAAATGACTAGCCCCTCATTTTTACTAATTCTAAGCAACACAAATTTCTGAGAACTTTTATCTAATTTTATATTTATGAAGAACTTCCGTTTCTTCTAAAGATACAACCCACTTCCTCTTTATCATTTAGGTTATTTTATCAGCATGGTTGTGAATACATTGGAAATGTTACATTTTAGCAAAAAAAGAAAGGGGTTGAATTAAATTCTATAGAGATATACGCTTATTTCTGTGTTTAACTTTATTAATTTACCAATAAATACAATAGTAAAATGTGAAATCAGCACCTTGAATGCATGCTGAATGTACTGAATTAAGTAAAAGTCACAAATATGGTACACAACATAAAACAATTTGTTTTGCCTTGCTGACTATTCCTAGGATGGGAATATAACTTTTTTTTTTTTTTGCTTAGGAGAATTACATAGACTAAAAATTGACTGATTCTGGAGAATAATATTGTCATCCAACCCATACAACAAATGTCTTTATAGTTTAACTCATTAGAACAATTAGCCTTGGAAAAAAAAAACTGATATGCCATAAAATGTTGAAATTATATTTTTATTGCAGATGATAGTGAAAGAACTCATTCCCTGGGGATTCTGATCATTGCTTCTTAGATGTGCTCACTACAGAGGAAAGTTGGAATTATATTAACACAAAATTTCATAAGCAATATAATACTCAAAACACGTGAGGGTTCTAGATCAAAGCGCATCTCCCTTTTAGATATAAAAGCGCTTTGTATTTCAGGTATGGACTGATAGTTATTGTAGTATAATAAATACAGTTCTAAAAATGTATACATTTTATCCATTAAATCTCCTTTCAAGAAGAATATGGCATAATTGGTAGAAGTAAATTCTTATAGTTGAAGACTGTTCAACTAAGTCTTCTCTTTCTCCCCAAATACACTAAAATGCCAGAAAAATATGTGTCAGTTGTCTAAATGATTTTAATCCATGAAACAATATTTAACATCTGCCCCCAAATCCAAGGACATCTTACTCAAGGTGTATTCTAGAACGATTAGGGTTTTTCTCGTGCCAGTCCTTGAAACAATCCGTGCTGAAATCTATTATACTCTACTTTCAAACCAAAATTTTGCCCTCTACTCACTTTGGGGCATAGAATTCTCATTCTACATCATTTCCCAGATAAAGGAGGTAAGTGTAAATCAAACCCACGATACCGCTTTTCTTACAATTAGATCATACTCATTATGGGCAACTTCTCATTGGCTAGATCTCTCTTTAGGTTCTAGCATACCACTATTTTGCTAGGCCTCTTGAGAGTTGTGGCAGATATTCACGACCTTCTTTGTGATAACTGCCTTTACGTGTTAGAGGGGAGTGGGGGCAAGGCTGTCAATTAAAAGGCATGATGTCCTCCTCCACAGAAGTGGAAATACATAATTGTGTTCAGTTATGGGTTGAGAATGGACATGTGAGCCAAGCAAGACCAGTCATGGTCCTTTTGGGGGAAATTCACATAGAAACTGTTTTGGAAAGGGATTCTAAATTGTACTCTGTATGCGGTCTCATCTTGTTCTGAGAGGCACATAGTTACCTTACATTTTATAATTCTAAATTATAAAATCACCAATTTCTAATTTGAAAACTACATATTAAAATATTTTTCGATCCCGGGCACCTGGGTGGCTCAGTCGGTCGAGGGTCCAACTTCGGCTCAGATCATGATCTCACATTTCATGAGTTTGAGCCCCACGTGGAGCTCTGTGCTGACAGCTCAGAGACTGGAGCCTGCTTCTGATTCTGTGTCTCCCTCTCTCTCTGCCCCTCCTCTGCTCACACTCTCTGTCTCTCTCTCTAAAAACTAGATAAACATTAAAAAAAAATTAATATTTTTTCTATCCATGTCCAATTAAAAAGAATTAGAATTTCCAGTTCCATGCCATAGCACTTCACCTTTCTTGGCCATGGATCAATGGCACATTTACTTTACTAGCTAAGCAGTAGGGAATAGGATAACTCAGGAGATTGGTGATGGATTATGGAGCCATTATCATTTAACATGTTTATTTGAATTTCATGTTACTATCTGATAGAAATTCTGTGAATCATACGAGGTAAGTTAATAGTTTCTGTCCTTACTTTATAGCCAGATATCCACAGTGCAATCAGCACCACATATAGCCCTAAGCTCTTAAATGATGCAGTGACAGTTGCATCGGGAATATTTCCATAGAATTAAAGTTTCAGTTGAGAAGCCAAGGATTTGATGGAAATCCAAAATGAACAAACTTCTAAAAGTTCTATAGAAAAAAAAAGTAGCTCTGAGAAGTGAGCAATGTCCTGGGTATTTCTTATGGACTTAGATTTCTAATCTTAGATATGTCATTAGCTCACTCTTTGCCCAACATAAGCATGCAGACAAAAATTGCTAATTAAATTAGGATTGCTCTAATGACCCATCACCAGGAAAAATTTAAGGTAGGTTTTGCATGTGTGTGTATGTGAAATTTCTAGAACTGCTATATTTACCAAGTAACTTGTTATAATACCTCTCATGATTTGAAATAATTGTGTATTTTGGGTTCTACAGCTGCCGTTGATTCACTCATTTCTGTGTTCCACCTGTGTGCTGAACCAGCCATGGTACCAGTGTTTCTGAACACAAAGATAGATATTGTATCCAAGTGGGGCATACTGTCAGCACTGAAGGTTGTGGTTACTATGCCTATTGGACAACCAACGCCTTTTCTGAGAATATATAGCCAATCCCTAAATTTAGGAAACTTAAGATGTCAGTGTCCCAAGCATGAAAGCATCATAACAGGACTCCCAAAAAGCAGACAGTGAAGGAAACAGAGGTAGACACAGTCAATTATGTCTTTCAGAAGCCTTTCCTACAGGATGACAGAAGAAAGGTGGATGAAGAAAAATGAGCTGAATATTTTGGAACATAGCCAGTAGCAGGAGAAGAATAATTTTTTCAGTCTACCACAGATCTGTGGGCTCCTTTCCTTCCCACTGTGCTTGGTATTAGTCATTGTTCAGACTCTCCACATATCCAGCTTCCCTTTTTTGAAAGCCATTTGATCAGTTCACTGAATGGGTTTAATATTGACATTAATGTGGAAAGAATTAATAATTATATTTTCATTTGAGAAGTGTATAATTATACATTTTGTTATACATGAGTTTACATTCCAGCAGCCAAAGGAAAGCTGAGTAAAAGGATATTCTCTACACCTCTACAATTCATCACCTCTACAATTAATTTTACTCTTTTTATAGTAATAGTTTCATGACTGTCTACTTGTGTTTGAAGACTAGGAGATGGGTAAGTGATCTCAGCCATTTTGTACATATTGCATTTTGGGAGAAAACTAGGTATCAATTTATAACACATAGAGTATGCATTTGAGTATATAGACACATACGTGTATGTGTATGTAAGTGTGTATGTCTCATAAATGGATATACTCCAACACACTCAAACACACACACATACATGCACACACGCACACACTTGGTACAATCACTACAGGCTACTTGAATCCACTACTTAAATCCAAGAATTTAAGTAATAGGCACAATGTGTATTCAAAGGAAAATTCTGTAATCAACACTGTCTATCTTTCAACTTAGTCTTTTAGATGTCAAAAGGTGGAGAAAAAGATGGTAAATATTATTTTTCAAAATTCCATTTTGAACTTGCCTCTAAAATATTAAATGTTTAAGAATACATTTTGTAATGTTTATTTAGTTTTGAGAAAAAGATAGAGCACACAAGAGTGGGGGGCAGAGAGAGAGGGGGACAGAGGATCTGTGCTGACAACGAGCCCGACACGGGGCTCAAACTCACGAACCGTGAGATCATGACCTTAGCTGAAATTGGGTCACTGAGCCATTCTGGCACCTTAAGAATACATGTTTTAATGAACTATGTATACATAAGGATATGCTTTTTGTCCAAGACCTTATAAATAAGCATATTAAAGCTCTAAAAAGAATATAAAAACCTCACTATACATTTTCATATTCCTTTTATGACAGCCTTATTGACTTGCTATTTTTTTTATGTTTTATCTTCTGTTTCACCTAGAGGCTCCTCAGTTCTTCTTTGTGTTAAGAACATGTTTGCACATATTCATCTGGCTTTGACCCTGCATGCTCTCTCTTAGACAGAAATCACATTAAATTTCATGTTTTTCTCATAGCGATGGTCAAGAAATTTCTACAACCTTCTCTGGTCCAGCACACTTTACCCATTCTGGCCTGGCCCAAAATAAAGGGTAAGACAATAAGAAGTAGAATCACTCTATCAGGACGTTTCTTCATTTTATGAGTAGAGTGTGTGTGTTTTCTGTTATGTATTTAGTGTCTTTCTGTAGACTACCGAAACCGTTGGCTTTTACCTGGCAAAGACAACAATATACTTTCTCTACCTTGCCTTGATGTTATGCCAAATCTATGATGTATATGATGGAGATGTTCATTTTCCTAGCATCCCACAAAACATCACTGGTCTACCATACAGTGAGCATCATACCGAATTGGTGATAATCAGAAAGTAGCAAACATTAAGTATCACAGACACCTTTGTCAAACATGACTGTGCCAGAGAGTGGGAAGTCAACTATGAAAACTGAGGGGTCCTACCATTAGAAGCATTAGACTAAAGCACATTAGGATACTTTTTCCATAGGAAAAGACTGTTGTATCTTACAATAGCTACCATTAAAAAGAGAGATTTTCAGATTTTAAAGGAAACACACCAGCTTCAAGCATGCTGCTCTGACTTATTTATGAAATAGCAGTTTACGGCTGCTAGTTTTGTGTGGGATCCAGAGACAGATCCGTTTCTGTAGCAAGTCCAGGCCACAGTACAAATTGCTCCCCCACTCGGGACTTCTGGCCCTCAAATACTTGAAGTGTGAGTGACAATTGGAATGCTGTATGGAGCCTTTAGCGAGCTCTAATAGGAATCACAGCACAAACAGTTTGGAATTAAGACATGTGTTCTTCTGCAGGTAACTTGCGTTTCTTCTTTGGAGAAGTATCTCCTCGCTTGCTACTAAGACCTACAGGAGACTGAACCCATGACTACGGCACAAGTGAACTTCGCACTATGAAATAAAAAGACCTGGGCACATCGCATGATACGGTGTATAATGGCAATCCAACCCCAAGTGGAAAGGATAAATAACATGTCGGAATCAAGGAGTTCTGAAGTCACAAATAATTTGCTTCAGAAGTGGTTCAGACCCTCTGGTGCTGTACCCTGTGTCCCCTTCTCTTCTTCTATCAGCATTAATACCTCAGGGGGATTTTGACTGGGTGCATTGACTTGGTGATCACTTTTTGTTTCTATTCTTCCCACAGTTAGAATACAGGAGTTCAAAAACCGAGGCATAGAATTGGGATGTCAGTTCTCACTATTTTAGGGAAAAGTACTGTTTTGAAGTATGTATTACTGTTCTTGTATTTGCATGTATTTGTTTCTGATAATATAGCAATATTAGTCATATATTGGCTTACCAGTCACAAAAATAGTCCCAAACTGTTTTATCATATTTAAATCATTCATTAGTGTCTGGTTACTTAAATAGATTATTTTTCTTTAGATATATATTTATACTTAGGTATCTAAATATCCTTGTTACTTTGATTTCAATTAATTCCATATCACAAAACTATGCTTTGTTTTAACACTTTGTTCATGTGTTTTTATTCATCTTGGCTTTATAACTTCATTTAAATAGACAAATCTCAAAGCAAACTTGACTCGTATTTGACTCCTGGAAAATACTGTGGATTATTCCTCTTGTTTCCTACTGATTTAATTACTAAGTCCTTCTTAGGGGGTTGGTTTTATATCAAGTGGCTTTTCCATCTCTCAAAAAACTCTATCCTCTTCCTGTGGAGAGAAGGCATATAGTCCATTTTGGATTTTTTTTCTCTTTTTAATATATTGTGATTTGTTAAGGCTTTGGTATAAACACTGGAATGAAGTGAGTATCCTCCTGAACATAAAGAAAAGCCTGCATTGATCTAACTGAATATAAACAAAGGGTTTTCTTCCCACCTTTCACATTATTGCCCCCAAGTAATGAACATTCTGTTTTGTTCTAGTGTCAGATAATCTGTAGCAACAAAAAGCCCTCACGAGACTTCATGTTACCCACTTATCTCAATAAGATCCTATTATGAATTCTAAGAATAAGAATAAATAAGATTTAGGGAATAGTCACAGGTTAATTTTACTATTTATATCAGACTTTTTATCAGCTCATATGCCAAAATGGCTTAATGTTTTCCATCCTCTCTTAAAAATCAAAACTTTTCATTAGGGCTTACAATAACTTAAATCGTTACAGTGAACGTCACAGAAGTTTTTATATTTTAACAAGGATAGTAGCTAGATGAATGAGGTTGTAGGCATGATATTTGAAACACCACCGAGCTTCCGGGAAAAGGTTTGTACATTATAAAATTCCAACGCTTCTGTGAAATTCTAGGTCTAAGAAATGCTCCGTTTTGTTAGAAAGTTAGCATTGTCAGAATGGAGGTATACAATATTGCATTCATCTTGAGGATAGTTTTCACCCACAGAACAAATGCCTATTTAGAATTTATGAATATTCATTGTATTTAACAACACTGAGAGAATGCATAATCTTTTAGTATTTATTAATCATCTATGTTATAGAAATCTCATAAAAGTTTCATCCCAATGATAGATGTTTAGAATGCTTGAAGAATGACTTTTAAAATCCTCTCCAATTATTTAGAAATCAGTTTAGTGATGATTTGGCAAACATTTGACTGTCTTTGCTAACCTACACACTCTCTTAGCTTCAGGGAATAAAGAGGGGCTACAGAATAGAAAAAGAGAAGGAAGGGAGATAAAGTATAAAAGTAATCATGTGCAAGATAATTTTGTTAACAGAAAATACCCCTGAATGTAGGAGAAATGAATTTGGAGAAGTTAACGGCCATGATTGTGTTGGATTGGACACGGGGAGAAAAGATCTAGGCAGAATATTGAGCATATCTGAATTTGCTAGTTGGATACAGTGGCAAGGAACATTCTAGTTAGGGGAAAACATGTAAGAAAAGACACAGATATGTTAACTGAAGTTGTTTAAGGGTTTATTAAATAACCAGTAGCCTAATGTTGTTGCAACACAGAATGCAAAGAGCAGCAAAAAGACACTGATCTGGAAAGATCAACAAGGAAGATGGTAAATGGCTGCATTTATCCATCTATCCATTTATTCTTCCATCATTGATTAAGGAACGATGCTAAGAAGCATGGACTTTACCCTCAAGTCTAGGGGAGGTATTCCTGAGATCTGGTAATACCGTCCACGAAATGGATTCTGGATTAATGAGAGACACATGGGAGACAGAGATATCAATGACGAGTGTCCTGGTTACCTAATACTAAATTATAAAGCAGCTATAGAGTACCTTTATATTATTACAGAATACCTTATATGTTGGATTTTATCATACCAAAGGACACTACACTATGATGTATCTTTATGTTATATACTCTCTTATAATTCCATATATGCCATCCACTCTATATATGTACTTTCCATATAATAGAAAGTATTATAACCATTCCATTTGTTTTACAATATATAATCTGTATTCCATTCTTAATATACATCTAATTAGAAAGTACTCTATATTTTAATAATATATTATGAAATATAAAGTACCAAATAATTATGAAGTATATATAATATGCATACAGGAAGTTATATTTGGAAATATTATACCCCAAATACTAAAAATATCGATAATATTTGAGTAGTTGTTTTTAAATATTTCTTGCACTTTTTAGAATTATTTTAACTTTTTTCAGTGAAAGTGTATGATTTTTACAAAAAATTGATTATTTTAGCATAAAGTCAATGATACTAACTTAAAGTTAACGACTCTTACAGGTGGAGAGGTGCAGAGTGTAACAGGCATTTTGGAGTTAAAAATTGGCGATGCTTGATGCTTTATCAGGCATAGGCACTAAGAGACTAGGATTTCTGCAGGATTTCCATAGGCGAGAAGATCAGCCAGCAAGTTCAGAAGAAAGTAGATAGTGGAGACGAGGCAGATGGGGTGGAAGAAACGGACAGAAGAAGAAACCTGAAGTGTGCAAGCAACATTAGTGATAAGATATCCAATTTAATGTCTAGACCTGGAGCTCTGGCAAGAGTATGAAGCTAGAGATGTCACTTGAGGAACCATCCAAATATGCTAATTTGTATACTTTTTACCAGTTGTACTATGATATGTACTCTGTTATTTCAATGTTTGCCTTTAAAGTCTAATAATTTTACAAGGTGTTATAAGCTGAATATGTAAATGTCCCCGCCCTCATTCAAACCCCAGTACCTCAGAATGTGACTGTTTTAGAAAGAAGATCTTTAAGGATGTAATTAAGATTAAATGAACTCAAAAAGATGGGGCCCTAGTGTGATAGGACCGGTGTCTTTACAAGAAGAGGAAGAAACCCTAGGAGCTCTCTTCCTCTCTGCTCATACACAGAGTAAAGGCCAAGTGAGCACACAGCAAGAAAGTGGCCATCTACAAGCCAGAAGAGAAGCCTCCCCAGAAATCCTCTCTTCTCACCTTGATTTTGGACTTCCAGTCTCCAGAACTGTGAGAAACTAAATTTCTGTTGTGTAAGCCACTAGCCTGTGGCATTTGTTATGGACACCGGTGCTGACTGATACAGTAAGAGAAGTGTAAGAAATCAGTCTCCATGTCATGTCTCCCAGGAACAGCGTGGGGCTTTTCCATGCATAGTGTGAAGTGTTCGCTTCTTTCTCAGAAGCAGAAACTGAGGCAGAATGGCCAAATACCGTGACTACAGCCACACAAACAATAAGCAGTGGTGCAGGAATCCTAGCCCAGGACACTTGATTCCACCCTAGACCAGAAATACTTCATTTTCACCTCACTAAATAAGGGTGATAAATAATGTTACAGTGTGCCGTGAGGAAGGACTGCAGAAGTTGCTATTAAAACTTCCACAGCCTCTCTATAATTAAATTCATGCAAGAACAAAGAACAAACTATATACATTGTTCAAATATTTAAGTTCATATATAAATAATATACGCATAAATAAAGCAAGGCTATATATAATGTATTCCTTGGCAATAAGACGGTGATAAAAACGAATGGTTCGGTTGGGATTCTAGGTATGAAAAAGATGGCCTAGGAAAGCTGTACAGTGAGACGAGAGGTGTGAATAGAGATATGGATGCCTCCAATTCAACAGGTAAGCAAAGGAATGAGACCCAGAGAGAAAAAGAAAACCAAGAGGTGGAGGGATAGATTTGGGGGAGCATTTGTGAGAAGTGAGAAGAAAGTTTCTGGGGGGGGGGAGTCATTGTCTTCCTTTGCCTGTAAGTTGAATTAGGAAAACACACAAGTAGATGTTGGAACGTTCCTTTCTGGTTTGGGTTTTGAGTAAATTTAGGTCATTTTGATCTCATCCCACCACTGCTAGAAAATGAGTTCAGGAAGGAGTAGAGGTGGTTGGGCGAATCTCATCCTCGGGGACCATGGAAGAACCCCTGTGGCACCAGACAAGGGGAAGGGAACAGTACTGTCCTATTTGTGGAGATACCATGTTTCTCTGACTGCCTGGTATTTTCCTGCAAGTACAGTAGTTTTCACTCTCCCAAACTGGGAATCGTTCCAGAGGAATGCATCTGGATAGCATTTGCCCATTACCCTCCCCAGAAAAGAATTAGTCAGCAAGGACCCTATTCATAAAAACAAATTCCATCCATTTCTACTTGAATGTCACGTCTTTATGTGGAAAAGTGTGGAGTGAACCCCTTTTTCTACATAAAGAATGCTTTTCTGTGATTAATGGACCTCCCCCCGCCCATGTAAGCAGACACCTCCTGATTATATACCTGAGGGAGCTCAAAGATTACAGACACAGGGAGAGGGGTTTGGTGTGGTGTTTCTGCACTGAATTGTATCTTTTCTGAAAATGGAAAGTATAGAAGGAACCTGTTTCAGGAGAAATGCACACTTTTTAAACTACAGAAGATATATAACAGGATACTCTGAACGTGCAGACATAAAGACTTACACTCATGTTCTTGAATCAGGTGAAAGTTTAAGAACCATTCCTATGAACAATCTGTAGTGACCAGATCGCAGGCTCTCAGTCTGGTGATTTACTTCACAAAATTCTATTTCCCAGAAGTGAGGAGTTAATCTTAATGGAGTAATATAGTTTTAATCAGCCCATAAGGTTGATAAATTGGGTTGATTGGAATCACATCATTAGACAGTGAATTTTGGCAGATTTTTAATAGTCACTGAGGGTGCCTGAGATTTATGGTCTAACCAGTTTATTATTTTCTTTTGGTTGAATGATCATTTTAATGTCCTGTGACGTACGATATACCTTGCCTACTGTGGAATTTATTCAACGACAAAAGTTTGTAACATACTGTAAGTCCAGATCATTACATTTCAACTGAAGAGCAGCCCAGAACTTAAATGTTGTGCTTTACTTGAGGCACTTTACAGAGACGAGGTATGTTATTGGAGACATTCAATGCCCTTCCCAACTGTTGCCCTAAGGCCCTGTGTAAAAGAGACTCATGAAAAAGTGAATATCGCTGACCAAAGAATTGCATCTCCTTCAGAAAAATTAGAATTAAAAAAAAATGCTTTGCCAGAAAAGCATATAGGCTATTTATGTTGTTTTCGCTGCCACGTTGATTGTAGACACAGCTGATTCATGAGGCAGTTTTATACCATGACGATAAACACACATATGCATGCACAAGGGACTTAACATAAACAGCAACTTCACATCTCTGCTTGCTCTGGCGTCATTTACTCTATGCGATTACTGTATGCATATGTACTCAAAGAGAGTTTGGGGGTCACGGCTTTCCTTCCCGTTATTATAGCTGAGTACAGTGAGATTCTCATTCTGGAAGGGTGGGTACGTCTGACACCAACCCAGTGATCCCCAAAGCACATTATTTCGCCTCCAGAACACTACCATCCATCTTGATAGTCAGCAATCATATGAGGTTTTTGGCAGTTATGCTTTTTATCCTTCTGTCCACTTAAAGCTTAATTTGGTTAGATGACTAGTATGTCATGCGATTATTTTCCGTTCAGGAAAAAAAAAAAAAGGAAAGAAATCTGGAACGCAATTTTATGGAAAATGGACCTGGCCTCAAGAACACTGTAGAGTAGGTTAAGGTGCGATCAGTTTACCTTCCTGGTTGACTCAAGGGAGGATTCGAAAACTCCACGTAAAATTAGTGGCAAACCATATTGGCTCAAGTATTATCTCAGAACCTTCCCTCCCACAGGAACTTATCCTCCCAAAGGAACTTATCTCGGGGCGCCTCAGTGACTCAGATGGTTGAGTGTCCAACTCTTGGATTTGGCTCAGGTCATGATCCCATGGTTCATGAGAGACAGGCTTGCATTGGGCTCTGCACTGACAGCACAGAGCCTGCTTGGGATTCTCTCTCTCTCTCTCTCTCTCTCTCTCTCTCCCTCTCAGAATAAATAAATAAACATTAACAAAAAAAGAACTTATCTTCTCAGGATTACTTACTCTCCCATTCTTCCCAGAACATAGACCCTCCATGAGCTGATGAAATGATCTTTTCTCCTAACCCAACTACTAACCTAGAGCCTTAGGAAAAAATGCCCAAGGGTTGTCTGCTAATGCCTAACAGTATAACGAGTACATTCTCTTCTGCATGCATGACAAGTAAGGAATGCACTGTTACCATTATTCTTATAAAATTTAAGGTCTTTGCACAAAATAATATGACTTAAATATACAACAACAACAAAACAAACAAATAAACAAAACTCTAACTTTCTGTCAATTTCCATTAAACAAGGCAACTGGCATTTTTATCTCAAAACGTCTTGTGAGGATGGCTCATTGGCTACATAAATATAAATGCACATATCTGAAATTCAAATGTCTGATTTCAAATACCAGTCGTGGGCCAAAAATGTTGGCAAGATCACTCACAGATGTTTCACAGAAATGGGGAGAAGAGAGGTCAACGTACTGTAAATACATGTAGTTGCCCGATGCTTCTCTGGTCAATTTCCTCCTCAGCAGAATACATTTAGTGTAATAAATGTTTCATCCGGGAAGCTTTCCAGATTCATCATTAAAATAAAAAAGTAAGCACCGTTGTTCTTAGTGGATCTTTTTTCCATCACAGTATCAGTCACATCTCAGAGGCATGCTGAAATGTGCTGGTGAGTACAAATGGGTCAGAAGAGAAATGAGAATGTAAAAGAAAGAGAAATAAAAAATAAGAGAGGGGTATGGATTTTACAGGGAAGAGCCCTCACTTGTGGAATAAATTTAAGCTTTATGCCTCCTTGTCATCTGTTGGATGATAGCACAATCTATTAAAAATAAAATTTTATCTTGCAATGCCTTTAGCTGTGGCCTAGACCAAAATGATCTCTTTTCTCTAAATCTCTATAATAATCGCGGACTATTCTACCTTGCATTGTTACTCTACATTGTGTTGTTTGTGTTGTGAGTCATTTTAAATTCATTAAGCCCTGTGAATTTCTCACTGTCTTAGTCTGCTTAAGCCGCCACAAGAAAATCCTATAGACTGGGTGGCTTAAAAACCAGGGCTTTGTTTTCGTAGAGTTCTGGAGCCTGGAAGTCCATGGTCAGGATGCCAGCGTGGTCAGTGTCTGGTGAGAGGTCTCTTCCTGACTTGTAAACAGCCACCCCTCGCTGAGTGCTTACATGACTTCATGACCTCATCTAACCCTAATTGACTCCCAAACACCTCATTGCCAAACATCATCACATGTGGGACTGGAGCTGTAATATGTGGATTTGGGGAGAACACACTCAGCCCATAGCATTTAATTCACCAAGTACCATGCCATGTAAACTGAAAATAGTCTATATACGTTGAGTTAAGGAGAATTAGTTCATATGATTTCTATAATCAGAACTAAAAAGTTTTCCGTTCATTGTTCAGAACTTTTTAAATATCAGGGCACAAAAGTCTGAGTGATGCTTCAAATAAGGGAGGGGATCTTTTGGTAAGAATTGGATTAGAAGGGAAACATGTAAAAAAAAAAAACAAAATGGAAACTCAAAGGAAAATGGAAGAAGGAAGCCTTACTGTTTTCATCCTATTATTTTGCCTAAAGCATCACAAGAGTTAGAAAGTCTAGAAAATTTAAATAAGGTGAAATTCACTCATTCTAGAGAATACAAGATAATCTCCTGGATATGGTGAGAAAATAATAAAACTTTTTTCATATTTTTATCTAAAAAGGTAAGGAAGCAATTAAGCTCCTACATTACAAGAAATCTTTTTTTTCAATGTTTATTTATTTTTGAGAGGGACAGAGACAGAGTGTGAGCATGGGAGGGGCAGAGAGAGATGAAGACACAGAATCCAAAGCAGGCTCCAGACTCTGAGCCGTCAGCACAGAGCCCAACACGGGACTCAAACTCACAGACCATGAGATCACGACCTCAGCCGAAGTCAGACACCCAACTGACTGAGCCACCCAGGTGTCCCTACAAGAAACCTTAAGGAAAGCATTTTAGTGTGCCTTTTTAAAAGCATTTTATGATGTCTTGCCATTTTTGTGAGCCTGGCTTTGTCCAGTTTTAATGAAATAAAATCTGTCAAAATGGACAAATGGCTTTAAATAATCCCAGGTTAAGTCAGGAAAACTTAGGAAATCATTCTAAGTATTCCGAGCATTAAAGTATGCAAGTATTAAATGGACTTATTTCAGAGAATGAAGTGACTACAAGACCACTGGAGGGGCTGAAAGAGCAAAATCAAGATCACCACTAGTTCCCACTTGTTGATACTGAAAATTAGGAAGTCCTGCTGCCATCAAAGATTAGGAAATGTAGGAATCTGCGACCAAGGTCACAGTTCCCACTGGCTATGGGCCTGCAAAGACGATGGGAGTAAGAAGATGCCATGTGGCCAGCCATTGTCACCACCCTCAGCTGCCAAAGCCCAAGCACCCACCCCCGCCTGGAGGAGATGGAATGACTTTGAGCAACATCCCACCCTACAAGTCTACTGAAGTGCATTTTGTTGGCAGAACCTAAACAGAGAATCCTTTACAGAGAATCCTGCTTGCAAGGGAGTCTGGGAAAGCTTTCCAGATCTGCAGCACAAGGGCAAGTCCAATAGAGAATGGAATGGCTGCTAAGTATCAACCTCCAGTTTCCAGCCCGGAGGAAGATGTGAGTAATGCCAACACGAGAAAACACAAGAAACGCAAGAAAATGGCAGAGTTGACACTCTATGCGTGGTGTAAACTCTGTCAGACATGTTACAAAATTGGGGGCGCCTGGGTGGCTCAGTTGGTTAAGCGTCCAGCTCTTGATCTCCACTCGGGTTGTGATCATGGTTTGTGGGATCAATCCCTGCCTCAGGCTCTGTGCTGACAGCATGGAGCCTACTTGGGATTCTCTCTCTCTGCCTTTCCCCTGCTTGCATTCCCTCTCTCTCTCTCTCTCTCTCTCTCTCTCTCTCTCTCTCTCAAAATAAGTAAATAACCTTAAAAATTGTTTTATACCACACACACGCAGACACACACACACACACACACACACGCACATCTATTTATATTCTAACTGGATGAAAAAATTTCCCCCAAATTATAAAGTTATCAAAAAGAAATGTTTTAAATACAGTAGATTTATATCCACTATTAATAAGTATAACTTTCACCTAAGTTGTCTATTGTAATATTAGCCGATAGTAAGAGGAACCCATTATGGTTAAGACACACTTAAAACTTTTTATCCAGAACATGAAAACAATGATTATGGTCTTTCAAGTGACTTTTAAGTAATGCAAGCCTTGATCCAATACTTCACAGAATTTCACCAAACGTAATGTCGAATATTTGAAAATGGTTGCAGTTTTAAAGTTATAATGACAGTGGAAAGAAAGATATATACCATTGGGGGAAACGATTGTTCTTTCTGCCATGGTAAAGTATTTGTAACACTGAATAGAAAACACGGCAACAAACTAAACACATTCTTTACTCACTATTGGATGATATATGTATAGGGCATTTCTGAATGTTTATAAAAAATGAGAACAAAAAAGCATGTAGTCTGAAAGGTGTGCTGTATAGTTTAATAAAAGCAGAGATGTTTCTAGTATGTATCATGCTGTCTGCTAGAATCTGTACTAACACAAAATGCATATAGAAGTAATTATTTTAAGTCACTAAAGAAAAGAGGTCCTGGAGAAGGTGAAACAATATTTGAAGGAGAAAAATTGTGTAAATGTAGCCACTGATGGAAGAGCTGCTGTGACAAAAATGAAAATAGTAATATTATTTAAAGGTTTCTAAAATAAGTTTACAGAGATGGCACCAGATGTGAAATTATTCACAGCTTTACTCACAGAAACAGTATTGCAACAAAGGGGTGTATGAAGTGCTATGGGAGGATCACCGCCCTTAATTTAATAAAACCCAGTCTTTTAAAATACAAGAAAATCTTTAAAATACTTTATTATGAGATTGGAATGCCCATTAACATCTTTTGAAACAAATAAAGATTTTTCTCTAGTTCTATTATGGCAAAAGAGTTAAAAGGAATTGTTAATTTAAAGTTGGTATCTACAGGGGCGCCTGGGTGGCGCAGTCGGTTAAGCGTCCGACTTCAGCCAGGTCACGATCTTGCGGTCCGTGAGTTCGAGCCCCGCGTCAGGCTCTGGGCTGATGGCTCAGAGCCTGGAGCCTGTTTCCGATTCTGTGTCTCCCTCTCTCTCTGCTCCTCCCCCGTTCATGCTCTGTCTCTCTCTGTCCCAAAAATAAATAAAAAACGTTGGAAAAAAAAAAAAAATTTAAAGTTGGTATCTACATATATATTATATTATATGTTTATATATTATATGAATAATATTTAATAATATGTAATACATAATATATAAATTTACATATTATATAACATATAATATATATAAACAAGAGTTCCGATTCTGTTGATTTATTTGGTGGTGATATCTAAGGAAAACAAATCGCAAATAAATATATACTTTAAAAATAAACACATTTGGGGCGCCTGGGTGGCTCAGTCGGTTAAGCATCCAACTTCGGCTCAGGTCATGATCTCACGGTTCGTGAGTTCGAGCCCCGCGTCGGGCTCTGTGCTGACAGCTCAGAGCCTGGAGCCTGCTTCAGATTCTGTGTCTCCCTCTCTCTCTCTGACCCTCTCCCGTTCATCCTCTGTCTTTCTCTGTCTCAAAAGTAAATAAACATTAAAAAAAAATTTTTTTTTAATTAAATAAAAAAATAAAAAATAAATAAAAAATAAAAATAAACACATTTAATTGGGCCCCTCAAAATAAAGAAAAGTATTTTTACCATGAAAGAGAAAATGAAACAAATAATATGAAAGAATGGTTTTATGTTAACATTCTTTTGGAAGAATGTTTTTCAGTCAGCATCAAGAACAATTACGTCATTATGTCATTTATTATTAAATACAATATGTGGAAACTGTAAATATTCAGTATGCTTCTAAGAAATTTGAGGAAAAATTCATAGCTTATTTTAAAAATCAAAATAGGGGTGACTGGGTGGCTCAGTCAGTTAAGCGTCCGACTTTGGCTCAGGTCATGATCTCACGGTTAGTGGGTTTGAGCCCTACTGCCTGGCTCTGTGCCGACAGCTCAGAGCCTGGAGCCTGCTTCCGATTCTGTGTCTCCCTCTCTCTGCTCCTCCCCCACTCATGCTCTGTCTCTTTCTCTCTCCCAAAAATAAATAAAAACAGTACAAAAAGTCTTTTTAATCAAAATAAAGAAGTACATTAGATTTTGATATCAAAGACTGTTATCAAGAAAGATGAAAAAAGTTTAAGGAACTGTAAAGAAAAACCTTATGATATTGAAAAATGAAAAATAGATTTCATGGTTTGTTAAGTGCAAACAATATTCTATGTTAACCTGTTTTGAAACTATTTTTTTATTCATGATAGTAGTTAAAATCAAATACCAAAATAAACTGAATTTAAAACCAGGCATTGCAAAAGGTTAATTTGAGATTTAAAAAAAAAGTATTAATCATATTCAATCACCCTACTGAATATTTTAACTAGGACAAAAATGTAATTAAATTAAAGTAAAATATTATAAAATATTGTTTCCTGTTTATCTCGTTTTGATGTGCTGTGTATTTTTTTACAACATAAAATTACATAATTCGCATAGTGTATTTTGTTATCTCCTGCTACATGACAAATTGCTCCCAAACTGAGTGGCTTGAGGGGAACCTGGGTGGCTCAGTCAGTTAAGCCTTCAACCCTTGATATTGGCTTAGGTCATGATCTCATGATTTCTGAATTTGAGCCCCACTTTGGGCTCTGCGCTTACCGTGCAAGCCCGCTTGGGATTCTCTCTCTCCCTCTCTCTCTGCCCCTCACTCTCTCTCTCAAAGAAAGAAGAAGAAAGAAACTTCCGGCTTGAAAAGAACAAGTATTCATCAAGGTTTTTATGGGAGAGGAAAGCAAATGCAGCCTAGCTGGGTCCCTCTGGCTCAGGTCTTCCATCATGTGGTTCTCAGGCTGTCGGTAGAAACTGCAGTCTTCTCCAGAATTGACATGATCGGAAAGGTCTGCTTTTAAACTCCCTCACGTGGATTTTGAAAAAAAATCCATAGTTCTTCATGGCCTGGCAGACTGAGAATCTTAACTCCTTACCATCCACATGAGCTTTTTTATAGGGCAGCTCACATCATGGCAGCTGGCTGGCCATAGAGTGAATGAGGGACAAAGTGAGAAAGGGTGTTCAACATGGAAGGCACAGTCTTTTCGTACCCTGATCTCAAAGGGACTTTCCACCACTTTTGCCATATTCGTTAGAGGTATACCACCAGGTCCAACCCATGTTCAGGGCTAAGGGGAATCTCCCCAAGAAGTGAATGTCAAGTGGTGGAGGTCATCCAGGACCACATTCACCATGGTAGTGTCTATGGTACCATGGAACTATGGAACTCTCAGGACCACAGTAGAGGCTGCCTATAGTAATAAATACATACAACTTTTAAGTAGATCATATGTCCATATTGAGTTGCAGAGATTTTCTGTTTGAGACGATAAAAAAAATTCTGGAAATGGATAATAGTGTTTGTTATGCAAACTTTGTGACAGTACTTAATGAAATTAAATGATACACTTAAAATGGGCGAGATGATAATTTTTAAAATATATTTACCACAAAAGAAGTCTGAAAAATATTTTTTTGACAAAATTAACTTAACTTTCCATTTTTTTCAAGCAATCTATATGTAGAAGGAAGCAATAAGAGATCAGATTTTTTTTTAAAAAAAATACAAAATGTTAAGTGATTGGAGCTATAAATATGTGGGGTTTGCAAACAACATCTTGGCTGAAACCTATAATTCTTTCTCACTTTTCGTAAAGAGGAGAATAGAGAAGGGTGACAAGAGCTGGGAGGGATCTTTGATTTATTTAACTTTTTCTAGGAGGTCTCGTGAAGCCTAAGTTCAAAAGGGAGGGGAATTTTAGTATACGCTTTTAAAGCAGGAGTTTAAACTGAATTCAGTGTCAACTTACCAACCATTTCCATCCCCATCCAATATAAACATTTCCTACTCTTGTAATTTTCTCTTGATAAAACAAACTATCCTGAAAGTCTTCATCCAAAATACAAGTCTTGATATTATCCTTGATTTCTCATTTTCCCATCCTATTGGCCACCAAGGGTGTCAGTCTTTCCTTCTAAATAGCTCTCAAATCTCTGCCTTCATTATTTTCATTTTCAATTGATGTGATGGATTACACTAATTGATTTTCAAATATTGAACCAACCCTGCATGCCCAGGATAAATTCCACTTTGGCTCAAGGTGTATATAATGATTTTCATGTTTTCTTTGCATTCCATTCACTAGTAATGTGTTAAGGCTTTTTGCATCTATGTTAATGAAAGATACCAGTCTTCCTTCCTTTTCAGCCTTATTACCCCCAAATCCCAGCTGTCCTACCTTCCAGTCAACCATACCACATCACCTCCCCCTCCTCCTTCTCTCTCTCTCTCCTTCTCTGTTTTCTTTTTCATTGTTTTCTTTTTCTTTTTCTTTTTTTGGAACGAATGCCATTCCATGGTGAGCATGTATACTTATGTATGTCTTTTCCAGGACCTCTTGAAAGATCTATTTATCTCCGATCTTCAGGACTTAGACCTAGTGCTAACTCCTCGCATATAGTTACAATCAACGATTGTTGTTTTATTCTTTTCATAAAAGTGTTTTTATTTTGTAACAAAGTAATATTTATATTCTGTTGACATGATGACAATTTTCATATACATATGAGAGAGTATGTCCTTGTTCTGCACCAGATTTGCCTCCTGTGAGTTTCCATGAGTCCCTTTGAAGAGTAAAGATTATTATACTAATTCACAGTATTATCATTGCTATCTAACTACAAAGTTTCCTCAGCTCTGCATCCACATTTCATTGAAGCTTACCTATTAGTTGGCATTTATAGGGAGACATCTTTATGACGTCTCTTTGTTCCTGAGGTGCTCTGAATATAATGTGGGACAAACATTTTATGAGCTCTCTATATAATAACATTTTACCATCCTAAGCAACGCAAATTTATTCATTACTGCTCCTGACATTGGATTATGTTTATAGGGGTTTATATCTTTAAAATTTTTTTGAGTAATAATCTATGTTTTTAGATTTGCAACTTTTTATTTTTCCCCCCAGATCTTTATTGAACTGAGATTGTGGGTTTAATAAACCAGTTACTTTTAAATTGGCCTTTAAAAATTCTATAATTTAGCCAAAAGAGTTTTAAAAAATAAATTAAGTCCTGCCAGAACAATATTATTCCTATTTTCTGTAATGCTTCATTTCTTAACAAATACCACTACATGATTATTCTGTCAAATATAATATATTGCAAAAACAGTTGCCCACAATCTAAGATGTATACTTAAGTGGTGATTCTCTCCTCTTAAATGTAAAGCCAATGAAAAAGACCAGATTTATGGGATTAGAAATTGAATTTCCTAGCTGATTCTTAGCCCAACCCAAAGCTCTGCACAACCCCTTATGCTACCTAATTAAAGTGTCATGGCCTGGGAAGGAAAGAACATGATCTTGAAAACCAGGCCCTCCATGTAAATTTTTTTTAACTTCTAGGAGTTTTTTACCCCTAAGACCACAGAAAGGATTAGTAATGGTGGGAAGGAAGTGATGGCGAAGTAGCGTTGACAAAGAGTCAAAATATGAGTGGTCCTCTACTCAGAGATGGACTGTGCTTACCTTTCAGTTCTGCCCCTGCAAACAAAGTGGGTCCAGCAGCCTGAGGAACACCTCCTAAGAGGTACAGATACTGGCCACTGAAAGTATTCTGGATGGAAGGTTTACCCCAATCCTTTCTAAAGAGAAGGTTTCACAACATCTAGAGAGCCAGGGGATCTGGGCAGAGTACCTACCACTGTAGCTGAGCGTATAGAAAGTGTAACTTTTTTTCCCCTCCCCACAACCCTCTTCCTGTTTTCCTTAAGAATCGTGTAGAAAAAAGTATCAAGTGGTCAGAAAAGTGCAATGAAATCTGAAAAACAAAGCCCACATTTTTAGTTAAGTGATAAACTAATGTTACACTTTCTAGAGAGAAATCGTATTTGTAAGAGTTTTTTTAAAATCCCATTTTCCTGATGATTAGTGATGTTGAGTACCTTTCCCTATACGTGTTGACCCTATACGATGTCTTCTCTGGGGAAAATTCTCTTAACTTTCTTTTCCCATTCTTTGGGTTTTTTAGTAAATTTGTTTGTTTGTTACTGAATTATAGGAGTTCCTTATATATTTTGTGTATTGACCCTTCATCAAATATATGGCTTCCAAATATTTTCTCCCATTCTGTAGGTTGCCTTTTCATTTCATTGATTGTTGCCTTCCCTCTGCCTGCCCGCCTAAAAAAACTAAAAAACTAGTTTTTAGTTTGATGTAACTCCTTTTTAGTTTGATGTAATCCCACTTGTCAATTTTTTTCTTTTGTTGCCAGGGAAATACAAATCAAAACCACAATAAAATAACACCTCACACCAGTTAGGATGGCTACTATCAAAAACAACAAGAACAAAAGATAACAAGTGTTGGCAAGGATGTGGAGAAGAGGGAACCTTTGTACAATGTTGATGGGAACGTATGTTGATGCAGGCAGTCTGGAGAAGAGTATGGAGTTTCCTCAAAAAGTTAAAAAACAGAACATTACCGGGGTACCTGGGTGGCTCAGTCGGTTGAGTGTCTGACTTCAGCTCAGGTCATGATCTAGCAGTTGGTGAGTTTGAGCCCCATGTCGGGCTCTGTGCTGACAGCTCAGAGCCTGGAGCCTGCCTCGGATTCTGTGTCTCCCTCTCTCTCTGTCCCTCCCCTGCTCGTGCTCTGTCTCTCTCTCTCTCAAGCATAAATAAACATAAAAAAAAAATTAAAGAACTTTACCATGTGACCCAGCAATTCAACTTCTAGGTATATAATCCAAAGGAATTAGAGCTTTGAATAGACACTTGCATTCCATGTTCACTGCAGCATTATTCCAGCACAATAGCCAAGATATGAGAGAAACTTAAATGTCTATCAGTGGGTAAATGGATAGAGAATATGTGGTATGTAAATATAATGGAATATTATTCAGCCTTAAAGAAGAAGGAAATCCTGCCTGCCATTTGTGACAACATGGATAAACCTGAAGGGCATTACTCTAAGTGAGATAAACCAGACCCGGAAGGACAGAGAATACAATGATGCTACTGAATGAGGAATTTAAAATTGTCAAACTCCTAGGAGCAGAGAGTGGACTTGTGGTAGCCAGAAGCTGGAGGGAGTGTAAACAGGGAGGTATTCGTCAAAGGGTGCAAAGTTTCAGTTATGCCACATGAATGAAGTCTAGAGAGCTACTCTACAGTATAGAACTCAGTTAACAATACTGTATTGCATATTTAAAAATTTGCTAAGAGGATAGATCTTATGTTAAGTATTCTCGTCATAAAAAAATAATCAAAATAGCAACAACAACAAATAGAGGATGGAAGAAAACTTTTTGATGTGATGGATATTCTAGTAGTCTAGATTGTAGCAATGCTTTCACAGGCATATACTTCTCTCCAAACTCAGCACACTGTATACATTAATTATGTCCAGCCTTTTGTATGATGGTCATACTTCAAGAAAATGATTTTTTTTTAATTCCAAAGTTGAGAACCATGACAAGATTTCATTTCTCCAAACTGAATTCTGCTGAACGTCTATTTCTAAGAGCAGGAGCTCTCCTCACTGGAGAGCATGTTTACTGATCAGTTTGTAATATTATAAAGGCATCAGAAACACAGAAAGAAATGGAGCATCCCTGAACTGATTAGATTAGCCTGAGCTCTTTCCACATGTGATTGCAGATGATCTAATTGGCTTGTGCAGTAAGTAAGTTATCCTGAGTGTTTGAATATAATGCATGTATGTTTACAATACCAAAACACATTAGAAATAGTTTCATTTACTCTCTTTCTCTTGGCATTACTCCTACTAGAGAAAGTTTTCCACAGTGGTTGCAATGAAAAGTGTGGGGGGGTACATTTGGAGTGATTCATCATAGGCTCCTAAGGATTCTCCTCTATCTGAATCATCAGCTGCCTTCAAATGCCATTTTAAGAGAAAAAGGGTGCTTTCTGAGTCTATCTTTGCCTAACCAGTTTTCCGTGATTGGTCCTCCCCGTGAAAGGAAATAGAGGCCACTGTCAACATTTTATTCAATTGTTTTGGAAACTATCACCTAGTCCCTATTACCCAGCCTTGCTTTCTGTCTTAATATAAAGCAATTGCTGGGGCGCCTGGGTGGCGCAGTCGGTTAAGCGTCCGACTTCAGCCAGGTCACGATCTCGCGGTCCGTGAGTTCGAGCCCCGCGTCAGGCTCTGGGCCGATGGCTCGGAGCCTGGAGCCTGTTTCCGATTCTGTGTCTCCCTCTCTCTCTGCCCCTCCCCCGTTCATGCTCTGTCTCTCTCTGTCCCAAAAATAAAAAATTAAAAATGTTGAAAAAAAAATTTAAAAAAAAAAAAAAAAAAATATAAAGCAATTGCGATCATAATAAGAAAAAAGATTCAGATCTGAGAAAAAGAATATTTTATTTTCATTTCTCATTTCAAATTTCTGCATCTAGCTACTAAATTCTCTAATTCTCTGGACACATCGATTAAATATTGCTAGAAACAGAAAGAATATAATTACCTTCATGTTATATTAATTAGTGGGATCCCTTATTGAGATTTTATATTCTGAGGATTGTATACAGGAATGAGTAGCAAGATGGCAAAATAGACCATTTGGTCTATTCTAATTGCTTCATATTTTTTTTAGCAATCACGGAGTTAATAAATCTAGGCAAAGTCACGGAATCAAAATGACAATGGATAAAGACATCATCTAATTGCAATTAAAAATTGAAGAGCAATCAATGCGTATGTATTAAACCTTGTGACAGTTAACTCCTACATCTATAGTCCTGAGTCTCTTCTGGTTTTT
Source organism: Neofelis nebulosa (assembly GCF_028018385.1). Taxonomy (NCBI): domain Eukaryota; kingdom Metazoa; phylum Chordata; class Mammalia; order Carnivora; family Felidae; genus Neofelis; species Neofelis nebulosa. The sequence continues at coordinate 11,180,440 of NC_080795.1, forward strand.
ATCTGAAATATAAAAGCTCTCACTGTATTTCACTCACCACTCAGCTTTTATTCATTCAGTAACCACTTTCAGAGTATACACCTCATGCTGAACACATATTTTGCTGTCCACATTCTCAACAAAAGCGTGGTATTAGTAGCCAGGTAAATATGACACCTGCATTCATTGTTAACATCTCTTCATCTTTGAGCAAAGACTAACTCATTAACATTGTTCCATGACATTGGATAGGCAACGTATCTTATTAAAACACACACACACACACACACACACACACACACACACACACACAACTAGCTTTAATAGTCCATCACCCAACAGCAACTATGCAAGGCAATACATTGGAGAGAATTCAAGAAACGAAAATTCTCTGTTCACAATGAAGTTTGTACTGTTCCATTGTGACAAGATGAGGTGGGCTTTCCAAGCTGCAAGAACCTTGTTCATTCAAGCACTAGCTTATCCAGTTTATTCTCAGCCCTGCTTAAGTGGAGAAAATTATGTAACCACACTAGTTTTCTCTCTCGGGAGCTTGAGTTCTGGAAGAATATTTCCCCTTAGTGCTCATAGGCTTGGTAGCCAACTCAATCCTATTATTTTACCGGGGCCATGAGAGTTAAAATGCCCTTTCCAAAACCATGTGGCTCATTACAATTCAGTTAAGAGGGGGAACCTCTACTCTGTAGCACCTACTTGTGATGTATTGAATTGTGTCCCCTCAAAATTCATATGTTGGAGCCCTAATCCCTGATGTGATTGTATTTGGAGATGGGGACTTTAAGGAAGTAATTAAGGTTAAATGAGGTCATAAAGGTGGAACTCTAATCCTATAGGACTGCTGTCCTTATAAGAATAGAGCTACCAAAGCTCTCTCCTTCTCCACATGCATGCACAGAAAAAAGGCCATGTGAGGACCCAGTGATGAAGTATTGTCTGCCAGCTAATGAGAAATGTCTCACCAGAAACCAATTCTGTTAGTATGTTGATCTTTGACTCAGCCTCTAGAACTTTGAGAAAATAAATTTCTGTTGTTTAAAACACCCAGTCTACGGTATTTTCTTATAGCAGTCAGAACTGACTAAGACACTATCCAGGTCCTTGGTCTCAAAAGGTCCTGAGAGACAAACAAACAAACAAACAAACCTAGAGTGTTGTGAAGGAGAGTCAACAAGAAGGCTGAGCCAATGGTACCTGGGGGAGTGCATCAGTTCCTCTGAGAAACTCACACCTGAAGACAAAATTAGATATGAGAGACTCGCTGAGGGGACAACTTGTGAAAGATCAAGGTGAAAGGGAGCAGGAGTAGGTGGGCAGAGCCTTCAAGCTGCAGTGCGAGTCTGACCTCTGTGAAACGAAAAAGATGGAAGAAGGATTAGGGAAGAAGCATTCCAAAATGCAAGGGGAGCTCCAAGACATTTTTGGCCAGGTCGATGGGGAAACCCAGAGCAAAGATTGTTAGTTTGAGGAGTCCACCATTGCGATGAAATGGCAAAGTCTAGGACTCCCACTCTGTACATTCATTGACTGGGAGCAGCCTGGAGCCCCTGAGGACTCAGCATGAACACTGAGGTAGATCTGAAGGGAAAGCAGCTGGAGACTATCCATCAACTGGCCCCCTCCCAGCAGATTCCCCTGAACAACTCAGCTCCAAGGTCAAAGAGTCAGGGTTTCACGGCAAAATCCAGGACTCAAACTTGGATGACGTTGTTCCTTTCCAGTTCTAATACATTATAAAGTTTTAAAGCCAAGGAATGGGGGAAAAAGTTAGATATACTACCCAGAGACTCATAAAGCCTAGGCCTGGGCCAACCGGTTGCTGAGCAAATGTTTTTGGTGTGTGATGTTTCCAGTGTTGTAAAGTCTATAACAATGTTTGCTTTTTCTTCCGCTTAATGTGATTAGACGAACACCCAAGTAATGTGATTCATTCTGCCATGTTGACAATTATGAGCCTGATATTTGTAAATAAAGCGATAGCATATCTCTTGGGGTGTGAGGCCATCTGTCATCATCACAAAACTTGTCCTTGCCAAGTTCTGAAACTGGCCTGTGCTATTTTGAAGACCTTCCAGTGCCCATGCTCACCCGGTTCCGACAATCTTATCAGAACGCTCTCATTCTGTGAAGTAGGAAGTGATAGAGTTAGGGCAGTCTTCTCCCTGTGACAGGCATGAAATTAGTCCTAAACTCTTCAGAAGAAGAGTTAGTAACATCAATCTAGAATCTAGATTTCTAGATTCAATTTCTAGATTTCTAGAATCAATCTAGAAATCTTGTATAAAACTTTTGTTTTTGTGTTTCTGTTGTTTTGTTTTTGTAGCTGTCCAGAATCCCAATGCCCAGCGAAATGGAATGTACCGTGTCTGTGGAAGGTGGGAGGGCTGCATCCGAAAGGAAACACCTGTGACAGATAGAGTCCTTCTGTGACACAAAGCTCACCACACCTGTTGTGGACTAACTTGTGTCTCCATAAGATCCATGTATTGAAACCCTAATCCCCAGTGTGATGGTCTTTAGAAATGGAGCCTTTGGTAGATACTCAGGTTTCAATAAGGTGATGAGAAGAAGAGACACTCACCCTCTCTCTCTTTCCACCTACTCACAAAGAGGTCACGTGAGCACCCAGAGAAGGCAACATTCTGCAAGCCAGGAAGAGAGCCTTCACGGAGAAATGGATGTGCTGGCACCTTGACCTTGGACCCTCCAGCCTCCAGAACTATGAGAAATAAATCTCTGTTGTTTGAGCCACTTGGGCTACCATATTTTGTTACAGCAGTCCAAGCTAAGATATATCCTTCACTCAGCTACAGCAACTTCCACAAGGAAGCTCCTTCCTTTCTGATGTTAGAGCCTTTGCTGCAAAAGGCAGAATAGAGCACCCTCAGAACAAATTGCAGTAGTTCTTTGCAGAAAACGGTTTCCTTGTGGCAGAAAAATGTCCCCTGAGGGTGGACTCTCAGGTCAAGGTGCCTAGCTACTCCATGCTCAGCAGAGTTAATCACGGTATTTGCGCGTCCTCATTCAATATTGACCTTGTGGTTTCATCTCTGTGTCCGTTATCCTCCAGAAGGATGGGGCTGCCATTGGCCCAGCACTTTGCAGCCTGCTACAACTCTGGTAAGGCTGAGATAATGGTAATCGTCATTAGCAAAGATAATAGAAAGTTACAATGCCTGTGGGTGCCCTGAGGATTATATTATTTTTATATTTGCAAACAGATTACCATAAACGCTTGCCTCCATGGACGACCCTCAAGGCCTCTATTACCACCAAAGAATCATTATGATAACGTGAAAGATATTTTGGCTCAGAGGTAACGGGGAGTAAGGAGCTTCCGGGGGACAGTGGTTCCTCTGACATCTTCCACAACCTCCTTGCCAACTGCTTATCAGACACAGAGAGGAAGCAAGTCTCTGGGGGCGGGGGGGGTGTGTGACTCAAGGTCAAGACAGACTGAGTAGACCTATGCCATTTGAATAGCTTTAGGACTAAAATACGTGGCTTATGCTACTCTGCACAAGTCCAGTGGAATGCAATGACTCAGAAATGTTGCCCATTCCAAAACACAAAACTTTTGCTAAGTTCTTTATAAGTGGTACTGGAGTACTTGTTTATAGCTTCATGCCAGAGAAAGAATATAAAACAGATTTTCCTTTTGTATCAGACTAATATACTCATTACCAAGAAGGGGGGAAAAACATATCATTATACCCAGAGTCATTTCCTTATTAGGATGGAACAATGATTTATAGGCAACAAAAGGATATTGCACATGGTGGCATGGCTCAGATGTGACTGCCTTGATGGAATGTTTCACATATTTTATTCATTGCAAGGCTCAGCCAACACTTCACAAATTTATGGGAAATATTTTGTTCTTTCAACCAAAATGTATTTCTCTGTGCTTTTTGTTGTTTAAATAATTGACCACAGCTCAGGCTTTGGGAGCCAATGTTCACACACAATCCAATTACATAATTGAAGAAAGAAATATCAGCACGGAGTAGTCTTGTTTGGTTGTGTCATTATACGAAAAGTATGGCTGTCCTCGGGTACTCCTGAGCTCCTGGCTGAACAGCCCTCCGAGCTCTGACCTGCTGCTGAAAAGCTGGGCCTGCACAGACGAATTTCCAAACACACGCGGACACCCCGGCATCTCATTCTTTTTATTAACATTAGTGCGTGTTCAGCACTGCAGCAATCTATCCCAGCAGGCAATGTATTACTGGCTTTTAACTCACATTCTACATACCTGGCTTCTTTGGTGAATCCGCGTAAATAACCCTACCTTGCGGCATGGCCTCATGAGAGACGTCTGGCCCCGGAGTGAGCGGGCCAACTCTTATTTGACTCTGCATTAAGTGGGCAAATCACTTTTTCTCTCAACTATAAAATGAGACAAGAGGAACAGTAGTATCTCATCCCATGGGGATGCTCTGCAGACATTTAAAGGAAGTAACAGTTATGAAACAATTAAAATATGGCTAAACACTTAACTTGAGGCCCCTTCCAGGCCCTCAGGGAGGACAGGAAGGACAGCAGAGACAAGGTGGGCCACCTCTGCTTAGCAGCTCACAAGCATTCTCTCCTCTCATCCACCCCAGTCTTGTTTTATTTTGCCAAACATCACTCATTCTCTCTGATGGAAGCAGTGACGGGGGAGAGGGCGCACCATCAGACTGGCATGTGCCAGCACCGCTGAAGAGGAGACCTCCCACGAATCTACGTGGAGAGGCAGAGGCTCCGAGGAGCTCATTAGTTGTTTCAAAGACTCACGCAGGCACAGACCTAGGCCCCACCAGACCCGGATGCAAGATACCGGGGCAAGCCCTGAACACACTGCCCGCCTTCCATAGCTTCGTATTCAGTGCAAATTCCTTCCGAGAACCGAACTGATTTTTTTTTTCCCTGAGATTTGTTGCTTCTAGGAATGAGATGAGACATTCAAACTCATTTCCCTAGAGGCTCAAACCAAATTTGAAACTAGCAGAGAAAACAGCGAAAGACCAATAATTTCACCAGCTGGCTTTCCTACAATAATCTGACATCGTCCGGGAAGTTGTAATATGCTGTGATTACTTCCTCTCTTTTGCTTGTTTGCTTTCCTCCTCTATTTCTGAATTCTTTTTCTTCATTTTGGGAAGAACAATCCAAATATGTTATGTTTTCAGATTGGAAACAGGTTTATTCGAAGCAGGTGGGTTATTTTTCTTTCGGAATACTTTGAACAGGAACTTATAATTTTTGTTTTCCTCCATGTGAAAGGTAAAGAAAGGGTAACTACAGAACTAGGTACATAATGATCGTAACAAGGAATTGTTGAATTGGACTCCTATGTGATCTTGGTTACTAGGCTGCTGGTTTTCCGTAATATCCAACTCTTTTCAAACTGTGAAATTTGCTCAGTTTTTATTGGAGACATGATGGTATTTCAGCCAGAGCTTAATCTTCTACTCAAATTATTCTATTTCTCTAGCCTAAAATTCAGTCAAGAATGAATGCATGTAGTGTAATTGTCTCCTTTCCAATAGTACGTACGCATTTGTAAAATACATATACATATACATCTGCATAAAAGCTTATCTTCAGTGTACAAGCCCCATCGTAAGACATGTATCGTGGCTTTCTGGAGCATTTTTGCATATTCTTTGAAGTATGAATTCCATAGAAATGCACAAACCCATTTGATGTGTAAGTGACTTTTTTCTTGTAAGCATTTCGATATAACGTAAGTTGCAGCGGGAAGAATCTGAATGTTGTTTCTAAACTAAATGGAGACTTAATCCACAGTGTTACTCCTTTTCATCCAATTCTCCCTACCTCTGCCAAACATTGCAAATTACGATCTACCACCATGCTATCTTATGACTGGTTGATTCACATAATGCTTTTCAAGCATTCATCTGCCCTGTGCCAGGTTCTGCTTTTACAGCAGAAACCTCAAGAGGTACAGGCTTATGCCCAAGGACCCTATGACTTAGGCAGGGGCTAAGGTATTGCAGGAAGGAATTTCAATAAGCCGGAACATAATTTTTTTTCCATAATGATTTAATTTCTCTTTTAAGTCCCCATTATATTAGACTAGAAATTTACTAGAAATTTACTAGACTAGATTAGAGATTTACTAGAAATTTAATCAATTTATCACCATCTCCCTACTGCTCTCTCCTTGCTTTTCCCGGGGCTGCCGGTGTCCTCAGGGATTCATGTGGCGCCCAGGGATCACCAGGAAGCTCTGGCCCCGGCTGTCCCCTGGGCAAGCAGCATTTCCTGAGATATCCTTCTGTTAAATGTTCCTTCATCCATCCTCACTTGTCACCCTGAGGACCTTGTTGGGGCCACATAGCCCTCTCAGGCTCTCTGCCCCTTTGCCATCCCCCTCAGGTACACAGTGCCACCTTGTCGCCCCCATGTCACTTGGAATGAAGAGCCTGGAGCCATCTGAGCCACACCCGCATGTGGGGAAACTGAGGCCTTGCCACTTTTTTCAGGTCTGCCAAGCAAGGTTTCTCTTCTCCCAGACCCATGGGAAGCACCTGTTGTCCCCTCTGCTGTCGGGCTCATAACTCCATTTGCAGGAAGACCTGTCAGCACACATCTTCTCTGGCTGCCCCTCGTCCCTGCAAACTCTCCCCCTGCCCAATCCAAGAAATCATTTTGGGACAGAGTCCTTACTCCAACTCTCTGTCTTCTGAGTTCCTTTGGTCCCTAGCTCCGAAACTCGAAAGACTTTTCTCTGCTGTAATAGCCCTTTCCTGAGACAAACTCCTTATTGACAACACAGGAAGGGGATCTCAGGCTCAATGCAAATATGAGGGAGGAAGGGGAACTTCTCAATTACATCAGAATATCATTTATAGACAGTGTAGTCTAGCAGGATCTGCAATTGGGAGAATTTCTAGTTACAAGGAGGGTCCCTTTACTTGATTTGTGCACAATGTAATGACCGAGCAAATGATGTCACAGCAGAAACCTGAAAGATTAATAGATGTTAGCTGGGCAAAGGGAAAGAAAAACTGTTGTAGGCATCAGGTGCAGAAGTGCCTGGAGGCCAAGAGCACATGGAACATTCTAGAAACTGAAGAAAGTGCAGTATAACTGGAATATAGAGCTGAGGTAGAAAGAGACTGAGGGGATGGGGAGCACGGAGATGAATCCTGCAACAGCAAGAGAAAGGCTGCAGAGCTAAAGTCTGCTCAGCAGACATCACCAGTTGCTAACTCAACCGTTCATTCTTCCTTGTTAAAGATCTCCATGCTTATTCAAGCCCAACTGTATTTAGCCCTACAGAGTGAATTGTGACCAATATGAACCAGTCACAGCAATCTTCTGCAAGTGATTGGTTAACAGTGGGCAAAGGGTCACATTCTGGTCAACAAGCCACAAGAGAAACTCAGCTGAAGACTTAGGGGAAGGTGAGTGAGGTGAAGAGAAAGTAGTCTCTTTCTCATGCTGTCCCCCGTCCTTCTTAAATTCATTTTTTAATTAACTAGGTTTTTTATAGTAGAGAAGGGGGAGAGGTAGAGGGGGGGAGAGAAAATCTCAAGCAGGCTCCACACCCAGCACGGAGGCCTACACCGTGCTCAATCGCACGACCACGAGATCATGGCCTCAGCCAAAATCAAGCGTCGTACACTTAACAGACCGATGCCCCTGTCCTTCCTGCTTGTGAATACAGTTGTTCACTGTCTGGTGTTAGGAACTGGAGTATGTAACATGTGAACAGAGAGCAACACATTTCCGGATGGAAGACAGTGTGAAGATGTGAAACGACAGAATGATAGAAAGAGTTAGGGTTCTTGGCTGAGGCAGAAACCCAACCAGAAACTGGACCTGTTTACCTCTGGGTATTCTAGTAAACCATAAATATCCATATGGTGTAGACCACTACGCTATAGTGACTTGCAACGAAATTCAGGATTTTGCAAGGAGAATATATATTATGGGGTCAAGTGTGGGAAGATATTTGCAGAGCAATGTGAAAGCCCACATTAAGGAGAAAGCACAGCAATGATGGAAAATTGAATGAAATTCAATATGGTCGGAACTTAACATGTACATTTTGAGAAATGAAGCTAAGATATGGCTATGAACTAAATCATTAGGACCTACAATCTGAGTGATGACATTTGGATTTTATCCTAAGGGCAAAGAAATTATTGATGGTGTTAAGGAGAGTTGGGTGAACAGATTTGCAATTTTAGAATTTATTCTGCATTGCCTAAACTAGGTTGCTAGCAGGGGAGTTGGAGAGTTAGTTCCAGAACAGGAGACAGAACCAATAAGATATTGCAGTTGATTAGATTAGATTTGTGTAATGAGAAAAAGGAGCACAGAATGAGGCCAAAACCCATATTTCTGTCATGGCAGCAGAAGGACGAAGAGCAAGAAGCTCATAAGGAGTGAAGACATTGATAATGGAGATTTCTTAAAAAAAAATGCTATCTTAAATATTAGTGGTTATCTAAATTTGAATTCTCTCACAATAGAGTCGCTACTCAAACAGGTGCATAAAGTATCTTTACGTGATTGTGACTGACCAGAAAACCTTAATCAGCTTGAAGAAACCAAATTCCTAATCAGATTTCTTTTCCAATGACCGCCTTATTTTTCTTCCAGCATCAAGAAAGTGTCGAGTGTATACTGGGGGATTGAGAACTCCACGGAGACTAATGTGTGCATCGAGGATGTATTTATCGATTAGGATGTACAGTTCTAATGCAAGTTTAATAATCCGGTGTTAATGTTAAGATCCTATGCTTTAGCTCAGAGTATTCATCAGAGCCCCAGTAAGAAAAACTGTGTCTTCAACCAAGGAAACTTGAAGAAGAGTTTATTTACAAAGGGACTATCTACAAAATGTTGCTGGAATACGGAGGAACTACAAAGGACAGTACAGTCACTCAGGGCTAGAAAAAGAAAAGTTGTCGTTACCCATAAGCCCTAAAGGACCAGAGAATGGGCCGTTACTGGAACCCACCGGAAGAGAAATATGCATATAAGACCACCTTGAGAGAAGCAGTACCTTCAGTCTTCAAGTGACATAACCAGCAAGAAGCAATCACACAGCCAACCAGAGGAATAAATTACCCTGACTTCACTCCATTCCTTCCTCCCAATTTTCTGCCAGGGAAATTAGCTTAATTAGCTAAACCCAAGTCAAGGACCTTCTCTAAGGCACCTCTTCAATATAATCATGTTGTTCAGCCTGCACCCATAGAGAGGTTGGAAGAGGAGAGAGTTAGTCTGGAGCGTAAATACCATGTATCTGCATGATCACAGGTGGAAACATTATCTGAATCCGTTACCTATGTCAAAATGAAATTCATCTGTGAATTTAACAGCTAGGTTTTCAAACACTGAGAAGAAGACTAGCTAGAATAAAGACAGGAAAGTTTTAGCTCAAAAAACCTGCATTGATAAAATGAATGCTCACCAAAACCTAATTAAGTACTTTTAATTGGTCCTTCCTGCTTACAGATATTAGCCCATATTTGTTTTTAGCCATAACAGCTTTATGGGCAGAAGAAGGGAACTGTAATAGGTTTAATTATGAATGAGAGTGAGCAAAACTACAGTATTAAAATACATTACTAATTAGCCATTACTTAAAATTATGATTGTGTTTTCAGTGAGTTACGCTTTTATAGTTAGAGTGGTATGATAATTGCTAATAATGAAAGGAATAAATGGCAATAAAAGATTTCATAATTTGATTTGGGTTTTGGAGAGCATTTTATACATAGCAGATGCTCTTGCATTGAGTGCCATCTCGACTCACCCTAGGACTCAAGTCATACCGGGATGTCTGGCGAACCCATCCTTTGGGTCAGCTAGGGCTCTATGGACACAGAGATTGGGGTGCTGCCTGAATAGGAGTGTGTGTGAAAGATCGAGTCAGGGAAGTCAACTTATTCCAAGAAGAAAAAGTCAGTGATTCTGAAACATGGCATCATGTCTGTTCCGTATTGCTCCCAGATCAAGCTTGTAGGGATTCATGCCTCCGTGATAAAGCAAAGGAGTAAACAAGAAAACGCTGAAAGGTAATTATTTTACCAAAATAAGAGAAGGCATCGTACTACAGTGATCAGAAGAGCTGATTTCCATGCAAATGGCGGGATATTTGATGTCACATATGACAAACAGACGTGAGGAGACGTTGATGTGAATCTGTAGCAACAGGAATACCCTCACCAATGAAAGATATTTAATATCCTTGTTTGATACAGACATAAGGATCCCCATCATTCAGTACCTAAAGTCTTGAGAAAACGCTGATAGATCCCAGCAAGTACCATAGTGGTAGCCTTAGAAGGTCTTGGCAATACAACCACTTCTTGGGCCATCAGCAACAATGGAAAACTTTTCAGGGTAAGTTGGAATAGGAGATCATTTAAGTATAGGAAGTCATGGTAGCATTCTAATAGAACAGCGGAAGGCAAGGCCAGAGAAATGTAGTTTTTCTACTAATAAATCTATAAAGATGGAAAGGAAACAAGGATTAAAAAGCACATAGGTTGAATAAGGCATTTAGCGCAATGTAGATTAACCCATTAGCTTCCTTGCTAACCCTAAAAATTTTGTACGTCGTCCATGTTAGTCTTTTAACAAAAGCTTGGCCAGTTTTGCGACATGCCACTTGATATTATAGTTAACCCTTCCCCTCAACTTTCAGTATTTATGCTTTGCGCTCTTCCTCAGGTTAGGGAGGGTAACCTGAGAGTTACATATTACACTATGACTTCACTATGACTCTGTAATAATGTCCAGGTTATTTATATTTTAAATAATCAAAATACCACTAGTACCATAAAAAATACCTTCTCGGGATTTATTATTGATTTTTAATTATTCATTCATCCACTTAAAATATTTATTAAGAACCTGATCTGTGAAAGAAATACATTAGTCTTAAATATTTATTAATATTTAAGTGTGTATTTTTAATAACTGATGAGCGAAAAACAGGAGGGAAGAGAACAAGAAGGATGTCCAATATTCACTATACGGTAATTTCAACATCTGCTATGAATAAACAGCGTGAATGATGTAATTTAATAGCTAGCTGTGATTAATCTGGCTTTGTAAAGTATCACAAGTAACACTTAAGTCCATTGATTTTGGTTTTGTGCTTCAAAAAAAAAAAAACCTGAGGTCGGGGCGCCTGGGTGGCTCAGTCGGGTAAGCATCCGACTTCGGCTCAGGTCATGGTCTCACGGTCCGTGAGTTTGAGCCCCACATCGGGCTCTGCGCTAATGGCTCAGAGCCTGGAGCCTGCTTCGGATTCTGTGTCTCCCTCTCTCTGACCCTCCCCCATTCATGCTCTGTCTCTCTCTGTCTCAAAAATAAATAAACATTTAAAAAAAAAACAAAAACCTGAGGTCTAAAGGAGATGATGACTGAAAATATATATTTTAAAGAAGTTGTATGTGAAAAATAAAATTGCTCTATTCAGCAATATAAAGATGTTACTTTTACCTACCTCTGACGACATTATAGGTTTTCTAATGTATTTTCATTATCAAATAAGTATTACCTCCAGGGAAAACAACATAAACTGAAGCGGGTAACATTTTTCCTGTGGTCATATTTCTAGAAACTCGTTTTTCTTGTGGAAGCCCTATGGTTTCCATTTTAGAAATTTATAACATAGAGTGACGAGAAAAATAATCACAGCCATAAGATTTTATTTCTGTATGCCAAGTTTACACTAAGATTCTAATGTTAAAATCAATTTATTAGAACAATTCCAGAAAAGACAATATTTAACTTAAGCCATATATGCAAAACTTGAGTATTTATAGTTATAATATTTTATTCACCCTTAAATGTGTCTTTCTTTCCAAAGATTTTGTTTTAAGTGGAAAACGGTGATGCTGAGGATTTATGTAATGAGGCAATATGGTATTATAACCAAGTGTACATTTGAGGTCTTGGCTATGGCATAAAATCTAATCTCCATATCTTCAGTGACAACTTTTAACAAATTTAATACCATATCTTTTTACCAGGTTTGGGGAGTGGAAATATGGTTTATTGGGGGGCAGCTTTAGATTGCTATTTTTATCACTTATATAAATCTTATTGGTAGCCGGTCCTGAGGTAAACACAAAGAAAATATTTGGATGTGTTGAATAAATTCTTCACTCACTGTGGGAGAACAGTTGTGCTGATTTGGACAGTTTATGAAATGATATAAAATGGGTGTTATTACGAAATGACTGACTACACATTATTTACCTTTGCCCAAGAAATAGGCAATTAAGCTCATCGATTAAGAGTTTAATCTTCTAATTTTTCTCAACTTTATCAAAAATCATTTCAAACCCCGAGGGTTTTAGTATGTTGTTGATTAAATAGGTCTAAACAGTCACCTTTTTATTCTTTAATGTGTATTAATATAATATTGTAACATCATTTAGGAGTAACATAAAAAGTAGTATCAGCATTTCAGATTAATTAATAGCTTATGTTTACTACAAATGGAAAAGCATTTTTCCTATGAATAAATCATCCTATTTTTCATGTCCTATTCCTGTAGGTGCTAGTTTTTTTTTTTTTTAATGTTTATTTATTTTCGAGAGAGAGAGAGACAGAGCACAAGCAGGGGAGAGGCAGAGAGAGAGGGAGACACAGAATCCAAAGCACGTTTCAGGCTCTGAGCTGTCAGCACAGAGCATGAGGCAGGGCTCAAACTCATCAACCATGAGATCATGACCTGAGCCAAGCTGGGTGCTTAACCCACTGAGCTACCCAGGCGCCCCTGAAGGTGCTAGTTTCATAGTTTCATTTAGTAAGTGAGCTGCACTCAGTAGGACATAATGAAGACAATTTAGGCATCATCCAATATCTTTTTAAAAAATTTTTTAGTGTTTATTTATTTTTTAGAAAGAGAGAGAGAGAGAGAGTGAGGGAGAGGCACAGAGAAAGGGAGACACAGAACCCAAAGCGGGATCCAGGCTCTGCACTGTCAGCACAGAATCTGACGCAGGGCTCGAGCTCACAAACTGTGAGATCATGACCTGAGCAGAAGTCGGAAGCTCAAGCGACTGAGCCACCCAGGCATCCCAAGCATCATCTCGTATCTTAAGATGTGAAAATAAACCATTTGTTTGGGGTACTTTCATCATGTGGATAGTAAATAGTACAAAGCCAAGGCAAAACCAAACAAAACAAAAACAAAACAAAAAACCAAAAACCCTAGAGAAAAAAAGTGTTTCTATTCCCTGTAATGCTACTTTAACCTATAAATACTTGTCAATACTCTCTATGAAATATTTGCTCTGCTAGTTCTGGGCAAGAAGTATCATCTTGATGCATGATAGATCACTTGTAGTGAATTTATTTCTATAATCATTATGTCCTGGTCCTAAAACACTCTCCATTAAAATTACACTCATTTTTCTGTGTTTTCTTTAAATTTTTTCTGTAAAAAAAATTTTTTTTTTAATTTATTTTTGGGACAGAGAGAGACAGAGCATGAACGGGGGAGGGGCAGAGAGAGAGGGAGACACAGAATCGGAAACAGGCTCCAGGCTCCGAGCCATCAGCCCAGAGCCCGACGCGGGGCTCGAACTCATGGACCGCGAGATCGTGACCTGGCTGAAGTCGGACGCTTAACCGACTGCGCCACCCAGGCGCCCCTCTGTAAAGAATTTTTAATGCTTATTTAGTTTTGAGAGAGAGAGACAGAGTGCAAGTGGGGGAGGGGCAGAGAGAGAGGGAGACACAGGATCTAAAGCGGGCTCCAGGCTGTGAGCTTGAACTCACGAACTGCGAGATCATGACCCCAGCCAAGTTGGACGCTTAACCGACTGAACCACCCAGTAGCCCCCGTGTTTTCTAATAGTGTAAAACTTTCTTCTCTTTATTCCATCTGAATGTACTAATTTGGAACAATAAGATTTAAGGTTATTAGGTAGGCAGTCAAACACCCAGTTCCTGGGACATGCTTTGCTTTCCATCCTTTGAAGATCTCTATAATTCAGGAAGTTGACGTGATAAGCAGCACCCCCAAACCACAATCCATTTGGCTTCTATGAGGGGAAACTCCAGAGAGCCCTGGGTTGGTAACTCCTTTGACTTAGCACCAAATTAACTTTGCTGATAATTCTGCTCTGAAATTAGTAATTAGATCCCTACTTAGCCACCACAGATTTGAATTTCTCCACAAAACCCTTGTCCTATTAGGTAATCAGCAGAAGATGATCAAATCACCCTGATAAAAGCAATGTGCTTTGTCCCTGCCTTGGAGATGTGTGAAGAAATTAACACGCTAAAAACTGAAACATTCTACAGGAAAGAAAACTGTTGAACTGTACTTTACTTATCATTGGTCATATATAGATGACCAGAAAAATCATAGCACATTATGAAACCAAGCAAACTATTCAAATTCTGTATCAGCATTGGGCTCATTGTGTGATTATACACTGCATGCTCCCTTAGCGATCAGAATCTCATTGTTTGTGGCCTAGAACCTGAGGAACATGAACTTTCGAGCAATCTGCATAAAATACCAGTAGTAGCCAAATTTGGAAACTTTGGGCCAGTTGCCCCCTTCACTGTGACCTGCTTGCAATTTGCCACAAAAGCAAACTCTCATCTGATCAGGTATCACAAACTGGTGGTTGCAAGAGGGGAGGGCTAGCAGAGATGGGTGGGGGGATGAATGGGGACAGATGGGGGATGGATGGAATTGACAAAGGGGACTAGGAGGACACTTATCTTGATGAGCAGTGAGTAACGTACAGAATTGTTGAATCATTATCGTGCGTATCTGAAACTAACGTAACACTCTATGTTAACTATACTTCCATAACAAAATAAATGTAAATAAAGTTCACATCCTCAGTTGACATTGACCAATGTCCCAGAATGCCCCGCGTTGTCCGTTACCATCCTCTGCTTAACAGCTGTTCTCATGCAGAAGAAACATGTTTTGCAGTTATATTATATCTCAATTCAGTCAAATATTTATAGAGCATCTACTAATGCCAGATTTTCTGCCAGATCCTGAAGGAAATGAAACTAAATAAGGTAAGATTCATGTTCTTTAACAAGTAGCATTCTGGGGAAGATAAAATCCTGCGTGATGGAGAATAAAACACCAAAGATTTTAGTTTAATAGCTTTGGGGAAATCTATCGATTCTGGTGCCAGGAATGGATGCTTAAGAACTAACAAAGTAAAAAACAAAGGATTGGTTTTGGTGGTTTCCTGAGCTTCAAACCTTTTTTTTTCCCCCCTTGAGGGAGACAGAGAGAGAGCATGAATGAGGGAGGAACAGAGAGAGAGAGAGAGAGAGAGAATCTTAAAATTAAGCAGGCTCCACACCCAGCACAGAGTCCAATGCAGGGGCTCAAACTCACCACCCTGAGATCATGACCTGAGCCGAAATCAAGACTCAGACACCTAACTGACTGAGCCACCCAGATGCCCCTAAACCTTTTTTTAACTGCTTTTTATTCATTCATATTTTTATAATTACCATATTCTAAACTTAGTTTTCTGCCCAACCCAGCTGCATAAAACTTCTTCTTCCTTGAGTTCAATCTTGGTTAATGGCCTTGCCATTCACCTAGTCATTCTAACTGGAAATTTCAGAAACTCCTTTATTTCTCATCGTGTCCACACTGAATCCATTACCAAGCCTTATTGACTCTATGTCGGAATTGAATCTCAGGTCTACCTGCAGCCCCTTCTGGGGTTCTACCACCACACTTAAAAATGTTGCTTTTATTCAAATCCTCCCGTTTTGCTCTAGGTCTATGAATGACTCCTAACTAGTGTCCTCGCTTTCTTCACCCTCTCTGTTTCTTCTCTTTCCATCCAGTTCCTACATCACATCCGTATTTTCCATTCTTCACGAAAATAAGGTAAACAACGACAAAACTGATCATATTTGACTCTGTCCCCCGGCTTATCTGAGAAATTTCAAACGACTTAGCATTTCAAAGAAAAAAATTTACACTCTGATCTTAGGACACCTACCAACTTTCTCTTCTATCAGCATATTACCTTCCTACAAAAAAATTATGTGACTACACTCTTCGGCTCTTAAACAGATTTTCTTTTCCTTCTTGAAAAAAATGGTCTTGCTCTATCTCTTTGGCGAGCTTATCTTTATCCTTAAATATCTAGTTCACAGGGCTCCACCTGTGTAAATTTATCCCCATAGACTGATGGCCGGAATAGGACATTGCCAGCTTCTTAGTACCCGCGTTCTCATTACAACACCATCTCATTGCATTTATGTAGGTATGTCTTCTTTCCCAGATTCTAAGTATCATCGAGCTATAACATTAGTATTTGTATCTCTTGTCAGACGAGCGTTGCCAAACAGAGATTTGCTTAACAAAAGCATTTAAGATTGAGCGGATTCCTGTTATGATTTAAGTGTTTATGAAAATTACCATTTATGAGGATTCGTGTGCTACCAAAACAGTGTATAAATCAAAACCGGCTAAACCTGCTTGTTTTACTTTGCATCTGAGTAGGTTGGGAAACTACATGCCTACTGATACCTTTTAGATGCAGCATTGTTGTCTATTTAAAGACCATTTATTATTAGCAACAGAAAACTAGAAAGAGGGTGAAAGGGAGGGAGGGAGGGAGGAAGAGAAGGAGGGAGGGAGGGAAGAAAGAAGGAAGAAAAAGAAGAATGAGATGAAAGGAAGTATACAACATGAATACAGACTGTCAGGTAACAGTGAACTGACATGCATGTTGTCTTTCGCTCCTTCCAAAACCCCAGTAAAAGAATAGAGACAGTATGTATAAAAAACTACAGTCAACTTCCAGTTTCCAATCAGGTACGTAAAGACCCTGAAAGGCATCGATCCTACCCTCATAACAAGAAAAACTGAAAAGTTTTCCTGAAAAGCTGAGAGTCAACAACTCTAAGATCCATGCGAGCACTCAAGTGATGGAAAACTAGCACACTTAAAATTGGAGAAACAGGAAAATGCAGAGAATCACAGCTCACCAGGAGCACAAGCCCGGGAGAAGATGCCCTCAGCTGGAACCAGGACTAATAGGAATGCTTAAATTGGATAAAATGCAATCATATACAATGTGCAAAGCTGCACCAATTTCAGAAATAGAAATAAAGTAGTGTTGGATTATAACACAAAGTATAAGATAAATATCTGAGTCCTGATATAAATAAATGATGGAATAAGTTAGTTAATGGGGGAGAAAAGATAAATTTCACATGCAGAAAAATTCTAAATAATTGTTTTTCGGTTTTGTTAAGTATAATTAACATACATCACTGTATGAGATTCAGGGATACATCATAAATGTTTGATTTACATATATTGTGAAATGATTACCAAAAGAAGTGTGGTTAACATCCACCATCATACAATACAAATACAATAAATACAATAAAAAGATGTGGGAAAAATTTTTTAAATTTCTCCCTGTAATGAGAAATCTTCGGATTTACTCTTAACAACTTTCCTATATATCATAGGGTAGTGGTAACTATAGTTATGATGTTGTGCATCACATCCCTGATACTTATTTAATCTTATAACTGGAATTTTGTGCCTTTAATCACCTTAATCCATTACCCCCCTTACTTCTGATCACCATAAATCTGATCTTTTTCTGAGTTGTTTTTTTTTTTTTAGATTTTACATACAAGTGACATTATGCCATTTTTGTCTTTCTCTGTCTGATTTATTTCACTTAGCATAATGCCCACTCAAGTCCATATATGTTGCCACAAGTGGTAGAATTTCTTCATATTTCATTATATATATATATATATAATTTCTTTATCCACCTATCCATCAATAGATACTTATGTTGTTTCCATGTCTAGGCTCTTGTAAATAATGGTGCTTTGAACATTGAGGTGCGGTTATCTTTTGAAGTTAGTTATCATTTCCTTGGATATATTCCCAGAAGTGGAATTGTTGGGTCCTGTTATAATTTTATTTTTAATTTTTTGAAGATCTTCCATACTGTTTTCCATAGTGACTGTACCAATTTACAATCCCAACAGTGCAAAATTGTTCCCTTTTCTCAACATGCATGCCAGCATTTATTATCTCTTGTCTTTTTGATGATGATCATTCTAATAAGCATGAGATTTCTGAGTTTTGTGTCATTGAGTTTTTGAGTTGCATTTCCCCTGAAGACTAATGATACTGAACATCTTTTCATGTATCTGTTGACCATTCATAAATCTTCTTTGGACAAATGTCTATTCAGGTCCTTTGCTCATTTTAAAAATTAGATTATTTGGATTGTTGCTGTTGGGTTAGTTGTATGGGTTCTTTATATAATTTGGATAGTAATCCCTTATCAAATTTGTGGTTGGCAATTTTTTCCCTATTCTGTAGGTTGGCTTATCACTTTGTTGAGATTGCTTTCACTTTGCAGAAGCTCTTTAGTTTAATGTAGCCCCAGTCATTTCTTATTTTGCTACTTGTGCTTTCAGTATCATATCCAAAAAAATCATTGCCAAGATCCATGTCAAAGAGATCTTTTCCCTATGTTTTCTTCGAGGAAGTTCATGATTTCCGGTCTAACATTTAAGTCTTCAATCCATTTCAAATCATTTTGTGAATGGTATAAGGGTCTCTCTTCATTTTTTTACATGTGAATATCTGATTATTGCAGCACCATTTATTGAAGAGACTGCCTTTTCTCCATTCAGTGTTCTTGGCTCCTTTGCCAAATATCATTACTTAACTGTATATACCTGGGTTTATTTCTGAGGTCTCAATTTTGTTCCATTGATCTATCTGCCTGTTTTTATGCCAGTACTATACTGTGTTGACTATGATTGCTTTAGTACAGTTTGACATCAGGAAGTGTCATATAATTTATGTAGATGCCCTACTCACAAGGAAGTACAGCAGAATTCCCCATTCCCTGAGTGCTCTACACGTGTGATTTTCTTCCAAAGATCACAAAATGGAAAGAAAAGAAAGTGTAGAAATGTGACACAACTATCTCAGATGGACAAGGTTAACGTCAACAGTGATAAGTCATTGATAGCATCTACCCTTGATGGGATACGCTGAAAATGGCATTTTATCTTTGTGGATTTCCTCCTCAATCCAAAACTCCATTCTTAATATAAGAAAAAAAATCAAACAAGTTCCAGTTGATAAACATGCTACAAAATACCGGATCAGTATTTTTTAAAACAGTCAAGGTCACCAAAAACATGGGAAGTCTGAGAAATTGTAAAGCCTACGGAGACATGCTCACTAAATAGAATGTGGTATTCTGGATAGGATAGGATTCTAGAACAGAGAAAAGGCATTAGGTAAAAACTAGGAAATCTGAATAAATAATGGATTTTTACTTAATAATAATGCATCAATCAATATTTTTCCATTAATTGTAACAAATGTACTATTTGTTACTAACTTACTAATGTAAATGTGAATATTAGGGCAATCTGGGTGTGGGGTATAAGGGAATTCTCTGTACTATCTTCACAATTTTCTTGTAAATCAAAAAGTTTTAAAATTCAAACAGTAATAAAAATAAAGTAATATAAAATAAAATCAGATTCCCAGACCAGTCCTGGAATTCCAACATCCAAATAATGAATTTCCGTAAGTGAACAAAAAACATGAAAGGAAAATAATTAAACAAATGTTTTCCAAATCAAAGAACATCCGTTTCTAGATTAAAAATTTGCCCTGTGTGCAGCTGTGTTTCCAGCTCATTAGATGACACTACACTCACACTAACACATGACATTATGAATTTCAGAACACTGGGAACAAGAAACGTTCCTACAACTTTTCATTACAAATACCAGGCCACGTTAAAAAATATATTATAAATGGTTATCGCCTCTAATGTCTCCATAGTAACATTGGAAACTACATAGGCACCTTGAAAATTCTGATCGAAATAAATTTTCATCTAGATTTCTATACCAAGTCAAACCTTTAATATTCTGAGAATCAAATAAAGCCATTTTCAGACATGCATACACACACACACACACATGCACGCACGCGCACACACACACACACACACACACACAAACAAATTACTTCCATGCACTGTTTCTCTGGAAGTTATTAGGGTGTGTAGTCCTTTAAAAGGAAAAGGTAAGGGTTGTCTGGGTGGCTCAGTTGGTTGTGCGTTTGGACACATGATTCTGGCTCCAGTCACGATCCCAGGGTTGTGGGACAGAGCCCTGCCTCAGGCGCTGTGCTCGGTGTGTGGAGCCTGCATGGGATTTGCTCTCTCTCCGTCTGCCCCTCTCCCCTGCTCATACTCTCACTCTGTCTCTAAAATATTTTTTTAAAGGAAAAGATAATTCAAGATGAAGGAAGATATGAGCATTAGAAGCCAAGAGATTTAACATAGGAGTAAAACAATATATCCAGGATAATGGTAAAGCAGTAATATCACACAATGGCTGTCTAATAAGCAAAGTGAGGATCCAGTCCATACTGAGTCAAGTTAGAAGGTCCCCGAAGAGATTGATAAAAATATCACATATCTGAACACAGGGAGAAGAGCGTCAACAGCTGCTGGATTTAGGATTGAATGAATCATAACCAGAAAATTAATATAATATTAAAAACAATGCTATCATGTTATATGTAATAAAAATATATAAAGTGAAATCTTTTCTATTTTATTTACAAATGAATATAAAGGGAAATATTGATTTAACCAGAATTCTCTCTATAATATATATATTTATATGTCATATATTATGTATTATATTTATTAATGTCATTATACATGCGTGTGTCTATAAAAAGACACAGAGAACAGGTAATAGGAAAAGTTTATATGATAGAAACACAGGAATGAAAGAAAGCAAAGTTTAAATATTCCCATGATAGAATGGAAAGTTCCTAAATCATATGAAACATTGAAAAAATCAGGAAGAATTTAATATAAGCAATATAGTCATGTTATTGAGAGATATGGAGATACTCCTCAAAACTATATATTCACATAAATGTACATAAAACTATAAAAATAAATTCACACTCAAAGTATTATAACTGGCATTTACTGAATCTCTATTTTGTGACGGGTTCTACGTAAGTGCTTCAGTGCATACCTGTTTCAGTTGTAATGGTTTGGGAAGGATTTTTAACAATTGATGTACAAGGAATGTAACGAGATTTATTTATGTGGATAAATAGTGATGCAGACTACTTCTGCTGTCTGGGAGAGAAGAAAACCTGTTGAGTGTAACTCTGAAATAGATGCAGATCATTGGGCACCTGGGTGGCTCAGTTGGTTACATGTCTGACTCTGGATACATTGGCTCAGGTTATGATTTCACAGTTCGTGAGATCAAGTCCCGCAGCAGGCTCTGCACTGGCAGTGTGGAGCCTGCTTGGTATTCTCTCCCCACCACCCCCCTCTGCCCCTTCTCCACTTGTTCTTTCTCTCAAAATTAAAAAAAAAAAAAAAAAACATTTCAAAATGTTTTTAAAAAGATATGCAAATAATGGAGAGAGTCCTATTTTTCAAGATCTCCAATGCAATTTCAGTTTGTTTTTCTGCTATTACAGGTGTGACTGTCTTTGGCTTCTTGGACAACAGATGGGAGCAAATATCCAGGAGGGTGTGTTACTTTGGTCTGTATAAAGAAATTGATTTTTCTTCTTTTCTGTAAGAATGAGAATAAAATCAGTACTTTAGTACGCCTTGCTCTTGATTTCTCCAAATAGTTCATTTTATTTGCAAGGTGTTGGTGAAGTGCAAGGGTCTGAAAAGGTGACATTCGGTAAAACGTCATTTACATTGAATAGCCAAAGTTATGAGATGAAGGCACATCCGTGGTGTGCAGAAATGGCATGTCACTTTCCTCTGTTTCTCGCCACTGCAGTTAAAGGAAGCATTGCTGAGAGTTCCCAAATCTTTTGTGATTGTGGTGCGAGCTTCTTTCTTTCTGGACTCTTTCTATTTTTTTAATCAAGTGAAATTTGATCAATCCTTAACCTATAGCTAGCCACAAATGTTCAGTTTTAACTCTGAGCAAGTTATAGCGAAACCACAGATGACAAACTCATCCATGAAGTTGTTTTTTTTCTCTCTTGCTTCCTTTTTTTTTCACACAGCCCCAATTCAACCTTATTTCTTCCCTTTACTAACCTGAAATGTCTCAGCTTTATCTATCACCAATAACAGTTATTGAGTTCTGAAGCATCAGTGATTTTCACCAATTTTAAAATGATTTAGATCCACCAGCCATTTGATTGTATTTATACCTGGAACTCTTTTCTATGGAGCTACATTCCCAAGAGACTTGTTTCTTTTCAAGAGAAATAATTTCTTTCTTTGTGGAAATGTGAATTAAAGTTCACTTCTTTAAAAAAAAATTTGTTTCCCAAGTAATTGAATGTGTTCATTATTTGGTAATAAAGAAGTGTTCTAGAAAAAGTTAAAAATTCTCCCTGAAACTCTATCATCACCTATGTCTAATAATTTTTCAGAATATTAAACAGAAAACCTCTGAGCTTAAATGATGTTTCGCTCAAGTAAAGTCAGCTTTCATCAAATGAACAAAAAACTCAGCAGATTTTTTTTTAAACAACTTACACTAAGTTTGGATTAGAACTAAAATTTGATTTCAGAAAGGAAATTTCAGTACATTAAATTACTTCCCAATGACTAAAACAAGATTATAAATGCTCTTTATGAAAATTGTACTGCTTTCTATAACATAATTTTGACCTACGTATTATCCATTAAATCTAAGCTATAACAAAAGTTGGGGACATTTATATTTTTATTATTCATTTATTTTGTAAACTTATCTAGACTGCTATTTCCTATAATTTGGGAAACTCCCCTGAGGCATTTTTCAAAAATGGATTTTTTACTCACTAAAAACAGAAAAATCGATTTCTGGTTTAAAAAAAAAATTAAAGTAATAACATGCGTCTATTTTTCCACCCAAATGTAAAGGCTCTTTGGGAAGCATTTTCACTTGTGTCTGTAAGTTCACTTTGCTCCCAAAATAAAGCATTATCCATCTTTTTACCTAAGCTCATCTTC
Source organism: Neofelis nebulosa (assembly GCF_028018385.1). NCBI lineage: Eukaryota > Metazoa > Chordata > Mammalia > Carnivora > Felidae > Neofelis > Neofelis nebulosa. The sequence continues at coordinate 11,203,455 of NC_080795.1, forward strand.
ATTCTGTTATACCACCTGGGGCCCCACATGTGACTAACACCATGAAAGGAATATTTCCGAAATTAGAAATAGGTGTTGTCCTTGACTTCAGAGTTTATTAGAGACGACTGTGCAATTACATTTGACTTAGTGCCAAAACAGGTGCTTCAGTTTTTACTTAGTTTGCATACTTTTCTGAAACTCTTCTACAAGAGTCATATAAGGTTCCATGTAACACAACTTATCTCCGTGGACACAGAACAAATCCCGTGAAGGTCAGTACAGTTTTTAGAAGACAGGAAATAAAGCTCCTTCCTACCGCTGCTACCCTTCACGATCTTTTCACCGCTTACCTGCACCGTTATCTTTTCTCAAGACGAATTTACTCTTTATGTGGGGCAAAACCATACAGAGCGGTTAAGCAACTCACATAATATGCAGCTCCGCTTTGGATAAAATTAATTCTGACATATCCTGGGTTAACTTAACGATATTTGTTTTCAGATGCAACTTTAATACATACAAACAAAAAGTGATAAAACTCACCAGTACTTCCATACCTTAGAGATTTTCATTTAAAAAATTAAATAAAGACAAAACTACACAGTCAATTATGCTCCAACGTAAAAACATTACAGTAGTGGATGGGGTTTCACTGTTAAGCATCCATTGCCTAAGTTAGGTGTAATAATCAGGGAATTCAGTTTTCTGTGCCTGATGCTTCATTTTCTATCATCTTGGTCCTTTTGTGCTTTAGCAATGGACAGTCACATAAGTCACCGTGGTTATTGTTATTGTTTTAGCAATGAGGCAGTTTTTAAACATTGGTCGGCTATTTTATAAGCTAATAAACTTAATACTGCATCCAAAGTACAATAGTGAAAGAATTTCAAAAGTATGGTTGACCAAACAATGTTTCACTCTATATTTCCTACAATTCTTATATTTAATTGGGGTATGCAAAAAGAGTATCTGCTCAAGAACTGCGCTCAAAACGTGACCCACAGTATTGGCTACAAAGCATGCTCTGCTTTGTATTTTGCGTGTGTCATGTGATGGTTGAATCCTGCCACCACATTTTCTGTTCAAGTCACTGAACAACTTCGAGGTATTGGATATATATATGGTCATATATCATGCTATATAAACCTCAAAGTTTTTCAGTGACTTGAACAGAAAATGTGGTGGCAGGATCCATATGGATATATATATATATCCATATATCTATATCTATATCTATATCTATATAGATATATGGATATAAATATAGATATATGGATATATATATGTTTTCCTTGGGCACAAGCAGGACAGTGACAATAAGGATAACAGAAACACTGAAATTGTACAACATTATTCTGTTATAACATCATTTTAAAATTTTTCATAATATATGTGTAATTGTTTTAGAATATCATTAAATTAAAAAATGTTTGAAATATTAAAATACTAAAAATCTTATAGAAATCAAGATACCCAGAATATATGTCTTAGGGACACCTTAGGGGTCTAAGGTCTCTATAATCTTAGAAACCCTGCTTGCTCCTCAAACATCTGTTTGTAGGGAAGGGAGCAGATGTAGAAAACAAAAAGGATGTTGAGATTAGGCATGGCCAAGAAGCTGCTTCAAGAAAGATAGAAATGTTGTAAACGGGCCAGAATAAGTTAAAATAAATTAGAAGTCAGAGCACTGGAGGCAGCTAGGCATTTTCCCATTTGGGCAGATGCTGGCTTTTCCCAGATGTATCTGCATCTAACCCTTGTTTCATGTTGTTAATGCATTTAAAAATAACATTGTTTCATCATAACATTTCAGTGAGGTGTAAATGTAGATAAATTTGTGTTCCGGGGCTAACTAGTTGTCACAATTATGCCTTTTTATTGGGTCTGGGAAATCATGTGATGGGCAGAGGAAAACATCTTTCCAAAATAGTATTTTGTTTGCTTTATGCAACTGGGGAGTGAGAAAAAAAATGACAAAAACATTGAAACTAAGGCAAATGCAACTTAGTAGTTCCATTATGGAGGGTATGGGGCCTAACAAACGTGCACCAACTTCCCTTACTTACCAACTATGCACTTTTCTTGAGTCTTCTTTAAGATAGTTGCCTGGAATTCGTCATTTAATTTTACCTAACTTTTTCTGAATAAGACCCCAGTGTGGTACATTAGCACAGGGCTAGAGAAGTAAAGGGTTTGTCCTGAACATCATAAAGGGAAAAGATATGTCTATTTACATTTTTTAACGTTTACTTATTTTTGAGAGATAGAGAGAGATCGTGCGCACGTGCACGAGGGAAGGGCAGAGAGAGAAGGAGACAGAGAATCCCAAGCAGGCTCCACACTGTCGGCACAGAGCCCAATGAGGGGCTCAAACCCTGAACCGTGAGATCATGACCTGAGCTGAAATCAAGAGTCCGACGCTCGACTGACGGAGCCACCCAGGCGCCCCTGTCTATCCACACTTTTTTTCTGCCTCTATGTGACCACACACATAATCCATGACATGTTGCTATCCACATATCAATTACAAAGATAGAACAAAGAAACAACATAGAGACCTGGTGTCCAAGGAAGGCTTTGACATGAGGGTGGCTGACGGTCTACTATACAGATGCCTTGGTGGGAAAATGTCAAAGGGACCTCTACCAATACACTTTTTCTCATTTCTCTTCTCAACAGCAAGTACTTCTCTGGTCATATGAAGAAACATATTTTTCCACCTTCACTGATACAAAAACATTTGCATATATATAATGTGATTATGCGATTACATACGTAGAAATTTATTTATATGTCGCTATATAGAGATACAACCTGTGTCTCCAAATTTAAGCTCTTGATTAAGATCACTTTAATTTGTAATCTAAGAACATTACTGTTCTGAAGCTGATTTGTAAGAATATTTTGCTCTCTGGACTTCATTCTTTTTCTCCATCTTCTTGCACTTTCTTTTGCTTTTTCCCCCATGGTTGCCTGACAGGCAATCCTAACGGTGCCTCTTATAAGCCTCCATATTTAAACATTCTATTAAAAAAAATTCTTCACTCTTTTGTAGGTTAAATTTAAATTAAATACAGCTGGGTCTTCTATAACTCAGAGCATAGCTACACCTGACTAAATTTAATATCACTGCATCTACCACAAACTGTCAACACTCCAGTCAATGCCAGACATGAGATGCACGTGTTTCTAGTCTTCGCACACAGTAACTTCCATGTCTAGCCTTCCAAGAGCCTCTAGAGACCAAGGATGGAGAAAGAATATAACAGAAAACAATCTTTATAAGGGTATTTTTAAAAGGAAAAAAAACTGAAAAAAGGGAATTGATTTATTTTTCTAGAAAATAAACAAGTTAGGGAAATGGAAGAGTTAAATCCACTAATGACTGTAATAAAAGACCTAAATTTATTAATAGAGAAATGGATTATCAGATCATCCTCCAAAATAGCTCATAATAGAATGTAAATAAGAACAATCTCCCAAACCATTCTCAAAATGCACTTTCATCAGGAATAAGTAAGAATTTTAAGATTCTGGAGATTGAAAAAAAAAAAAAAAGAGCAACCAATCACAGGTGACATTAGATTTCAGCCATCAGTCTAATCTAATCTAGAAATTAAAGTTGTGCTGTATGGTCTTAAAGGGAAGGACACAGCCGTGTTATCATAGAGAATCCAAATGATTTATAGTTTTATATAATATTCATACTGTATGAGAGAATTTTAATCGAATCCTTAAGAGCTTTTGGAACAGAGAGCTCAAACTGTACTCGTCAATATAAAATGCAGGATTTAGCAGAAGTCTAATTTTCACTGAAGAATAATGAAATATTATTCTAATGAAATAATGAAATACTGAGCTGTCCAGTATCTAAATATGGCTGCGCTTCAGAGATATGGTTTTAGGAAGGCAGACTGATCATCTCTGACATCAGCAGTCTCACCCCCACACACACCAAATCCTATAAATAATTTATAGATAGCATTGCTCTAAATGGAAATGAATACTCTTAGTGGTTCACAGTATGAAAAATCCATAAGCGACTGAAAAACAGAATGATTGGGTGGGTATGCTTCATAATATGGCCTGCATATTGAGCACCGTCTAGGTTATAGGGCTGTACTGACCCAGAAGGTTGTAGCAAATTTAAGCATGACCATGGTGGCAGAACCCATGAGCAAAGAACATCCAGAGACACGAGCAGGGGACACAACCGGAATAACAAAGTGAGAGAAACCAGACAGACAGATGGGCCTATACCAACCTTTAACCCTGGGGCCAAACAGCAGCGTTTGAGGTACCGTACTGTCAGCAGGAATGTTTGTAGGAGTTTGGGGAAGAGAGACAAGGCAGTGATATAGTTGTACATCCTGTCACCCTCCGCTAAAACAAAGTGGACCACAACCTTCAAGTAGTTCCCAAGCCATCCCATAGGATGACTGTCCAAGTCGAAACCGACAGAGGCAAAGAACTTTAAATGTGAATTTAAATATAAAATATAAAATCACCCAACATTTGACAAGTGCCATCAATATGAATTATCAGTGACGATAAATGTGAATAATATGTAATGTGAATGGTTTAAACTGGATTATAGAGATACTCATTCTAGATTTACATCCAGTTAACTGATAATTACAAGAGACATATTAAAACCCAAATAAAAGAGGAAAATTGAAAGTAATGGGATGGAGATTTTCAGTTGCATATGATGGCATGAATACATTATTTATCTCTGATCTTCCTATAAATTCCCTCAAAAAACGAAAAGAAGAATCAAACAGGCATACAGACAAAGAGAACAGAAGAAAACAGTGGGTAAAGGCATCAACACAGTTCTCAAAGGTGGAAAGCAGAAAGAGACTTTAGAAGAATTTAAAATCTGAACATCAGGTGTCTCAAAAGGATCGTGCTAATGAGAAGTAAGCCAACTGATGTAGCATAACCCCCCAAAAGGCTCAGGAATTGGAGGCAAGAGAAACTGCGAGGCAGGGCTGAAAAGAAGGAGACTAGTAAAAAGTTGAACAAGGAGATGTAAAAGAAGTCTATATCTGTGTAAATTTTTCATAACTGATTAAAATTGTCAACCCACATTTTTAAGAAGCCGAATGAAGCCCAAATAGGCTAAATTCCTTTCCGATACATCTTCTTCTTCCATTTGTCTCCAGAAATAAAGCTACGGGTACGAAGTGCCCCTTGATTCACAGAGTTCCCCCAAAATGCCGAGGCAGGGTGTGCTAGTGATTTGGCTAGGCTAAGATCAAGAGGTACGCAACGGACTTCAACACTTTGTGGGAATTGGGGTTCAGGGGGACAGCCCAATAAAACTCTGAGGCTTTGGTTACTGTTACTGCTCTTATCTTAGGGCTTCTACCGACATCCATGAAACTATCCCAGCCTAGTTTGTTAGCTTGCCAGAAAAGTCAAAGTCTCACGGCCTTCACAGTTCTTGACAATGATGATATTTTCTTTAATGTTTCTTTATTTTTGAGAGAGCAAGAGACAGAGCACAAGTGGACGAGGGGCAGAGAGAGAAGGAGACTCAGAATCCAAAGCAGGCTCCGGGCTCTGAGCTGTGAGCACAGAGCCAGCCCTATGCGGGGCTGGAACCCACAGACAGTGAGGTCATGACCGGAGCTGAAGTCGACGCTTAACCGACTGAGTCACCCAGGCGCCCTTCTTGACAATTATTATAAAACAACATAGGCTTGAAGGCAAGAAACATCACTAGACATAAGGAAATAAAAAGACATTTTAGGAGTCATCCTAACAGAAAACATCACAGTGCTAAATCTGTAGTCACATCAAAAACAAAAACCAGAACAAATACAAACACAAAGAAAAAACAACACCAAAAACGCCACACATTTAAAAAACTTAACCTAATTAACCCAGATAGAACACTGTGTCTAATAGTAACATAATTCACAGTTTCCCCAAGCGTGTGCAAGGAACATTTATCAAAGGATATCAAACCGGGGCAAAAAAGAAAGCCTCAACAGACTTGAGAAGATTAAAAAGTTTCAGATTATGTCTTTTGATCAGATTGCAAAAAAGATAGAATCAATAACAAAAGATGAGTAGAAAAACTTGACATGTCTGGAAGTTAAAGCTATAGGTCTAGAAAAACCATAGATCAAAAAAAAGTCAAAATGGAAATTAAATAATATTTTTAAATAAATAATGATAAAGATACCACATGTCAAAATTTATGGAATGCAACTAAAGCAATACTTATAAGACATTCTAGCCTTAAAAATAAATTTAAAACATTAAAACGTATTTTAAAAATATTATATTTAATTTATATATAATATGTATATATATGAAAAGAGAAGCTGAAACTCAATTTTTTTTAAGGATTGAATCCTTATTTTTTTTTAATTTTTTAATGTTTATTTATTTTTGAGAGAGAGAGAGAGACAGAGTGTGAGCAGGGGAAGGGCAGAGAGAGAGAGGGAGACACAGAATCGGAAGCAGGCTCTAGGCTCTGGGCTGTCAGCACAGAGCCCGACGCGGGGCTCAAACTCACGAACTGCAAGATCAGGACCTGAGCCCGTCGGACGCTTGACCGACTGAGCCACCCAGGTGCCCCAAAACTCAGTATTTCTAATTTCAATGTTAAAATGCTAGAAAAATAACAACAAATCACACTTAAGGAAGTAAAAATAAATAATAAATCTAAATTTATGGTACATACAAAGTAAAGAGGATAAATAGTAAAATAATAAACAAAGCCAAAAACTGTTTGTTTTTTTTTCATGGAAAGACTAATTCATGGATCAGACTTACCCTTAGTAAGACTGATCTATATAAAAAAAAAAAGAAAAAACACAAGTTATCAATATCACAAATTTAAAGTAGACATTATATATAGATTTGCCAACTTTTAAAGAAAATAAAAGTATATAAGAATATCAATAGGGACGCCAGGGTGGCTCAGTCGGTCTGACTTCAGCTCAGGTCATGATCTCTTGGTCTGTGAGTTCGAGCCCGGCGTTTGGCTCTGTGCTGACAGAGCTTGGAGCCTGTTTCAGATTCTGTGTCTCCCTTTCTCTTTGCCCCTCCCCCACTCATGCGCTGTCTCTCTCTCTCTGTCAAAAATAAGTAAACATTAAAAAAATTAAAAAAAAAGAATATCAATAAAGCTGATTATTTGTAAAGAATAGATGCAATCTTCACTAAAAATAACTAAAATGATAGAATAGAAAATCTAAATAATCCTATACATACAAAAGAAATTTAATCTGTAATTAAAATCCTCATCAATAAAAAAAAAATTGAAGACTACTCAGCATTTACCAGGAATTTGATTTATTCCAGGAATTTGAGGAAGACATAACATACCTTAAACTCTCAGTGTATCAGCAAAATAGGGAAACTTTATAACTCTCTTTATGAGAATAACAAAACTTGGTTCCAAACCTAACCGGAACATTAAAATAAAGGAAAATTGCAGATGAATTTATTAACTCAGAGATGCAAAAATGTTTAATCAGGTATAAGAACAAAGAATCCAGTGATATAGACCAAGTCCAATATGTCTCATCTAATTAATGTCTATTTCAGAAATGCAAGTATGTTTCAATATTAGAAAACAATGTAATTTCCTGCATTAAAACAAGAGAGAAATTACATGTGGTCATCTCAAAATATGTATAAAAGGTATATCATAAAATTTAACATCCATTTATGATAAAATGTCTTAGCAAGACAGGAATAAAAAAGAACGCTCTTAATATCAAAAAATAATATCTTTAAAAATCTATAGCAAGTGTCATATTCAATATTGAAACTTTCTTCCCTTAAATGAGACAAGAATGCAACTTCTGCTCAGTGTTGTACTGGAGGCTCTAGCCAGTGAAATAAAAAACAAATTAAAGATCTAAGGTTTGTAAAGGAAGAAATGAAAGGTCATTATCCACAGAAGTCATGTTTGTTTACCAAGAAAATCCCAAAGAATCTGTAGACAAACTATTAGAGTTGAAAAGTATAGTAAGTCACTGGATACAAGGTCAATGTTCAAATATGAATTGTATTTCTATATACCAGCCAGCAAAAAAAAAAAAAAAAGTAACCATTTATAGTAGCACCCAGAAACATAAAATAACTCTGAAAAATCTAACAAAGGATATGTACATCTTTATATGGAAATTTATAAAAGTATAAATTTTAAAAATTATTAAAAATATGAAAGTATTAAAAATTATAAAAATTAATTATAAAAAATATTCCGAGAAAATTTAAAAGACCTAAGTAAATTGAGGGATACCAAAGTTGTGGATTGAAAGACTCACCACTGTAAAGATGTTAATTCTCCCCCATTAAACAATAGATTCAAGGCAATTCCTGTCAATATTTCAGCAATACTTTTGATTGACCGGCTGGTTTTAAAATTCAGATGGAAATGCAAAGCTTTGCAATGCAAAATCTGAGAATGGCCAAGGCATCTTAGAAGAAGTAGAAAAAAGTTGGTGGACTGACGTTACCGGCTACCAAGACCTGTTCTGAAGTTATACTAAGATAGTGTAATATCAACCCAAGATAGACAAAGGGATCACTGACACAGAATGGAGTCTAGAATATTTAGCCACTGTTTTTTTTTTTTTTATGACAAACATGACACACAGTGTAATAAGAGAAAGTATGGTCTTATTCATAAATGGTGCCAGATGGATCGGATATTCATTCTGGAAAAAATGAATCCTGACCTCCTACCTCACCCTAAAAGAAACAAAAAAAAATGAATTCCAAATGGACGGAAGATCTAAATAGGAAAGGTAAAACAAAGTTCTCAGAGGAATATATAGGAGAAAATATGGTCTTGGATAGGTAATATATTCTTAAGCAGAACTCAAAAAGCAGTAATGATAAAAGAAAAGTTTAATTGAACTCTAAAAATTAAGAACTCTAAAAATTAAGAACTTCTTCAAAGACCTTATTAACAGGGTGGAGAAACAACACAGAACCTGAACAAAATATATCAAATAAAAGACTCATTTTAAGCAAATATAAAGAAATTCCAAATTACTAATAAAAAGAGAGACAAAGCAATTTTTGAAATGGCAAAAGGCTTGAACAGACATTTCACAAAAGAGACTGTCAACATGGCAGTAAAATAGGAAGATAAAAAAAAAGCTCAACTTTATTAGACATTAAGTGAATGCAAATTAAAATCACAATGAGATACCACTACACAACAACCAGACAGAAAATGCCCATTGTCATCCAGGATGTGAAGTAAACAGATTCCTCTTATGTTGCTGTGCATGACCATGCGGATTGGCACAAGCATTCTGGAAAACTAGCAATGTTTACTAAGGATAAACATGTGTATTTTTATGACCCAGCATTTTCACTTCTAGATACATACCCAAGATAAATGCACCAAAAAAAGTTCGTCAAAATTCATTGAGTGAAATACTCAACACAATATTACACATAATAGACTAAAACTATGATACTTATCAATGGTAGAATTCGATATTTCATATATTCATAAAGTGGACTAATACACAGCAAGGGTATGGCTTGAAATCTCTACAACCACATGCAACAGTATGTATGAAACTCATCTACGTAATCCTGAATAAAGGAAGTCAGACACATATACTCAGAATGCTTTCTTTTCTATAAATTATAAAAAGACAAAACTGATCTACTCTATAAGAAGCCAGGATAGTGACCAGTCATCAAGATTGGGATATTGACCAGAAGGAAGTATAGTATGGCCTCTGAAGTATGATCACATTCAGTATCTTAATCTGATACTGTTGTTTGCATGGGTAGATTTAGTTTGGAAAAATTCATCAAGCTGTATACTTAGGGTATACGTATTTTTCTTTATGACTACATCAGTACTTTTTTTAATTAGTAGGGTTTTTTTTTTTTAATCTAAAAGCAAAGATAACAAACAGTTATGTTCCTAGAAAAAGTGTTTACCGGGAAATACACTAGACTTTTTAGAAAATATATCTGTTAATCTTTAATTAGTAACATAAAAGAAAACTAAAGTAAATGGGGGGCTGTAATGTGTTAGTGTTTGGGTATACTGAAAACTGCAAAAATGTTCATTTTTCTTTATTTGTGCATAATTTCAATCTATCCCAACTCAATGCATAAAAATTATTTTATGGCCATTGAAAAATTGATTCTTAATTTTTATGGAATCAGAATTGCCAAGACAATTTTAACAAAGAAGAATAAGAGATTTTACTGTGTCGAGCAGGAGAATGAAAAAATTTTAAACCCTCAAATTTTGACTCCAGGATCATTCATACACAAGAATTTAGTGTGCAACTCACCTCAGTAAGGAAAAGTTATACTTTCCAGTCAGTAGTGTTGTGAAAATTAAAAATAAAACAAAATGAAGATAGATGCTTACTCATACTATACAAACATAAATACTAAGTGAAATGATGTCTCAAATGTAAGAATGTAAAAATAAAACTAAGCAAGTATTAAAGGAAAAGTATAAGCATATGTTTATGATCATATAGCAAAAATTTACAAAAACATGAAGGCCTACAGAAACCTTGAGGGCATTATGCTGAGTGAAATAATTTAGACAGAGACAAATACTTTATGATCTCACTGATATGTGGAATCTAAAAAAAAAAAAAAAGCAAAACGAAAACCAAAAACCACCTAACTCATAGACATAGAGAACACATTACAGGTCAGTGGTTTCCAGAGGTTGGAAGTGCAGTGAGCACAATGGGTGAAAGTGGCCAAAAGCTACAAACTTCCAGTTATAAGACAAGCAAATCTTAAAATATAATGTACAGCATGATAACTATTGTTAACAGTACCATATTGGATATCTGAAAATTGCTAAGGGAGTTGATCTTAAGTTTTCAGCATAAGAAGAAGAAAAAGTGTAACTATGTATGCTCTGGATATTAACTAAGCTTATTGTAATCATCATTTTGCAATATACATATATATACATATATATATCAAATCATTATCTCCTATGAAAAAATGGATACATTGTTATATGTCAATTATATCTCAATTTTTAAAAATAAAAAAAAGCTATGAAGCAAAAAATTAATAAACTTAAAAACACAAATAATGCACTGGGTAATAGTATTTATCACTTAGATAATAAGACTAAGAATTGGTATTCAGAATACATGAAAAAATTCTACAGATCAGTTAAAGGAACACATTTATTGACTTGGGAAAGCATATATATATGCATATATATATATATATACAAGAAATCCATAGAAAAAATAAAAATCAAAAGACCATAAAAACATAAAAAGATGAACGGTCTCCATAATCAATAGGGAAATTCAAATTAAAACAAAAAAAAACTGATACTATTTTTAATCTTTACATTAGCAAAATTTACAAGTGGATTATATCAGGCATTGGTGAGAGGGTGAACAGTCTCATGTACTGCTATAAAAGTAAACTGTAAATCACAATGAGTACAAATTGGTAAAGACATTTTGAAGAGAATGTGGCATTATCCAATGATGCTACTTTTTGGTACAATATTTACCAAAGAAACTAAAGAAATAGGTCCATATGTATGAATAGACTTGCACAAGAATGTTCATTATGGTATTACTGTTGCTAGAAGCAGAGGTAGAAGAGAGAGAAAAAGACAGAAATCCTTAATTAAGCAATTGCTAAATACACTGTACTTAAATATAGTTACATCTACTGAGGTATGTGTATGTTATATAAAATCATGCAGTAGTGGTTAAGGTAAATCTCTAAGTACTAGCTTCCTTGTGATAGCTTTCTGTGTACTTAGACTGTCAAGATAGATTCACTTCATTATATCTCCAAGATCAAGGGTAAAAAGCAAGTTGAAGAAAATGCTACTTCATTAATGTAAAAATGCAGATTAAAAAAGTGTAAGAATAGAAATACACAATAAAATCTTCCCATTCATATATGAATATCTTATATAAATTTACAGAAGAAAGGTCTGGATGAATAGCCTCTCTCTCTCTCTCTCTCTCTCTCTCACACACACACACACACACACACACACGCACATTGGCAAGAGTGATTGTTGGAGTTAGGACGGGATGGGCATTTGAAAGAGATCATCAAAGGACAGTGTAACAGACATCTATTATTTTTACCCACCAGTTCTATTCCCCCTTTGTAAAGCCCACTGATTTTGCTTTTGGAGAAACCTTTTTGTGTGACCTATTGTGTCAACCAATAGGCTTGGGTGAATCGGGCATTGCTCATTGAAGACTGAAACAGGTAAACAAAACCCAAGCAATCAAAGTCTACCAGTTCCCTAGAAACAGTTACTGGTTCAGGCCTATAAATCAAAACAAATTAAAGTCAATTCTGGAAACTTTTTAAGAGCTTTTATAAAATACAAAACAGAAGCAATTACACTCATCTTGCAACCTGAGAGCAAAAGCTTGAGAACTTGCCAGCTTTGTGGTGATGGTGCTGAGATCTATATAAAGAGAGACTCAAGATCCTTCCACCATTCGAACCCTGGGAAGCCAAGAGCTTCCATCATATTAATCAATTGACTGGTACTCCCAGGTGCTTAAGACAGTTGGGTTAATTTTTCAGTCATTTGCCACCAAAAGTTTTCTTCAAGAGAGATCCCTTGGGCTTATTTTTTTTGTTACAATTTTTACTAGGAAAATGTGTTCTTATACTATATAATATCAATATAATATTTCTAAGGTCCACTTATTCATATGATTTTAATATTTTATTTGAGGTTTTATTAAAGTATCTACCGGTCATCAAAAATGTTTTTTAATATAACACGATACCTTGGCATATAGACTACAAAGAAGTAATCCTTTTTAGAATTACATGGATATAATTAATACATACATATAATTAGAAAGTAAAAGTTCGGGGTGGAATCAAACAAGATCTGTGATCAAACAACAGAAATGTTACATTTATTTTCCAAACTCTTTCTCCCCTAATTATGGCTAACAAAAAATGGGGGCCTTCTTTTCAAATGTTGCTGTCACAAATGCCAAGGGGTAGCATGAAATTTATAGGTAAAGAGACAAAGCTACTTCTTGTAACTGTTGTGCTTGCCTGCAAACAAAATTACATCTTTGAATAGGACCTTTAAGAGAAAGGCTCTTTTGTAATCTTCCTTTTTCTCCTTGTGCTTTACATTCTGGTCTCTTTTCTTCAGCTCCTGGAGGAGTTCGAGCACAAGAGGACCCATTCACTTCCTTTCTGTGCGTCCCTGATCTTACACAGTCAGCTGTGCTCTTTCCCCAGAAGGAGAACTTTGCATCAGCTGGGCATTTTCTACTTCATTTTTCCCCTTTACTACTCATTTCACCCATTTCTAATAAAACCCCTGAGAAAATAGTTTGCTCTTAAAAAACAAAAAAAAGGTTAGGTTTTTCCTCCATGACCGTTGGCCTTCAATGTGAACATAGATGGATGGTGTCTCGCTGTGAAAGCCTGACATTTCCTCATTCCAGCTTCACCACACAGGTGCCAACGGTGGGATGCAGACACCTGTTCATTGCAAAATGGGCCTGGTCCACAGTCATTTCACATGTGCGCTAGTAGGCCAAGGGCTAATTGCTGATGGTAATAACTTTCAGTTTCTAGACACCGATCTGACTTAACAAGTTACATAAAAACGTGTAGCTTATATTCTCCTTGTGTATTATTTCCATGGCTACTCAGTCCCTCAATTATTTTATAACATGACGCTGTTGTTTACAATGCTGGATGCATAACACCAAAACAAACAGGTGGTCGGTCTGCCTCAAACGGGCAGGCCAGATTGTTAATTGTAAATTAATCTCGAGGAAATACCTGGTTTGGGGTTGAGCGTCAATTTACTTAGCAAAAGAGTAATTTTGGAATCCAAAGCCTTCTCGGGAAACTATGTCATCAGTAAATTGAATGGTGTGTTAAAAAGACAAAACAAGTTCAAATGACATGCGCGCACGCTTTTTTTTGCTTGGACTTCAGAGGCATCATGCAGGCTTAACTAGGGCATCCCACTGTAGGTCACTGCAAGGTGCCTTTGTGTCTTCATTTTATTTTATTTTCTGAACTTTAATTTCCTATTCTCGTATCTCCATTCTCCTACCTACTCTAATCGCTTTAACTCGTGGGCTTCAAATGTATGCTTCCTTCAAAATAAAGAGTCCTCTCTTATGTGTTTTTTTTAACAGTTGATAGATTGCTTTGATCTTGTTTTGATGATTGCTCATCACTCCACATTGATCTAGTCAGATTATTGTCTGCTTGCTACTTCCCTACAGCAGTGTTCCCTTGAATGAATGTTATGATTTCATTTTGCTTATATTCTCTCTTCATTCTGAACTCAGTGAAGGCGTCTTTGCTCCTGAAAATCATGCTGCAGCGAACACTCTCACACGTAGCCATTCGTAGCACTCATGTGAGAATTATTCAATTCAACGTATATGTATCTGATTCAACACTTAAGCATCTGATAAGTGCCATGCACTGTTCTAGGCCTATAGGATATGTCACTGAACAAAAATATTAAAAACCCTGGCTTCAAAGAGTTTATGTACTAGTGGATTTTCTCTAGAGAATATATCCAGGAAAGGGACTACCAGATTTTATGGCATACAGTCTTAATTTCATTGTCAGAATCCTCTCTGAAATACTTTTGCTGAGTTTAAAATTTGAAAAATATTTGAGCTCCCTTGCTCCCCTGCCCAAATCTGGTTGACACAGGGAATTATACAACTCTCTAATATTTGATAACCTGACAGAAATAATACGGTGTATCATTTTTCTGATTTCCAGAAAGTTTGGTATTTCTACACAGATCTCTAAACCACATATGTGAACTGCCTATTCATACTGGCTTCCAATTTTCTCCTTTTTCTATTTTTAAGCATTTAAAAAATTTTATTGGAAAATAAAGTGAGGGAAAGATCTAGGAAAAGGAAGTAAGACTCAAAATAAGAAGGCAGGAAATAAAGAATATATAAATAGTATAGGCTCAATGAAATTGAGAAAAATGACCACAGTAAAATTTAATAGATGTGACATTTAAAAAAAAATACTTCTTTGGAAAAAAGGACACAAAGCAGAAATGATAAGACGTAATAAAAAACAAAAAGAAATACAAATAAACAAAATTCAGATAGAAGAGAAAAGCAACTAGAGATACCATAGTGACTATAAAAATTACAAGCTGTATATCATCAATAAATTTGGAAAAGTTAGAAGAAATGTTAAACTCTTGAAAAGAAAATAATAAATCATACAAAATCAGATAAAATTAATAGATAATTTTTTGTTAGATAGAAATTAAAATGGTGATTTAAAGCAAAAACAAAAAGCAGGCACACATGGCTTGAGAGTAACTTCAGACTAGTTGTTGATGAGAGGTACAGGTTGTTACAGAATACATTTTATTTGCTTTTTAAAGTTTAATTTAAATTCCAGTTAGTTAACATGCAGTGCAATATTAGTTTCAGGTGTACAATACAGTGATCAACAACTCTATACAACGCATCAAGTGCACTCCTTAAACCTTATCACCTATTGTACACGTTCCCCCACTCCCCTCCCCTCTGGTAACCATCAGATTGTTCTCTATGGTTAAGAATCTGTTTCTTGGTTTGACTCCCTCTCTCTTTTTCTCCCTTCGTTGATTTGTTTTGTTTCTTAAATTTGACATATGGGGGAATCATGTGGTATTTGTCTTTCTCTGACTATTTCACTTAGCACAATACTCTTTACCTCCATCCATGTCATTGCAAATGACAAGATTTCGTTCTTTTTATGGCTCAATAATATTCCTTTGTGTGTGTGTATGTACACACACACACACACACACACACACACACACACACCACGTCTTCTATATACATTCATCAGCTGATGGACATTTGGGCTATTTCAATAATTTGGCCATTATGCAGTGCAATTGCTAGATCATAAGGGAGCTCTATTTTTACCTTTTTGAAGAACCTCCATACTGTTTTCCAGAGTGCCTGCACCAGTTTGCATTCCCAGCAACAGTGCAAGAGGGTTCCACTTTCTCCACATACTCACAAACACCTTTGTTTATCCTGTGGTTGTTTTTAGCCATTTCAACAGGTATGAGGTGACATCTCATTGTAGTTTTGATTCATATTTCCCTGATGATGAGGAACGTGGAGCATTTCTTCATATGTCTGTTGGCCATCTGGATATCTTCTTTGGAAAAATATCTATTCATATCTCCTGCCCATTATTTAAACGGGTTCTTTGTTTTTGGGTATTGAATTTTATAAGTTGTTTAAATATGTTGAATACTAACCCTTTATCAGATACATCATTTGCAAATATTTTCTTCCATTCCAAACCTAGTTTTGTTGATGGTTTTCTTTACTGTGCAGAAGTTTTTATTCTGATGAAGTACCGATAGTTTATTTTTGCCTTTGTTTCCCTTGCCTCAGGAGACATATCTAGAAAGAAGTTGCTACAGCTGATGTCAAAAACGTTATTGTTTGTGTTCTTCTCTAGGATTTTTATGGTTTCAAGTCTCACATTTAGGTCTTTAATCCATTTTGAATTTATTTATTGTTGGGTTTGGTATAAGAACGTAGTCCAGTTTTATTCATTTACATGTGACTGTACAATTTTCCCAACACCATTTGTTCAAGAGACTGCCTTTTTCCCATTGGATATTCTTTCCTACTTTGTCAAAGATTACTTGACCATATAGCTGTGGGTTCATTTCTGGGTATTCTATTCTGTTTCATTGATTTAGGTGTCTATTTTTTGTGTGTGTACCATACTGTTTTTATCACTACAGCATTGTAATATAATTTGAAGTCTAGAATTGTGATGCCTCCAGCTTTATTTTTCTTTTTCAAGATTGCTGGGGTATTCAGGGTCTTTTGCGATTCCATACAAATTTTAGGATTGTTTGTTCTAGCTCAGTGAAAAATACTCTTGGTAGGAGTTGCAGTAAATGTGTAGACTGCTTTGAGAAGCATTGACATTTTAACAGTATTTGTTCTTCCAACCTATAAGCATGGAAGTTTTTTGCATTTCTTTGTGTCATCTTCATTTTCTTTCATCAGTGTTTTATAGTTTTCAGAGTACAAGTCTTTCACGTCTTAGTGTAGGTTTATTGCTAGGTATCTAATTGTTTTTGGTGCAATTGTAAATGGGATTGACTCCTTAATTTCTCTTTCTGTTGTTTCATTATTGGTATACAGAAATGCAACAGATTTGGGTACATCGATTTTGTATACTGCAACTTTACTTAATTTGGTTATCAGTTCTAGCCATTTTTGGAGGAGTCTTTTGGATGTTCTTTGTAGAGTACCATGTCAACTGATAATAGTGAAAGCTTTACTTTTTCTTTGCTGATTTGGATGTCTTTTATTTCTTTTTGTTGTCTGATCACTGTGGCTAGGACTTCCAGTGTATTCAGAACATTCCATCCTACAACAATAGAATACACATTCTTTTCAAGTGCACATGGAACATTTTCCAGAATAGACCATATATTAGATTGCAAATGAGGCCTCAACAAATACAAAAAGACTGAAACCATACCATGTCCCTTTTCTATGAAACTAGAAGTCAACTGCAAGAAAAAATTTGGAAAGACAACAAATACATGGAGATTAAACAACATGCTGCTAAACAATAAATGGCTCAACCAGGAAATCAAAGAATTAAAAATATCCATGGAAACAAATAAATAAAAATGAAAACATGATCGTCCAAAACCTTTGGGATGCAGCAAAAGTGGTCCTAAGATGACTGTGTATAACAATATAGGTCTACCTCGTGGAGCAAGAAAAATCTCAAATAAACAATCTAACCTTACAGCTCAACGAGCTAGAAAAAGAACAACAAATGAAACCTAAAGCCAGCAGAAGGAAGGAAACAATAAAGGTTAGAGCAGGAATAAATGATATAGAAACTAAATCTAACAAGCTAAAAAGAAACAAAAAAAAATGAACAAACACAAAAACAACAACAAAACAAAACAAAACCACAATAGAATAGAGCAATGAAACCGAGAGTTGATTCTTTGAGAAAATTAATAAAATTTATAAGCCTCTAGCCAGACATCAAAAGGAAAAGAGAAAGCACTCAAATAAAGGCACAAATGAGAGAGGAGAAATAACAACCAAGACCACAGAGATATAAACTATTATGAGATTATTATGAAAAATTATATACCAACAAACTGGTAAACCTGGAAGAAATAGATAAATTCCTACAAACATATAAATTACCAAAACTGAAAGATGAAGAATACAAAACTTGAACAGACTGATAACCAGCAAAGAAATTGAATCAGTATTCAAAAAACTCCCAGCAAACAAAGTCCAAAGCCAGAAGGATTCACAGGTATGTTCTACCCAACATTTAAAAAAGAGTTTGATATCTATTCTTCTCAAACTATTCCAAAAAATTAGAAGAGGAAGGAAAACTCCCAAGTTAATTCTATCAAGCCAGCATTATCCTGAATACCAAAACCAGATGAAGACTCCACTAAAAAAGAGAACTACAGACCAATGTTCTTGATGAACAGGTATGCGAAAATTATCAGTAAAATACTAGCAAACTGAATCCAGCAATGCATCCAAAACAATCACCCACCATGATCAAGTGGGATTTATCCCTGGGTTGCAAGGGTGGTTCAATATTCACAAATCAATCAACATGATATACCACATTAATAAAAGAAAAGATAAGAAACATATGATCACTTCAATAGATGCAGAAAAAGCATTTGACAAAGTACAACATCCATTCATGACCCAAAACCCTCAACAGAACAAGTTTAGAGAAAACATACTTCAACATAATAAAGGCCATTTATGAAAAAACCCAGTTAATATTATCCTGGAAGGGAGAAAACTGAGATCTTTTCCTCTATGATCAGGAACAACACAGGGATGTTCATTCTTACCACTGTTATTTAACAAAATGCATTTTTTTAAAAGGAAAGTTGGACATCTTGTTTGATAAAGTTAGAAAAATTATTTCAAAACCAACAAGGACAGTATATTAAAAGAACATACAAGTTAAAAACAAATATCAAATTCCACTTTTGTCCGTGAAGAATTAACTGCTGTCGAAAATTCTCTCCTTACAAAATTACAAAAACGGCCAAAAGATATGAAAACACAAGAGGAAAGCAATCTCCAAGATGAAGGAAAACTGAAGTGAGCCCCATGATTGACCAAATGTCCATCCTAGTGACAGTTTCCAGGCTGCAGTGTAGAGAACAGAGAAGCAGAGCCCAGTAGTCCTCCTGCATCAAGGAGATAGAAACCAGCATTCTGCAAACCAAGGAGTCTAGAACTGAGACAGGGCACTTGAGAGGAGGGGTTTGCACAGAGAAGCAGTTCTACATATCTGCGGAGGGAATCCCTTTGGGACCTCAGCTTAGTACTCCTCCGTGTATGCAAGAACCCATGATAGAACCACCAGAAAGCAGAACAATTTTCTAGACTTCACACAAGACTGTGAGTGGTTTGTGCTGCCCCCGGCCATAGTGGAGAGATCGCATAAGGATGGGGCACTTGACAGAGTTCTCATGCATTAAGTATCTTGCCTTAATAGTGAGACTAATTGGACAGTGGAGGTGGGGAGGGAAATATGGCTGCTGGACTAGTACTAGCAAAACGTAGAAGAAATCCTTTAAAAAAACAAACAGGTCACAGGTAACTTAATTGCATGCCAGAGCAAAGCCAAATGTCCAGCATGAGTGAGAGAATCTCAAATATAGTAAAAAATTACCAGGCAAGCAAAGAAGCAGGATAATATGATCCATAACTGAGACCAAAATCAATCAACAAAACAGACTCCGAAGCGAGAGAGGTGATGAGATTAGTAGACAAGGACCCTGAATTTTTGACTAGTCTAAATTTGTTCTGCATGATTGTGAAGGTGATGGAAAATATGAACATGATGAAGAGAGGAAAAGAAGATATGAGAAAGACAAAAATGGAACTTCTGAAGTTGGAAAATCAATCTAAAATTAGACACTGCAGCAGGCTAGACACTACGAAAAGGAAAAATAAGTGAACAAAAGAGAAAGGAATAAAATGTAAAAATGAAGCACACAAAACGAAAATCTTCAATGGCCTATGAAAAGGTATCAAGCAGTCAACCGTCGTGATACACGAAAACTTGAAGGAGGAGCAGGAGTCACAAGAAAATATATTCAAGAACAAACGGCTGAACTTTTTTCAAATTCGATGAAAACGAGAAATCCAGAGATCCAAGAAACTCAGCAAGCCCAAAGCAGAATAGATAGAAATAAAATCATACCAAGCAGAGCCCGAATTCCGCTGAAATGAAGACTTAAAAGCAGCCAAGGAAGAATATATTAGGCACACAGAAACACAGGTAAGTATGACGGCAGACATCTCATGCAAGCTAAAAACACAGTGCAACTTTAAAGTGCTAAAAACAAAACTGTTGTCAGTGTAGAATTCTCTGTCCAGAGAAATTATATTTCAAAAAATGAAAGTGAATTCCTTCCTGCTCCTAATCTGGAGATGAGCCGAGAGTGAGGTTCTGTGCCTCAGGCCCAGATGTAAGGGAAGCTGGTAGCAGCCATTACCATGTTTTGTCTTGTGTCCAACGGACGTGGGCCCAGTGCCACAGTGCGAGACACGGCATGGCAGGATGGGGCTCAGATTTCTAGGGACCCTCTGCCCCATAAGTCCTGTCGGGTCCACTATAAAATGGGAAGACTGTACCTGCCTTTAGGCCAAAAGACAGGGATGAATGTGAACCCCCCCAGGCCAGGGACTCTGCCAAGGGAGATAAAGAAGAGAAATCAAGGGGGGAACAAGGCAGGAGGGAGTGCAGACGGCAGATGGCCACCTCCTGAAGGGTTGGATGCTGGATGAGTCTGCTGTGGTTTATTTGGTATGACTATTCAGTTGAATTCATAATTGAAAAAAGAAAAGAAATTCCAGATGCAGATGGCTTTAATGGTGAATTCTACTAGATTTAAGTAAGAAATAATAACAATTCCATGAAAACTCTTCCCAAATATGGATTGGGAGAGAATGCTCCCCGCTCTTTTCACAAGGTCAGCATTAACTAGATAGCAAAACCAAACAGAATGTAAGTGTGGTCAGGAAGGACTACATTCTCCTTCATAGATTTAATCTCAAAAAAATCTACAAAATTTTAGCAAATCAAATCAAAAAGTCAATTAAAAAAAACCAATAATACACCATGATTAAGTGCGCTTCAACCCAGAAAAGGATATTTGATTCAACATTAGAAAACCAGTCAATGTAACCCACAAGAGTAGTAGACTGAAAGACAAATTTTTTCAGCATCTCAATAGATATAGAAAATATGCTGGCAAGTTTAATAAACATGTACAGTAAAGCCTCAAAACGGACTAAGAATGAAAGGGAACTTCCTCAACCTCATGAAAAGCATCTATAAAAAATTGATTGCTAACATCATAATGAGTGGTAAAAGGCTGAGGGTTTTCTCCTAGATTCACAAATAAAGCAAATGTCTGCTCTCACCACTTCTGTTTTATATTATACCAGGGGTTCTACCCACCGCATAAAAAGAAATACAAGACAAAATATTGAAAGGGAATAAGTAAAATTGTATTTGCAATCCACATGGCCATGACTAGAAAATTTTTAGGAATTTACCAAAAAACCTAGTATCTTAACTGAGTTTATGAAGTTTCCAAGGCACAAGATCAAAATACAATAATCAATTATACTTTCATGTACTAGCACAAATAGCTGAAAATTGAAATAAAATACTGATATCATTTATAACAGCAGAAAAAATAAAAACGCGAAATATGTAGAAAGAAAGAAAAATTTAAGAAACATTGCAACATCTGTACATCGAAATCTATAAAAGAGTGAAGAGAAAGAACATTTAAACAAATACCTTATTTATTAATCAGAAGAGTCAACATTGTCAGGATATCAAATTTCCTCATATTAACCTATGGATTCCATACGATACCAGTCAAAATCCCAACAGACCTTTTTTTTTGTGGAAAAAGCTGAGTTTTAAATTTATATGAAATGTAAAAGACCTAGAATACCCACAATAATCTTGTAAAACAATAAAGCTGAAGGACTTATATTACCTGAATTTAAGACATACTATCACACTATAGACATCAAAATAGTGCAGGATTAATTATGAAATGAATAAATCATGGGAATAAAAGGTATGGCATAGGGAACATAGCCAATTATATTGTAATAGCGTTGAATGGTGACAGACAGTAGCTACACTTGTGGGCATAGCATAACATACAGATAAGTTGAATCACTATGTTGTACATCTGAAACTAACGTAACATTGTGTGTCAGCTACACTCACATAAGACAAAACAAATTTAGGGGCACGTGGGTGGCTCAGTTGGTTGAGCGTCTGACTTCGGCTCAGGTCATAATCTCACGGTTTGTGAGTTCAAGCCCCACGTCAGGTTCTGTGCTCAGAGCCTGGAGCCTGCTTCGGATTCTGTGTCTCCCTCTCTCTCTGTCCCTCCCCTGCTCGCTCTGTCTCTCTCTCAAAACTAAATGAACATTTAACAAATTTTTTAAAAAGAAAAAAATATTTTAAACAGTGCAGGCCTGGCGTAAGGATGTCTGTATGAATCAATAGAACAGAATGGAGTCCAGAAATATATATTGTCACTCTTGAAAAAATTATCAGGATGAATCAAAGGGGGAAAGGACAATCTTCTCAATGACGGAACCTGAAGAAATTAAATATTTTTATAGGAAAATAATAAATCTTAGCTTTTACCTCACATCAGATATAAGAATTCATTCAACATGCATCATAGACTAAAATGTGAAACCAACAACTATAGATGTTTTATAAGTAAAATAGGAGAAAATTATAAGACCATGTATTTGGCTAAGGTTTTTCAGATAAGACAGTGAAAAACACAAACCATAGATATTATTAATATTTTAATAAATTGGGCTGTATCAAAATTAAAATTTGAATGTATCAAAATCTTTAAGACATTATACAGAAAATTAAAAAGCAAGCCACAGATTGGGAAAATAGGGTTTTAAGTTTTGTATCCAGAATGTAAAATTAACTCTTCAATCCACTTAAAAGAAGATATGCAAATGACCAAAAAGCACATAAAAAATTTCATTATTATTAGTCATCAGGGAAATGTAAATTAAAAATAAAATGAGACGCAAAAAAAAATAGAACATTTAAAAATGACACATCATGGCATGAATTGGATTACCCCAGGTAAGCAAGGATGGTTTATTATTAGAAAATGCTCAAAAATAATAGGAAAACCTCAGTAGATGAAGAAAAAAAGCAGTTGTTAGTTGCTGTATACAATAAAAATAAGATATGAATGACTAGGAAACTGGGGGTGGAGGGAAGAATTCTTTAACTTAGTAAAGGCGAGCTGCAAAAAATGTTATCAAACACGCTTAAACTAAAAAACAAAAATAATGGCCTTGAGCCTCTATTTCCTTTAAGACAAGGAGCCAGATGAGTTTGATGACTGCTTTTCATACAAGGAGGTAGTTGAGCTTTCTCATAGTTGATAAGACAGGGAGCTACTTGAGGATGTTCACTATCTTTGCTTTTGTTCAGCATAGTAACATTTAGGTCCTTGCCCATGCAATTGGGAAAGAAAATTGATGAGGCATGAGAGAAAAACCAAAACAAAATTCATATTTTGAAAGATATTTGAGCATCTTCAGAGAAACTCCGGCAGAGCAGACAAGATACTACAATTTGTAAAGCCTACAGTCTGATAAAAATCCTCTTTTGGGGGCGCCTGGGTGGCTCAGTCGGTTGAGCGGCCGACTTCGGCTCAGGTCACGATCTCGCGGTCCGTGAGTTCGAGCCCCGCGTCCGGCTCTGTGCTGACAGCTCAGAGCCTGGAGCCTGTTTCGGATTCTGTGTCTCCCTGTCTCTGACCCTCCCCCGTTCATGCTCTGTCTCTCTCTGTCTCAAAAATAAAGAAACGTTAAAAAAAATTAAAAATAAAAAATCCTCTTTTGTCAGGAGGACTGGGGGAAGCAGTATTCGGGAAAGAAATTCCAGAGGAAGATGGAATGCTGTTACGCAAGAGGGAGAGCAAGAACTCATCTTGTGTTGGGCTTGGGTTCCCTCTGAAGGATTCTGAAGAGAGTCCGAGAGAAGCAAAGATCAATTCTGGATTGGCTGCTGTTTTTAAGGAGGAATTCAAAGATGCAGGGATTAACTAGAGATTGGATGCTGTCTTCAGGTACAGGTGGCAATTGGGTATCTCCTGTAATTAATGAAACAAGTAAAGCAGATCTGGGGCATCATGGGAGAGAACAGTAATCACTCAAAGTGGATTCTTTGTGGCATTTTACAACTGCAGCATGACCTTGGGAGATACAGTGTTGTTAACTTTGAAGCTGACTTTATCTGTGTCTGTCCTCCCATCCTGATTAATGGCGGGGCTGCTCCTTGCTTTTTCATTTAAAGTCGATTTTCACTCTCCACTCCTGGACAGTTTTTGTCTCTCTCACAACTCAGGGAGACCTTAACAAGGTGGGCCAGGTAGACCATATTACAAATCCAGTTGTCTTCTCAATTCCATCAAACACAAGGAGAAATATAATTTCAGAAGTAAAATATAAGTTGAATATCGAGAAAAATGGAGAATATACAAAAAATGTCAGAATTCCATTTAATGACAAAGAAGATCATGTAAATAAATTATATCTTGATATATCTTGAAGTATCTTGATTGGGATAATTCAATATTGCAAAGACATCAATTCTCATTGCACCCCCTACAAAATTAATCCTCAAATTCAAGTCAATTCAAGCAGGTTGGTGGGGGGGGGGGGAGGGGGGGGAGGAGCTTAATTCTATTTACAATTCAAATGCCAAAGTATCTACAAGTATCTAAGGTAATCTTTTTAAAAGTACATATAAAAGTGAGTTGAAGACAAGCACCCTACTATGGTATAAAACCTATGACAAAATCATGGCAATGAAATAATGTGGTATAGGAAGGCTTCTTCAAGCCAATGATCATGAAACAGTAGAAATAATCCAGATACACACTTATCTATTCAGAGAAACTTGGTAGATGAAAGAAATGGCATTACAAGTCACTGGGAAAAGCAACGGATGTTTCATAATTGTTACAGGGGAAAATGACTCACTGCATAGAGAAAAGTCAAAATGGATTCCTACCTCATAGCATATGCAAATAAAAGTCCCCTGGCAATCAGATACCTAAACATTAACCATAAGACTATTAAGTTAACAGAAGAAATGTAGAATTTCCTTGTCTTCTCAAAATAAGGAAGAATTTACTTTTCAATTATGGCAAAAGGTGAACATTTGAGTCCATCAAAATTAAGGATTGTTCTTCATAAACCATAAAGTAAACAGATGACAGAAGTTATTTATTTCCTTGAAAATCTTTTTTTATATTATAAATTAATTTACTAATATAAATATATCACTATTGCCTACCAAATATTGATGATAATTTAAATAATGTAAAATAATAAAGAATCTGCAATAAAAAATAGTGAATTATTTCACTAATTGTCAAATGTCTATGATATATTTGCCTATTCCAAAATATCTGAAGATTTTTCTCCATGAATGGGGAGGTGCTTATTATTCATAGGTCACACAAATCATTTTGTATTTGGCAATCTGCTGAAAATAAAAGATAGACATCTATCCAGAATCATGAGACCAACAAAAAGTCATAGAAAATTGAAGAGTGTAATTAGAAATACCAAAATATGAAATCCCCGCTGCTCTGAAATTAAACTGATAAACTGAAAGAAGTAATAAATACTCTAGATGGTATTAATCAAGAATTCCTAGCATTATACTGCTACTTCGACCAATATCACTTCTATAATTGACAAACTCCTATAGTTGTATTTTCTATTTTCTTCATCTTTAGAAGCTATTGACCCCATCATTATTGAAGAATACTAAGAAGCAATGAAGTATAGAAATCATAATCTGGATATTGATAGAGAAGTATGAAAGCCTGCCTTAGGTCAGCCTTGTAGGGAAGAAATGGCTTTTCATTAATTTCTGTCTCATAAGAGACAATTATTATAATTATTTTATAGAAGAAAAAAGCAAATCAAATGTTTAAACATTTTGCAACTCTCAGTCTTATTGAGAAGGATGCTTTCATCTTTTGTCATGCTGTTCTTAGCTTAAAGCATCCTGTCTCTTTCAACAGAAATGCTTGACAGCTGATATTTTCTTCTTTTACTTCCTCTTACACTGCTAATTGCATATTTACAGTCTTTCAATCAAGAGGAAAAGAGAAACAGATTAGAAAAATTTTCTATCTGTCAACAGAACTAGGTACTATAACGAAACATCTACTCATTAAATATAGAGAGTTTCATGGAATCAATAATAAGTGTGATAAAGGGCACAGAGGTATTATTAATTCTGAAGGAATGCAGGACTGTAAAAACAATAAGTCATTTTGACAGTGGCTATGAAGACTATTACCAATGTTATGTTTACTTGACTACCTCAATTTATAAAACAAGATCTACAAAAAAAAATCTACAGTTTAATCAATTGAGATGTGCTATTATAAACAACGGCTAATGGACTGAAGCTTTGCTTCTCTTAATGATTGAATGGTGATTGCATTTTTAAAAATTAGGGTAATTACTAGTGTGGGCAGTTTTGTGCATTTTTACCGGAAGCTACATCAATGAAATAAAACTGTAGAACAGATTTAATGAGAACATAAATGTTTCTTCTTTTTTTTTTTTTCAAGTTAAATTAAGCTACAGATACAAGTCTCCTTAAATACAGTATGATTATCTTTTCAGGGAGAATTCACAAAGGTATTTGTTTATCATGCAAATGAAGAAACAATAGGGGATTTGAATCTCCAACCGTAATCACTACTTAAATTTCTCTGTATATCTCATGGAAATTCAATTCAGAATCCTATAAAAAATACTTTTTTACCTTTGATTTGATTTTACTTAGTTAAAATAAAAATAGGTGAAGGATTTGATCATCTAAATAATATAAGAGATTAGATGATAAATAGGGCTGTAGCTTAGGGAGAAATGCCGCTTTTAAATTTTTTATTTGGTTTTAACTAACTCTTTTGGAAAGCAGGCTTCAGTGGTATCATTAAATGTTTAAATATATAAATTATTCCTTGCATTCATTTTATAAGTGTATGATTAAGTCATCCTCTTATATGGACCTTTGTAAGCAGTAAAGGGCAAGGACTGCACTGAAAAATATATATTTGACTTATGGTCTTATAAATTGACTTATGAAATATTTCATGACATTTTATATGTATGCATTCGGTTGAAGATGTGTGTGGGCTCGTGTGTATAAGAAGTTTGTATATGTGAGCATGTGTCTGAATGGGTGTGTGTATACATGAATTCATGTGAAAATGTTTGAGAGTGTACGTTTTGTATGTATGTGTCTATGTCTGTACAGTAAGTAAGTGTGCGTGCATACATAAGTCACACCCAAATTTAGAATAATGGCAACTGTAGCAGAGCAGAGTAATAATTAAGAAAGGGTAAATGCATCTTTTGATGATTTTTGCAGATGTGACCTTAACAGGCATTTGTTTCTTCCTATTCGAAGGTAACATCAATATCCAATAATAAAAGGAAAGGAAAGAGGCACAAGGAAATTTGGGAGGTGGTGGATATTACCTTGATTGTGGTGATGTTTTAACAGGTATATGCATATGTCCAAATGTATTAAATTGTACACATTAAATGTGTGCAGTTTTTGTACACTGATTATACCTCAGTAAAGCTGTTGAAATAAAAAACAATCAAAAAAGTTGAGAAGGAGGTGGGTAGTATTCTGGAAAGAGAGTAAAAGTGGTGAAAGCATAGTTTTTTGGTATATACGTGTACACACCACAAACACACACATACGCATACACACACACCACATACACAAAACATTTTAAACTAAGTTAATTGACCAGGAATCCCCCAAAATCCAAACTATAAAATACTGGAGACAAAATATCAGCAGTCACAGATCTGCTTGGTATAGCTTCTGTGCAGAAGAAAGAAAGTGACAATGATCTGAGAACAAGAGAACTCTGAAGAAACAAAAAGTATTCACTGGAACATGCAACAGGCCCTTTGAGAACAGCCGAAATTGGAAGGAGTTTTGCCTGTTGGATAAGTGTAAGGCGCCTGCAATGAGAGCTAAAGGGACTCAAATACCCAAGCCTACATGAACTCTGGAAATAGACCAGCAATGCTCTTTTGTAGGTCAAAGACACAAACAGAGGAGATATGGCTGGGAGTGGAGCCAAAACTGAACAAGATGGAGGAAAGCAGAGATAAAATTAAAAGTCCAGATGTAAGTGGGGAAAGGAGACAACAGCTAGGAAATGTCAGAAATCAAGCAGCCATATTTTTTCTAACATCATACTAAAAGATAAACCAGAGAACTTTGCAAAGCCAAAAAAAGTGAACTAGAGAACAGATAAATATTCCATGTGGAAGAATTCCAAATATTTTGAGTATATACACCACCCTCAGAGAATGAAGCATAACTCCCAAAACCCTAACTGTGGACTGAGTGTAGCAACTTCCTTCTAACAAGTGTAAAGAACAGAAGAAAGTATCTTTACAGTAGAGAAATTGGATAAGCACTATCTCAGCCAGATGATTAAGGTCAAAATCTTCAATGATAAGTCATGAAGATACATTCACCCTTAGTATGATGTGACAACAATGGTGTCTTACCTCAACAATCTTCCTCTCAAAACCCAGTCTAAACATGAGAAAACCACAAGACAAATTTCAATTGATAAGCATTGTACAAAATGCCAGGCTAGTACTCCTCAAAACTATCAAGGTCATCAAACACAAAGTGAGAGACACTATCAACAGCAAAAAGAAACCTAATGTCATCTGATAACTAAATGTAATGTGGTGTCATGGGTGGGATCCTAGAACAGTAAAGTTGCATTAGGCAAAAAATAAAAGAGATTTGGATAAGGTATAGACTTCAGTTAATAATAATGTACAAATATTGTTTTACCAGTTATTATAAATATATCATACTAATGTAAAATACTAATATAGGAAAAACTAGTGGAGAGTACATGAGAACTCTCTGCATTCTCTTCATGAATTTTCTGCAAATGTAAATACAAAACATATATCTTTTTAAAAAGTTATCTGAACCAAGACTCCCTTGAAAATATCATAAAAAACAAATTTAAATATCAGTGAGTCTGAGCTATAAAACATACGCTAACAAATTTGAAAGAATAGAAATCATATGTTGTCTGCTCTCAGACTGCAAGAGAATTAAACTAGAAATCAATAACAGACACATAGCTGGAAAATCCCCAAATACGTGGAGGTCATACAACACACTTCCAACACATAAGTCAAAGAGAAATTTAAAAATATTTTAAATTACTTAATTTTTTTATATTTATATATTTTAAATTATTTAATTAAAATAAAAATATTTTTAACTAAATGAAAATGAAAACACAACTTATCAAAATTTGTGGGATATAGTGAAAGTAGTGCTTAGAAGCAAATTTTTAACATTGCATGTATATATTAGAAAAGAAGAAAGTTCTAAAATCAATCATCTAAGCTTAACTTTTAGGAAACTAGAAAAAGGAACAGGTTAAATACAATGTAAGCAGAGGAGAAAAAATAAAAAGAATTAGAATAAAAATTAATAAAACTGAAAATAGAAAATAGATGATATTAAAAGCTGGGTTTTTTTAAGGATCAATAAAATCAATAAGCCTTTAGCCAGGTTACCTAAGACAAAAAGAAAAAGAACACAAATTACCAACATCAGAAATGAAAGAGGGAACATCACTACAGATACAGAAATTAAAAGGATAATAAAGAATACTGTGAACAATTCTATGGCCACATATTTGATGATCTAGATGAAATGGAACAATTTCTTGAAAGACACAATCTGCCAAACTCACACAAGAAGAAATAGATGATCTAAATAGGCATATATCTATTAAAGAAATTGGATCAATAATCACTAACCTTCCAAAACAAAAAGCACCAGAACCAGATGAGTTCACTGGTGAATTCTACCAAACATATAAGAATTTATACTAATTCTCTATTCTCCTTCAGAAGATTGAATTAGAAGGGCTGCTTCCTAACTCATTTTATGAGGCTAACATTACCTTAATAATAAAACCAAACAAAGACATTCAAGAAAACCACCTATATTTTTCATGAACATAAATGCAAATATCTTCAATAAAGTGTTAGGAAATTGAATCCAACAATGCATAAAAAGAAATATACACTATAACGAAGTGGGATCCATTCCAGGTGTACAAGCCTGATTCAACATTTGAAAATTAATTGATGTAGCAATTACATCAACAACAAGCAAAAGAAGAAAAATTATATGATCATATCATAGGTACAGAAAAAAAATTTGACAAAATTCTATACTCATGATAATAACTCAGTAAATTAGCAATAGAGGAGAACTTCCACAACTTACCAAATGATATCTAAAAAAAAATCCCATAGGTAATATCACCCCTAATGGTGAGAAACTCAAAATATTCCCAATGAGATCAGGAACAAGGTAAGAATGTTCTTTTCATCATTGCTTTTCTACATCATACTGGAAGTCTAATGCAGTAAGACAAAAAGAGGAAATAAAAGATCTGAAGGCTGGGAAGGAAGAACAAAACTGTCTTTGTTTTCAGATGATTCAATCATCTATGTAGAAAACCTAAGACTCAACAACAACAACAACAACACCTCCTGAATATAATAGGCAATTATAGGAAAGGTGCAAGATATAAGCTTAGAATGCAAGAATTGATTGATTTCTTATGTACCAACAATGAAAAAGTGAATTTTGAAATTAAAACCATAATACTATTTATATTAATGCTCCCCAAGATGAAATACTTAACTAACAAAATATGCACATGATCTGTGTGAGGAAAACTATGAAACTCTGATGAAAGAAATCAAAGAGCTAGATAAATGGAGAGATATCCCATGTTCATGGACAGGAAGACTCAGTATTGTCAAGATATCAGTTCTTCCCAACTTAATCTATAGATTCATTCCATCCCAATCAAAATCCCAGCAAGTTACTTTCTGGATATTGGTGAAATAACTCTAAAGTTTATACGGGAGTGCAAAAGACAAAGAATAGCCAACACAATATTGAAAGAGAACAAAGGAATGATACTACCCAACTTCAGTATTTGCTATAAAGCTACAGTAATCAAGATGGTATGGTGAAATCAAGGTGATATTGGTGAAAGAGGAAACAAATAGACCAATAGAACAGAATAGCGGACCTAGAAATAAACCTATATAAATATAGCCAATTAATCTTTGACAAAGAAGCAAAAGCAATACAATAGAGCAACAGATGGTACTGGAACAACTGGATTTTCACATGCCAAAAAAAAAAAAAGAATCTGTACACAGAGTTTACATCTATCACAAAAACTAACTTTGAATCACTAAGTAGATCACAAACCTAAATGTAAAGTGCAAAACTATACAACTTCCAGAAGGTAACAGAAGAAAATCTAGATGACCTTGTTTTTGATGATGACTTTTTTTTTTTTTCAACGTTTTTTATTTATTTTTGGGACAGAGAGAGACAGAGCATGAACGGGGGAGGGGCAGAGAGAGAGGGAGACACAGAATCGGAAACAGGCTCCAGGCTCTGAGCCATCAGCCCAGAGCCTGACGCGGGGCTCGAACTCACGGACCGCGAGATCGTGACCTGGCTGAAGTTGGACGCTTAACCGACTGTGCCACCCAGGCGCCCCTGATGATGACTTTTAAGATACAATACCAAGGGCACCATCTATGAAAGTAATAAAATAAACTGGACTTCATTAAAATGAAAGTTTTCTGCTCTACAAAAGACACTGTCAAGAAAATGAAAAGACAGGCCACAGACTAGGAGAAAATATTTTCAAAATGTATCTGATGAAGAGCTGTTGTCCAAAATATTCAAAGAACTCTTAAAACTCAGCAAGAATAAAACAAACAACCCAATTTTATACACGGCCAAGGGCTTTAGCAGACACATTACCAAAGAAGATACACAGATGGAAAATAAACATGTGGAAAGATGGTCAACATCATGTTGTAAGAGAAATGCAAATTAAAACAACAATGATGTACCAGAACACATCTATTGGAATGGCCCAGATCCAGAGCAGTGACAACACCAAATGCTGGTGAGAATGTGAAGCAACAGGAACCCCCATCGGTTACTGGTGGGAATGCAAGTAGGGTAGCACTTTGGAAGACAGTATGGCTATTTCTTACAGACCAAGCACATTCTTATAATATGTTTTAGCAACTATGCTCCTTGGTATTTGCCCAAAGGAATTGAAAATTAAATTCACGCAAAACCCCACACATGGATGTTTATACAACCCTATTCATAATTGCCAAAACTTTGAAAGCAAAAAACCATTCAGTGGGTAACTAGATAAATAAACTCAGGGACACCCAGACAGTGGAATATTATTCAGCACTAAAAAGAAGGGAGCTATCAAGCCACATAAAGACATGGAGGAAATTTAAATGCATACTACTAAGTGAAGGAAGCTATTCTGGAAAGCCTACATACTGTATGAAAAGGCAAAACTATGGAGACAGTAAAAGGATTAGTAGTTGGGGCACCTGGGTGGCTCAGTCAGTTGAAGGTCCGACTCGATTTCAGGTCATGATCTCAGGATCATGGGATAGAACCCTGCATCAGGCTCCACACCAAATGTGGAGTCTACTTGGGATCTCTCTCTCTCTTTTCCTCTACCCCTCACCCAAGCTCGTACACACTCTCTCTCTTTCTTTGCCTCTCTGTCTGTTTATCTGTCTGTCTAAAATTTAAAAAAAGTAAAAGGATCCTTGGTGACCAGGAGTTAGGGGAAGGAGAGATGAATAGGCAGTTCACAGAGGATTTTTAAGGCAGTGAAACTAATCTGGATACTATAATGGTGGATGCACGTCATTGTATGTTTGTCCAAACTCATAGAATGTACAACTTCAATGTAAACTATGAACTTTGAGTGAAAATGATGTGTCAGTGTAGGTCCATCAGTTGTACTGATGGACCACTCCAGTAAGAGATGTTAAAATGGGAGAGGTTAGACATGTGTGGGAGTGGAGAGTGTGTGAGAATGTCTGTATCTTTTGCTCAGTTTTGCTATAAATCTAAAATTGGTGTAAAAAATAAAAATCTATTAAAAATATCAATGAATTTGAGGTCAAATTCCACACAAGTTAACATTAGAGAAAGAAAATAAGGAACAGAAATACACACCTACATGTATTCCCAAAAAAATAGGCTAAAAAATAAAAATAAACAAGATAACCTCATATTTATAAAGGAGTTAAAGGCTATAAGAAAAGTATACATGACATGAAACAAAACACGAAGCAGAATTAGAAATTAGGTAAGAATGATGCCTGGGGGGCTCAGTCAGTTAAGTGTCCGACTTCAGCTCAGGTCATGATCTCACAGTTCATGAGTTCAAGCCCCATGTCGGGCTCTGTGCTGACAGCTCAGAGCCTGGAGCCTGCTTTGGATTCTGTGTCTCCCTCTGTCTCTGCCCCTCCCTTGCTCACACTCTTTCTCCCAAAAATAAATAAACATAATTTAAGAAAAAAAATAAAAAGAAAAGAAATTAGGTGAGAAAAACTTAAAAAGAACTCAAAATGTAACAAAAATATCACTTCAAAAATTAACATTAAACTAAAAGGAACACAAGGGAAATAAACACAGATTAAGTCACACAGGGATGAAAAGAAAAAAAATTAAATAAAAAAATAAAGCAATATAAAACTGTGTAAGAGGGGAAAAAACTGTTTCTCTTCTAACCCCCTGGATTCTCTGGCTGCGATACTGTAAATTAGACTGACAAAAGACAGATTAACAGGAGAAAAGCAGATGTGTATTAACATCTGCATTGTTCACAAGGGAAAACCCATTGATGAGTAACTCAAAAGGGTGGTTAGAACTTGGGGCTTATACAGAACAAAGAATAATAATTTTATAGAGATTGACAAAATAAAGGAAAAGGATTTTAGGCTTCCAAAGGCAGCAAACTGTGAGAAGATAAATATATAGCGGAAACCAATGGAGGAAGGTTGGCCCCCTTGGTGCCAACTTTCCATTTTCTTTGTGGCCATAAAACTTCCCCAGGAGAAGAGATTTATGATGGTCTTAATTTCTCAAAACTTTCTGGTTTAGTCCAATAAGGAATGCTCTGGGAAAGTTTTTTTTCTACATGTGTTGATTTTCATTTGCTTCCAGCTCAAAACAATCATTATGCCAAAGTGGTATATTCTGGAGTGGTATATTCTGGTCCCCTATAAGACATAAAAGGATTATAGAGGAAGTGACAGATATTGAAAATAGGCCATAAAAGAAAACCTAAGCTATCAATAATAGAAAACACTGGGGGAAAAAAAACCCAATAAATATTGTAACTCAAAAGTTAACCAAACTTTCCTGAAATTAAAAGAAAAAAATGAAACTACATAATAAAAAAACACAGCCCTTTCATGACAATATTGAGTCAGCATGAGGAATACCAAGGCAGTTTCCAGAAAATTGCTAGATTTTAAAAACAAAGACAGAAACAAAATCTTTGGGCAGCTAAGCAGAAAGTGCAAAGTGCTAATTAAGAAAATTATGTTATCATCAATAGTTCAATAGTAATACTTTCCATCTGAATAAAATGAAATAAAATGTTTAAAATACTCAATGAAAGAAAATATGAGCCAAGGATTTTAAGAAAGCCCTCAAATTTTTAACTCTCAACCGAGAAAAATTGAACTGTTAACATCATGAAGGAACTCAGATAATATTGCCCCTATGATCGCTCTTTTTTTTTTAATGTTTATTCATTTATTTGAAAGAGAGCATGCATGCAGGAGAGAGGCAGAGAGAGAGAGAGAGAGAGAGAGAGAGAGAGAGAGAGAGAGAGAGAGAATCCCAAGCAGGCTCCATGTTCAGCATAAGGCCCTACTTGGGGCTCAAAATCATGACCTTGAGATCATGACCTGAGCCAAAATCAAAAGTTGGAAGCTTAACCAACTGAGCCACCCAGGCACTGCACACCTATGATCGCTTCTTTTTTTAAAAATATCTTTATCAAAGACTTATTTACACACCATAACATTCACCTATTTTAAGTGTATGATTCAATGACTTTTAGTATATTTATAGAGCTGTGCAAATATCACCCCAATCCAATTCTAGAACATTCCCTTCACTCCCCAAAATCCTTTGCACTCATTTGTGGTTAGTTCTCTTTCCCACCCCAGCCGCAGGAAATTACTAACTTACTTTCTTCTTCCATATATTTGACTTTTTGGTATATTTTGTATATTTTTAAAGAATATTTTTTATTGAGAGTTTTTTTAACTTTATTTAAATCCAAGTTAGTTAACATATAGTGTACTCATGATTTCAAGAGTAGAATTTAGTGATTCATTACTTACATATGATACCCAGTGCTCATCCCAACAAGTGTCCTCCTTGATGCCCATCATCCATTTAGCCCATCCCCCACCCAACACCCTTCCAGCAACCCTCAGCGTGTTCTCTGTATTCAAGAATCTCTTATAGGTGCTGGGAGAACTGGACAGCAACATGCAGAAGAATGAAACTGAACCACTCTCTGACACCATACACAAAAATAAACTCAAAATGCATGAAAGACTTAAATGTGAGACAGGAAACCATCAAAACCTTAGTGGAGAAAGCAGACAACAACCTCTTTGACCTCAGCGGCAACAATTTAGTGCTTGACATGTCTCCAAAGGCAAAGGAATTAAAAGCAAAAATGAACTATTGGGACCTCATCAAGATAAGAAGTTTCTGCACTACAAAGCAATCAACAAAACTAAAAGGCAGTCAATGGACTGGGAAAAGATATTTGCAAATAATGTATCGGATAAAGGGTTACTATCCAAAATCTATAAAGAACTTACCAAACTCATTACCCAAAAAACAAATACTCCAGTGAAGAAATAGCAGAAGACATGAACAGACCCTTTTCCGAGGAAGACATCCAGATGGCCAACAGACACATGTAAAGATGCTCAACATCACTCATAATCAGGGAAATACATATCAAAACCAGAATAATATACACCTCACACCAGTCAGAATGGCTAAAATTAACAACTCAGGAACCAACAGATGCTGACAAGGATGTGGAGAAATGGGAATCCCCTTGCAATGTTGGTGGGAAGGCAAACTGGTACAGACACTCTGGAAAACAGTGTGGAGGTTCCTCAAAAAATTAAAAATAGAACAACCTTACAAGTGCCAGCAATAGCACTGCTAGGAATTTATCCAAAGGATACAGGAGTGCTGATTCACAGGGGCACATGTACCCCAATGTTTATAGCAGCACTTTCAACAATAGCCAAACTATGGAAAGAGCCTAAATGTCCATCAACTGATGAATGGATAAAGAAGATGTGGTTTATATATACAATGGAATACTACTTGGCATTGAGAAAGAATGAAATCCTGCCATTTGCAGCAATGTGGATGGAACAGGAGGGTATTATGTTAAATGAAATAAGTCAGTCAGAGAAAGACAGATATCATATGTTAACTTGAGAAACTCAACAGAAGACCATGGGGCAAGGGAAGGGGGGAAAATAGTCACATACAGAGAGGGAGGGAGGCAAACCAGAAGAGACTCCTAACTACAGAGGACAAACTGAGGGTTGATGGGGGTGGGAGCGGAGCAGAGGGGAAAATGGGTGATGGGCATTGAGGAGGGCACTTGTTAGGATGAGCACTGGGTGCTGTAAGTAAGTGATAAATCACGGGAATCTACTCCCAAAACCAAGAGCACACTGTATACCCTGTATTTTAACCAACTTGACAATAAATTATTTTTTAAAAAAAGAGTCTCTTATAATTTGCCTCCCTCTCTGTTTTAAACTTATGTTTCCTTCCCTTTCCCTATGTTTACCTGTTTTGTTTCTTAAATTCCACATATGGGTAAAATCACATGATATTTATCTTTCTCTAATTTCACTTAGCATAATACATTCTAGTTCCATCCACATTGTTGCCAATGGAAAGATTTCATTATTTTTGGTCATCAAGTAGCATTCCATTATTCCATTATGTATAATTTATACCACATCATCTTTACCCTATGATCTCTTCTTAAAGAATCAACTACAGAAAAGCCTTTAGACACCAAAATCACTAAAGACACATTGACATAGGATTAATGGTATTAAATATATAGTTGCTGGTAGATTTCAGGATAAATGATGTTTTAAAAGACTGTAGTGTGCAATGGCTCTATGATCTCAAAAATTATATATAGTATAAACATAAAAATGAGAGAAAGATGGGGAGATCTGTTTTCAGACCATTTTTACGTACCATTACTATTGCTATTCTATGTGTCGTGGTTTAATGTGGTATAAAATATGAGCAATTATCGTAACCTGTGTCCTTAAGGACCAGAATTTTTGGTATACAAAAAAGGTAGAAAATAACGTAGTAGAGGATGTTAAGTAAAAACTAGTGAGTCCTGACTGCGAATTACAAATAGCAAGATGAGTAAATGCATGCCCTAACCCTGATCACTGAAAATGTTTAAAAATAGTGACCAACTTCCTCAATCTAACAGCAATGAGCATCTCTACATCAAATTTCGGAAACTATCAAAATGGCAGAGGCTGCTAGGGTATGTCAAAAAACAAAACAAAACAAAACTTAGAAACCGACATCAGGAAACTAAATTTGCTCAAAAATAGGAGGAAAATTTGAGTCTTCATAAGAACAATAACTCGAATGGATTAAAAGTTATAAATATGTTCAAATCCTTGAACTCATAATGATTCTAAAATATAGTTATTGATTATCTCCAGAGGAGAATAGGGAATGAATTGTCTTGAAAATTGGTCGATAGAGGGAAAGAACCAAGTATTTTTACTGCGTTTCCTCTAGGAACTGTAATGAGAAGTGGCATCTTATAAAAGTATTCTAGTTGGTACACAAAAATAAAAGGTTAAAATTAGAATATCACAAATATACAACCTCTAGCGAATTATTAGATCCAGGTATTTAGTAGCAGAGACTGCTAACATCACAAAAGTAGAGACAATCAGACGTCAAGTGCTTCCTGATGAGAAAGCATAAAATTACTTATAATCTTGCCAAAGTAACCAGCCTGAGCTTGATCAAGCCTTGGGATCCAGCTGCCAATTTTCAGAAAATAGAAAGAACAGAGGAATGTGATGAGCTAGACCATGAGTTTGCATTACAACTCACTAGACAAAAAAATCCACAGGTCACATGTCCCCACTTCTTCAACAGAAAAAAACTTTTGGGGAGAAATGAAAGGATAGAGGGACAATCTGATGATTAATAAAGCTTAATATAGCATGTCAAATAAAAGGAGATGGTCAAGATTAAAGTATAATGCCTAGAGACACACACTTGGGTGCCAAATCTTTTCAGAATTGGCTATTATAAAGTCAGGATAATAGTTAATATGTTGGAAAGAGAGGCAGTAATTTGTGATGTGATATATTCCATGGAGAACTTCTTCAGTATGTGAAAAATGTTATTTTTTTAAGGCAGGATGGTTCATTATCTATGCGTTTGTTTTTTGTGGTTCTCTGTACCTCTATCTTATTTTATAATAAAAGCATCTGAAAAAACTTCCAGGGGTGCCTGGGTGGCTCAGTTGGTTAAATGTCCAACTCTGAATTTAGGCTCAGATCATGATCTCATGGTTCATGAGTTTGAGCCCTGTGTCAGGATCTGTGTTGACAGTGTGGAGCCTGCTTGGGATTCTCTCTGTCTTGTCTCTCTCTGCCCCTCCTCTCTCTCTCTCTCTCTCTCTCTCTCTCTCTCTCTCTCTCTCTCCCCCCCCCCCTCTCTCTCGTTGTCTCTCTCTCTCAAAATAAATAAACTTAAAAAAAAAAACACAACTTCTGGATCTGGATCTGACTAATATGGAGTAAGGATGCTCAGCCTCTCTCTCCTACTGATTACAAAACCCTGGGTAGAATATATAAAACAAATATCTGAAGATTCTGAAAAGCAAATAACAGCAGGCTAAGAGGAGACATTGAAATTCAAAGAAAAACCTAACAAGATCATAAGTTCTTGTTTTGTTTTTTTAATTCTTCCCATTTCTATTGTCTCAGACTCAGGGCAACATGAAATCTTAAAACTTGGAAGTGAGCACGGAAAGAAAAACTCGAAGAAAATGTCTCTTTTACTGGCCAGAGAATCATGAAGGAAGGTGGTGAGAACAGCGACTAAGAGTAGATGACCATTTCTTCATTCTTATTTTACGAAACCAACCCTATTCTGGGCAAGCCCCAATCGTGAGCTTAAAGTCCTCTGGTGGTGGTGGAATCCACAGCTCTGTAGGCACCTAACTCTGAGGGAAAATTAAATCTTTCATTTTAAACAAGATAACTGAGGGGCACCTGGGAGGTTCAGTCAGCTAAGCGTCTGACTTCAGCTCAGGTCATGATCTCACAGCTCTTGGGTTCGAGCCCCACGTCGAGCTCTGTGCTGACAGCTCAGAGCCTGGAGCCTGCTTTGGATTCTGTGTCTCCCTCTCTCTCTGCCCCATCCCCCCCCCCCCACGCTCGCTCTCTCTCTCTCAAAACTAAATAAAAATTAAAACAAAACAAAACAAAAGAGGGGCCTCCTGTGCTCTAAAGAGTGCAAGGGGGAAACACGACTTTTTCCTCTTTTTTTTGTATTGATTTGCCCCAAACAGATCCCTCATGAAAAATGTGTGATGGTGCAGGGACGCTAAAAACGATCAATCTAACCAGGCCAGCAGGAAAGAAGAACCTCAGGGCCAGCGAGTGTTGGAGAAATCGGGAATAATGGAAAATGGAGAAAGGTACCCTTCAGGTCTACATATGAAGTCTTGGCACCTCCTAACTTGTGCATGTACAGAACTAACCCAATCAGTAGAGCGAAAGGCTTTAAGAACAAAACTACAGTGTAGACCATAGCCCAGGTTCCATACTGGCCCCTGCGTGGCACATCAAACATCACTTCAAAGCCTTTGAAAATTAAACTGACGTTAGAACCACAGCCCACAGAGGCAACTTGTGGTCTGAAAGTAACTTGTTTGATCGCACATAAAACAAAGAGAGTTCACATTCTCCAAGGGATTTTAACAGGACCTAGACTCCCATAATATAATATTCAAAATGCTTAGGATGCAATCCAAAATTATTCAGCATACGAGGAACCAGTGAAAGGTTAACAACTCTGAAGGGGAAAGATAACCAACAGAACCCGAATCTGAAATGACTCAGATGTCGGATTTATCGCACAGAGTTTAATGTGGCTATTTTATCCATGCTCCGGTGAAGCAAGGGTGAACACTGAGCATGTCTAAAGAAACATTTAGCTCAGAATCTCTAAATGAGGTCTAAGGCAGTTTCTGAACTATTTTGTGGTGAAATAGTGACATCAGCATAGATGCAGAGTAGGCAACTCCAAAAGCCTGTCCCTCCACACAAACAGAAAATTCAAGCAAAAACCATCAGAAACCATTTTGCCAGAACTTCGGAAAACAGTCGAACATTTATAGAAACCAAGTGAATGCAGAGTCCAGAAAAAAAGCAAATTAACGAGGGTAGGAAAGTGTTGTGGCATTTTTATGTGTCCTTGCCCCAGTCCTTCCCCAGTCCAGTGACAGTGTTGAAGCTAGAAGTCTGTATTACCAAAGTGGAGCTCTGGTCTCTGGTTCCAGAGTCAGGAGAGCGGTCTTTATCTGCAAAGAGTTGTGTTTTACTGTTTAACTTGTTTGGGGACCACTAACGGACTGATTCAAGGGCTTGTCTCTGTTTCACTTACCTGGGAACTCACCCAGGGCAGAAAAGAAACAAGCATTTCCTAAACCGTAGCTCACAAAAAACCCATAAACACCTGGAGCAAACGATTATTGTTGAGGCGCATGATAGGTCAACATCTTGCAAGGAAAAACTGTGGAGAACGTTTCTTTGGGAAACCAAGGATATTAAAAAAAAATACTTGTGTGTACTGGAGAATTTAGAAAGCCATGCAAATGCCCAGGACAGGAAGCATCCTCGAAAGAGACCTAAGAGGACTCTCAGCTTTTCCTTCCGGCTGGTCTCTGGGTGGGTGAAAGCAGGAGGTGAAGGCTAAGACAGAGTTGCAAACAGGATAGCTACGTGTTGAGGGCGTACTCCCAGCCGAGAGCCAATCTGTGAAGACAAGGAGAGGATCTTCTCTCCGTCTCCGTCTCACTCTCGCTCTCACTCTCCACACATGATAGAGAATAGAGACTTTTAAAAAATATTTTTGAAACATTAGCAAACAGCTAGTGATAGCAAGCAACGAAAATAAACTCCAAGGATGGTAAAGAATCGGATTCCAGATTTATCACATTAAACATTCCATTTGCCCAGATGCCAACCAAAAATTATGGAGCATGCAAAAGAAAACAAGAAAAAAAAAAAGAGAGAGAAGAAGAAGGTAGGGCCCTTTCACAGAAGAAATGAATAGAAATAGTCCCTGAGAGGGGCACCTGTGTGGCTCAGTTGTTTGAGCGTCCGACTTCGGCTCAGGTCGTGGTCTCATGGTTTGTGAGTTCGAGCCCCACATCTGGCTCTGTGCTGACAGCTCAGAGCCTGGAGCCTGCTTCAGATTCTGTGTCTCCCTCTCTCTCTCTCTGCCCCTCCCCACCTGTGCTCTGTCTCTCTCTCTCTCTCTCTCAAAAATTAAAAAAAGAAAGAAAAAAAATAGTCCCTGAGAAAGCATTTACATTGAACTTACAAAACAAAGAAGGAGGCAAAGAAAACCAAGGACCAGGAAACTATGAGAACAATGCATGAACAAATAGTGAATATCAGCACAGAAATAGAAATTATTTTTAAAACCAAATTCTGAAACGGAAAGTATAACTGAACTGCCAAATGCACTAGAAAGTTTCAATAGCAGGTTAGAGGAGGCAGAAGAAAGAGTCAGCAAACTTAAAGATAGATCAGTTGAGGGCACCTGGGTCGCTCAGTCAGTCGGGCACCAGATTCTTGATTTCATCTCAGGTCATGATCTCTCGGTTCATGAAACTGAGCGCCACATCGGACTCTGTCCTGACAGTATGGAGCCTACTTGGGATTCTCTCTCTTCCTCTCTCTCTCTTTCAAAATAAATAAATAAAGAATTAAAAAAAAAAAAAACAATTGAAATTATCCAGATTGAGGAGCACAAGAAAAAGGAAGAAAAAAAAACTTAACAGAAAATAAGGAACCTGTGGAAAACATCAAGTACACCAGCATATGCATCATGGGAATCTCAGATGGAAAGAAGAGGCAGAAAGAATATTCAAAGAAATAGTGGCCAAAAATTTCCTAGATTAGGGGCACCTGGGTGGCTCATCTGGCTAAGCGTCTGACTTGGGCTCAGGTCACGATCTCGCGGTCCATGAGTTCGAGCCCCGCGTTGGGCTCTGTGCTGACAGCTCAGAGCCTGGAGCCTGTTTCAGATTCTGTGTCTCCGTCTCTCTCTGCCCCTCCCTTGCTTGCACTAGGTCTCTCTCTCTCTCAAAAATAAATAAACATTAAAAAAAATTCTTTTAAATGTTCTAAATTCAAAAAAAGTTATAAACGCAATGAACTCAAAAGATAAAGACAAAGTTCATTTGTTATGGATTGAGTTGGTCAAAAGGGATGTTACCACTTAATGTGTCCTGAGACGTCTCTCCTTTGAGACTTAGTCTCAAGTATGTTCCCACCGTGGAACTAAAAGGATGGTGATCATCTATCTAAGAATGAATAGCCTTGAGATTTTGAGGAAAAGTGTCATATTGCATTCATTTAAACCATTTCTATTTTTGAGGTAATTTTAGATGTTCAAAATCTGTTTAGTCTAGGATCTCAAGTAGGCTGACTAGAAACACTGATTCCTCAAACACAGAGAAATTCTTTGCACATTCACATTCTTGATCTCCATGTACCTTTAGTGAAGGGAAGAAGGTCTGAAACACTGGGCTTTCTATATTACTGTGCCATAAATCTCTGTGACCAGCAGTATATGGAAAAGAGGAAAATAAGTATCAGTAACGTGTTCAGATTAAAAGTGATCGTTTTCCTACTTCACTAACAACAATCTGGGGGAACCGTTCACCTTCTTTTTTTTTACCCTTTAAGGAGATATATACATTGTATGACTGTATAACTAGGGGCATGAGAGATTGTGGAAGCCGTCTAATATATGGACTACTACAATACTGTTTAGTTTGGGAAACCGAAGTGATTCTTGGTAACTGTTCAATATTGCCACAGTTAAGTTAAATCAAAAACACACTTACGATTTTGTTTTTACAATAGGTAGAATTTTGCCAAGAGTTCAAATTTACAGAGAGGTAAATTTCAACTTGTTTCCAACAATTACAACTCCAGAGGTGAAAGAAGAAAGGAAAGAATTTTCTGTTCTTGTGAAGACACAAGCCTCTACTCATTCACTCATTCCTTCCTTCATTCATTCATCAAACACCTATTCATTCAGCGCATACTGACAGGCTCTATACTACACATAATGGTGATGCGTAATGGAGACAGAGTAGTGATAAAGGGAGGGCCAACTTTCCTTATCTGTACGTACTGAAGTTACTCAGGTGTCCTAAACCAGAATTACTGGTATAGAGAAAGCCTACTAAATTTTTTACCAAAAAAAAAAAAAAAATGTGTGCTTGTGTGCGTGTATGTGTGTGTGTGTAACTATGCATATATTTTCGGGAGGAGGAAGTCATATCTCTCATCAGATTTTTACAAGCATCAATAGTTTAGATGGGTTTTCCAAGTTCCCTTCTAATATTAACATTCTGGGTTTAATATTATGAAATGTCATACCTAATAGTCCACTGTCCTCTCCATCGCCACCTTCTAAAATTGGTCTGAAAAAAATACTGGGTAACAAATTTTACTTTAATCCTAAAGATAGAATGCACTCATATGAATTGTGAAAATGTCATTGATTGACATGATAAATTAACCAGTCACAGCTTGAAAAGGACTGGAAGAGACTTTTTTTGTGCTTCCATGCACATGCAATGTTAAAATTAGATAAGCCTTCAAGGTAATGCTGAGCAGGGGGTTATTACCCATCAGTATATTTGAATTAAAAAACATATATGTTTAAATGCATATGGACATATGTGTGTATAAATCTATAAGAATGCATTTTGCAATATAAAAATTTCAGCCTAAAAATATAAAGGAAAGGAAAATTTGCAATTCAAAGAAGACCACACTATGTCTAGAAAATCAAAATTTGTAGGGTTATCTCCCTGGAAAGCAAGGGTAAAAAAGGAAAGATAATTGCATTGCAATTCAAGTTCCAAAGCACAAAACTCTATCTAGAAAATCACAGTCATCATGTGCATGAATAAAAATTTGCTATTGCTTGGAGACTGTGATTAAAAAAATAAAGTAATATCAGGGAGAATATTGAAGCTGACAGTCCAAATACAGGAAAAAGTTAACTGATTCTTCTAACCTCTTATGAGATAGCATCAAGGTTGAAAATGT
The DNA here is from genome assembly GCF_028018385.1 of Neofelis nebulosa. Classification (NCBI taxonomy): domain Eukaryota; kingdom Metazoa; phylum Chordata; class Mammalia; order Carnivora; family Felidae; genus Neofelis; species Neofelis nebulosa. Next base: position 11,247,989 of record NC_080795.1, read on the forward strand.
GTTCCTTCGGTTACTTTTCCTAGAGAAAATAGGAAAAGGAAAGATTCTGGGGGAATATATCTTTAAGGAAGCCATGGAAATAAGCACTGGCCGATGTCTCTTGGGTCTAAAACCAATCAAGTCTGGCTTAATAAGAAACAGGCTTTAGAAAAATGTAATATTCTATCTCTCTCCCTCCCTTTTTTTTTTTTTTTTTTTTTGGCCATGAGACATCTGTGTTTTTGCTATGAACAAATGCTTTTGTTATTTTAATCTAATAAAAGGAGTGGTAGAAAAGTGAGGGTGCTCGGAAAGCAAAAGGCATGATCCTGATATATGTTCTTATCAGACCATCATCACTTAATTTGCAAAGATTTAAGCAACTAGAGAGAGCGGGAACAGAACCCTGAGGTATATTTATAGGAAAACAAAGGGGTTAAAGTTATCTCCCAATGTTCCTTTCCTGGGCTCACTCACGTTGACTCCGTATCAGACTAAGACATGAACAAGATTGGATCCCAGTATCCAGCAACACACGTGTCAAGGACTTTACAGTTCAACAAAGAAATCATAAAGAAGGAGATACTAACACACTGGAATGTCCCTGCCATGCTTTGTGTGGACTAAGATAAACAGCACAGCATGTGGGTGGTAGTTAACCCATACATATTAGGCTAATTCACTGTACGACAATGGATAAGGTGTCTAACGTCCCTGAGCCTCCGCTCTTTCTTCCGCAACATGATGACGTGTGCACTTTGATCCTGTGTTCCATAAAGTGTTTTCCCAGATAATCTTTACAGTGTAGGAGGATAAACCAGGTGTTTATGTCGGGAAGGGGTGGGTGGTGAGCACTGGAGTACAATACATGTAAAAATGCAAATTTCTATGTCTCATTCCAGAACTAACATATCAGAATCTTTGGGAGAGGATGAGGGTGAAGCCTAAGAAGCTGCCTTTTAGGAAATCCCTCAGCTAATTCTTGCACTTACCAGAGTATGAGAACTACTATAACTGTAGCCCCTCCCACCCCCTTCGTATGCATACGTTTAGAATTGCGATTCTCATTTCTAATCTTTGTAGAGCGGCCAGTCCTTTTCAGGGTGAAGGCAGAGGCCATTTAGGTAGTGCTGGTTTGAATGGATTCTCTCTCCTAAGTTCTCATCTCCTAAATTCTATTTTTCACCGTTCTGCAGGCTCAGTTTATTGTGTTATGTTCTCCTTAGCAATATGTGTTATTAGCCAATGTTTATCAGAGACAGGATATATTTGATTGGGGGCTATTGATCATTTCGGCAATGGGTGAGTGTCCAACAGGGACCAGTCTGGTCTTGAGACTGGTGAAGAATTGTTTTATAAAGAAGTCTTACTGACACAGGGGAAATTTAATCTTGGTGAGGCATTTATCAGTCTATTAACTCTACAGTCTGGTTGAATTCTGGTAAACTGCAGGGACACAATTTGTTAGAGTCTTTGTACGCCTTCTTTTCGAGGATCGAAGGTTCATCCAACCAGAAGTTTATTTTTCTGTTGCTTACTCACTAGTACATCCACAAACATTTGCTGCTGTGTTTTACCGGCAAACCTGGTTTTTATTTTATTTTATAGTTTATGAAATTTCATTCTTAAATTTGGCCCACATGGCGAACACCGTTTATATTGCCCAATATCTGTAGTAGAGGCCTGACAAATAATACTCCCTTTCTTCTGTGGGGGAGGGGGAGCTTTCCTTTCTCCTCTTCTAGTTTTTTTTTTTTTTTTTTTGGCGGGGGGGGGGGGTGGTCCAATAATTAAGTTGACATAAGACAGATCAACAAGAGAAAAACATTTAATTTTGTATGCATAGGAGTTCATAAAAATATGAGACTCAAAGAAATGACCAAAGCAGGCAGCTTTTATACTTTTTAGACAAAGAAACAATACATTTGTGAAGAATTGACAACACAAAGAAGTTTGGGCTTGGGGTAGCAAATTATTGATGTAGCAAGGTTTGTTTATACAGCCTTCTTGGCTCTGAATTTCTTACGTCTGGCCATAAGGATGCTTTCGACCCACCAGGTGCAATAGGGGACCTTCACCTGGGGAACCTATTTCCTGATTTCTGGGGGGTGGAGGAGGGTCTGAGTGTCCTCCTGCCCCAGCTCTTTCTTAAGTAACTTTAATTCACAATAATCAAGATGCCAACGTGGCATATTTCAGGATGGCCCGCTCTGAATCCCACCACTTCTTATCCTTCAAACTCACAGGCCATTTAGCCTCTTTCTAAATCTCCATTGAATTTTTGCCTTGGTGTCGTAACAATTCTGCCAACCTCATTTCTTTATGTTTCAGAACAGATATATCTTGTGGCAGTCCTTTGTTCAACTACCTTGAATGACGTTGCAGATCAAATTATATTTAACCTCCTCATCCATAATACAAAACTCTCCATACTCATGTATCAGCATTGCTTCCCTTGTGATTTTTGAGAGGCTGACCTCTAACTAGAAAGCAAGGAGTGGGTTCTGTGGCTGAGCAAGACAAGACGCTTTAGGAAAGACTCAGTGTAAGTCAGCCATGATGGGTGGTTGCGGCTTGGGGAAGTTAGTGCGGCCTGGAGGAAGGGGGCCCAGAGAGACATTGGCTTCTCTTTCCTGTCTTCTCATTACTCAGCTTTGTACCTGCGGAAAAGTACCTTAACCACATGGCACCTGCATTTTGTTGCCTTTAAAATGTGGGTAAGTATGCCAGATTCCAATCTTCTCAAATGGATTATTAATGAGATGAAAAAAGAATGGTGTCATTTGACAGGTTCTCTGCAGAAAAAAAAAAAAAATCTAGCACTTTCAAGAGGCCCCAGATAGGACACCTTAAAATGACTGAAAATGACGTGACAGGCTAACAGAGGCTCAGGAACTTTCTATATTTTCCTTGCCTGTGTGTCTGATCCTTAGCATCCATTTTTTAACCTGTTATTTTGTTAAAATTGTAGATTTACCTAAAGCTGTAAGAAGTAGAACAGATATCCAATACATGCATCTCTCAGCCTCCCCCAGTGTTACTATACTACATAACATAGAACAACACCAAAACAAGGAAACTGACCATGACCTTATTTAGAGTTCACCAGTTTACATGCATTCCTGTATGTGTGTGTGTGTGTGTGTGTGTGTGTGTGTGTGTGTGTGTGTGTATGTAGCTGTATGCAATCATACCACGCGTAGATTCATGTCTCACCACTGTAGTCAAGATACAAGAGTCCCATCACTATGCTATTCATACAGTTTCCGTTTATAATCATAGCCACTTTCCTTACAGCCTTCCCCACTCACATTCCTAACCCCCAGCAACCACTAATTCATTCTCTGCTTTCATAATTCTGTCATTTCAAGAACGTTATACCAACGGAAACACAAACCATGCAATCTTTGAGGGTTGGCTTTTTTTCATCTAGCATAATTTTCTAGAGATTCATCCAAATTGTGACATGTGTCAATCAATAATCCATCCCTTTTTATTGCTAAGTAGTATTCCATGGTATGTGTGTGCCGTGGTTTATTTAACCACTCACCCGTTACAACGAGAACATCTGGCTCATTTCCAGTGTGTGACTCTTATGAATAATGTATGTATTGGGAACTTTCATTGCCAGTTTTTGTGTAAACATAATTTCACATTTCTCTGGCCTAACTGTCCAAGAATGAAATAGATGGGTCATATGATATTATATGTTTAGTTTTGTTTTTTGTTTTGTTTTGTTTTTTATGAAACTGCCAAACTGTGAATCCAGAGTGATTACACCATTTTGCCTTCCTATCAGCAATGCACGAGTGAAGTAGGTTAATTGCATCCTTATCAGCATTTACTGTTGTCCCTATTTTCTACATTATCCACTGGGATAGGTGGGTAGTGACAGTTGAATGTAGTCTCTATTGGCATTTCCTTGATAACTAATGCAGTCGAATGACTTTTCACGCCCTTAATTCTCATCTCGTATATTCTGTTGTGTAAAATGTCTATTTGTGTCTTTGGCTGTTTTGTAAGAGGGTCGTTTGGGGATTTTTTTCATACTTAGGTTTTGAGAATTCCTTATATATCCTACATACTAGCTTTTTGTTGAATATATCTGTTTGCAAATATTTTCTTCCAGTCCCCAGCTTGTCTTTTCAACCTCTTAACAGGATCTTTCACAGAGCAAATTTTCCATTTTGATCAAGTGTGGTGTATCGGATTTTTCTTTTACAGATGATGCTTTTGGTATCCTGTCTAAGAAGTCTTTGTCCATACTTAAATCTCAGAGATATTTTCTATTGTTTTTTTCCCCACAAGATTTATAATCTCATATCCAAATTTAATTTATAATTACATATCTAAGTGGCCCAATTTGAGTCAATTTTTTTAAGTTTATGTATGTATTTTGAGAGAGAGAGAGAGAGGAGGGGCAGAGAGAGGAGAGAGAGAATCCCAAGCAGGCTCCATGCTATCTGCATAGAGCTTGACATGGGGCTCAAACTGATGAAACTGTGAGATCATGACCTGAGACAAAACCAAGAGTTGGACTGAGGTCTAACTGAGCCACCCAGGTGCCCCAAACATTTTTTAAAATAAAAAAAAATAAAATAAAAATAAACAAAAAATTAAAAAAATTAAATAGGCATTTATTTAAAGATAGGACAAGTGAACAACTGTGATTGTTACTGGGATTGCTATAGATATGATAGCAAAAGATATTTATTATTAAACTATAATTCATTTTAATATAATTATTTTAATGACTGCAAAAATAAAATGCAAGCTTATAATATGAAATAGGCAGTAGTTAAGATTAAATAGCAGTTCTGTTCACAACCAAGAATTACTTGTCAATGTAAGCTTTTTTCCATTTTAACTAAAATCTTCTGACCTCATTATATTCATTACAGCCTGTCAATATATGATAGTGTTTAAATTTCACTTCCTGGCATTCCAGGGTAGAGATTCAGACCAGATCAATATTCACCTATTACCATCTGTAGTTAATGTATGCCTTACTTGAGCTGATAAATAATTATCTGTTATAATAGATATCAAAGATAGTTTATATTTGTGACTTTGTTAATTGCTCTTTTCCATAGAAAATGTTAGCCATGGTAGATATGACCTGTCTCTACATACAGAGCAATATCATTTACATCATCTAACTTGTATATTTCTACACTCCAAATGCATGTGTCTGTGTAAACAAAGCATATGTCTCAGAAATAGGTACTGCATAAAGTGAAAATCTTTCATATTCAAATAACCTTGATTGTTCTTATACCTGCAAGTTGAAGGAGTTAGCTTCTCTTCAGGATGATTGGAAAGATAAATATTTATCCTAAACACTAGACTCATCACAGGGTGGGCGTTTGTACCATGAGAAGCATGTAGTCTCATAGACGTGACTGAGGAGACCACAGTTGTACCTCCCATTCTACTGTCACTATGGACATTGGCTAGAAGAATTATTTAAATTGCCATTTTTTCAAAATAAATAAATAAATAAATGGCTACTTCTTCGTACTTTATTTTGTTTACATTTCTGCATTTATATAGGTACATAGGTAGGTACATTTGCATTTCTTTATTTTTGCTGACCAACTTGGTTTGGATATAAGACTTAAATATCTGTTTTTACACTGAATCACCCTCCCCAGTAGTTCAGAACACAACCCCCCACTTCTAGACTGTGTGATTTTGAGTCAATTATTCTACCTAAGCCTCCCACACTTCATCATCGAATGGAGATGATAATAATAGTTTTGCCCTTGTTAGTCTTAATAATAGTGTCTACTTCAGAAGAGTTTTGTGAAGATTCTATGGCACTTATGGAAATATTAACCCCACTTGTATAGATACCAGCCATATATTTAATACTCAACACATAGTTATTAATATTATTATATGTTTGTATACATTAAAAACATATTTTGGAGCTACTGGGTGGCTTAGTTGGTTATGTGTCCAACTCTTGATTTCAGCTCAGCTGCACTGTCAGGGAAGAGCCTGCTTGGGGTTCTCTCTCTCTCTCTGCCCTTCCCCCACTTTTTCGTCCTCTGTCTGAAAATAAATAAATAAACTTAAAAAAAATATTTTAAAAAACAATGTGATATCAAAACAAAACAAAACACCACGGAATATCACTGAATCAAAGAGGTTCCATCTCAAGCTGTGGTGTCTTGATCCTTACTGTACCTGAAGAGTGATTGCAAAGAAAGAGGTTGGTGCCTCTCTCGTAGAGTACCTTATGGGTTGCATACTGCAAATGTATGTTTGATCCATTCTGTAGCTATGCATCATATTTTAAGGAAAAGAAGTCACAGGTAACTCATTTATAAACTAAGATACTGTCTCGTTCATTTATATCAGAACATACACACTGCCAGACAAAAGACTATTGATGGTGACCAATGCTACGGCTACTTCTAATTATCAGGGCATTAATTATAAAGCCCAAAGTTCCTTTGTGACCATGGATATTAATTACTGGCTCTAGAAAAATTTAATCAACTCTTCCTGCTTCATGAACAGTCAATGCCTCTAAGAGATGCACAATTCACCTCTTCCAACTAGAACATCTCCTTAGACACTGCTTGATAAACGCTAGCAATATTTGTTCTTTGGCTCCTTATATTCTAGATCCATGGAGAATATCCTTTATAAATACTCATATACAATTCTCATCACCCTCACTGTCCAACTTGTTAATATGACTGTTTTTCAGCCATATATCAATCTAATTGCCTTGTCTTGAACATATGATTTTTTAAAACTAAAATAGAGTTTCAGTTGCTCTCATCTAAGAGCTTTGTAATATCTTTTTCATATTCTTATTTTTATGTTAAAATATACAAAATTTTCCCTTCCCTGATGACTAAGGACGTAGAGCTTATTTTCATGTGCTTGTATCTTTTGCTATTCAGATATTTTTCTCATTAAAAAAAACCAATAGCTGTTATTTTGTGTATTATTTTAATGTTTATTTATTTATTTTAAGAGAGAGTGCAAATGGGGGAAGAGCAGAGAAAGAAGAGACAGAATCCCAAGCAGGCTCTGTACTCTCAGCAGGGAGCCCAAGGCAGGACTGGATCTCATGAACCATGACATCATGACCTGAGCTGAAATCAAGAGTCAGATGCTTTACCTACTGAGCCATGCAGGTGCCCTAATAGTCCTTATTTTAGAGCAATTTGAGGTTTGCAGCAAAGTTGAGTAGACGTTACAGACCTGCCATGTGACCTGCCTTTATACACAATCTCCCCTCACTATCAACTTCTAGCACCAGAGTGGTATCCTGTTAACAATCAATGAAACTATACTGACACATTATTGCCACTGAAAGTCTATAAATAACCTGTTTTTTAACTGGGTTGTCTCATTATTGAACTATAAGAGCTCTTTGTATATGATGGATGCAAGATTCTCAACAAATATATGATTTGCAAATGATTCATCCCATTCTGTGAGTTGTCTTTTCATTTTTTTAATGATGTTCTCTGAAGCACAAAAGTTTTTAATTTTGATGAAGTCCAAATTATTTACATTCTGGTTTGGTTGCATGTGTGTCTGTTGTAATATATAAGGATCACTTGCCATATCCAAGTCATGAAGAGCTACTCCCATGTTTTATTCTAAAAGTTTTATAGTTCTCACCCTACAATTAGGTCTTTAATCCATTTTAAGTTAACTTGTGTATAATGTGTTCACCTTCATTCTTTTGCATGAGGCTATTCAGCTGTTCCATTATGATTTGTTTTTTTTTAATTTTTTAAATTTTTTAAATTTTTTTTGATTTAACTTTATTTTTTTATTTTTTAAAATTTACATCCAAATTAGTTAGTATATAGTGAAGCAATGATTTAAGTAGATTCCTTAATGCCCCTTACCCATTTAGCCTATTCCCTCCTCCCACAACCCCTCCAGCAACCCTCAGTTTGTTCTCCATATTTATGAGTCTCTTTTGTTTTGTCCCCCTCCCTGTTTTTATATTATTTTTGTTTCCCTTCCCTTATGTTCATCTGTTTTTCTTTATCCATTCATCCATTGATGGACATTTGGGCTCTTTCCATACTTTGGCAATTGTTGATAGTGTTGCTATAAACATGGGGGTCCATTATGATTTGTTGAAAAGACTATTATTTCTCTATTGAAGGGTCTTGGAACCCTTATCAAAAATCAGCTGACCATAAACACCTGGTTTTATTTCTAAACTCTCAATCTATCGCATTGATCTATATGTCTATTTTGTTTTCAGATTTTTCAGTGTGAGTGTTGACAAATACAATTGAGTTTTGTAAATTGATCTTCTATCCTGCAACCTTAGTAACTCTTTTATTAGTTCATGGTTTTTAGAGTACTCTGTAGAATTTTTTTATATGCAAGATTATGTCATCTGAATACAGATAGTTTTGCTTCTTTCTTTCCAATCTGGATGGCTTTTATTTCTTTCTCCTGCCAGCTGTCCCAGCTGGAACCTCTAGTACAATGTTGAACTGAGAGCAAACATCCTTATCTTAATCTCAATTTTAGGGGGAAAGTATCCAGTCTCTTTGGTACAATATTAGCTGTGGGTTTTTCATAGATGTTCTTTATCATATTTAGACAGTTTTCTTCTATTCCTAGTTTGTTCAGTGTTTTTATCATGACAGGATCTTGTTGAGTGCCTTTTCTTTGTCTATTGATATAATTATATGATTCTAATTTGATGTATTATATGATTGTTTTTTATTCTGCTATATCACATTGATTGATTTTTCAGATGTCAAACCAACCTTGCATTCCTGGGATGAATCCTGCTTGGTTATAGTGTATAATTCTTTATATATAGTGTATAATTATATATATATATATAGATATAGATATAGATATATATCTATATCTATATATATATTGCTGGATTCCATTTAATAGTAATTTGTTGAGGGTTTTGGAATTCATTTCCACATGAGATATTAATTATTGTTTTCTTGTGATGACTTCAGTTTTGGTATCAGGGTAATACTGGTATCATAAAAGGAGTTGGGAAGTGCTCCTTCCTCTTCTATTTTTGGGAAGAATTCATGAGGCACTGGCATTAATTCTTATCTAAAGAATTAAGAATGTTTGCTCAAATTCAGTGATGAAACCATCTGGACCTGAGCTTTTCTTTGTAGCTAGTTTTTTGATGATTATTTCAGCCTCTTTACTCTTTTATAGGTTATCCAAGTTATCTATTTCTTTTTGACTCAGTTTTGGAAACTTGTGCCTTTTTAGGAATCTACCCATTTCTCCTAAATGATCTGATTTATTGGAATACATGGTTTGGCATACAGGAATTTTAGATGGAATTCTTTTATAAATTTTTTTAAATTTCTGTAAGGTTGGCAGAAATACCTACTCTTCCATTTCTGATTCTAGTCATTTGAATCCTTTCTTTCTCTGATCAGACTGACTGAAGGTCAACTTGGTTAATCTTTTCAAAGAATCAGCTCTTCATTTCATTGATTTTCTATATTGTTTTTCTATTTTCTTATTTTATTAATTCCCCCCATAATAATTTTATTATTTTCTTCTTTTTGCTTACGTTAGGTTGTTTGCTCTTCTTTTCCCAGCATCTTAAGGGAGAAAGTAAGGTTATTAATCTGATATCTTTCTATTTTCTTAATACAGGAATTTAGAGCCAGAAATTCCCTCCAAGCACTGCTTTAGCTGTATTCCATAAGTTTTAGTATGTTATGTCTTCATTGTGTTTCTATTTCCTTCTTGATCTTGTTAATCTTTCGTGTAATTGCTTTATACATTATTGAAAGCAAAGTATTAGTCTCCAACTATTATTGTTGAATCATCTATTTCATACTATATTTCTGTCAATTATTGCATCATATATTTTGGTGCTGTCATTAGGGCATATACATTTATAATATATATTATATATATAAAGTATTATATACAATATATTCAATGTTATATATATTGTTATATATATTACATATATACCTACATATAATGTTACTTGTATATCCCTTACTCCCTTTTGTAATATTATCGTTATACATGTTACATTTATTAGTGTAACAAACTTAAATACTTTGCTATAAGTTGAACTTTTGTCAGCTATTATCTTGTTGATGTTCCATTGTTAATGGCAAATCATTTCTCTTTTCCTACTTTCATTATTTTCTCCTTGTGTTTGACTTCCAGCATTTTTACCATCCTGGAGCTCTTTATGGTGATCCAACTTGCAATTTGTTGAACTTCCTGTGTACATTATGTTTTTTAGTACATTTGGGAAGTTTTCAGTTATTCTTTCTCCTAGTATTTTTCTGCCTTTTTCATTTTCACTCTCTCTTTCTGATTAACATTGTGCCACTTTTCTAGGAAGTTCTTTTCATTTTTCTTCATTTTTTTCTGTTCTTTAGCCTGCATTCATCAATTTCTCTTCAAGTTTGATAATTCTTTCATCTGACAATTGAAATTAACCATAGAGCCCTCCTAGAGAATTATTTTCAATTATTGTACTTCTCAATTCCTAAAATTTGCACGTTTTTTTTTTTATAATTTCTATCCCTCTTGATATTCTCTATATGATATAACACTGTCATGCCCTCCATTACTTGTTTATTTAAAGTTTCCTTTAGTTCTTTGAGCATACTTTTAATGACTATTTTAAAGTCCTTTTCTATTAAATTCCACATCTGGTCACCCTCACAGGCAATTTCTGCCACCCAATGTTTTTTTTCCTGGTGTATGTGTGGATTATACTTTGCTGTTTATTTGTATGTCTCATATTTTTGTTGGTGGTGGTAAAAACTGGACATTTTTGATTATGTATTTTAGTAATTCTGGATACTGGTTCCCCCTCACTTTGGGACTTATTATTGTTATTTGGTAGTTTATTTGTTCAGTGACTGAATGGGTTATCTTAGTAAAGTTTGGTAAATGTGTGATGTTGGTTCTCAAGAAGGAATAGCTCTTGAGAGCCCACAGTTAGTCTGGTTTCAGAGTGGTTTTAGCAAGTCTTTTTCTTCTCTTTTTTCTGGCCGTGTATAGCTATGAGGACTCACTAATGGGAGGCTGATTGCTTTATTGTTTCAATAATTCTCTAGGGCATAAACTGTTCTAAAAACAATCTATTTAATTTGAGCTCCTTTGAAGGAACAGTTCCTGAGCTCAGTGTTTGCTATTTCTTCTGACCCCAAGAGGTATTCTCCCAACTACCCCCATTCCCAACTCTCTCTTGAAAAACTAGCAGACCTATAGTTCAGCCTGCATCCTGAATTTTCTCCCAGTTGTTCCCTAATGCAGCCTCCGATGTTTTTGAGAGCACCCTTGGATTTGAACTTCATGCTCTGCTGCAAATTATGTCAATTCCTTTGGAGAAAGTTGAGATGTTTTGTTTTACAGCCTGCTTCTCATCCCAGATGAAGTCTCTGAGGCCGGCATCTGGAGTTGGTGGCAGGACAATGGCAAGCTGCATTTAGAGTGACACCCCCACCCTAGGAACTGAGTGCTTGATGGAAGGGGGTGGGTAGCAGCCTAAAGTATTCTTGGCTTGCCTTTTCTAATATGGAACCACTGTTTCACAAGACAGGCAAGGGTAGTCATGGTCCACGTAGTGTCAGCAGCTCCCCGTCCAAGGTAAAGTCTCTTTTTATTGACTGGAGACAGGGCAGAGGGAGGAAGTTCCTGATCTCTCAAAAGCACTTGCCCAGAACTTAGCCTTAGAAATAGGCAAATGGGGGCAGAATGAGAAAAGCTGATGTCATGCTCCTCCTCCAGGAAACTCTTTCTGCTGGGAACTACAAGGAGGAACCCTGTGCTCTTGACTGCTGGGACAGGGAAGGGATTGGTCTTGGTTGAAATACCACAAATTTATTCTTTTCTTACAAAATTTTATAGATTTTCTTGAGGAGATAGTTTTTTCATTTGTATGTCTGAAGACCACTCTCAGAGGCTTTCAAATGGTTGTTTAGTTTTTCACATTAGTTTTCACCAGTTTCCACGTGGATTGGGTCTACAGAGCATCTTACACAGTCATGTTAGAAGTCAATATAGTCCTTTTTATTACATTTTATCATTGCAAATTACTGGTACAGTTTCTGTATCTCAACTAAAACTGTGGCAGACTCAGGAGAGAAGCATCAAAGGAAAAGGCTTCAAAATGGAGGGGCTGGAAGAAGGTGCAAGACCTTAGGACATGTTTACACAGCTGAACACAGCCGTGGCTCCTAAGGGATGCGTAGAGCCATTACCATTGTCCAGGGCGGGATCCTCCTTCACACCTGACCCTTCCTAGTGTTATAGAAACCAATTAACTCAAAATTCAACCTTGTAAACTAAACCATTAGATTGATTAACACACTTGCTTAGCTGACTTTATGCACGTAATCTTTAGCAATTACCCTAATAAAAAGAAGCTTCATTCTGGAGTCAGGGCCTTATTCCGACTCCAGTGTGAGGACCTTCACTTAATTGCACTTTGTGGACTTATCTTTTGTGACTCGGGCCATACTCCCTGCAACATAGAACAGGTGATTTAATGGAAATTAGACAACATATAACTCAGATGCCTATGTGTGTTTCTCATAAAGAAATAATCATGCACGTATTCCTTAATAAAAGATTACATAGAACGCAATGGTTTTGAAAAGTAGTAAACCACACATTGTGCTTCCTTGAAAACGTTCATATTCTTTTCTAGTCTGTTGTACTGATGAATACCGCCTAAGGTGCCAACAAATGTTAATAAATAAGACCAAATCGCACCAGAGAAACGCTGTAAAACATGCTTTTTAAGGAGATTGACCTTATATTATACACTTGCTATCGGATACGAAAAGCTAGTAAGCAATCAAAAAGAAAGTATTAGAACAAGTCAAAATGTGTCAGAAGATAGAATTAATTCAGTTTAAAATCATTTTCTATAAATTATAAGTCACGATAATACATACCTTATAAAGGACTTCAAAGCCGTGGACATGTTTTAATGGGAGATCAAATGTAAGAATCTTATAAAAATTTCACATTGAAATTTGGCAGATAAAATACTCTGGCTATTAAGAATTAAGCCCAGTGACAAAGTTGCCCCTTGTGTCCATACTTTCTGCTGAATAATCAATACACTTTTCAGCTTGAAATAACCTACATTGAATTGCACTTGAAACAGAGTATAAACTCTTCCATCAGAGTGCCAATGAGTGAGAAATGAGACGCTGGGAGGTTACACAATTTTCCTATTTTTCTTATGGTAAATTGACTCCAAGTAATTTCGAATAAGTTTTCTTTTAAAGAAAAGAAATTGCAAATAGATGAGAATATTCCGGAAACCTAGGGTCAGGGTAAGAGGTCTTATGAAGAATTCACGGGAATGAACAATAAGAATGTGAGAGGTGAGTCAAAAATTTTAGATGACCCTGTGAATATTTTAAGGTCAAAAGACATTTTCCTGAGACCAGATTTCGTCTTCCAAAACACATTTAATTTATAGCTAAAATAATGTTACCGGAATCTCTACTTTTTAGTCTTGCTATGCTTTATTCACCATTTGTGAGGTACTGGTGAGTAATTCTGCTCAGATGTTTTGCTAAAACTTTTGGCTGTCACTCAATTCCAAAACTGCAAGAATTGACATTTTTATGAAATGATCCCCTGAAACTGCTGCGTTTTAAACTGAGGTTTTAATATGAGGAGATACAAGCTTTAGTTTCATAATGAAACTCAAGCAGCTCGGTTTAGTCCAAGTTTCACATGAACATAAAACCCAAAGACGAATGAAAACAATCACTAAACTCGATACATGAAATCCAGAGTCATAACCCTACTTTACTATCATGGCTATATTAATAGCACACTTTTAATCTTATCATTGAAATCCAAATATCTGGAATGAGGTGTGAAAAATCACAATACATCAGAGCCAAATTGTCCATTATCAGAATCATGTTTTTCTTCATGTTCCAGCCATAATTAAATCCCAGAGCTCTGCCTATGAATTTGTGCATTTATCCATTCGGCAAACATTTACGAGACCCTACAATGTGTCAGGCACTGTGATAGGTTCTGGGCATACAAAGTTGAATGGGGAGTTACTTTTCTTCGAAGAGCTAAAGGTAAGAGAGATGATCACACAATGTGGTGAGCGTTATGCTTTTAGAATGGCCCGAGAATGAAAGGGGAGCATATAAGTCATACAGATCAAAGGAATGTTGAGGAGGAGGAAACTCTTTCCAGGGGGCGACAGTGAACACAGTTTACTATTTAATGACCAGTATGGAGGTAGGCAAAGGGAAGACAAAGGATTCAGGCAGATATTTCAGGCAGAAGTAGCAGGAACAATGAAGATGTGGAATCACAAAAGAGATAGAATTTCTTAATTGCAAATGGTCAGGTATATATTACAGAAGCTTACGGCACCACGGAAGAAGTTGCAGCTAGAAAGGCAGGGAGAGGCCAGTTTGCAGAAAGGCATGTATGCTAAACTAAAATGTCGAAATTCTACTCGAAAGCCTTAGAGGAAAATAATAAAGAGATTTTAGTAGAAGGTTGACATGATCATATTGGATTTTTGAAAGAAGCCTCTGACAGCAAAGTATAAGAGAGGGGTTATAAATGGAGGCAGGAGCAGGTAGAATGCTATTGTAGCAACATGAGCAGGAAGTCACTGAGATCAGAACCAATACAGGGTCAAGAGAAAGACAAAGAGAGGGTGATGATGAAAATATTAAGGAAATAGATTTCAGGACTTGGCATCCGATTGGATGAGGAGAGATATCATTGAGGGTACTAACAAACCATTTTGGTTCCGGGAGGTGGATGAAAGGAAATATTTTTAAAAAGAACAAATTTGGAAACTGAAATTCCAATGAAATTCAAACTTTGTTGGAACCATAAGCAGTGTGATATACCTATGAAATTTTAAGCAAATATATCCAGTTGACAGATAGATACATGGTTCTAAAGCCCTGAAGAAAGTTTGCAGATGGGCATTGAGGTGTCACAAGAATACCTACTGTGTGAAACCACACAACGATGCCTGTAGGTAAGTTCCCTAAGTAGGAAGTATACACCCAGAGGAGGAAAAAATTGAATGTTAAAGAACAAACATATTAAATGAGCAATTGAGCAACGAGGAAACACAATCATGTATGGGTATGTACACAAGACACACACACACACACACACACACACACACACACAGCACTGAGAAGGAAGAGCCAGAGAATCAGATGGAAAGTGAGGAGTCAGTGAAAAAGAGAAGAAAGATTTCCAAAGCATATGGAGAAACTGTTACATTCATTCATTCATTCCTTCACTCATTCAACAATGCACTCATTATGCACCTGACATGAGCCAGCACATTCTATCCAGCAACAAGGCTCAGGGTGTAGAGCCCAGAAAGTCCTCACCTTCTAAATGTGCCCTTGGATCACATTTGACATGAGCTCCCAAGAGCATTGCTAATTCAGGGCACTTACGAGATGGTGTTTACCTGGCTCCCTTGAATCAAAAAGTATGTCCACAGTCCCAGTTCAGATACTAATTTAAAAAACATTTTTTTAATGTCTTTTTTTTTTTTTTGAGAGAGAGAGAGGAAGAGTGTGCGAGCAGAGAGAGAGGGAGACATAGAATCCGAAGGAGGTTGTCAGCACAGAGCCTGACGCGAGGCTTGAACCCACAAACTCTGAGATCATGACCTGAGCCAAAGTCAGATGCTCAACTGACAGAGCCACCCAGGCACCCCCAGATACTAATTTTGAAAGTTATTTAACACTCCCTGAAAGTAAAAGTCTAAACTCATAAATGATAAGTTGAGCTATACCCTTGAGCTCATTCCAGGTTGACTCATCAACTGAGAATTTAAATTCTTATCCAAAGCTCTTTAACCTAAAAATACATCATAAGAAATGATCATTGCACATGGCTTTCAGACACTTTTGCCTGAGAAGCAAATATTGTGTTATACTTTTTTGCCCTTACCTTTAGGTTTCACAAAAAGCAAAAAAATTTAAAGTAAATTTAAAAATCAAACATGAAAGAGAATCTCAGTTAGACATTATTTGTTGCCCTCATTTCCGCTTCGATATTTAATTCTCTGGGAATTCATTTAACCTTGATATTAAGATAAAACATATATCGCCTTTGATTCAAAATAATCTACTTCTTTTTTAAGGGCTATAAAGTACAAGATGGCATAAAGATTAGGACTCATTTTAGCCATGAGTACTTTGTCCTGTGGGCCAATAACTAGACCTGTATGGTATCCGCCTCTTCATGCAATTATTGGACGTTGACCCTACTTTGTGCATGATACTTTATTAATATACTATTAATATTGTTTTAGAGAATATATTCTTTTTATTTTAATACTTTGCTTCCTTCTTTACCCCTTCTGCTCCTCGGTCGTCTAACCCAGAACTTTGGAGCAAAATTGCTTTTTCCTCCTGAGATATATTTGTCCTACACATGAAAGTGATTGGGAAGAGGAGGGTTTACATGACACATTCTGAAATAGCAGTGTTTCAAAGCACCTTTCCAGTTGTCACCATCTGTGCCCTTCAGAAGTATGGTTTCAATTTTGCTCTTGAAATACGAGTCAGGCTGTGTTGCCAACGCATATTTTTCCCTGTCATAACATTTCACTCATTCCGTAGTCTGTAGACAGTTTATAGGTTGCATCTTTTCCCTAGTCTTATTTGAAATGGTATCTTCTCACTCTTTGAATTCATTTTTCATTAGGGGAGGTAAAACCAGATTCTGTGCCCAATAAACAGAAGCATCTGGCCTAAGGATATATCCGTGCTGAGCATCGCCCCCCCTGGTAATGCTCAGTAGTCAGATGCCACTTAGGAGGGGTGACGATGCCAGTTTCTCTGCCCCCCTTTTGGAGTCATTAAGGATATGTCCCTCACCCTGCCCCAGGAATTAATCAAGCATGTAATATACAGAATGGAAACAACTTGTAGCAATGATTCAATGGATTGTAACTTAATTACTGTTTCTACTCTGTTTCAAAGCAGGTTAGCAAATTCACAGATCCCGGGTTAAAAGTCCCACTGGACATTTTTATGTCTTGACTAGAGCACTGAGGACGCATCTACAGTGCCCTTAGCCTTATGGTTTCAGATTTTGCAAAATTTTATCACACATTTAAGCATTTCTTTAAAGTTAAAAATTTTAGAGGTATCGATGTACTTTCTCTTAAGTCAAGCAAAATGATTAAAGCAAAATGCCAAGACACCATACTGGCTTTATTAGCAAAACAACATTTTTCTAGGGCATTCTCACAGAAGTAAGTACTTCCATTAAGATGGATCCCATTAAGCAGAAAAAGTACTAGGTCTCACAGTTTTTAAAAATGTCTATTATTTCAAGTCAAAATGAAATTGTTTATCATTTGTAAAATGTAAGTATAATAAAGAAGGACATAAAGAAAGCAAATGAATTTTGATGTCAGGTACAAACTGAACAATAAATCCTGGCATATTTTATAGGGAAATCTAGCCAGGATAATATGAAGGAAAAATAATAAAGTGTAATAAATAATAAGAGAATCCTTTTACTTTTATAGGGCACATTGCATTTTGTACTATAAACATGATTATATCTGAAGTAAATCATCAAAGTTGACCTCAAGAGTCTAACAGCCACAGAGAACCACTATGCTATTTAAAACAGGCAGTGAAAAAATATGTGACAGTCAACTGTGTTTTTCGATCAAAAGAACACACATAAGGAATGTGGAATTCGATTCAGTCAGTTTTACCTTTCGGTAATACTGTGGGATCTTGGAGGCCTGAATGTTGTTACTCAAAGTTTGCTGATGTTTGTTATGGGCTCCCTCAGCTTAAAACACTAGTTTCCTTTAAAAAGCCCTGTGTCAAATATTGAGCAAACCACAAGTTTATCAACACCGACGGTGGGTATTTATGTTTACGGGAGGGAAGGGCCGAGAGTGGAAAGAGAAGGGGAAAATGCGATATCTGTTACAAATTCCTTTCGGCTTTGAACCCAAAATAATGTAAGAGGAGATATCAGCAAAACATGAATAGCAATAATCTTCTGGAAAAAATGAAAAAGAAACCAAGGGTAAAATGAACTGAATGAAAATGAAAATGGCTTGATATAGAAGAAAGTAGACACATTAAAATCAAGAGTAAAAATAATCAAATTGATGCCCCAGGTGCAAGGAAGGTAGAGAAATATTTTAGAGCTCTAAGAAACATTTGAGAGCTGAATTAAACAGGCTAAATTAATCTTTGAGCAATTTTCTTACTGGGGAAGACAGGATTCATTTTTTTTCACCTTAGTGAATTTATTAATCTCCCCATGGGCAAAAAAGTCATTTACATTTTTTAAGTACAGAAAGATCTGTGGGTTTTCAAGGCAGCTTTCTAAGATAGGAGTCGTCATTACAACTGTGTGAACAATTAGGTTTTTACTGTTCTTTAAATTTATAGTTGGTGATTTTAGAAATCTCTGATACAATTTCAGTGTTCATAGCATCGCTGTCCCTGGCAAAGTAAACAAAACAGAAGAGAAGGTCAAGCGAAATTTTAAAAGGTCTTTTACTTATCATTAAATAAAATGTGAATAAGTAACACATTGAATTAAATGCAGATTAATTCATTTCATATGGAAATAGAAAGCATACTATATTGTTTTAAAATTACCAGCTGATTCCCATTGTTTCTGTTTTACCAAAAAGTCCATTTAATATCCCACACACATACACACATGCACACACACGCATGTGCACATGTGCACCCACGCGCGCACACACACACACACACACACACACACACATGCATGCTGAACATTTAAAGTACTTTTTCCTTTTGCCCCAGAAAAGAAGAATTACACAATTTCCGTTGTTGCCAAATTAGATTATTTGTTGAGCCTCCAAATAAAGAACAAAAAACATGCTTTAAAATTAGAAATTTTGACTCAGTACAACTCCTAAAGTTAGTGGAAGATAATGTTTCCAAATTTCCAACAGATATTGGAAACAAGGAATCAGAATTCCTGGGAATTCACAGTTAATTCTTGAAATCCTAGGTTAGTCATCAAGCATTCCAATGTTCTTCTTTCTCTTCTCTTTTTATTATAGACATATTTAAACAATTGTTTCATAAATAAGAAATGTTACCTTTAATGGCATTTTCATGGCAAATGCTCAAATAATGGGAAGCTCCCCTGGACGTTATTAGGTAGTACCTGAATAACATAACATTCACATCTAGCAATAGCATGTGTTAAAATTTTCCGTTGAAGGACTCATTTGCTTCCAAATGTTATTTTTCCAATTATTTCCAATTGGATACCACCAACAGAATTTGTATAAAATACGTGCATAAACTTATTAGTATTCAATATACCACAATGACTCACCATTAGTCAGATTCAGTTGTAACATAGTACTAGCTGTAAGTAGGCTGATAGGTGGGGACTACATCTCTCCTACCTGCTCCTGTGCTGGTTGTTGGAAATGTCAACTTGAACCTTTCGCTCCGCGGGCGTCCGCATTTCCTGCTCTATTGACTTGACATCAGTGGATTCCTTCCAACCAGCGATACTCTATAGATTATTAAGCTTTAAATATCACGCGAAAACTATAACACTTTTCCTCACTTCCCCAGTTTGTTGACTAATTTTCCTCAGGATTCAGCATTCAGAAAACACAAATTTCCCAAGAAATACTGGGCAGGAATTCCTACATGGAAGTGGTAGCTGCAGGTGTACGTATGTGCATGTTTACATGTATTGAGAGTGTCTAATACATGTTTCGTTCCTCAAAATAACATTTTCTCTACTAATCATAATGACATACAGCCAATATGACACCTTCGTTCATCCCACTGCCACCCAAAGTTATATTGCAAAACAAAGTTTGAATAGTCTTTCTCACCTAAGGTAGAATCATTTCTTACTTACTGGTTACTGGTTAAAGATTGAATGAGTGAATGAATGAATGAATGAATGAATGAAAAGTTTGCAAAGCTTTCAGAAATTTATGAAATTGTATCTTTGTTTTGATTTTTGAATTAGCAAAACTTTCAGAAGCACATTGATAAAGCTAGGTGAATTGTACATATTTCTTAGACATTTTAGATAGTAGAAAATCACATTTCATTGCATTTTCAATGATTTTATCCTTTATTACAAAATTCGTCATATATATATATATCACCATTAATATGTATATTAATGGTGATATATATATATATATATATATATATAACACCACTATATATATATATTTTTTTTTCAAACCAGGATCAACTTCCTGAAAAATATCACCAACATCAGTGATTTCAGAAAAAAATAAACTCACAAGGTTGTGTATTTTTATGGGAAGTCTTCTGATTTTATACAAGATAATTTAAAGAATTAAGATTGCATGAGATAAATAAAACCTACCTATAGGCTATGTTTGGGTACAAGACTCTAGTTTGAGATCTCTGTGAATACGATTACTATTTCACATACCATAAGTGATCTACAGTTTTGTGGGAAACAATGAGTTATAAGTCAAGACCAGGAAAAGGTAGAGGCCAAGATATTCAAAGCTAGAAAGTTGCCATGTAATTCCACTACATGAAGAATGGTATAGAGCTACCAACACGCCCTTGGTGGTTGTGGAATGCTGGGTTAATGACCTCAGGACAGGTATGCCCATTTAACTTGTTTTATATACAGTAAGGGAGCCGTTATGGTTTGATAAGAACAATTCTTTCTCAACTTCAGCTTCTGGTGGCTAAACCAGTTCATTACATTCTACACATCTTTTCCCAGTTTGATGGTGACATATGCGTTACTTTTGAGATAATAATACTTTTCCAGTGTGAACTCAGGAAATGCTCCATAGAATGTGTCCATTCTTGTGGGCAGATGGATGAAAAAATCAACTCAAATGTAAACCACATGCTCGCGAAAACTTACATTGCAGAAGGTGAATGTCTTTTAAAAGTACTTGGCACATATTCCAGAGGCAGGCAGCTAAATAGAGACGGAATTCCCTTTGAAAGGTTCGTATGTGATGACTCCAAATCAGACTTTATTACAGAAACTACTTAAATAAGACTGTGTCCAAGCTCCATAATGAATTTATGTAAAGTGATAGTAATTTCCTCTCAGATGTTGTTCACATAGTTAGCAAAGTGGGTCAGATTGTGTGCAGAAAGATTTGTTTCTAAATTGCCAATGTGAATAGTCTCTGGCATCAATGTAAACTTTGCATTCAAGCAAAACTTGAAAGATGATTCACTCAGAGCCCCCTTCACAGAGGGTCTACTAGAATATTCTGTCAAATCACGGATTTTATTGGGGAGGTCTACTGATGTCATGAGTCATGTGCTGTTATGTGCTGAATTATGTCCCCCCCAAATTCCTATGTTGAAGCCTAATCCCAAACTACCTCAGAATGTGATTGTATTCAGAGACAGGGAATTTAAAGAAGTCATGAAACTAAAACAAGGCTGTTAGCATGTGTTCTAACCCAATCTGTTGTTTAAGCCACCAAGGTTGTGGAATTTCATTACAGCGGCCCTAGCAAATGAATTCGTATGTATTTGGCACTTCGCTCACAAGAAAACAAGCATGATTATGCATCTACTTTAACAATGAACTCTGCAGAAGTTGTGGATAAAGGTTCAGGACTATTGAACAAGGATCATGAATCCTGGAAAGAAACAATCTGAATATATCAGTTGAAATTTCTGTTCTTAAGATCATTGCGAGTCAGATTTTAATAGTTGGAAGCAGATGGGTAAGGTTGGTGATGTTTTCAAAGGATCACTATTGGAGTGGGGTAATTTGCAGTCCCTAAGGAAAAAAAAAATAGCTCTGCATAAAACTCTGGAGGAATGAAAAAATTATAAGAAAATAAAGCTTCAGAACACTTTAAGAAGTGAAAGGTTTCTGACTTTTCACTTCCTGATATAGAAGACAGGTGTCTGCCAACAGTTAGAAAAGCATGAAATGAAAGAAAAGGAAGCATATTTTATAACAGGTGCATTGTGACTAATACCTTAGCAACATATGTATGAAAATAAGCATTACAACAACACAAAGTAGATTTACAAAAAGATCAGGGTATATTGTCCTTGTGCTATGGCTGGTTTTCAAGAAGCAAAGAGTCTTTATTTTTATAAAAGAGCTAGGAAAGATATATGATCTTAAGATTAAGGGACTATTTCTCAACTTGGTAATATTTTAAAACACATCATGCAAAGAGATGTCACCAATTGTGACATTATAATAGTCATTATAGGCATTATAATAGTTAATTTCCTCTACTATTCTATCTCTTCAAAAGAATAAATAACAGGAAGAGAAAATCGAAAGACATATTTTTAACATTTAAAAAATTTGTTACCAATTCAATTGCAGCATAACTCACATTTAAAAGATAAATGTGAGGGGCGCCTGGGTGGCGCAGTCGGTTAAGCGGCCGACTTCAGCCAAGTCACGATCTCGCGGTCCGTGAGTTCGAGCCCCGCGTCAGGCTCTGGGCTGATGGCTCGGAGCCTGGAGCCTGTTTCCGATTCTGTGTCTCCCTCTCTCTCTGACCCTCCCCCGTTCATGCTTTGTCTCTCTCTGTCCCAAAAATAAATAAAAAACGTTGAAAAAAAAAATTAAAAAAAAAAAAAAGATAAAAAAGATAAAATGTGATAAAAATGTGATTAAAAAAAAGGATAAATCCAGGAGCACCTGAGTGCCTCAGTCAGTTGAGTGTCCACTCCTGATTTTGGCTCAGATCATGATACCAGGCTCATGGGATCAAGCCCAGCGTCAGGCTCTGCTCTGAACATAGAGCCTGCCTGATGTTCCCCTCTCCCCTGCTCACACTCTCTCTCTCAAAATAATTTTTAAAATAAAAATAGAGAGAAAGAAAGAAAAAAACCATTTTAAGTGAACAGTGTGATGAGTTGAGTTTGACAAATGTGGCCATCACGACAATAAGATACAGGATAATTTCATCATTCTAGAAAATTCTTTTGGGTTCCTCCCCAGTCAATTTAGCCCACCTCTGGCCCTAGCCAAGCACTGATGTGCTTTCTATCACTATACATTAGATTCTTTATTTCTAGAATTTTGTATCAAGAGAATTATTCATTATGTACTTTTGTGTCTGTTTTTTGTTTTTGTTTTGTTTTGTTTTTTGCTTTGCATAACATGCTCTAGACCCACCCACATTGTTGTTTAAATCTGTAGTTTGTATCTTTTTATTGCTGAGTAATACCTTAGTGTATGGATATTACCACAGTTTGTTTATCCATTCACCAGCTTATGGACATGGGTTGCTTACAATTTGGGGCTATTATGAATAAAGCTACCATGAACATTCACTTGCAAATTTTTATGTGGACATATATTTTTGTTTCTCTTCGGTAAATATCTAAAAGAAAATGTTAGATCATATGGTAAATGTATGGCTACCATTAAAGAAACTGCCAATTTCCCAAAGTAAGTGTCTTATTTTACATGCTCACCAGAAATATATAAAAACTCCAAAAGCTAACGCTTTATTGCTAATGTTTTTAATTTCAGCCATTCAAGTTTGTGAATAGTGGAATCCTATTCTGTTTGGATTTGCATTTTTCTGAAGGCTAATGATGTTGAGTATCTTTCCATGTGCTTATTGGCCATTTGTAGATCGGCATTTTTGAAGCAACTGTTCAAATCCTTTGCTCTATTTTATTGGGTTGATTTTCTTCTTAATATTGAGTTGTTTACCTTATGGCTACAAGTCTTTGGTCAAATATCTTTATTGTAGGTATTGTCTCCCATTCTGTGGCTTTACTTTTCATTTTTTTAATGAAACCTTTCAAAGAGCAAAAATGTTTTGTTTTGATGGAATGCAATTTAACATTATTTTTTCCTTAATGGTTAATGCTTTTTATGTCTTACAAACTCTTTGCTTATCTCAAGGCTGAGAAGATGTTCTTCTATATTTTATTTTAGAAATTTTCATTTTAACTTTTACACTTAAGCCTATGATTCATTTCAAGTTAATTTTACACATATGTCATGAAATAAGAGTCAGTTTTCTCTCGCTCTCTTATTCCAATATCACTTGTGAAAAGGATATTCTTTCTCCACGGATTGCATTGACATTCTTGGTCATAAATTAATGTACCTTATTGCGTGGTATATTTCTGGGCCTTCTAGTCTATAATACTTATGTGTATGTCTATCTCTGTGCCAATGCCACACTCTAGCATAACTACTGCCCTTCTGTATAATGACACATACATGACCACTCTAATCCTTGGTCGTCTGAAGCAGCGTAGTTGGGAGTTATCTAGTTATTTAGCAACAGATGTGGAAACACCTTCAAATTGAGAGACAACTCTAGGGGCACCTGGGTGGCTCATTCAGTCAAGCATCTGACTCTTGATTTTGGTTCAGGTAATGATTTCATGGTTCATAGGACTGAGCCCAGTGTCGGGCTCTGTGCTGACAGCATGGAGCCTGCTTGGAATTCTCTCTCCTCTCTCTCTCTCTCTCTGCACCTTCCTTAATTGTTCTCTCTCTCTCTCTCTCTCTCTCTCAAAAATAAATAACATTTAAAAAAAGAAAGACAACTCTACTTTCCTTCAAATTACCTATAAATAGAAAAATAAAGGCCCAAACTCATAATACCCGACTCCAGAACAAAGTCTTATGGGGAAAGTGAAGTGGAAAGTGTGTAGAAAGAAGGAAATGATAGCATAAGGTCTAGAGATGAGAGGATATAGAGAAATTCAGTTCAAATAGGAAAATATCATCCTTAGTGGAAAATACTGGAAATGTCTGAATTGTGCTCTGAGAGCTATGGGGAATTCACAATGAGGAGAAATTAAATTTTAATTTCAAGAAGCTCACGACAGAAGAGACTTCTATGGAACATTAATAAAGAACATGAAGGAAAAGCCAAACAAATGAAAAAGTAATTTAAAAAGTGCAAAGAATCACAGAGAATGTGCTAGAAATAGAAGATAAGCAAGGAAGAAATAATGCATGCACATAATTAACCATGGAAAAAAAAGAGTAAGCCAATGAAGCATACCTAATATTTAAAATTATTACTCAAGAAAGAGTGCCTGGGTGGCTCAGTTGGTTAAGTGTCCAACTTTGGCTCAGGTCATGATCTTACGGTCTATGGGTTCAAGCCCCACATCAGGCTCTGTGCTGACAGCTCAGAGCCTGGAGCCTGCTTCAGATTCTGTGTCTCCCTCTCTCTCTGCCCCTCCCCTGCTCACACTCTGTTTCTTTCTCTCAAAAATAAATGAATGTTAAAAAAATTCTTACCCAAGAAAACTTTCTGGAAATAAAAGACCTAAATCTTTATATTGAAAGTCCTCACTGGATACCTGAGAAAACTGATGTATACTGATAAAACGATGGCAAACTTTAAATAAAATTCAATTGAGGAATAAAATCTTCAGGGGATCCAGGAAAAAAAAATAGTTATTTGGAAAAAGAAGAAAATCCTGTTGACAAGACTTGTGAGCAAACACATAGAAAGAAAGAAAACAGTAGACCAGCATTTTAAAGAAATTCTACAGAGCAAAGTGAGAATCGATGAATTTTATATCCAGCTAAGCTATTGTTATTTACCAGGGAAAATCAATCTGTTTACCACTGACTTCTTGACAACTGCTTATGAAGCAATACAAGAATGGAGTAGCATTTTCAGAAACTCAATAAGACAAGGTTGGAACCAAGAATTTTATATTCAGCCAAGCTATTCTTCAAATGTCAAGGCTACAGAAAAGTAGTGATAAACCTCCAGGATCTCAAGAAACACTCTAGTCGTAAGCCTATTCCTGAGAAATCCAGTAGATGATAAGCCTCTTCCAAGAGACAACTGAAAAACCTTGGCAGAGTACAGATGAATTTAGTTACTCATCCCTCTAAGACAAAAAATTGTAAGGCAAAGGAGAAAAATAATACATAAACATTATACATTCTGACAAAGCAAAAGTGAAACCATTTAAAATGAAAGGAGAAAAAAGCAACAAAGTAAAGTAAGTTCATTGATTGATATGTAGGTAAGAGGTAGAAGTAAAAAGATAAAATTTAAAGCTGAAAACTAAGCAATAGAAGGAAAAATAAAGACACACGTATGAAGGTAACCCCTGTGATAAATTTCCAAACATTTAGAAGTACCAAAAGAAATTTTTAAAGAGTAAATATAATAGATCGCCAAAAGCAAAGAATACAATAAGCAGAACATTATACATACGTTAAGTGTAACAAAAATAATATTACACAATTGAGACCAAATAGTCTTATCAACAAATACAAATGGACTTAATTTGTTAAATCTCTTTTCAGGAGATTCTCAAATAGGCTCATAAAGCAAAACTAAAGGCTATGTTACATATGAGAGACATACCTAACAACGTAACTCAAAAGAGCAAAAATGCAAGAGAGAAGTACATATATACTGGGAAACTAGAAATAATGATAATAAGATAAAGCTTGACAACATAAAATTCAGACCAGAAAGCATAAAACACTGTAAAAACTTTACTCTGCAAGGCTAAAAGCCAAATTTACCGTGAAGGTCTAACAGTCACATACCAAAATAATGCCACAATCTTCTCTATAAGTCAGGAACAACAAATGAATGAAGAAAAATGGACATAAAGCCACACACACACACACACACACACACACACACACACACAAATCAGTTTTACAAAAACCTCCCAACAAAGAATATTTCAGAACCAGAAGTCTTCACTGCTAAATTCTACCACATATTTAAAGAAGAATAAATGCTAATCCTTTTCAAACTCATCTATCTATATCTATGTTCATATATATATATATATATACCTTCTTTAAATATTTGGTAGAATTTACCCGTGAAGCCATATATCTATATACATGTGTAATTAGGTCCCATGTATTTTCATCCTATTTTCCCCAAAAGTTATATCTTACATAGTTACATTACATCTAATATCAAGAAAATAATATTGGTACAATATATGTGTATAGTGTTGTCAACCTATTACATGGGTAAAATCAACCAACTATTACCGCACAATCAAGATACAGAGCTATTACAACACAACAAAGATCTCCCACGTGCTATCCCTTAAAGTCACACACCACCACTATCTCTAGCTCCTGAGAATCATTAAATTCTTTTCCATCTGCATAATTTTGTAATTTAAATAATGTTATGTAAATACAGCATGTGTTCTGTTGAGATTGCTCTCCTTTCCCCAACTGCTTAATGCCCCTGAGATATATCCAAGTTATTGAGTGTATCAACAGTTCGTTCATTTTTATTGTTGTAGATTCATATGGCTATACCACACTTTGTTCGACTATTGAGAGATACGTGGCTATTTCTGGGCTCTGGCTTTTGCAAATAAAGCTGCTATGAACAATTGTGTATAGGT
The DNA here is from genome assembly GCF_028018385.1 of Neofelis nebulosa. NCBI lineage: Eukaryota > Metazoa > Chordata > Mammalia > Carnivora > Felidae > Neofelis > Neofelis nebulosa. Next base: position 11,275,345 of record NC_080795.1, read on the forward strand.
TTAGTGTATATTTAAATTTTATTTCTGTGTAAGAAATGCTCAGAAATTCATTTGCTGACTCATATGGTAAGTGTGTGTTTAGTTTTTTTTTTTTAACTGTCGAAATATTTTCCAGATTGAGTGTATACCATTTTACTCAACCCACCAGCAAAGTATGAGAGATTGAGTTTCTCCACATCCTTACCAGCATTTGGTATTGTCACTATTTTTAATTTTAGGTGTTTTAATAGGTATACAATGATTTCTCATTGTAGCCTTCATTTGCATTTCCCTAATGATTAGTAAAAAACATTTTTTATGTGCTTGTTTGCCACCTGTATATCCTCTTCAGTGAAATATCTCTTCATATTCTTTGTCTTCTAATTGGATTGTTTGCTTTTCATTGTTGTTTTGAGCCATTGAGGTATGTGGTATTCAAATATTTTCTTCCAGTCTAATTTGCCTTTTTGTCATATTTATAGAGTCTTTCATAGAGCAAAAGTTTTTAATTTGGGTGAAGTCAGTTTTATTCTTTTGTGGATTATGATGTTGGTATCATATCTAAACTCTTCACCAGGGACACCTGGCTGGCTCAGTTAGTGGAGCATGTGACTCTTGGTTTTTAGGTCTTGAGTTCAAGCCCCACTTGGGGGAAGAGCTTACTTTAAAAACATAAAAAAATTGGGGTGCCTGGGTGGCTCAGTTGGTTAAGCGACCGACTTCGGCTCAGGTCATGATCTCGCAGTTTGTGAGTTTGAGCCCTGTGTTGGGCTCTGTGCTGACAGCTCAGAGCCTGGAGCCTACTTCAGATTCTGTGTCTCCCCCTCTCTTTACCCCTCCCCTGCTCATACTCTGTGTCTCTCTATCTCTCAATAATAAATAAATGTTAAAAAACTTAATAAAAAATAAATAAAATAAATAAAAACTCCACCAAACCCTAGTTCCCAAAGATTTTTTCCTAGGTTGTCAGCTAAAAGTTTTATAATTTTATGTTTTACATTTAAATCTATGATCCTTTTGACTTAATTTTTATGTAAGATGTGAGGTTTATGTCAAAATTTAATTTTTTGCTATAAATATCTAATTATTTAAAAGCATTTTTGAAAAGACTATTAAATACTCCAGTGAATTCCCTTTACATCTTTGTCAAAACTCCACTGGCTGTACTTTTATGGAACTATTTTTGGGATTTTATTCTGTCTGATTACTGTGTGTGTGTGTGTGTGTGTGTGTGTGAATTCAGTTTTATTAGTAGCTTGGGGGCTGTTCTTTGAATGAGTTGTAGTGGCTTATACTTTTCAAGCAATTAGTCCCTGTCATGTAAATTGTCAATATATTGTGTAAAGTTACTCAGAGTATTCTATTATTATCCTTTTGATGTATGCAAACTCTGTAGTTGATCCTCTGTTTCAACCTGATAATAGTAATTTCTGTCTTGTCTCTTTTTTTTATTTGTCAGTCTTGCAGGAGGTTTTCCTATTTTATTGATCTTTTTAAATAAAAATTTTTGTTACATTGACTTTTTCTATTGTGTGTCTATTTTTAATTTTACTGATTTCTACTATTTTCTCCCCTCAATCATGGGTTTATTTTGCTATTCATTTTCTAGGTTCTTAAACGAGGAGCTTAGATTATTGATTTGAGATTTTCCTCTTTTCTATGTAAGCATTTAGCGCTGTAAATTTCCATCTCAGCACTGCTTTAGCAGTGTCCCATTATTTTTGATAAGTTTTGCTTTCATTTTCATTAAGTTTAACGCATTTGTCTCAAGACTTCCTTCTTGACTAATAGGTGGTTGAAAGTGTGCTGTTTTATTATCCAAGTACTTGGAGATTTTCCTGATCTCTTTCTGTTCTTGATTTCTAGTTTTATTACATTGTGGTTAGAGAACACACTCTGTGTGATTTCAATTCTTTTAAATTTGTTGAGGTTTGTTTTATGGCCCAGGATGATATTTACCTTGGTATATGTTCCCTGGATGCATGAAAATAATATATATTCTGCTGTCATTAGGTGGAATGTTCTATCAATACGGATTAGATTCTACCGGTTAGTAGTCTTTCAAGTTCTTCTATCCTTGATGATCCTTTTATCACTTGTTGAGATGGGGTATTGGAATCTCTGACTATAATTGTAGACTTGTCTTTCTCTTTGTATTTCTATCAGTTTTTGCTTCACATGTTTTAAAGCTCAGCTTTTCAGTGCATGAAGATTTAGGATTTCTATGTCTTCTTGGTGAATTTACTCTCCTTTTCTGGTAATTTTCTTTGCCCTGAAATTCTGATTAATCTGATATTAATATAGCCACTCCTGCTTTCTTTTGATTAGTGTTTGCATAGTATCTCATTTCATTCTTGCTTTCAACCTATCTGTAGCACACTTAAAGTGAGTTTTCTATAGACAGCCGATAGTGAGGTCATATTGTCTTCTTGGTTTTGCTTTCTAAAAATCCACTGTGCGACTTTCTGTCTTCTAATGGTGTCCTCAGACTACACTTTTTGTAATGAGTGATATGCTGGGACTTAATTTTATTTTATTTTTGTTTTGTTTTGCTTGTTCTGTTTTTCATTTCTTTTTCTTGTCACTTGAATTTTTTTAGAATTACATTTTGATTTATCTGTAATGTTTTTAAGACTATATATTTTCAAAATGATATTAGTAGTCACTTGAGAATTATATTGCACATGTATATCATGGTTGACTAGTGTTGACCTTTTCTCAGTTTGAGAAAAGTATAGAACCCTTACCTCCCTTTATGTCCATTTATCCTTCACCCTCTATATTGCAATTGTCTTTCTTTTTTTTTCTACATAAACAAAAGACCACGTGAGGCACTGTTATAATTTTTGCTTCAACTATTAAATATAATAATAAAAATGCAAGAGAAGAAGGAAAGTTTATCATATTTACTCCTGTTTGGGCTCTTCCTCGTCTTTCTTCCCTCCAAGTATTGCAAGATTCCTTCTTTTATCATTTACTTTCTGTTTAGAGGACTTCTTTTATCTATTCTTTTACAGTGGGTCTGCAAGCAACAAATTCTTAGTCTTCCTTCCCATCTAAGAATGTCTTAACTCCCTCCTCATTGCTGAGAATACTTTTGCTGGGTATAGAATTCTGGGTTGACAGTTTTTTTTCACACTTAAAAACTGACACTACTTCTTTCTAGCCTCCCTGGTTTCTGATATAATATTTGCTGCCATTCACATTATTTGCAGTGTTTCTCTTGGGCTGCCTTCAGGATTTTTTTTCTTTGTCTTTAACTTTTGTAAGTTTAATTATGGTACGTTTTTGGGTTTATCCTATTTGAGATTCACTCAGCTTCTTGAATCTACAGTATATGTCTTCTGCCAAATTAAGACAAATTTCATCCATTATTTCTTTGAATCCTTTTTTCAGCTCTGTCCTCTTTCTCCTCTCCTTCTGGGACACTGAGGACATAAATTTTGTTATAGTCCACAGGTCCTGGAGTCTTGGTTCATTTTTATTTTCAGTCTATTTTCTCTGTCTTATTTAGGTCGGGTAACTTCTACAGTTCTATCATCAAATACACTTATTCTTCTGTTGAGACTATCTGCTGAGTTTATTTGGGGGCTACCATATTTTTCATTTCTAAAATTTCTTTTTGGTTCTTCTCTATATTTTCTATTTATTTGCTGAGAATGTCTATTTTTAATTTATTTTGAGTGTGTTCATAATTGCTTGTTGAAGTATTTTAATGAAGTCTGCTTTAAAATTCCTGTGAGATATTCCTAACGTCTGTGACATCTCAGGGTTGGCATCTAAGATGTCTTTCTTCATTCAAATTAAGATTTTCCAAGTTCTTAGGATATCGAGTGCTTTTTCTATGGAAATCTGGACATTTGGGGTCCTATGTAAATCTTTTATCTTAGTAGACTCCCTCTGACACAACTCCACTGGGGAAAAGGAATACCACCTTGTTACTGCCAGGTGGAGTTAGATGCCTAGATTCTCCACCAGGCCTCTATTGACAACCAGAAGGGTGATGCTCCATGTTACTACTCAGTAGAAGCTCCCCAAATGACCTCCACTGACAATGTCAGGAGGAATGGTCTCATAATCATATCCCCATTAGTTGGGTGTTGGTGAAACACAACTCCCCACTGTGGGTTCTCTGATACTACTCTTACAGGTGTGGGAGAATTCCAGGCTTCCCATGTCATTTCTATCAACCTCTTGGGTTCTTCATTACCACCCAGCAGTAACGAAGAGCCCGTTTCCCCACTTAGCTTCTGACACAACCATGGACATGAGTTGGGGTACCTTGTTAGATATCCAGACTCCCCATTCTAGCTTTGGTGAGGGTAAGGGTTGGCCACAGTTTTTGCTGTGGTGTTTGGCTGGAGTAGTACAGTTATTATCTAAAAGCTTTCTGCCTGGCTCGGTAGCCCCTTTGGCTAGAGTGAGTAAGCCCTTCTTGGGGGAATTTTTGTCTGTTCCATTTGGCATTACTAACTTGCTGGCTTCTCCAGTCCCCAGTGTGCAATAGATAAGCCAGAAAAAAAGGGAACTCACCACTGTGTCATTCCATGGGCCCTACACTTCTCACTCAGTCTGCCTTCTTCTCTCCACTTTTCAGACTCTTCTTAATTTTTTAAATATATAATATGTATATTATATATATTATAAATATATAAATATATAATACCCAGGGATTATAGGAGGAATATGGAAAGTATGTATACTCCATATGTTGTTCTCAATATCCTTAACGCTTCAGCAACGGTTCTCACTAAGAGGCTAATAGTGTTAAGTTTATTTTCTCTGGGCACATTCCTTCATCTTCTGCAATCAAACACAAATTAACTCAACATTGGTAAAGGGCTGGCTAACAAATGAGCTGCTCAGAAATTTAGTTTGATTTCAGCCTTATTTCAATATTTTTAAATTAAAAAAAATTTTTTTTAACGTTTATTTATTTTTGAGACAGAGAGAGACAAAGCATGAATGGGGGAGGGGCAGAGAGAGAGGGAGACACAGAATCCGAAGCAGGCTCCAGGCTCTGAGCCATCAGCCCAGGGCCTGACGCGGGGCTCGAACTCAAGGACCGCGAGATCGTGACCTGAGCTGAAGTCGGACGCTCAACCGACTGAGCCACCCAGGTGCCCCATTATTTTTAAATTTTTTTAAAGAAAAAATATTGCTTTGATGAGCTATTACATTATAAAACTTTTAGCTTTTCTGAAAGTTGATTTTCTGTGAGTAGGACTATTATAATGAGTGGTTAGTCTAGTAATGTTGAATGATGTGACATTACCTTGGCACAGCTACAGTGTCACTGCATAACAAACATGGCTTTGCCCTTTCGTTTGATAACAAAATAGTTCATCCTCCCCTCTTCCTTAAAAGTGCAACTTTCGGGGCGCCTGGGTGGCTCAGTCGGTTGAGCGTCCGACTTCAGCTCAGGTCACGATCTCGCGGTCCGTGAGTTCGAGCCCCGCGTCAGGCTCTGGGCTGATGGCTCAGAGCCTGGAGCCTGCTTCCGATTCTGTGTCTCCCTCTCTCTCTGCCCCTCCCCCGTTCATGCTCTGTCTCTCTCTGTCTCAAAAATAAATAAAACGTTTAAAAAAAAATTTAAAAAAAAGAAAAAGTGCAACTTTCAAAACCGACTTTTTTTTTTTCATATTTTGACATGTGGGTAGGCACTGGTAATAGAAAAGAATAACTAATTAAATGTTATGTCTCAGTAATAGACAGGGCATTCAAGATGCCATTAATTTATAACAGGATTGCAGTCATTCGTAGTATACCAAGCAGCAATGGAAAACGATGAGAATGTGACATACAATCCTTGTCACAACAACCCGGTGTTGCTGTTACCATGTGAAAGCAACCAAAGACAATATAATCAAATGAACATGTGTTCCAATAAAACTTTATTAACAGACACTGCTATATGGGACCAGAGAGAAACTACACAAATTAGTACATGCTGCATGATCCAACGTATATGAAATTCACGAACTAAAAATAGTGGTTTCCTCTAGGGGTTATAGAGGAAAGAGGATTGACTAGAAAGTGTCATGAATGAACTTTCTTGGGTTACAGAAATGTTCTATATCTTGATTGGGGTGTTGGTTACTTGGGTATACACATTTACCAAAACATCAAACTGTATATTTTAAATCTGTGCATTTACCATATGTAATTATACTTTAATAAAACATTAAAAATAAAATGATAAAGTATATTATCAACACAATTAGAATGACTTGAATAGGCTGTATATTAAATAACAGTATTGTACCAACATTAAATTTCTTGAGCTCAATACTTGTGGTTATATAGAAGAATATCCTTGGGGTGCTTGGGTGGCTCAGTCGGTTAGGCTTCTGCCTTCAGCTCAGGTCATGATCTCTCAGTTCATGAGTTCGAGACCCACGTCGGGCTCTGGGCTGACAGCTCACAGCTCACAGCATGGAGCCTGCTTCGGATTCTGTGTCTCCCTCTCTCTCTGCCCCACCCCTGCTCACACACTGTCTCTGACAGATAAACAAACGAGGGGGAGAGAGAGAATCCCAAGCAAGCTCTGTGCTGTCAATACAGAGCCTGATGCGGGGCTTCATCTCACCAACAGTGAGATCATGACCTGAGCTGAGATCAAAAGTCAGAGGCTTAACCAACCAAACCACCCAGGCACGTCTATATGGAAGAATATTCTTGTTCTTAGATGCTACATCTGAAATATTTAGGACTATCATGTCTTGACGCCTGCAACTCCCTCTCAAACAGTTCAGCCAATATTATGTCTAAAATATTTAGGGTCATAGTGTCATGATGTCTACAACTACTTCTACTTCTCAAACAGGTCAGCCCCAAATAATCATTATGTGTGTCTGTGTACATGAAAAAAGAAAGATAATACAGGCGATGTTTCAAAAAGTCAATAACCGATAAATCTGGTGAACTTAATGGATGTTTACTTTATCACTCTTGCCACCTTCCTACAGGTCTAAAAATTTTCAAATTAAAGTTGTAAGAAAGCATACATGAGAAACAAAAATTTCTGCATAGAACTATATTCAAAGCAATGAGTTGGGTAACTCTTGAAAGCTAGGATTTGCCAATCTGGATACGCAATATGCACTAAACTCAGGTAAAAGGGAATTAAATTATCTACAGTTTGATCATGCTAAGAAATTTGGAGGTAATAACAAATTTAACACCAACCCTGGCCAAAATATAGTCACCTATAAATGTTGTAGCTATTTCAGTAGTGGCCTACGTGTATTTGTTCCTCCTTTGGACTGAAATTTTCTAACACATTGGTACTTTATAATCAACATAGAGATAGTTTCAAAGCATTACTTGTCATTAAGTAAAGCTTTGATGTTGACAGATGGTGACCACAGTCTTAAATAATTTTTGTTATTTAATCTTAAAAAAAAGAACTAACAAAACGAAACACAGCATCTGAAACCAGATTTTTGCCACATCTGAACACAATAATGGCTTACATTCTTACTTTGAATCTTAGTAGTAACTTCTTCAGAGTAGGTCAAATGCTCCACAAGCAGATATATTTCATATGTTTCCATTTCAAGAAGTGACCATATTATTTATACAGTTCACTTTGCAATTAATCATGTAGATACATTTCTTTGTTGTTATATTAAATTGTCTTTTATCTCTTGGACCATGACAACATTATTATTTTGTGTTGGTTCTCTATACTTTTAGTTATACTTCTTAAGACAATGCTTCATTTTTTTTTTATCTCCTGGTGACTTCCATATGACAGGCCTTTAAAAAAATAATTGTTTATTTACCAGATATTATAACTGCACCTTTATGACTTTATGGAATACTTTTTTCAGAGCAGTGTCAGACAAACTCTCCATTTTTGTAAGGCTATTACATTATATTTTAATAGCTGATTGTTATTAAAATCTCTCATTGTCTAGGTATGAGGCTATAAAAAAGAAATTTGGGAATTTTTATGTTATAGTTATTTTATTTAAAAAAAAATCATACTGGGGTGGCTGGGTGGCTCAGTTGGTTGAGCATCTGACTTCGGCTCAGGTCATGATCTCACAGTTTGTGAGTTCGAGCCCCGCATCAGGCTCTGTGCTGACCGCTTGCTCAGAGCCTGGAAACTGCTTCAGATTCTGTGTCTCCTTCTCTCTCTGCCCCTCCCCCGCTCATGCTTTGTCTTACTCTGTTTCTCAAAAATAAATCAATGTAAAAAAATTTTTTTTTAAATCATACTGCAGAAAAGGAGAATATAAAAATTATTTCAGTTAGGAAAGGTATCCCAATGTAAGGTAATATATCACATTTTCTTTAAAACAAGAACAAAAAAAGTTAAGGATAGAAGAAAATCCTTTAGTAAAATTCTACAATATGCTATGACAAAACTTTACCCTTTCTGCTTGAGATAAAAATAAAAGAAACTTAAACTTATTTCGAGCTAGGAAGCAAAACAGAGATGGAGACAAACCATAAGAGACTCTTAAATACAGAGAACAAACTGAGGGTTGCTGGATGGGAGGTTGGTGAGGGCGGGGAGAAAATGGGTGATGGGCATTAAGGAGGGCACTCGGGATGAGTACTGTGAGTTGTACGTAAGTGATGAATCACTAAATTCTCCTCCTGAAACCATGATTACACTATATGTTAACTAACTTAGATGTAAATAAAGTTAAAAAAAAATTTTTTTAAGAGTTAGGGAGCAAAGCCATAACTCCACTGTTAGAGAAATATACCCTGCAAGGGAGAGAAGACCTTTGTAGACTGCCTAGTGAGGTCACACACAACTGATGTGATCTTTCGAGAAGTTTCTCATTCTATCATCAGATATTCAGCCTTATGCTGATGCTTGTCCTACACGATTGGATAGTATTCAGTAGCTGGTTTTATAAGCTAGTAGTGATTATATTAGCCTAGGAGACATAAGCATCATGCGGGTAAAATTGCCATGGAAATAAAAAGCTCAGAACTAATTACACCAATTGAAGGAAACAACAACCCACGTATCAACATTTTTTTTTAATTCAGCCATCTCCCTCCATTTTCCTCTCTTTTCCTAGCTTCATTTGACCAAACTAACAAATATTCAAAAGCATATTAAAACACAATGTTGGAAATTACAAGTGCAGCTGAAATATTTCACCAGCAGTACATTAACTTCTTTTTAGATATAGAATGGGGTTTTGGGGGGAAAATTTTACCAGCAGAGAGTGAAAATTTCCCTAAATTCTCATTATCCTTCAGCTTAGGCTCATCGCAGACTGAGTGCACTGTAGCCAACATTCCAGCAGAGAGGAGCCCTACCTTATAATGCTATACTTTTTAAAATTTTATTTAAATTTTAGTGAACATACAGTGCGATATTGGTTTCAGAAGTAGAATTCAGTGATTCATCACTTACATTCAACACCCAGTGCTCATCACAAGTGCCCTCCTCAGTACTCATCACCCATCTAGCCCATCTCCCACCCACCTTCCTCCGTCAACCCTTACGTTAACTTCTTAATATAGAGTCTTCATACATATTGTCCTGAATGTTGAGTTTAAAAAGAATCCCAGGACCACAAATTTGCTTGGGCCTACCCTTGGGGAAATAGCCAACTGGTAGTGTGTGGTCATTACTCCAGCTCTCAGGGCTGCCTGTTTCTTCCGGATTAGATTATCATTGATGATCTGCTGACTTCTGGCCTAATGCCTCTTGCAGAAGTTTCAAGGCCTCCCTGAGGGTCAAGCTAATCACTTACCTCCCTTTACTCTCCACCAGCCCTAATAAAAGTCTCCTGCTGCCCTAAGTATCACTTCTCAGCTAGGATGCTGGGGTATTTGGTGCTCAGTAAGGATTTCTCTAGGGCAATGTCCCAGGACCTAACTGCAGGAAGAAGAAAGGGCTTTAGCCTCAGGCAGACCGAAAAGCTGGGTTCAAAGATACCTTATCAGTGAGAGAAAAGGTATGCAGGATGAGGCGTACATTTTGTAACCGTCTTCATCCAGAGCACTCAGATATCAAGCTTGGGACCCGAAGAGGTGATGGAACTCTTGGTTGCCAGTGGATGTTAAATTATTTCAGAGCAGAAGTAATACCTTGCATGTAAGTGCTAGCCCTATGATAACATTGGTAATTTGTCGTGACTCAGTAAATGTTCCCATGAAGGCCAGCATCATAGAGAGACGTAAAATGTACACCCAGATATCTCCATACATAAATCATCCCTCTCCTAACCTCTTAGCAAGCTTCCCAAATGTGATAGACTAAAAGGAAGTAGGAATTTAGTGAGAGGGCAATGTTCTCCCCAGTTTCCCTGACTCCCACCCAAGCTCAGGAGAGCTGGCCTCAGTCGTGGAGAAGGGAGGAGCTGGAGAACATCCTGGATGGAAGCTGTGTGGACTTCAGATGAAACATCAATTACCCAAGGAGGTATCAGTGTTCAGTGCCTGCAGGGCACAGGTTCTGCTGATGAGAGCAAGGTTTGGGGTCAGACTGTGCACAGACTCCACCACTTGGTGGTTGGACCTTGGGCAAGTTTCTTAATCTTTCGGAGTCTCCTGTCTGTAAAATAGGGAGGAAGTTTTATTAGGATTCTCCCTGAACACTCATCATAGTGCACGTGAGGGTTAAATAACATCCATGGAAAATATTTGATGCAGCATCTGGCATGTAATAGATGTTTTAGAAATGCTAGCTATAATTATTAAGGTATTATTACGATTAAGGAGATTGAAGTCAGAGGCAATGAAATTCATAACCTTGAAGGTAACCACATGTACTGCAGTGGGGGAATGGAAAGATCCAAGCCAGGGAACGGCGACAAAGTCAGTGTTTGCAAGATAGGACCAGATGGCACCCCAGGTATAGGATAAACTTCAAGGCTGAGCATTTCCTCCCTCTAGTTTGACAGTTGGCATAAGACTCAGTGCCAGATGAAGAATTTAATAAATACAGAGCCCTAAGCAAATTACCCTATGTCATGCAGTCTAAAGAAAAGACCAGCATGCTCAGTAATCCAAAACCAGACCACGATGTCTACCAGCCTTCTCCTGCCATCGTACCTTCCAATCTGATGTAATGCAGCCAGTTCTGAAACCTGAATGTCTTTTAAAAGTAGGCAATTCAAAAAAGAGGTTAGAGTGGGAGAGAGCCAAAGCGTAGGAGACTGTTAAAAACTGAGAACAAACTGAGGGTTGATGGGGGGTGGGAGGGAGGTGATGGTGGGTGATGGGTATTGAGGAGGGCACCTTTTGGGATGAGCACTGGGTGTTGTATGGAAACCAATTTGACAATAAATTTCATATATTGAAAAATTAAAAAAATAATAAATAAATAAAAGTAGGCAATTCAATAGCAAAAATTAGCTTATATCTTTACCTGGATTATTATGAGTTTTTAACTACTGATAACATCAGTGGAATTCATTAATCTCATATTCCTATTCCCTTATAGATATAATTCTTTTTAACTCGTTTATAGTTTTAGTCTTAGTTATTCAATATTAAAAGAAAACATATTGATTATTTCAAATTGGGTACGTAATAGCACGTTAAGGTTGAATAAATAAAGGAATTTGGTAAACACAGACTAGATTCTCTTCACCCCCCCCCCCAACACACACACATACACAAATGTCAAGTTGCCACTAAGGAATTTTTTCAGTAAGTTCAAGAATATAACTATCTATCATGTCACTCTGTTAAAGATTTTTAATCTTTTCACTTTTTCTAGTGCATTTTGCTATAGCTTGTAATCTGGACATAGATTACATTTTCAGTGACACCATGTTTAATCAGTGCTTCATACACAAATAAGTGGAAACCACTTATTCTGAGAGCAATTGATAGCATATCTCTTAGTGATAGTAGCAAGAAAAACTGGGTAAGAAAGTAGCTCTGATCTGAAAAGTATGGATAAAAAGAGCCCCAAAATGGGGCATTTGGAGGATTAGAAGAGAGCTATCAAAAAAGCAGAATATGGATTGAGTCTTGGCCCAGGAAGAAGGCTTGTGAAATTTGATAATAAAGGAGGTTTTTCAGATATTTGCAAAATTAACACCAGGAAGGATAATGAATCAATCATTCCTTCTGGTGTTTCATAAATAACAGTCACATTCTATAAAACCTACAAAGTTAATTATTATTATCCTAGCACATTGGTATGGAAGGAATCTTTCCAGAATAATATTTTAAACCTAAAATATATATTGCATCATAATTTACCAATTACACCTATCATGTTTCATTAGTCTACTTTATGACTTTGGGCAGAGAAATCATAGATTGCTGACTCAGCTCCACATGGAGAATAGTTCAAGGTACAATAATCATTCTATTCTATGCAAATGAAATTAAAATAGAATTCAGATGCCACACTTTAGTGTGTCTAACACTTATTTCCATAATGTCAATCAACATAAATCAAGTGTCTAATTATTAATATGGTCTGATATACTTCAGGAGAAGATTCAAAGCAAAGAAGAGCAAATGTATTTTTGTCTGACGTGTTTACTGTTTCCTTACATAAGAACAACAGCTTTGTGCTAACAGATGAATTCTATCATACTAGTTTTGGAGTTAAATAATGCTTTCAGGCTACTAAAATATCACTCAAAATAACTGAATTCATGCCAACAAATGAGGCATTGTGATCATAGCTCAGAGACTGCTGAACTTAATAATAGCAAATAATGTTTTTTAAAGTGACATATTTTTTTAAATGTGTATTTATTTATTTTGAGACAGAGAGGGAGAGAGAGAGAGAGAGAGAGCCCAAGTGGTAGGGGAGAGAGAATCTCAAGCAGGCTCCATGCCATCAGTTCATTGCCTGATACAGGGCTCAATCCCACGAACCATGAGATTGTGACCTGAGCCAAAATCAAGAGCTGGACATTTAACCAACTGAGCCACCCGGGCACCTCACAGATAATGTTTATTGAGCACCTGGTGTGTGTTTGGTGGACACCGTCCCATAGAAACATCATGTCAGCCACAAACGCAAGCCACATACATGATTTCAAATTTTTGAGTGGCTACCTTAAGAAAAAGTAAACAAAGAACAAGTGAAAATGGGTTTATAAAAAAATAAACCTAATAAATCCAAAATATTATTCTTTCTATACACCATCATTAAAAATTATTTTCGTTTTGGATCACCCCCTTTTCAAATGCTCAGTGGCTGGGGCCAATTGTGCTGGAAGTGTAGTGTTCGACTCTGTCTAGTGAGTCCCTCACAAGGCTCCCTTCATTCGGCCCTCACAACAACCCTAAGAGATTGGCAACACCCATCACCCTGAATTACAGATGGGATGATGGAGACTGAGTAATCGTTCAAGGTCCCACAGCTCATAAGTCACAGAGCCAGGATATGATCGCAGGGATTTCGTCTTCGAACTCTTTTTCACCAGGTTATCACCAAAGTACAGGAGCGGATAATGGTACATCAGGAAAATGGGTACATATGTTATGTAGGATCAGAGACAAGAGACATCCAGGAACCAGTTATACAGAGAGGTGTAACTGGTTGTGATCTTTTTATGAGCATTCCAGCCTTGTACAAGATTTCAGACTCAGGGAGAAGGGCCAGAGTTCTAATGCTGACAGTTCAGCATAAATGCATCCATTTGAACCTTGAAAATTCTCCTCAGACCCTGCACTATGGTTGGAGCCGATCATTCTGATACCGCTGGGAGGCAGAGAACACACTAGAAAAAGCATTGGTTTGAGCCCCGGCAACTTTGAAATCAAATCCTAGTTCTCCCGTTTCCAGGCTGTGCAACCAGAGACAAGTTTCATATCCTTTCTGATCATCAGTTTTTTCAGGTCTAAAAAGAGAGCTTTCAAAATACACTTTTCACAGGCTGGTATGCAGATCAAATTGTGTAAAGACTCTAATGTCATCCCTAACATGTGGTAGGCATTCAGTAGTATCTCATATGACAATTCTTTGGGAAAATCAGTGTTTAAGGCATCAGATTCAGTATTTGTCATTTATACTGTGTCTCAGAAAGTGAGAGAGCTAGATTTGAACCTGGGCTTTGTCTACATAAATGCATTTATTTGTATAGGTATACAAACACATATGGGATTCATACTCTTATGTAAGTGTCTGTGAGGAAATCAGAAAATCATGAAAAATGGTGATTTACATTCAAATTCATTCGTGTCCTTTTCACGAAGGCTTTGAAACCTTTCAGATTCAGATATATTTCAATCTCTCCATCCAATAATCTAGAGAAACAAGCAATATATTTAAAGCTTCTTTAGCAGTAATGTTAATCCATACTTACTAAGGAAAAATAATTGCACAGAATTGTACAAAGTAAAAACTAAAAGCTTGACTTCTAGCTTCTGGAAAGAGCTTATAAGTTATCACTCCTATTCTTATAAGAAAAAGCTGGACACACTGAAAATCAATAACTTTCATGCTCAGCCAAAGAATGTAAGCCACCACTATGTTTTTTGAGAAAGGAATGGATAAATAAGCTGTGGTGCATTCACAATGGAATATTATTCAACAATAAACAAGAGCACAAGCTATCATGCAAGGGAAAAAACATGGCTGAATCTTAAATACATACTGCTAAGTGAAAGAAACTGCTATGAAAAGGCCACATACACTATGACTCCAATTATATGACATTCTGGGAAGAGCAAAGCTACAGAAAAGGCAAGTTCAGCACATGGGTGGTTCAGTCGGTTGAGCTTTCGACTTCAGTTCAGGTCACGACCTCATAGTTCATGGGTTTGAGCCCTGCATCGGGCTCTGTGCTGGCAGCACAAAGCCCACTTTGGATCCTCTGTCCCCCCTCTCTCTCTGCCCCTCCCCTGTGTGTATGTATGCTCTCTCTTGCTCTCTCTCTCTCTCTCTCTCAAAAATAAGTAAGTCCAGCAGAGAAAGACAGATACCATATGTTTTCACTCATATGTGGATCCTGAGAAACTCATCAGAAGACCGGGGGGGAGGAGGAGAAGGGAGGGAAAAAAGTTACGGAGAGGGAAGGAGGTAAACCATAAGAGACTCTTAAATATTGAGAATAAACTGTGGGTTGATGAGGGGTGGGAGGGAGGGGAAAGTGGGTGATGGGCATTCAGGAGGGCACCTGTTAGGATGAGCACTGGGTGTTGTATGGAAACCAGTTTGACAATAAATTTCATATTAAAAAAATAATAATAAAATTTCAAACTTTTTTAAATTAAAAAAATAAAATAAATAAAAATAAACAAACATGACAAAAATATTTTTTTAAAAAAAGGCAAGTAGATCATTGGCTGCTAGGAGTTCAGGGTGGTGGTTAACAAGTGAAGTACAGTGAGTTTTTTTTAAGGCAGGGACTATTCTTATACAGTAAGAGTGGATGCAGGATAGTATGGATTTTTCAAAACTCATAGAACTTCACATCACAAAGAGTGAGCCTTAATATACACATTTTTTTATGTTTTATTTTATTTTTTGAGAGACTGAGTGTGAGCAGAGGAGGGGAAGAGAGAGAGGGAGACACAGATTCTGAAGCAGGCTCCAGGCTCTGAGCTGTCAGCATGGAGCCCAATGTAGGGCTCGAACCCACCAACATGAGATCATGATCTGAGCTGAAGGTGGACGTTGAACCGACTGGGCCGACTTGGCGCCCCATAATTTTTTTAAAAATCAGTTAGGACCTTGGGGGTCCTAGGAAGGAATGTAGAATATGCCAAAATCATCTAACTGTATTCCTAAAGTATGAAAAAGCTTCACTAAAAGTGCGAGAGGGACGGGGACGTACTGACCTACGTAACTTTGCAAATGAGTCAAATCTGTGAGACTAACGGCGAAAGAAACTATATAGGCCTCATACTCTAGTTGATAAAGTTGTCTTTTTTGTTTCTTACCATGGAGTACAGGCCATTGATTCTGAAACGACAATATATGTAGGCTGACAGGGAGCAATGAAGTCAATGGATGGTGAATGGCAGGTGGCGGTGTGGTCAGATTTTGCAGACAGCAAGGAGAGGTGGAATGTGGTAATATATTCCAGTTGTAAAATCAGTATGAACACATGTTTAGCTTCATATAGAAAAATGGTTACAGGGGCGCCTGGGTGGCTCAGTCGGTTAAGCGTCCGACTTCGGCTCAGGTCACGATCTCGCGGTCCGTGAGTTCGAGCCCCGCGTGGGGCTCGGGGCTGACCGCTCGGAGTCTGGAGCCTGTTTCCGATTCTGTGTCTCCCTCTCTCTCTAACCTCTCCCATTCATGCTCTGTCTCCCATTCATGCTCTGTCTCTCTCTGTCTCAATAATAAATAAACGTTAAAAAAAAAAAAAAAGAAAAAAAAGAAAAATGGCTACATATTTACAGATATACGTGAGTTAATATGCACGCATGTATTTCTTCGCTTTCTCATCTGAGGCCTGGAAACCACTCCCCCGTTAACAAAGAGCGCACATAGCACCCGGTTCTTGATTTCTAACGTCCTTCTCCAGTAAAAGAAACCGAGGCTTCTTGGAAAAATAGCTAATTTTAGAACTGAAGCCAAAAATATGCAAGATGAGCCTAGAGCTTCTTGTGATACCAGAAAGTAAGAAAGCGCTCAAACCATACACACGCACACGCACATGTATGCACCATGCGAATGCACACACCCTGATGGGGTATGCCAAAGAGACACGCGATTCAATTAAAAGAATTCTCAATGGCCGGAGCTGGAAAAAATGTGCGCGAGAAAATAAATAAATAAATAAATAAATAAATAAATAAATAAAGTAGTATTGGATTATACCTAGAGCATAAAATGGACATCTATGAGTCCATGCTGGTATAAATAAATAATAGAATAAACAAACAAATGGGGAGAATGAACAAATCTCCCACGCAGAAGAATTCCTAGTAATTTATATAGCTACTCACAAGGAGGGTGAGCATAACTGCCCATTTTTTTAAGTGTGGGCTATTTATACTGACTTCCCTCCAAAATGTATGTACAAAGCAGGAGGTGGGGAATAAGGACACAGTGGAAAGACCTAATTGGTCAGCCAGGTGATTAAGGTCAACATCAATCGTGGTCAGTCATGATGATGTTACATTTCCTTGATAGGACGTGATGGATATGACACTTAACCTCTCTTAATCTTCTCCAAAACTCCTAACCCCAACCTGATAATGAAAAAAAAAAATCTGACAAATAGCAACTGATGAACGTTCTATGAAATAACTGACCAGGACATCCCCAAATTGTCAAGGTCATCAAAAACAAGGAAAGCTTGAGAAACTGTCAAAGGCAGAAGGAAATTAAGGAGACATGACAAATAAATGTACTCTGGTAGCCAGGGTGGGATCTCGGAACATTAAAAGAGTATTAGGTAAAAATTAGGAAAATCTGAGTAAACTGTGCACTTCAATTAATAAATATGTATCCAGGGGCGCCTGGGTGGCTCAGCTGGTTAAGCGTCAGACTTTGGCTCAGGTCATGATTTCACATCACAGTTCATGGGGTTAAGCCCCATATTGGGCTGTGTGCTGTCAGCGTGGAGCCCGCTTCAATCCTCTGTCCCCTTCTCTCTCTCTCAAAAATAAATAAACATTAAAAATAATAATAGTAGGGGCGCCTGGGTGGCGCAGTCGGTTAAGCGTCCGACTTCAGCCAGGTCACGATCTCGCGGTCCGTGAGTTCGAGCCCCGCGTCAGGCTCTGGGCTGATGGCTCGGAGCCTGGAGCCTGTTTCCGATTCTGTGTCTCCCTCTCTCTCTGCCCCTCCCCCGTTCATGCTCTGTCTCTCTCTGTCCCAAAAATAAAAAATGTTGAAAAAAAAAATTTAAAAAAAAAAATAATAATAATAGTAAAATAAAAATAAACACATATCAAAATTGGTTCATTAACTGAGACAAAGATACCATACTAAGGTAAGATATTAATAATTGTGGAACTAGGGAGTGGGATATATGGCACCTCACTGTTCTAACTTCACAATTTTTCTGTAAAAAAAGTTTAATAAAAAATAAAGACCCTCCCCCCACTCCTGAAAAGTAGCTATTGTTACATTTCCTCTCAGAAATAATTCTGCATATATTGTTGCACAACTCGTTAAACATATTTGGCATATTCCCAATAAAATATTATCTTTGAAATGAAGTTATACCTTTTAAAATAGATACTCGTGATATAGAAATTATGTGAATTATTCATCTTCTCTCTTGAATTCTTTTTTTAATGTTTTTTAATGTTTATTTATTTTTGAGAGAGAGACAGAGTGCGAGCGGAGAAAGAGAGGGAGACACAGAATCCGAAGCGGGCTCCAGGCTCCGAGCTGTCAGCACAGAGCCCGATGTGGGGCTCGAACTCACGGACCGCGAGATCGTGACCTGAGTGAAGTCCTAGGCTTAAATGACAGAGCCACCCGGGTGCCCCTTCTCTCTTGTATTCTTAATCCTATTTCTTATTACAGAGATGACAAAACTAGAGTTTTTGTTTTTTGTTTTATTTTGTTTTGTTTTGTTTTGTTTTGTTTTGTTTTGTTTTGTTTTTTGAGAGAAAGAGAGCGAGCAGGGAGGGGGCAGAGGGAGAGGGAGAGAGAGGGGATCCCAAGTGGACTCCAGGCTCAGCGACTGAGCCCAATACAGGGCTCAATCCCACGATGACGATATCATGACCTGAGCCAAAATCAAGAGTCGGAAGTCTAACCGACGGTGCCACCCAGATGCCAGGAGTTGATAAAAGTAAGTTCTAAAATCTGCATTTGCAAATGACCTTAACATACATAACCTTATTATTTAACCCTTTGTAATGGGCACAATAGACATTTCTATCATTCTCAAAGGGTCAAATAAGGAAACCAAGGCTAAGAAAGAAATCCGGCATCTCGTTCAAGGTAACATGACTGGCGAGACAGACCGGGGACTGGGATCCAAGTGTTCTGGCTCCTAGTCAGTACACCGTACTCCCTGTCTCAGGTAGTGTCCTCTTACCCTCCTGCTAGTATTTCAAACCACCTTCCTCTAATAAGCAAATTAAATATCCAACTCTATGAAAATCAAGGATCCAGTGTCTTGTTAAAGGAATTTCATCAATAGAAAAATCACTTGAAATACCAAGTATTCAAGTGTAAGAATGTATGACTAAACCCAGCCACTGGAAACTAACAAAGCTATCTTTGTGGTCATGCCTACGGCAACTTCTCTCTATTGACAGGACAGAAATCTAGACACAATGTTTTTTAAGAAATCAAACGTGAGATAAGGAATTCTCAAAGGGCCAAAGTCATCGAATCTGGGGAGAGAGAATACGAAACTCTCCTGTGAGGTCCAGTTGTGGCAGTTGCCATCTCGACTTTCGGGAGGACCAAGAGAAATTCTGGGGACTTGTGTGCTTTGTGCTTTTGTACATGCACTTTGTTTTTTCATTATTGTTTTTGTCAAAAGTTATAGAGACAGACACTGGTCTTCATTTTAGAATGTCTTAAATTGTGCCAAATGAATTCAGCTGCGGGACGGTTACAATAAAGATGAGCAATAATAAATAAACTATTATATTTCTGGGTAACAGAAGTGTTTCCAGCTGTTGGTCTAATTCTATCTGTGTAGAAAACTGCTTTCAGCAAACATCCTAAATTGCTTGGCTGATTGAGATTTCATTCGAGAGCTCACAAAATGTGGTTCATAACAATTAGGTCAGAAGTATAACAAAGCAAATGGGAAGACAGATAATTTCTGTAAAGAATTTGCATGGAACTTACCAAAATTTAATTTAATATTAACAAAGACTGCAAGTTTCCAGGCACTAAGTTTGGAACAGCTCACTTAAAGCAGTCTGTTTCCATGAAATATTTGTGGAATGCATGTATTATAAAATGGTTAATTCCTTTATTAATTGTTCTATTCACAGAAGAAGCTCCACTCTTGGGGATTGAAATACATGAGCAACATTCATATAATCAATAACGTCCTCAGATTTATTAAGTAAACTTCATCCCTTCACCTCAGTCTAACTTTCATTAAATTTCTGTCTTACATCACACGCTAGAAAAAAACAGATGAAAATTTTGTCAAATCTAGAAAACCAAATGATTATAACCATGAAGTTTGAGGATCTGAGGGCTTCGAGGGACATAAAAGATATGATCCACTCACTTTATTTTATAGATGGAGAAGTTGAATACCAGCATGGTGAATGAACCAAGTTTCACCACTCGATACAGGTAATTATTAAAAAAAGAGCTGTCCTCACTGTTCTGTTTCGTAACGAATCGTACTCAATGGCTGTTACAACATGCTTCCCTCCATAAATGTCTCTCCACAGGCTAGTTCCACCTGCTGCCCATGGCCATCTGGGTTTCTCAACTTTTGGTTTGTAGAAAAGCAGCATCAGAACCACATGGGCTGTTTGTTAACCGGCGAATCCCTCAGCCCAATCCCAGACCTCCTAAATAAGAACCTGGGACAGGGGTGGGGAGGGAGGGGGTTGTAATTTTAAAAAGCCACGCGGTGATTCTTCTGCATTGTTTGTGAATAATTGCATAAAGCCAGTGTGTATACATCTTATCTCATTGTAACTCACCTGCAGGGCTTATCAAAAATGCAAAATTCCAAAACTGCATAGAACTGCACATGTTCACCTGGACACACACACAAATGAATGCAAGTTCAAAAATGGTGAAAACTTGACATGGCCTGCAGTCTAGTTAACGTACCAGTGTCAAGTTTCCCGTGTTTTTCTTTAATGTTTTTTTTTTTTTTTGAGACCAACAGAGTGTGAGCAGGGGAGGGGCAGGGAGAGAGGGAGGCACAGAATCTGGAGCAGACTCCAGGCTCTGAACTGTCAGCACAGAGCCCGACGTGGGGCTTGAAGCCACGAACCGTGAGATCATAACCTGAGCCGAAGCCAGACGCTTAACCGACTGAGCCACCCAGGCGCCCTGGGTTTCTTGATTTTAATGTTGTTCTACAACTGTATAAAATGTCGTTATTAGGGAAAGCCAGATGAAGAGTGCACACTCCCAGGGCCTCGCTAAGAGATTATGATTCTACAAATTGGCAGTAAATATAGGAAGTGTGTGTGTGTGTGTGTGTGTGTGTGTGTGTGTGTTGTGTGTGTGTGTGTGTGTGTGTGTGTGTGTGTGTGTGTGTGTGTGTTAACGAGAACTTCAGTGAGCCTTCATACTGCATCAGGTCTCGGTTTCATTCCTCACCCTGCCACCAGCATATAGCAGTACCCGTACATCTCCTATGAGGATTTTTAAGGTAAATTTCTCCATTTTTACAAGGTGGAAGCTTTATTTAAAATTCCACCTAAAATTTCAGAAGCACTTACAGATAAAGAGGATTTGCAACAAAGATTTGTGTTCTGTAAGTAGGATAGACTTCAGATTCATTACATGGTTTGATGGATATGTAGAGAAAATGTTGGGAAAATATGCTGTGAATCTGACCCCAAGCAGGTGACAAGCAATAGAATACCTTTTGAAACACAATAACGTAAATGAAAACCACACAGTGTATATCTCTGCACCAATGGAATACTTTGAGATAAAAGAATATCTGTTCAGGGTCTAAATAGGACAATTGAGAAATCATGATAAACCTCACACAATTTATTAAAATACAAAGACATAATAGTAAGGTAATATTGGTGCTTGATATTTTCTAAGTACATTTTAAAATTAGGTAATGAGACAGTGAGATAATAGAATTTTTATCATAAGTAATAAACCAAGGTCTAGTGTAAACACAAATCCATAGGCATGGCCCAGCACAAAATCAATAGATTAATTAATTAATTATTAATTAATTAATAATTAATTTAGTACTTTCCAGAGACAGTCTCCGTGACCCTGGCAAAGCGCGACCCCTCAAAGCCTTTACTTTTCCGTGACTTGCTTTCTCACACCAGAAATCCACTCCGTACCTGTGCTCCTTCCAACCACCCTAATCCCTGACTTGCATGTGACATTCACATATGCCACCTTCCTGCATGCATGTACTCTCTTTGCTGCTATTCTATAAGCTCCTTGAGGGAAAATTTTTCATCCTTTCTCACCTCACAACACCTGGAAGGTGGCAGATGGATTAATGTGGATTCGTTGAATATATTTCCGCTTATTATTGGATTCAATATCAGAATTATCACTGTCTGCATGGGTAGTTCGATCTTGTTTTTTCTAAAGTATTTTTGGTAACAATTTTAACTTCTCAATCTCTCCTATTATGTATGTGTATATATGTATATGCCTTTTTACTACATTTACAGGAATATATTTATATAATATATGATCTTTACTATTATATATGCATTCTTTTATGACCAGCTTCTAGTACACTCTCTTTGACATAGAAGGCAATCAAGAAATATTTTTTAATTAAATAGTTAATTAAATGACAACAAGAACTAAAAGGAAGATGATTTTATCTACTCAGAACTCAACCAGGTTTGAAATTTTAGACATTTTCCAAAACTGAAAAAAGGGTGACATATCCTCTTCGTGATCAACTTCTATTACTCTTACTTCCCATGATATTAATGCATTCAGGTGGTGACATTAGTAATTCTCATATAAATGAATAATAAACAGTTACTTATTTTTCATTCTAATCATTTCATACTCTAAGGTATTTGAAGACCTTCATGGAGTCAAAGTAAACAAATTTCATCATTGACAAAATTGTCATATAAAACTATATTTTTCATGATACTGAATTGTATTTTCAATGCTAATAACTTCTGTCAATAAAAGTAACCATTTCCTTTGTGAAACCAAATTCCTGTTATAATTTTATTACCTTTGGCAACCATGTCTGCCAGTTTCCAAAGTTAGGCTTGCCTTTGAGATCATTTATTTTAGTTTTGTTTATTTATCCATCCTAAGAGAGAGAGTGCATGCTAGCAGGAGAGGAGCAGAGAGAGGGAGAGAGAGAATCCCAAGCAGGCTCTGCACTCTCAGTGCAGAGCCTGACATGGGGCTCGATCCCACGAACCAGAAGATCATGACCTGAGCCAAAATCAAGAGTCAGATGCTTAGACTGAGCCAACCAGGTGCCCTGCCAATGAGATCATTTAAAAGTGTCTTGTCTAAAGATGAGCACTATTTCAGAATAACCCCTCAGGCTAAGATTTCATTGATTATTGCATGGCTGGTAACTTGGAGAAATGAGTCAACTGACAGAGGAATAAGTGGAAAATCTGGTTTCCATTTCAAATTTTAGATTCTGCTATTCATCTATATTTTCATTTTGTTATTCATTCATATATTACTGAGATTTTACCATGTGTACAATACTGTGCCATGTGAATGCTGTAAGATGTATAAATATCAATAAGTAAGACATGCTCCTTGTCTTATTCATAGTTGAGAATGGGAAACAGATACCCACAAATACCTACAGTAATACACATTATGTTTTGTTATATTGGCAACAGTCTTCATCTTAGTAACCAGCAAAGTAAAGATTCAAAATCAGGGAACATGCCTGAAGTCAGCAGGCGTAGACAGTTTCTACACCGGGGTAGTAATGACTTCATTTCAATTCTGTGTCTGAGAGAAAGATGGTGTCATTAGGAGAAATAAGAAATTCAGAAGAAAAAAAGTAACTTAGAAGGTTAAAAATATTGGTTTTGAAACTACAGTGTTTATTCCGAAGTATTGGCCAGATAACAAACTAGACAGATACTGTAGGCATTTGTGGGACTGAAGACTAGAGAAAGTTACAGCCGGGAGATGCAATCTTCAAACCAAAACCAAACCCAGAGATATGATTTGCCAAGACAGCAAATCATTCCAGTATCACTTAGAAAGTGCACCCTTCTCCAACTGTCATTTTTTAATGTTGAAAAAGTATACAACTGACATTATGGGAATGGTTGAATTATCAATTAAGACATGGCCTAAATGAAAATAAGGTTAATCAAACACAATTATGAGTTATGCTTGCTTATTAAAACACATGAACTAAGAAAAGGCAGGGCTTATTCAAAACAAAATGCTTAGAATCCCACAGCTACATGATAACAAGGTTTCACTGACAATTATAATAGTTATTAAAACGAGTAAAATTTGTCTCCGACGTAGAGTCCACAAATAAAAATTGAAAGATGACTACTGAGGTCCCAGGAACGACACCAACTTCTCACAAACAAACAAGCAGAAAAGGATGTTGCTAAGAAGTGCCCTGCATTGCATCTTCTCTCGTCTATGGCTTGCGCATGAAGTGTCTTTCAGAGTAATACAAGTCTCTCTGCTAAGTGAGTTTATACCTTCGCTACCCAATCCCCAGCTGATTTAATCTACTTAAGTGAATAAAATCTAGCAGCACAACATAGATCAAATAGAAAGATTAGTAGATGCATTCTCTCCTTGAAGTATTTGATGTACAGAAGCTACAATTGAGGGATCCTACAAAGCACAATGTGGCAAAGCTTTCAAAACAGTCCTTACTCGGTAGCATTAGACAAATCACCCTGGCTAGGTTTTTCCGATGGCAAGTGAGATGAACATTAATCGTTTAACTGGGAGGAAATTAAGAAATTAGTAGGTTTGAGGACCAAAAAAGGAAATTAAGTTGTCTAACAGAGTCTCCGACTGACTTGGTGGGGATTTCGAGCTCTGCTTTCTGGCAGGGAAAGTCTGTATTGAAAGAAACTTTTTGTGGAAGTGGTGGAAGGAATCAAAGTCTTCTATGGCTTTAAGACAAGGGACTGCACATTGTATGCTGTATGGCAGGTCCAGAAACCCATGCACATAAATGCTGTCACATGGTGAATTTGAGCAAGACCCTCCTACTCACTAAGGGCTACCTTGGGAAGGTCACGTCACCTCCACTTAATCTCAGCTTTGTCATCTGTAAAGTGGGGACATCTGACTAGGTGATCATAAATCCCTCTTTAAATTCTGCCTAATACTCCACTGCAAATATAAATTGCCAATGAACATCTTATTCAGTTCTTGAAGAACTAATGAAGAGGAATTGGGTTGAGGAATTTTCCATTATCTCGGATACAGCTCAGAAAGGTGGAAGAAATCTATTGCCTCTGAATTACTTTTCCCAGTAAACAACTGTACACTCTTGAGGCTTCTTTTCTCATGCAATACAATTAGGAAGCCATGAAGAAACACAGCCAGTAATTTCGGAAGACTTGAGACCTTCAGTGACGACCTCGTTCAGGGTTTTATAGCACTTGGCGTATGGAAACTACTCCTACTTCTTCAAAGGTAAACCATTTTTCACAAAAGATCTTGGTTGAGTCCCAAATGGCGATCAGAAAAATCCAAAGGATTGAAGACACACTTCCTTTCTTTAGGTTGACTTTTTAAATTATTTCAAGCTATTAGTGGCTCACCAAGCTCATTAGTGCTTTGTAGGACAATAGACAAATATCACCAAACCTATCACCAAAATTACTTTCTTCTGATGCTGCTTTTCCATGCAGTGAATGGAAATTGTAGAGCAAGATTTATCAGATTCTCCCTAAAGGGAGCTCTGGCTAGGCTGGGGGGAACAGCATTGGCTCAAAGTTTAAACCCATCACCATGTGGTGGCTTTCAAAGGCTGATGATGAACCTGAATGTAATATCCATAGAATAAGGCGGTAAACACAGTAACATTTCTTGGTAATTTGCCACAAGCTAGGCATTGTGTTAGGAAGTTTACATACCTCTTTGCATTAATCTTTAAACAGCTCTAAATGCTGGATCTTTCTCTGTGGATTACAAGCAAAAACAGAAACCAAACCTCTGACACTTAGAAAAGTTAAATAACTTGCAAAAGTCCATACCTTGGTAAACAGCTATGAGGGGCATGGCTTGGAGCCTTGGGTTGTCTGATGCCAAAGCACTTCTTTGTGACCAACCCATCTTACGACTGTGACACAGCATAAAAGGTTTATTTCCTTATCTTCTTAAAGCAGTTGGAGACTTTAATTCCTTCTACTATTTCCACAAAGTTTCTTTTCAATACATTTTCCTTGCCAGAAATTAGAGCCTCAAAACACCAACAATTCAGTCTGAGGTCTTTCCAATAAGGTGAATTCCTTCTTTGTTCTTCAAAACCCTGATTTCATAGTTTCCTCCCATTTTAAATGATTAATGTTCATTTCAGTTGCCACTGGGGAATCTGGAGAGGGTGATTTTTCTAATGCTACCAAGTAAGGACAGCTCACTGGGAATGGTGTAGAGTCAGGGGTAGGGAGATAATAGGGAAAGTTGGGATGGGAGGGGGGGGTGGTGGGATGGGAGCAGAGGACAAGGAAGGGGAGAGTTGCACTGGTGGAGCTCCTAAGAGCTGAAACCTTGACCTCGGCGGATGAAGACAAGAGGATGTGGCAGGTATAGTAGAGGGAAATAAAAATTCTTCAAGCTGTATATGAATATTCTTAGCACCACTGAAGCAGCTCATGTGGGAGTTAAAGAAGATGGGGT
Organism: Neofelis nebulosa; assembly: GCF_028018385.1. Lineage (NCBI taxonomy): Eukaryota > Metazoa > Chordata > Mammalia > Carnivora > Felidae > Neofelis > Neofelis nebulosa. Next base: position 11,301,671 of record NC_080795.1, read on the forward strand.
TAGGGGACTGTTTATGAAAACGAAGGGATTCCAAGGCTGGTGACCCCAGCAGTTGGAGTCAAGGCTTGAAAGACTAGTTTCATGATCACTTTTCACTCTGATTATTCAAGTAGGCCAGGGCAGACTTAAGGAAATGCAGATAATTTGTAATCTTAGAGTTGTATTTTGGGGTTTCCTGACACAGTTGCTTTCAGGGCTATGGCCCCCTATAATGAACTTTGTGGTATCCCCTGAACATCCCCTAAATTAGCTAAAGTCTGGAAGTCTTAGACATGAAGTCAGATCATGCAACTCAGTTGTAATGCTGCACTTTGAGTAAGGGTACTAATTCCATGATTGAAAGATAAGCATGTGACCTACTTGCACATTTGCACATCTCCAAAAAAAATCGGTGACTCATGGGAAACACAGCATCCTGTGTCTGAATACCTGCCTACCTTCCATTGGTGTTCTCAAAGCCAGTGGGCCCCGTAGAAAGGATACTTCGGCCATCTCCCCAGAGCTGCTCAAGACACTATGCATTCCCCTCATCTATGCCGCTGACCTTCCACCTGTAGATCCAGAGACAGGAGTGCTATCTCCCCTCCTCCAAGAGAGTGAAGAAGGACCACGTTTTTGGAGAGCCTACTGGCTGCACTATCATCTGAGGCTTGCACCTAGAAGGGTAGGGAAGCACAGCCCGCATGCTCCTAGTACTATTCCACTACTCGCCCCCTTCTTCCCTCTGGTCTTAGAAGGAACTGCCATTTGGACTTGGACTTTATTCTACTCTTACATGTGTGTTTGTGATCTTGGTATGAAGGCCCACTCAACTAGAAAGATGTGAATCTTCTCCTAGTTCCACTTCTAGAACCAGAACCTCACGGGTTAATCTGCTCAGCCAAAGAGATAACACATACCAAACGCCTTGCACAGTAACCTCACATTCTTACAGTGTTTTTATTTGTATATATTTTTATCATTATTTATCATGAATTACTACGTTATTGTAAGATGTGTACCTAAATATCTATATTCTGGAGGCACTCCTATATTGGGAGAAAGAGTAAAGCAGAAAAGATAGGGCACAAGCCAATTCCAGCATGTTCTACATATCAGTTATCCTGCGAGGCATGGGATCGAAAATTGCTGGACGAATGCAATCTATCCTTAGCTAGTGCCCCAAGAATCAGGTAGAAGGTGTACCATTGTGGGTGCTACACATGAACACTATTGTGTAATCAATCAGTAATCAATCAATAAGGACATAAAGTTACTTCACTTCTGGTTTTTGCACTATTACCGATAAGTTAAGCTCTACAGTGCTCCCATAACTTGCTTATGTGGCAAGTTTTATTTGCAATTGGCTTCATATCAGTTCAAGGTCTGCCGGATATTTCTTGAAGCTTCAGAGATGTATTATAGCCCAAGGGTATGCCAAGATGAGCTTCTTCACTGGAGACAAATGCACTAGCTCTTTTGAGGGCTCCCTATTCATTTCTATTTCTGCATTGAGCCCCAGTAGCAAAAATGGGTTAAAGTCCATTTTTTTTTTCCTATTAAGCCATCTTTTTCTTCATACGTTCCGCAGTGCAGCAAAAGCTAATTCATTTTAAAGCATGTGGCTTTCCAACAACATGGTCAATATTATAATGTTCCTTTGCATCTCTGGCCTAACCAGTTTATTAGATGAAGGGAAAATACAGATGGGCTGACAAGCAAGGCTGTACTTTGTTGTAGTGGAAAAAGCTATCAAAGAGCTCTTCTGAATCATTTTCTTTCTTCCAATATATAGGCTTCTGCAAAAGTTCAGAAGTTAGTGCTTTTATTATTATTATTTTTTGCCTACCTCTTTTTTATTAGCAGAGCTCTTTATAGGTCTTTAAAATGGGATAGAGCATTTTCCCCCCTTAAGACAGGCATAAAGAAAACCTACCAATTATTCCCCTTTTGACTTCAGTGAAATCTCTTTAAAAGAAAGAAAAAGAATTCAGTATAATTTCTGTAGCAAATGCCCTCCCACCAATATAGTTACACGCAAGGCAGAGAAAATGTCTACTGTTTCCTACAATAGGAAATGAAACAGCCTAGCCGGATAGTTCCCAAATGATTGATGGAAAAATGCCAAAAGGGCATATATTGTAGTCTATGATGTCTGCATTAAAACAAGCTCAGCCAGTAACTCTGTAGGTGAAAGACAGCTTGCCTACATATGGGCATTGGGGAGCTTGTGAGCGGCCGCCATCTTTGTTCCCTCCAGCTGTGCAGTGGGCGATCATTCACAGGACCCTTGGCAGAGGAGGGGACTCAGAATCAGTTCGCCTATCTACACTTCCAGAAACTTCCAGCTGAGCAGGATAACTATTCTTTATTAACAATATCTTCCACAGTGCAAGTCCTTTTCCCTTACTCAATAAAGCATTAAATAATTTAATAGTGACTCCAACTTAAAATACCTTACCCATTTTATTTTGTATTATATTTTGTGCTCTAGCCAAGTCCTTTTCTAGCCGAGATCCCAGTGGAGCAGCAAGTTAGAGCCCTTTCTCTCTCTCTCAAAATTAGGTCAGATATCGGCGATGTTCAAATGAGAAATTCCTCTTTTTCATTTATCCTCAAGAGCCAAGCAGACTAGAAGGCATCCACCAAGATATCCTTTGTCCTTCTATAAAAATGGTTAGACATTCTCCAATTTGCTATAAGAAGAAAGAAGACAGAGTACTTGGTTTGTATAAAGTGGCTGCTTCTATTGGATAGAATTAAGTAATTATATACTTCTCAATAAACTAATCAATGTTGATAAATATCCATTACAGTTGGAGAGAGTTGGATTGCAGAATATAGCAGAGTAGACAACCATGAGCCCTTCGATGCCTCAGTGCCTACTGCGTTGAGTGTCACAGAAAGTACAATAGTACTTCATACACGCGCCTTGCTTTCAGTGTGTATATAATCTAGGTTACGCACAGAGATAAAATCATAACAGCTCCCACTAATTAGAAGTAGCCATGTGCTATGCATAGCGCTGATTTCAGACATTATTTTATTATGTTTCATGTTTTTACAGGTGAGAAAAGGGCTTTGTAACTTACCCAAATTTGAATTCTCCCTTTGGGATTCAAAGTTAGCTCTGGGTCTCAAGAACATTTGTTCCATAGATGCATGAAAAAAAGTTGGAATTAAATGTATACCAGAACACACATTCAAAGGAAATCTGTTGTCCATTATCAACATGCTACATTTTTAGAATTATTTTTCCAAAACAGTCTTATCTTAATGACAATTGGTGTGTTCTGGGACGTCGGGAACATCTCCTGGGCCCCAGCTTTTATTTGTAACAAGAACAAGACAAGACAGTTGGCTGGGTTAGATACGCGTTCTGGGCTATGGAACAGTGGTTCTCAGAGTGAAGTTAGACATGCCCATAGATTGAATCTCGATTTTGTCCTTGCTCACTTACACTAAATGACCATAGCACGGATGATAGGCTTTTTTTGGTGTTGTTAGCAATGATCGTGTTTTCATAATACCAAAAGTAGAAGCCAAGAACAACAATGTTATCTTTTGACAAACTCAAGAAATGGAGCTACTTTATGAAAAAGGAAATGCAAAGTGGCCCCAGGTAAGCAAAATGTATATAATTTTTGCTTTGTTTTGCTTTGTTTTGTTTTGTGAAAGAAGAACTCTGCTGTTAACTGAAATCAAGCACATGAGAAACCATGATGTGGTGCAAAGGGCATTAGGTCTAGTGTAAGAGAGGCCCAGGTTAAAATCCCAGCTCTGCCGTCTACTATTCTTGTGACCTTGGAGAAAACACTGCATCTCTTTGAGCTTTTCTCCTAATATTTAAATATATCTTTAAAACGTATAAGGTTTTAAAAATACTAAGTGACATAATAAACACAAATTGCTTCCTATGTGGTAAGAAAGATTCCTTCCTTCTCACTACATAAAAGCTCGAAACTGCCCCTTTCACTCAAGACAAAGAACACTAGGTTTTGAAACAGTGCGAGACAGTTTTATGTGCTTGACAAAGGCTGGAATAGATGAAAGAAAGAGAAAATTGCAAGCAAACGTAAAGGAGAAGTGCAGGGAAATATAAGAAGTGAAAATGGAAAAGAGAGAAAAGAAAGTTACTTCTTAAGCCCCAATGAAATCTGACTCAATTCTGGGATATTTACAATAATCATGACTAAGCCTTTTAATATATGCCACCGTGGAGCCAAGATTCACATACAGCAACATTTAATTTAGAAAGTAGGGAAATGCTACAATCTGGATAGACATATACCAAGTTATCTCAGGAAAATTTATTTTTCACATATGAAATTGGAATAAATCTATTTTAATGAAGGCTTCAATTGTCCTTTTCTAGATTAAACCATATGTAATTTAAAGAATTTAAATGTACTTCATTTTAAAACATCTTAAAAATCCTGTAAGGCAACTCTCTAAGGTATCTCATACTTTCTGAGCCCCCACAAGTGAAGTGTGATTCAAATTAGTCCTCAAGCTGTTCAAATAAGAAGCTATGGCTGAAAGTAACACAGTTTGAGGAGGAGATGTACGCATTTTAAAAGTTACTTATATCTGAGAGATAAGCCTGACAAAATGGATTAAAAAGTGAAATCTGAATGAATAGGTTTAGATTAACCGGTGAACTCCTCTAATCCTGAGGGCAAGTCAAAATCATTAGGAAGATAAATATTTCTTGTTCAAATCTGCTGGTTGCTGCAATCAACCTTCTTGAAAGTGATCCTCAAGAAAATGGTATTATTCTTGCACATGATATCATTTGAATCCAGGATGTGCTGCTTGATTTGAATTAACTTCTAGCTGGCCCCATAACCACTGTCCTCTCCCTTCTCCCTCCTCTAGGCGCTGCCTTAATTCCATACCGGAATATTCGGAGGACAGTGTCTTCAGCGTGCAGTCGTTTTCCCCGGAGCTGTGCCATCCAGGAAATGGTTGTCAATACATCCATTTAACTAACTGAGGAATTATGGTGGAGCAATCCTCCGACTTAGGCATCAGGACACTGAGTTCTACCCGAACTGCTAACCTTCAGAGGTAAGTCACTTAACCTCGTTGGCCCTCATGTCAGAGTGAGGGGGTTGACCAGCCCATCTCCAAGGTCCTTTCCTGCTCAATCATCCTATGATTCCGTAATGTACTTGCTAAGTGCTTTGCCTAACACACAATTACCCAGTGGTCCTCCTGAACTGGAAGTGGATGATCACTTGTCAAGGGCATTGTAGAGGCTATTCGTGAATTAGTAAGAGGTCAGATTATAACCTCTGAAGTCACTTCTAACTATGATTCTGTTCTGGCAACCCGGTCTGCTGACTCCCAGCCCCATGCACTATCCATCAGAAGGACATTGCCTCTTCTTGGAAGTAGCCAATTTCTAGTTCATTAATAGAGAGATGGCAAACATTAAAAGCAGGCTGTGTGAGTGAATGATAAATATAAACCATTACCAACTTGTCCTCACACTAAAATAATTGCATACGGAATTCTTTTCATCTCATTGTCAAATAATTCTTGCCATGAGAAATAAAGAAGAGAAAACAGAGGCATCATTTTGGCGCCCCCCAGTGGGGAACTATGATGGCTGCAGTTAAATTACACCTTGCCAAGCGTTTGGGGGCATCCTGTGGCCACTTGAGTGGAATGGTTAGCCCCTTTTGTATCGCCCATTCCCATTTTTGTTCCACAAGGTCTTCTAGAGTGGCCTCTCTGCCTCAGCCTAGAGAGCCTAAAGTTATCTAGAAATAGAGAGGCCATTCTGAATATCTTCAGGAGTCTGTGGTCTTTTCCAGGGATTCCAGCTGACTTGAATATGTTCCAATGGGTCCAAGCTAATCCGGGCACCCCCAGACATCCATCCAAGACTATTTAAGAGTTTGGGAGCTATTTAGTCCTCCTTGAACTCAGAACAATGGGCAAATAGAATAGTTACTTCTCGGAATAGTTAGGTCCCAATACAAGCTGCTGGTTTCCACAGCTTGTACTCCAGAGATGGAGATTCTCAGCCAGAGCCATATGACAAAACCGTAACTTCATTTTGCTCACAGATTTATCAGCACTTGAGCATGTTGGCTGCAAATGCAGAAGCTCTCGTGTCGTTTTGTCACAATAGCCAGTGACCAGAAGTAGCACTCTGAGACAGCTCCTCTGAGCAATAAGGTTTTGCTTAAGAACGAGGCGTGCTTTTCTGCTAATTTTTCCAGTGATACTCTTAGATCTTCTGCCCTTCATTTGAATCAAGTCTCCAGCAATTACTGTCTGCATAACTTACCTTGAAAAATATCTTCAACCCTCAGAGCTTCTGAAAAACTTGGATACTGTAACGTATCTCATTAGATTTTACAAGGACTAAAATGGGATAATGTAAACACAACATATAACACAGAGTAAACACATAATGAACCAACAAATATCTATTAGCATTTTTTCATTTAAACCAACAATATGTCATGGGCACCTACTGTGTAAAGGGCAATTTGTTAGGTAAACAGTCCCTAAAGCCTTGGAGATTATTACACATAGTAGACATGTGTAAGCAGACTTCATATGTGTCAGGCACCTAGAAGCCCTTAAAATGCAATTAAAGATACCACAAGGGAAGTGGAAACTGGTACTACAAGAGGAACTTAATAATAGTTCATACAAAAATACAGGAAATATCTCAAGGTATGTGCTTAAATGCCAAATGAACAGTTCAGATGACCTCTGTCATAGCACTTCAGAAGATACTGTTCTGGGTTAAATGATCTGGGAAGGCCTTATGGAAAAGGAGAGATTTAAATTTAGAAGAAAGAAAGGAGTTGAGGAGATTAAAGGAAATTCTAAGTTAGGACACCATATGAGCCTTCTACAGCATGAAAAGTTGGAGGACTTGTTTGAAGAACAATGAAGTTTGCTGAAACGAAATATTGGGAACTAGAGATAACTAGAGATGTTATTAAAAGCAAGTGTGAGTCATTCACCATGAGCCAAAAAAATCAGGCTTTGATTTTTAACCTGATAATATAGTGTTTATCTTGTAGGTCACAGATGACCACAGTTAGCACACATGGTGTATATATGTCTACATTCCTTCTTCCCAGAGCTATGACAACTACCAGTAAACAATCGTCATGCTCTTTCTCGCTGAGCCTTAATGAGATCTCAGGGTCCTGCTTAATAATTTACTTTAGGTAGCAACACCATCCTAGAGGGTTGGCTCAAAACGTAAAACCAGCACACTGCTCCTGCACTAGTCTAGACCACAAAAATGGGAACATATCTTAAGGTAGGAAGGGAATCAATTGGATACCATACTGGGTGGAAGGTCATTTAGACACTTGTATCAATGTAGAGGAGAGATGCTAGGACATTTTCATTTGGTCAAGCATTCACTGAGTGCCTGTCGTGTGCTAGGCAATGTGGTGGGGCTGGGACCCAGCAGGAAGTAGGATGATGTCAGTTAGCTGACTGATTGAAGGCTTGTGTGGGAGTTCCAAGAAAGATCATGGCAGCATAGACAAAAGCAGGAAGTCAGGGAAACTGATCTGAAAGTAAGAACAACTTAATGTACGTTGGAAGTAAGTGATTTTCCTTGGGGGACTGTATAAAAGGAAAAGCCAATGGATAAGATTTAATTATGAAGAAACACATACTAACAAAGTAGTAAAAAAATAAAGATCCCATGAAGAAGACAGAAAACTACTCATCAGAGAACTAGAAAAAGAACAAGCATGGTCTAGAATTCTAGGGCTCAAAATAGGAGAGTTTCCAAAAGGAAGCTGTTGCTAACAGCAAGCACAGGTTATTACGATAAGAATCAAATTGGATTTGACAATTGGCAAAGTATTGGTGACATGAAGGAAATTTTAACAGAGGAAAAACTATATTTAACTTACAGGGGTGTCAAGAAGAACAAGCACTAAGGAGTTTGAGGAAAGGGATATAGCAGCACATCAAAAGATTTGGCAGTAAAAGAACACAAGGAAGGAAATGTTAGCCAAAGCGAGCATCAAACAATGGTAGATGCCTGAATATGTTGAAAAGAGAAGAGATTGAAGATGCTGGGGCAAGAATCATTGGTAGAAGAAACCAGGCCCTGAGATGGTACTAGAAGGAAAGTTTAAGGACCCATGCGGAAGATCAACAAAAAAAGCAAGAATAGCCCTTTGTTCAAGGTGAGAAGCAACAGAGAGAGAAATGGTCAAAATAGTAAATGGAAACAGTTGAAGAGGACAGATCGAATGATTCATATCTAATATTCTTTGTAAAATATAAAACAATAATTTGCAGAGAGGAAGGAACAGAGTGGAGTGCAATCAAGCATTAGATTCAGGGGGTGAATGTTTTGGCAAAATGTTATAGAAAATTTCCTTATTTATTCCCCAAATACTCTTTGTGTACTTATCATGTAGCAGACAAAGTATCAAGTGCTGAGAATACAGGAATAAGTGCAAATGATATTGTCTCTGCCCTCAAATGTCTTATTCCTTAGAGAGGAAGGTACATTTAAAAATTAAATGAAATTATAAATGAAATAATTGAAAGTTATAATAGGCACTACAGAAAGAAGCAGGGACCAGGTCATACGGGTCTTTGTGTTGAAGCATGAAAATGATTTTTTAACCTCTTTTTTTTTTCCTCAGTGTAGAGAATGCATATTGAAAGCAAAGAGCAGGGGCGCCTGGGTGGCTCAGCCAATTGAGTGTCTGACTTCGGCTCGGGTCACGATCTCATGGTTCATGAGTTTGAACCCCGCTTCGGGCTCTCGGCTGACAGCTCAGGGCCTGGAGCCTGCTTCAGATTCTCTCTCTGCCCCTCCCCTGCTTGCTCTCTGTCTCTGTCTCTCTCTCTCAAAAATGAGAAGCATCGAAAAAAAATTTTTAAGACGACTGTGAGATAGGTGAGATACCAAGGATGCAGTTTAATATAAAAGGAGGAGCTCAGGGGATAGGTCTGAACAGAAGGTATACATCATGGAGGGGCACACGCACGAAGATGCTTTTTAAAACCAATGGAAATAACTGAGATCACAGAGACAGAATATGGGGGAAGAAGAGCAGGGCCCAAGAACTCTCAACATGTGGTAGGGAAACACAGGTGGTAGAGACTAATGGTTAAGTACGTTGGGTTTGAATCCAGGCTAGATTCCAAGTAGACAGAATCCAGATTTCAGCACTCACCATTTGAGGTTGAAGACACTGAGTGCCAAAATCACAACGGAGATTGAACATCCTTAAACTGCTTAAGGAATGACAGGTGCGACTGCGTAGGCTGGCCATGACAGCAGCCACTACCCTGGATCCCTGCTGATTGCACAGTGGACAATCTTATCCCTCCCTGGGCCTTATGAATGTAAATACTGAATCTTTCAAGTGCGGCGGAACATCACTATTCACTTATCACACACTGATTGAGCATCTGCTGTGTGCCAGCCACATAATGAGATCTAGAATATAGGGAGATTCAGAAGAAAAGTCCCTACCTTGGGTGAGCCCACAATCTAATGAGGCAGGCAGGGCAGATATGGGTCCTTGGAGTCTCTTCTTACAGCTAAATACAAATTAATGTCGAGACTGTGATAGGACACCTAATTTGGCTTTGTATGAAATGAAGAACTGCGAGAATAATAGAAGTAAAGATGACAAAAGGCTAAGTAAAGGTAGAGGGCCTTGAAAATTTACTGCCAAAATAGAGCAGCTCCTTTAACAAAGAACTAATAAAAGCAAAACTCCAATATTAGAAAAAAAGAAATTTTCCATATCCCGTGGTTACAAATTTTTATTTAAGATTTTACTCCTACTATATATCCAACTATAATGGCTTTATTCTAGCTATTATATCCAATCCCAATACCCCAAGGTGTTTTTTGCACTATAAAACATCTTCCTGCGTTATTAGAGTAAATTAGTTAGCAAAAGAATGAGATATTAATCCTGTAAAGGTCACATCATCTTGATTACAAGAAGCCAATAAAATGGAATTTTTCCCTTTAATAGTTGAATGTCACAAGAGGGAAAACAGAGAGCTTTACGCTTCCCTCTGTAATGGAGAGAGTGTTTTGTTCACAAAAATTATATTCCTCAATGTGTCGCTGGTGTTTGTTTCTCAAGACAACTGAAGTGGCACGGTCATTGGAGAGGGGGATGAAAATCCTATAGGCAGCCCTGAGGAAAACACTATTGTCTCTCCCTCATCCTAAAATGCCCAGGATTTACATGAATTTTCTTCAGACTTTTGATAAAGATAAACTTCCTTTCTTCTTTCAATGTGCAGACAAAGCAACCAGGGAGAGAGAAGTTCACCGTCTATTCAATACCACATACTCATGGGGATTTGAGCCCAGAGCCATGGTCATTGGGTTCTGGATCCATCGGCCAAACTGGGTCTTGCTGCTTCTAGCTCACTTGAAGAGTCCTAATCAAAGACGATTTTGCCGTGTATTTGGATTTCTTGATCTGGAATCAAAACTGAAGACAATCACGTTTTCTTCGCTGTCTTAGAATCGGTTCACGAACATCCTAATTAAAACAGCAACAGTTAGCTGGACCCTCTATGTGCTAGGCTGAGTTTTGAGCACTTAAATGCATTATTTCCTTAACCCCTCACAACACTCCTCTGAGGTACATACTGATATTATCCCTGTTTTTGCCAGAGATCTGGCAATATAAACTGCAGAGTTTCCCATAGTTCACATAGCCAGGTGGCAGTGAAGCCAGGGTTTGAACCCAAGAAGTCTGGCACTGGAGACTGTTTTTCCCACTTTACCACACTGCCTCTGTATGGACTACATATATTACATCCCTGGAGAGGGATGTGTACCAGTACTGCGTTCACCTCTCTAAGCTCAAACAAAAATAAAGAAGTATCATCAAAAGTCGCCGAAGAATAACCAACGACGCATGGTGAAGACCACGGCACATGATCACGCTGCAGTGTAAACGCCAGAGGATCGCGGGAGGTGGGTCAGAGTCAGCACGCACTGCGACGAGGCTATGAGTCTCAGGATGGAGGAGGTCTAGTGATACGGAGATAGCATCTCTCGTGGTGACTAAGGGTGGTGGTTGTAACGTCAGACCACCTGGGTTCAAGTCCGAGTTCCACCAGTTAGTGTCTGAACTTGGCTATAGGTTTTCTACCTTCTCTGGGGCTCACTCTCCCCATGTGTAAAACGGAAGATTAATAACACCTATAATATAGACTTTATTGTTGTCCAGTAAGGATTCAATTACATAATTCATGGCAAAAACCTGCAGGTGTCTCAGGCACACACAAAGGCACGCGAGGTATGTTAGCTCTTAGAATTGCTATGAATAGAAGAAGAGGAATGGGGGAAAAAAGACTAGAAACTGTAGTAATAATGATAATCCTGGCCATTCTGTTAGCATTAAAGCCTCTAACTACACCTAATCCATCACTGCAGTGTATGGGGTAGAGGTGCTGGGTACTGTCCCATCATCTTTGAGAGCCCCCACCTGTGCCTAGCTACTTGTGTCTACTCTTTTGAAGATGAAAGGGTAGAGAGGTAAGTTTTGGTACTTTTAGGCATCTTCTTAGCTCAACCTCAGCATTTCCATTTTCCCTTGGTTTCCTTCAGTTTGAGACAGTAATGTGAAATGATACCAGATGCCCACAATAACTCTTTTAGATCATTGTACTAAGAGTCATCAGATTCTCATCAGTGTGAGTGTGTGTGTGTGTGTGTGTGTGTGTGTGTGTGTGTTTAAGAGAGAGAGAGAGAGAAAGAGATAAGCGGAGGAAGGATGCAAAAATAAATCCAACCTGGATCTTGCCTCTTTGAGCCCTCAGTCTAAACTGTGGTGTATAACTGATGTTGGGAGACGGGAGTTGCATTCCTTACAGCAGGTCAGGTATATTGGAAATGGGTGGAGACGGATGGAGCCGCCATATTACTCAGGGGCACTATTGGCTTTCAGGACTGCTAAGCATCCTCCAACATTAGAGGTGATTCCACACGCCAGAGAGCTGTCCCACCCAAAAGGCCAACAGTGCTCCCTTTGTGAAACACTGAAATAAACTATAAACTACATTAGGAACTTACACAAGAAATACTAAGAAATTAAGAGACAAAAGATAACTTCTTGCCATGCGATCCTGGAAAGCCTTCGCACAGCTACCTGAATTTAAACGGGATCTTGAAGAATGGATAGGATTTGAACAGACAAAAGGGTGAGGGGAGGTACACATGACCTTCATTAGGGTGGCCATGTAGTTTACCTTCCAAACCAGGTCACTTATAAGAAGAATAGGGACTATTAATAATTAGCAACCAAGAAAACAGGTACAAATTGAAACTGACAAATTGAGAGGCACAGTTATCTCCTTAAAACATAAGCTAATGACAAGGAAAACAATATTGGCTTTATCCATGAGGACACGAAAGAGGCACCATGACATAAGGCCCACTCAGATGTGGACCGCACCAAGATGTGACTCAGTTTCCATGAATGTGAGAAATGTTGAGACAGGTGTCCTCACACATCGAACCAATTTCAGTGTATCAATATCAAGTGTACGATCTTTGACAATTCACTTACACCTTCTGGGTAATGTGCTCTCATCTGTATAAGGAATAGGCAGGAACAACTGATCTCTGAAATCCTCCACAGCTTTGATACTATAAGATTTTTTTTTGCCAAGATAGTCAGAGACTTGGGGCACCTGGGTGTCTCAGTCCGTTAAGCATCTGACTTCAGCTCAGGTCATCATCTCTCAGTTCGTGAGCTCGAGCCCCGCATTGGGCTCTGTGCTGACAGCTCAGAGACTGGAGCCTGCTTCAGATTCTGTGTCTCCCTTGCTCTCTGCCCCTCCACCACTCATGCTCTGTCTCTCTCTCTCTCTCCAAAATAAATAAGCATTAAATAAAATTTTTAAAAATTAGTCAGAGACTTATCAAACCATTTTTATTAACTCTTTTCCTCAGCTCTCCAGTGTCTTTGCTTTAACCAATATAGGCTTTTCCACTGTAATGAAATACATGCATTCCTGAAGGGATTAAAAAAAAACTCATGTTCTGCAAAATTACACACTAAAAATAATAAGGATTTGAGGGCAGGGGAAATAAAGCCATAGGCAGACCCTCAAACTTACACAAGCTTGTAACCAGAGCACTAATCAAACCAACGGAACGCTAATTAAAATCTACCTGAGGAAAAAAAAAAAAAGACACATTCAATTCCCAATTTAAAATAATATTTCAGTAGATATAAAACGTTACCTTTACATAAAGGTAATGAGAGCTTGGATGAAGGGGGTGAAGAGGAGTTGAGAGTTTTAATCTGGAGGCACAGACAAACCAGGCAATATGCACTTCTAGCCACAGCCGAGTCAAACTAAGCAAAGAGGAAATGCTGGGGGGCGGGGGAGGGGGGCAATGGGGGCACTGGGGCCAGGTGGCTGTGCACCCTTGCCCCGCCCCAGGTGCTGAGCCCCTCTGTACTGGTGTACTTGGAGACCAGCTGCTATTACTTGGTGACACAAATCATTAACACGCTCGGAAAAATTGCTTACGAACTAACACAATTTCCATATCATAATAACATGATTCTTCTGTTGACTAACCGAATACGAGCTGATCCGCATTAGGAGAAGCATGCTCTGGAGGAGAAAAATGTATCTGTGCGGACTCCTCTATCTGGGTCGATCACCGCTGAATTCGGTGGCTCATTCATTTGTTCATCCCACGTGGCCTGGCAACCTGCCATGTGCAAGGCCCTCCGACAGGACTCACGGGAAGCAAAAGCTAAATCTAAAGGACATTAAATTATTATTTGTTCCAAAGTTTGATCGCCATTGTTAGTAATGAATTCTCAGGTCAGAATGGATATCAACCAGAAAGACGGCGATCATTCTGAGTTGGACCCAGGAGCAGTTATCTGGACTCCTAGTGCCACATATGTAATATTCTGAAGTGGGCTGAGGTACCTTTTCTCCTTTTCTTGTTAAAGTCGTTCTCTCAGAAACTGATTTGTTTTGTGCTGCTTTCCATTCACATCACGATCCAATCAAACCACAGAATATAGGAAAGATCAAAGTAGTGCAGTCTAGCCATCTACAGTAATTCATAGAATATATGAGGCATTAAAATTTTCATTCCTCATTCTTGTAAGAAAGACTATAAAGGTAACAGAAAATGATGCACAATATGAATTCATTCCTGAGACAATGATTGTAGCAAGAATGGGAAAAGCATAAACCAACAGACCCTTCTTCTTCTTCTTTTTTTTTTTTTGCCTCGGTCTGAAGCTTTTTTTGAAAAACATTTCTTGCCTGTGTCGTTCACATTTTTACTTTTATCCTTGATCTCTTCAGCTCTTCTCCTATCTAAATGGTACATGAAAAAAGCCCAGAAAAGTTTTCAAGTATTGACTTCCTGCATTTTCATCCAAAGCAATTTTACAAGCATTCCCATAAACATGAGAAAAAAATTTCCAAGGTTATGCCTAACAGATGCAGAAACAATTGATTGAAAAATGAAAACTTCAGTCAAACAGCAAGCAGAAGGGGTAGAATGTTTAGTCTGTGGTTTTTACCTCATGAATTTTACCCTTGTGCTGCATTTTTTTCTGTGTATTAACCATCTTTCCCAGAATAAGTTTTTTAATTCCATATCTTTGCATTTAATAAGTCTGAAACAGACAATTTACAGCAAATGAAATGGAAGTGTCTTCAATTTTGGCCAGGAGACTATGGGACACAAACATTGCAGGTGGACACAAGCATGTGAAATTGCGTATCTGAACCAGTGGTCAAAGGAATGTCATCAAGAAATCCAAATACAAAAGTTTTAATATTCTTTTTTCTTCTTCTTCTTCTTCTTTTTATGTACATATCTTTCCACTGAATAGGAAACTCAGGGAATAAAACATTTGCAGCTACATCATAACATTAAACAATGAGTAGTAAAAGCAAATGACATTCTAAAAGAAAGTAAACTTAGTTTGTGAGTTTTTATTTTTAACCAAAAAGGTTCAGAATGAAGAGAAGTCTGATACTCTGCCTTGTCTGATACTCTAAGCCACCCATGGTGCCATGAACCTCTTCACCATGTTGGCTGTCCCACACTGGGCAAGCGTTGATGGTCAGAGGAGAGGGACAGATGCAGTGACATTGGGAAGCAGCAGCACCAGGGTTCCCCAAGAGCCCTGTAGGCCCCCCAAGTGACTACTATGAAGTTTAGGAACTTAATCTTGGGCTGTTTATTCTTCTTTTAGTGGTTTCTCACATGCAATGACAACTTCTCATGTAATTCATGATCCTCCCAGGGATCTCTGTAGACACATCCATCATGCTACAGAACTTATTATTGGACAAAATGCCACAAGAAGGGCACAGATTCAGGCCAGATAGATTTGGGTTCATATTCCAGCCCCGCCACTGACCAAGTATGTGAATTTGGACACTACTTTGTCTCTCCAAGTCACAGTTTCTCCATCTACAAAATAGGAATAATAAAATTTACCGAAGAGTGTTTTGAGAATGACATCAGATAACTTACATGAAGAACCAGGAACAGATTGGTTCTTGCCACAGACTCTGAAATGACTTGAGGCTCAGACCCTGTCCCGGCCACCTAACTACTGTGAGACTTAGTCACCAATCACTTCATTTCTCAGTGCCTCGTCTATGAATATAGTAAAAATAATCTTCCTCGGAGGGTTTAGTGATGAGTGCTATTATGTGTTTGCTTGTAGAGGGTTTAGAATAGTGCCTGATCTACCATGAAAATTGGGTCTCATTTTATCCCACATCCTAAAGATCTGACATTCAGCAGATATGGATAATGGGTGATTCTAAGGTAAAACACTCTTTGCCAATAAATAGGCCACACCGTAGTAACAAAAGGAAAAAAAAGAAATTCCCCCAGGGTGGAGGTTTGGTATAGATGGGGGAAAATGTGAACATGAAGTTTCAAAGCATGGTATGTGGCTGTTGCAGAAATCGAAAGGAGCAAAGTAAGAGAAGCACAGTCAAATAGGAGCCCTGCACATTGACTTGGGTTGGCCGATACTCAGTGGAAAAGCTGGATGAAAAGAAATTGGATACAAAAAGAAGGGAAATCTAGTAAGTTGCTGCTAAGATCAGGCACTCAGCAAGACTTGAGTGTAGTTCACAAACATTTACAGAAAAATTGCTCTGCACTCAATAACAAGGGCGCTGTGCTGGGAAACAAGAATTCAGAACAGCAGCATAGGCACGGCGAGTGGCTGGGCCATGGGAGAGCTGTGCTCCAGCAAGGCCAAATACGTCATTACTGACACTGTGCATAGTATACATGATGATAATAAAAAGCCGAGCGGCTCTCACTCACTGTTGTTATTTCTTATAGATTCCCTATAGACAAGTCACCGAGCACCCAGGGCAGACGGCCTTCTTTGGCTTCTCTGGGTCCTCCAATGACACCAGGTGAGATATACCTGTCTGCAAGGGGCATGCAATGTAATAAGGAACCATTTAGGTGAAATATTCATAACCTTAAACATTAACTAGGAGCCATACCTTCTATTAATTATCAAAATAAATTCTTTGGTAGAAGTATTTAAATGTACAAAACAGAATTACTATAAAATCAAAAGGCAGGGGTGCCTGGGTGGCTTAGTTGGTTGAGCATCTGATCTTGATTTCAGCTCATGTCATGATCTCAAGATTTGTGGGCTTGAGCCCCACATCAGGGGCCCAAGCCCTGCTTGGGATTCTCTCTCTCCCTCTCTCTCTCTGCTCCTCCCCCATTCAAGCTCTCATTCCTCTCTCTCTCTCTCTCTCTCTCTCTCTCTCTCTCAAAATAAATAAAAAGAAAAAAGAGTCTGTTAAAAAAAATGAAACCAAAAATACAGGTTACAGGTAAATTTTTATCTCTACCTGGATGTTAGACATATCTCTTTAAAACGTGATAGATTGCCAGATTCAGCCAATAAAGAAACACGACACCAGTTAAATTTGAATTTCAGATAAATAAGGGAAAAAATTTCAGTACAATTTAATCTCAAATACTGCATGAATACGTTTAAGCTAAAAACTGCTTATTTCCCTGAAATTCGCATTTAACTGACATCTTATGTTTTACCTAGAAACCCTACCAGTATAGCAAAATCCACATGATGAACATTTCATTTCATGAATCCTCACTGGGATCCTACCATGTGTCTGGTGTGTTTCTGAGTATTGAGGCAGAGGAAGATCCACTATGAAGCCAATGAAGCTTCACCTTCTACGCCACTCATTTGAGTAAGTCCTTCCCAAGGCCATGGGGGATCATTTGCTTTTGTGAAATTTATATAAATGAGATATTTTGGCAGCAGTTGGTTCAGACCACTGTTTCTCATCACTCTGATTTTCCTGCCACAACACTGGCCCTCTTGCATGATGGTGTTGTAAGAGCGGCATGTGGTTTGCAATTCTTCTATGGGAAACTTAGTTGGGGTTACATTTACTTTGTGTCTAGGTGGAATATGCTTTCATGATTTGCAGCTATTTCCAAGTATAGTTACATTATTGTTAGCCATCTGGTTGTGGCTATTTCTCCCAGGAATACACAAGTAATCCACTATGTTAGTTCACCCAGTCAGAGCTTGTCTCATGATCTAAAAATGCCCATGGCCTCCCCACACCAGAAATATGTGCGTAGATGAGGAAAAATAAGGCTGGAAATGGACAAAGCCAGAGGCTAGCATGAGAAACATCCTTCTAAATCAGAAACCTTCTATATGAATGAAACTTTAATTAATGGGCTCCCCTAAATTTGATAACAATTCTAAAAATTTACATAACGTTACCTGTAATTATATGTATGTGTGTATATATGTATATAGAGAGATATATATATGTATATATGTATATACACACATATGTATATATGTATATACATGTGTATATGTATATACACACACTCATCTAAATTCATGAGGTCATGGGTGTAGAAAGCAGAAAATAAAAATTAAATACTGAACATTAAAATGAAAACTACCATATTAATACTTTAGAAACTTCTTCAAAGAAATAGCACCTTCAGGAAAAGTCCTTATGTGTACATCTACACTTTAGAAAACGTGATAGCAAAAATGCCACTTGGCAGGGCATTGACTATTAAAAATACATAGAGAAGGTCAGAAAGAATACAAGTTCAAATGCCAAAAAAGAAAACGAAGAAAAGTAAAGAAAATTTGCCACAGCATACATTTTAAAGCATCTGAAAAACACAGCACAGGGTTCATTAAAATTTCTGACCACAGTAGCCAGTATGTATTTGCAACCCCTGTCTAACAAAGATATCAGATTTATTCACGGCACTAACAGCTAATTTGCACTAGCCATGGCCAATGTGCAAGTGGTATCTGTAAGCAGAAGGGGCAAAAGAAAGAGAAAAGTAACTTTCCTACTTAACCATGCTAGAGGTTTTCATTTTCATTTTTTCTGTATCGAAATTGCATTACAAAATTGTTACTTAATATTAATTAAAGAGCATACAGCAAAAAAGTTTGGACAATTCATTCTTTTAATATATTTATTTTGTAGTGTTTACATTTATAAGCCTTTTAAAAAGTACATTGTGGGGGCGCCCGGGTGGCTCAGTCGGTTGAGCGTCCGACTTCGGCTCAGGTCATGATCTCACGGTCCGTGAGTTTGAGCCCCGTGTCGGGCTCTGTGCTGACAGCTCAGAGACTGGAGCCTGCTTCGGATTCTGTGTCTCCCTCTCTCTCTGCCCCTCCCCGACTCATGCTCTGTCTCTCTCTGTCTCAGAAATAAATAAACATTAAAAAAATTTTTTTAAAAAGTACAGTGTGGTTGTAATTTTTCTTCTCTCTTTAAATAATTGCCAATTTTCATACTTGATATTATGTTTTTAAGAGCTATTCAAGTTGTGTGAGTTCCAGGCCCCAAAAACCTGGATCTAATTCTGGAAACAGTAGCAAACAAACTCCATTTAAAACAACAACAACAACAACAACAACAACAACAAATTGTTGCATGAAGCTTAATTTCTAGGATAGGAAACCGACAATAAATAAATCCTGTAAGTAAGTGCTTACTTACTTACAGTGATAAGTGCTGTAGAGAAAAAGACAAAAACTTTCAAATGAAGCTCTCATACGAAGAGAACATTTGAGCAAAGACCTGAAGAAGGTGAGGGCATGAGCCCTGTGGACGTCTTGGGGAAGAGGAAATAATATATAGAAAATCTCCCAACCCGAGTGTGACAGACTCCGTTCAAAGCACAGTAAGAGACAAAATCGGAGAGGGGAGAAGTTTTGGAGGGCTAGCCTTGTGGTCTATTGTGGGCATTCTGGTTTTTAACTAAGAATGAGAGAGGCAACAATTGGAAGATTTTGAACAAAGGAGTCTGATGAGCTGCCCCGGATTTAAAAGGACTACTCTAGAGGTGCCTGGGTGGCTCAGGTGGTCAAGCATCTGACTCAGGTCATGATTTCACAGTTCCTGAGTTCCAGCCCCGCTTTGGGCTCTGCGCTGACAGTGTGGAGCCTGCTTGCAATGCTCTCTCTCTCTCTCTCTCTCTCTCTCTCTCTCTCTCTCTCTCTCTTTCTCCCTCTCTCTCTCTGCCCCTTCCCCTGCTTGCGCTCTCTCTCTCTCTCTCTCTCTCTCTCTCTCTCTCTCTAAGTAAATAAACTTAAAAAAATAAAATAAAATAAAAGGACTACTCTAGCTGCCTGGCTGTGTAGATGCAAGAACAGGAAGACTAGTTAGAAGACACCTGATTCAGTCAAGAGACGCCAATGAGAAGGTGGTGAGAAGCAGCCAGATCCAGGATCTACTTTTAAGGCAATCTAGCAGATTTGAATCCAGTAAATCTAGTAAAAAGAACATTTAAAAGAGGATAGAGACATTAAGTTGGCCAAATGATGCTGCAAATCAATTCAGGTAAGGGTTGACTACTGACCTCAGATCTGGCAAAATAGAAGCCTCTGGTGACCTTTATAGAAGCAATTTTGGTGGAGTCCATAGGTAGAAGACCTGATCTAGTTGATTTCCAGGGAGAAATTCTCTCTGAAGAGAATGAATATAGACAACTCATGGAGTTTTGTTGCAAAGAGTAGCAGAGAAATGGGGGTCTATGTGGATGGAGAAGTGGGGTAAGGAAAATCAGATAGATAGATAGATAGATAGATAGATAGATAGATAGATAGATAGATATAGATAGATAGATATGAAATTGTATGCTAACGGGAACGATCCAGTCGAGAGAGAAATTGATGATGAAAGAGAATGAAGAAATGAGTTTTTACTACATAAAATCTTAATTAGTACTGTCTCTGTCACTTATTGAGTGCTTACTATACATGCTGTGTCCTTTGTTCACAAAGCAATTATTTATTTTTCATATCAACTTAGGAGCTACAAGCTATTATCACCATTTCATAAAGAACAGCTTAGGCCACTTTCCTGAGGATACACAGACAAGAAGCAGCAGAGTAAACATTTTGATTCAGGTTTGCCTGACTCGAATGCAATGTGACTCAAGTCTTTCTCTACGTGGTACTCCTACCGACAGCACAACAGCACGCAGTAAACATTTATTGTCAAAATTCTGTGAATGATGACCGTATGAACGAATGAATGGTGAATACGTATACACCTTATGCTTATATACATACATACACATACAGACATGCACACATACCTATACTTGCGTATACACATGTACATACAGACACACATATATACACATGCATCCATATGCACATACACATGGGATTGTAGTGGGCACTTTGCGGGATAAGTGAAAAGCAGGGTGGGTTAGGGATTCTTTTCCTGGACTAGAAATTCCTCTCCAATTTCCTCACAAAAAGCGCCGGCAGGAGAAAGTTACTGGAAAGGACCAATGGATGCCACGTCTTCACAACTTCCCAAGGAAGCAATGTTTCCCAAGTAGGACATGAGCCTCACAGCAACGACCTTTAACTAGCAATATTACTTCTCAAAATTGCAGGCAAGTAAACAGAGGCGATTCCTTGGTTGGGGGTACAATTTGCTATCCCTTCAGACCCGTAACACAGGCCATGGCTGGACATAGGAAAACAGAAGTGCTAACACTTATGTAACAAAACTCAGCAACAAGAAAAAGCATCTTCTCCATTAATTAGAGCCCTATTTCTTCCTTCTGCACTCTATCTTTTCGAACAGGTGATTTCTAAATTCTCTGGCATTTCATTTACACAAATAAACAAGGGTGTTTTATAATGTTCGAGACATTTCTCAGCAGAATGTAAGACGGGCTTAAATTTTGGTGAAATTCTGACCCTCAGTTAGCTCTTCATTGTAGGCTTTAAACACAAATACTTATAAGAAATCAAGAATATGTATAACTTCTAACATTCCAACACGGGTGAAATTCACCCTCAAAGTAGACACTAGCCCTTTGTAAAGAAACGCTAGCTACCTTCTTGCTTTTTGCTACAAAGGATCATCATTTTGCAGTGGTAGCAATGAATCTCTTCTGCTAATCCACTAACATTTTAGGGCTGTAGAATGATGACCGTATCAGTTTCTATACATTTTTAGATAATGTGTTTAGCTCCGAATTGAACAAATTACACAGGCTTGGAGAGTCATTCCATTTTCTTTCCTCATTAAAATTTAGCTTCATTTATAGCATCTCTGATATTACCAATCATATTTTCAATAGAATTTCGAACAGCATTATTTCAATTTCAGTGCACAAATAAGTGATATAACCATTCTTGGCTGCATTATAATCTCCTTAGCTTTAATTATTGTTCCTTAGAATACCACGTCTTCCTATTTTATGGGCTTTAAAATGTATTCCCATTTTCTATTCTAAAGCAGTTCCTTCTAGTTGAGAAAGAAAAGGGCACGAACATATATGCCACATTCTTTTGAAACTGTACTTTATCATTTCAATGGTCATTGTATCTAACCCATTAGGTATTGGAATGTAATATTGTGCAATCATAAAAGAAACAGAATTTTAGAAAACCACAGAGCTTAACATAAATCAGCAAGCAGGATGAATTTGGGATCAAACATTAAAAAGTGTAGGGACTCTGAAATAGAGCACTTCTTTTAAGTTTTGGATAGTATAAAATACTCAGTTCTAGAAAGACAAACACCACAGATTTCACTCATATGTGGAATCTGAAAAAAGTAAAACAAATGAATAAACAAACAACCAAAAAGCAGAACCAGGGTGCTTGGGTGGCTCAGTCAGTTAAGTGTCCGACTTCAGCTCAGCTCATGATCTTGCAGTTCGTGGGTTCGAGCCCAGCGTCCAGCTCTGTGCTGACAGCTCAGAGCCTGGAACCTGCTTCAGATTCTGGATCTCCCTCTCTCTGTCTGCCCCTCCCGCCTCCCAAAAATAAACATTAACAATTAAAAAAAAAAGAAGAAGAATCAGATCTATAAATACGGAGAACAAAACTGATGGCTGCCAAGGGAAGGGGATTAGTTAGGGAGATGGGCAAAATGGGTGAAGGAGAGTGGGTACAGGTACAGGCTTCCAGTCATGGAATGAATATGTCACAGGAATTAAAGGTACAGCATATCAAATACAGTCGATGATATAATAGCCTGGATGGCTACAGACGGGAGCTACGCTTGTGGTGAGCATCGCATAACATATAAACTTGTTGAATCACCATGTTGTACACCTGAAACGAATGTAACATTGTATGTGAAGTACACTCGAATAGAAAAAAAAAAAAATTAAGAAATACTCATTTCTAGTGGGGGCCCTTTCCTATGAAAGAGATACAAATCACTTCCATGATTATTAGTGTCCCATGAAGAAAACATTCGGAGTTATTAAAGGATCGTGAGTTTATAATTATATTCTGCCAAATCAGAGATGACAAATAGATTTAAGCTTTCGTGCCAGCTCTCATCACCTGGGAGGACTGGACTAGAAGTCCACGCACGGCAGCTTTCTGCAGCCATGCTTGGGGGCAGCAATACAGAGCTCCCTGATGACTGAAATGTCTAGCAAGGGTGTAGGAAAGGAAACTGGCAGTGGAGATGTTGTATCAACATCCTTGGATGGGATGGGATATCTCAGCCCAAATCCCCAGTCTCTCCTTCAATAGCTCATAATCACTTGCTCTGAGTTTCATTTTTCTGGTTGCATAATGAGACCTACTTTCTGTGGTTATTATAAAAGCTAAATGAATAATTTTTTATGCCAAACATCTAATAAATGTTAGTTGAATATGAGTTCATTTCTACAGGTTAAAAAGGGAGGGGGTGATCAAGCCAAGACATTCACACAGAGAACTGGATTAATTATGAGCTTAAGAAAGAGTGATTGCAAAACCCTGAATGTCCTATAAGAAGAGAGGTTGAGTCTTCTCCGAAAAATTGTTTAAAACCTAGAAACTTTTTGTGAGTTTGTCTGGTTTAGATATTAACTGGTGGGGGGAAGGCGGGGGGGGGGAGTTAAAATAAATACTCTGTGAGATCAAAAGAGCCTAAGAATTCATACCTAATTGTGGATGAATCAGGTGGTCATTAGAGAAATAAAAATGGTCTTGATTAATCAAGTTATATAAAAGCTTATGTAACAAAGCCTTTCTGAAGTGAACTATTTCAATCAGTTGGGGAACTTAGCAGTCCCACTGGAGATATAGCCTGTAACAGGGTTCTGAAGGGTTTCCGGTTTGCTCACCCTGCTTCCAGCGAAATATGAAGGAAGGGGTAATTGTTTCTATTACAGACCTCAGCCCTGGAACATTGGATTTTTCCTCTTTTTTTTTTTTTTTTTTGGACAGAGTGATTCTATTGTCAAGGGCAAACAAAGCCAGATGCTAGTTAAAATGGTAAGGCCAGACTTTAATCAGTTATACACTACTACAATAGGGAAGAGCCCAGCTTAGGCTGACCTTGACTTTGATTTGTACAGAGGAGGCTGGGCCTTTAAAGGGAGAATGAGGAAGTGGAGAGGGCGCTCTGTGGAGTCTGGGAAGTGAAAAACTACAAAAAAGCAGGAAGGGAAGGTTGATCAGTGTGAAACCCAGCTGGGTTTGTCCACTGGCTTTTACTGAAGTTTGACTCCTACCCTCCCACCAAGACTGGGAGAGAGGGTGCACCCAAGATGTCAGTTAGACAAATAGCAAATTCTTTTGGCAGCTTGAGTTTTCTCAGGTAGGCATTTTAAGGAGGGGCTAAGGTCATCCTTGGGATGTGGCCTTGAGCTGTTAGGAAAAAACGGTGTTAGTGTTTATTCAAGTCTTCACAGGCCAAGGTTGAAGCTTAGTTGAGAAGAGGGCTCAGAGATGCCCAGCCTGGGTTTGGTCACATAGGAAATCTCTTTCAATATACACATACATACGTGTATACGTATGACTGTCATTTAGCGTCAACAAACACCACTTACGGTGTTAGACCCTTGACATCTAGCGCGTGCGCGCGTGCACACACACACACACACACACAATCCACATTTTGCAGTTGAAGAAACTGAGAGTTAGTGGTCAAATAACTTACCTAAGATATCAGTTATTAAGTTGCAGAAACAGCATTTGAACCCATGCGTCTCTAGAGCTCAGTTTAAACTACTGTGTAAATTGTCTCCTGTTACACGTCAGCACACAAAGATAACAAATCCCAAGGTACAAGTGCACAGGTGAAGGGTTGAAGAATGTTCACTAAGAACTGTATATCCAGGGGCGCCTGGGTGGCTCAGTCGGTTGAGAGCCCGACTTTGGCTCAGGTCATGATCTTGCGGTTTGTGAGTTCAAGCCCCATGTCGGGCTTTGTGCTGCCAGCTTGGAGCCTGGAACCTACTTCAGGTTCTGTGTCTCTCCATCTCTCGGCCCCTCCCCTGTTCATGCTCTGTGTCTCTGTCTTTCAATAATAAATAAAAATTAAAGAAAAAAGAATTTTAAAAGGACTGTATATACCAGGTGAGGTAATTCAACAAGAAGGGCTGTTTTTCCCTCCCAGCTTTATTGAGATATAATTGACAAAAAAAAAAAACTTAAAATTAAAGTGTATAACATGATTATACATATATCATATATGTCTATTTATTACATTGAGAAAAGATTTCCACCATCAAGTTAATTAACATTCATCACCTCACATATTTACCTCTTTTGTGGTAAAAACAGTTACATTCTACACTTTTAGCCAATTTTAATTATACAATACAGTATTATTAACTATCATCAACATGTTACACATTAGATGCTCAGACCTTACTCATCTCGTAGCTGGAAGTTTGTACCTTTTCCCAGCCTCTTCCAATATTGCCTACCGTCCCCCCATCCCTCAACCAGTCCCTGGCAACCACCATTCCACTCTCTGTTACTATGGGTTTGACTTTTTTTTGATTCCACACATAAGTGATACCATGTAGGATTTGTCTTTGTCTATCCAGCTCACTTTACTTAGCTGGATATATACATACATATATATATATATATATATATATATATATATATACGTATATATATACATATACATATATTAGTGTGTGTATATATATATATACATATATATATACACACATACATATATATATATCACCCATCAGTGGACACTTAGGTTGTTTCCATACAGAGATTTTGGGGTTTGAGGGACATATATCAAGATATGAGATTGCTGATCGATTTGGTAATTCTACTTTTAATTTCTTGAGGAACCTCCATACTATTTTCCATAGCATTAGTACCAGTTTACATTCACACCAAGAGTGCACAAGGGTTCCCTTTGCTCCATGACCTTGCCAGCATTAGTCTAGTCTTTTCTATAACAGACCTCCTAACAGAGGTGAAACAGTATCTTGTGGTTTTGATCCGCATTTCCCTAATGATAGTGATGTTGAGCACCTTTCAGTGTATCTGTCGGCCATCTGTATGTCTTCTTTGTAGGCTCTTTGCCTACTTTTTAATTGAGTTATTTGGTGGGTTTTGTTGTTGTTGTTTTCTTTTGTTTATTTTTTTGCTAATTTATTTGTCAATTGAGTTTCTTTTATATTTTGGATATTAACTAACCCCTTATCTGATGAGTGGTTTGTAAACATTTTCTCCCATTCTGTGGGTTGCCTTTTCTTTCTGTTGGCAGTTTCTTCTTGCCATGCAGTTCAATGCCAAGACCAATGTTAAAAAGCTTACACCCTATGTTTTCTTCTAGGAGTTTTATTGCTTCGGGTCTTACATCCCAGGCTTTGATCCATTTTGAGTTCATTTTTTAATATAGTGTCAGATAAGAGCTCAGTTTAATTTTTTGAATGTGGATATTCAGTTTTCCCAGCACCATTTTTTTGAAGAAATTATCCTTTCCCCATTACATAGTCTTGGCTCCTTTGTCATAAATGAATTGACCAGAGATATGTGGGTTTTTTCTGAGCTCTCTTTTCTGTTCTATTGATCTATGTGTCTGGTTTTAGGCCAATACCATTATGGTTTTGATTATAGCTTTGTTACACAATTTGAAATTAGAAAGTGTGATGCCTCCTGCTTTGTCCTACTTTAAGATTGCTTTGACTAAACAAATACCGTATGATTTCACTCATGTGTGAAATCTAAAAAACACAAATAGGGGCGACTGGGTGGCTCAGTGAGTTAAGTGTCTGACTTCAGTCAGCTCAAGTCCCGGTCTCACGGTTCGTGGGGGTCGAGCCCCATGTCAGGGTTTGTGCTGACAGCTCTGAGCCTGGAGCCTGCTTCAGATTCTTGTGTGTCTCTCTCTCCCTTCCCTCCCCCGCTCATGCTCTGTCTCTCTCACAAATAAATAAACATTTAAGAAAACAAGTAAATACACAAACTAACAAAAAGCAGAATCAGAGCCAGAAATACAGAGAACAAACTGATAGTTGCCAGAGGGTAACAGGATGGGCAAAATGGGTGAAGAGAGGTGGGAGATACAGGCTTCCAGTGATAGAATGAATAAGTCACAGGGATGAAAGGTACACCATAGGGAACATAGTCAGAGATATTGTAATAGCATTGTATGGTGACAGATGGTAGCTACACTTGTGGTCAGCATAGCATAATGCATAGACTTGAGGAATCACTATCTTGTACCTGAAACTAACATCGTGTGTCGACTCTACTTAAAAACTTTTTTTTTTAAAGATTGCTTTGACTGTTCAAAGTCTTTTGTGGTTTCGTATAAATTTCAGGATATTCTTTCTATTTCTGTGAAAGATGTCACCGAAACTTGAATAGGGATTTCGTTGAATCTATAGATCGTTTTGAACAGTATGGACATTTTAACAATATTAATTCCTCCAATTTTGAGTGTGTTTTGGGAAGTACGGACACTTTTACAACACTGATTCCTCCAGTTTTGAGCACAGAATATATTTCCACTAATTGTGTCTTCTGCAGTTTCTCTCATAAATGTCTCATTGTTTTTATTGTACATATTTTTATCATTTGTTGAAATTTATTCCTAAGTATTTTATTGGTTTTGATGCTCTTGTAAATGCAATTTTTTTCCTTAATTCCTCTTTCTGTTAGTTCATTGTTAGTATACAGAAACGCAACTGATTTTTGTATGTTGGTTTGTATCCTGCAACTTTACTGAATTATTAGTTCTAACTATTTTTTGGTGGAATCTACATGGTTTTCTACATAAAATATCTTGTCATCTGCAAACAGAGGCAATTTTACTTCTTCCTGTCCTATCTGGATGCCTCTATTGTTTTTTCTTGCCTAATTGCTCTGGACTTGGACTTCTAAACTATGTTCAATAAAAGTGGTGGGAGTGGACATCCTTGTCTTGTTCCTAATCTTAGAGAAAAAGCTTTCAGCTTTTCACCATAGAGTGTGATGTTAGCTCGTATACACAGTCTTTATTATGTTGAGGTACAACCTTCTATAACCAGTTTCTTGGAAGCTTTTATCATGAAAGAATGTTGAATTTTGTCAAATGTTTTTTCCACATCTATTGAAGTGATCATATGGTTTTTATCCTTCATGTTATTAATGTGATGTATCACATTTGCATGTGTTGAAACACCCTTGCCTCCCTGGAGCCAATCCCACTTGATCATGGCATGTGATCCTTTCACTGTGCTGTTGAATTCACTTTGCTCATACTTTTTGAGGGATTTGGCAACTTGGCTCACCAGGATCTCCTGCTACTTATTCTCCATGTCTCTGGTTTCAGAAGACCTTGACTGAGGTTGTACTTTATGACTGATCAAATGTCTCTTCCAGTTCCAGGCTACATGCTCCTTCCTTTTGGCCTCACTCTGAGTCTTTGAGTAAAAGCCTGTTTTTCTCGTGGGGTCCAGTTATAATCCAAATCCATTTTGTTTGTGATAACTTCAAAACATCAGATTAACTGGACCCCAGAGCTGCTAACTCATTTCTACCCTAGGAAAACACAAGTTTCTCTCTAGCATGGAACAGTCAATTCTATAGTTAGCATAATTCTCCATTTTTTTCCCTCAGGCCATCATTTTCTTTTCTCTTTTTTTAGAGAAATATCTTTTCTTTCTAAATAAGTATATAAATATATTTAATAAATACATATTATGCATACTTAACAATTACATGATGAATATGCTTCATGAATATTTGCTACAGCTTTAAATAAGGTGGTGTTACTGAGTGAAGAATAAGAACTTCTTGAGGTACCTGGGTGGCTCCGTTGGATAAGTCCGACTTCAGCTCAGGTCATGATCTCAAAGTTTGTGGGTTCGAGCCCCACGTCAGGCTCTGTGCTGACAGCTCAGAGCCTGGATCCTGCTTCCGATTCTGTGTATCCCTCTCTCTCTCTCTCTCTGCCCCTCTCCCACTCATACTCTGTCTCTCTCTCTCAAAAGTAAATAAACATTAAAAAATTAAAAAAAAAAAAGAACTTCTTAAAGGCTTGTGAAACCTGGTGCCAAATCACTTTCTAGAAGTGTATTTCTTTGTTTTGCTGGAACAATGCCTAAGAGCCTGGGTTTCATGCTCCCACATCAGCACTGATTAACAAATTTTAAAAAATATATCCTAATTTGACGAAAAAGATACCATGACTTTTTAATATATGCATCAATTTGAGGAATCATGTGAGGTTGAACATTGTATCATGTTTGTTCTCATTTATACTTCTTATTTTGTAAATTGTTCCTGACTCACCTATTTTTAAAAATGAGGATTTAAAGTTTGTCTTAATTATTCATAAGATATATTTACATTTAAAAAACTAAAATAAATACAACTTAATAAATCTTAACATAAATAAAATTAAATACAATATATATTAAATACTAAATATAATATTACAAATAGAATATTATAAATTACACACAGCAAATGTAATAGTCAGTTTGTCACTTACACGATTTTTATGTTGATTTACAATGCCCAGGTCACCTTGAGCTTTTAAAGGACATTTCTATCAGTATTGTTAAGTGTAATTTCTTCATTGCTATGAAGGTATACCAAATCCTTTCCCAGGAAGGTAGTAAATATTCATGCACACTTTCTTCTAGGTTTTTCTTTTCCTCTTAATTTTGGTTTTAAATCTAATTGGCTGTAGGTTGTAAGGCAAAGCCCTAATTTGACTTCTTCCCCAAATAGTCCATTTTTCAAAAAGCATTATGTAATGTTAATACACTGATTCCTCATAGATATTCTATCTTCATCATACTTAATACTGTATTTCTAAACATACATATATAACCCATTGATCTGTCCATGCCGATATCAGCATTTTAATTATTGTAGATTTTAGTGCACTTCAGTATCTTGAGGCCATTTTCAGTTGAAAGAAAAGTATATCTGTCTTCATGTGATATAAAATTTTATCTTTATTAATTCAATGTCATTGACTTATTATTCAATTCCTTAATATCCCTACTTTTTTCTTTATGCATTATCCGTCAAAGCTAAAAGGAAGTGTAATGATCTCAAATATAATTTCTAAAAGATTTTGTCTTTTGCTAGGTAATATGACCACATTTATGCTCATTGTCAAGATGAAAATGTGCAGTCTTCACTCAAGCAACAAAAAACTAGAGTTCTTATCACGTATCAGGCACACTTCTGATAAATGTTCGTAAATAAGACAAACAAAACCTGCCTTTGGGAATTTCTGTCACAGTCAGGGAAGCCCACATGAGTGCATAGTGTCTGTGTTTAAGGCCTTTTCTGTTTCTTTTATCTTCTGCTTCTTAGCTGTATTGATCTTTTTACTTTTATTAATTTTTATTTTTCCAGGATTTGAAAGTTATATATTACTAATTTTATTTTTTTAGTGTTTATTTATTGTTTTGATAGAGAGAGGGAGCTTGAGGGGGGGGGGAGTAAAGAGAGAGGGGGACAGAGGATCCGAAGCGGGCTCTGTGCTGACAGCAAAGACCCCAATGCAGGGCTCGAACTCACAAACCTGTGAGACTATGACCTGAGCCCAAGTCAGATGCTCAACTCTTTGAGCCACCCAGGTGCCCCTTTATTATTAAATTGAAAAGATAACAGAAATAAAATTACATGTTTTGATTCCTTTCATGTAAGACTAAATATAACTCCTTTAACTCATTCTCCTAATTCCTAATTTGTGAATACAATCTGAAAATTTGATCAGCTGGGCTGGTTTAGTAAATTTTTTACATTATATCTTTGTTCTTTCAATAACAATTTTAAATATTTTTGGGGCGCCTGGGTGGCTCAATCAGTTGAGCGGCTGACTTTGGCTCAGGACATGATCTCACAGTCCGTGAGTTCAAGCCCCGCGTCGGGCTCTGTGCTGACAGCTCAGAGCCGGAGACTGCTTCGGATACTGTGTCTCCCTCTCTCTCTGCCCCTCCCCTGCTCTCACTCTGTCTCTCTCTCTCTCTCTCTCTCTCTCTCAAAAATAAGTAAACATTTAAAAAATAAATATTTTTATTCAATTTTGTAATCAGATTGTATAAAATAATGACTTAAACAATTGAATTTATATACATACATATATTTTGTAAGATTTATTGATTTTTGAGAGAGAGAGAGAGAGAGAGAGAGAGAGAGTATGAGCTGATGAGGGGCAGAGAGGAAGACAGAATCCAAAGCAGGCTCCAGGCTCCGAGCTGTCAGCACAGAGCCCGACACAGGGCTTGAACTCATGAACTGTGAGATCATGACCCAAGCTGAAGTTAGACGCTTAACCAACTGAGCCACCCAGGCACCCCTGAACAATTTAATTTAAAACAATTAACTGCACAACTGTATTTTGAATGGTTTCATATCAGCAGTATCTTTATGTTATGCCTTCACAATTCTTGAGTTGTTAACTTTGATTCAACTCTCCTTTAACTGGAATATTCTTTTTCTGTAATTTTTTGTGACAATTTATTTTTGGAATTCAGTATATCTGCAAATACCTTTTGTGGCTTTAATACAACTTAGCTATGTATAAAATTCTTGAATAATAAAAAATACTGTCATTTAGCACCAAATTTTACAAAGGACAAGTAAAAATACAAAAACCCATGATTTTTGTTTCTTTATATATATCACCCAAATGTCTCTCTTTAATAGACATTTTAATTAGGAACGTCTGCTTAGATAATCAGTATGTCTATCTTTAGTAGGTATTTTTTCATTAGAAAAGACCGTGAGGCATGTCTAAGCGCATAATAGTCTCTGCCATTGGCTTTGAAAAGTCATGTTCAATTCCTCCCTAAATTTGCTGTGTTTTTTTAACAGGCTTCATGTTGTCTTTTTCTTCTCTTTACAACTCTTTAAGTGAGGTCTAGCCAGAGACAGCGTTGACAACCGGAGATATGTGTGGTGTTTCAGTGTGGACTTCCCCAGAAGTCCCTAAGACAAGAATTCAAGAGAACGTGCTATGATTGGCAAAGGAAGCACTAAATTCTCTCCTGCCCCTGGACTACGGTAGTTTCTCTCCCCAGCACAAAACAGTCATTCCCTATGGATTGTGCTCTAGCTTTTCCTGCACTAAATTGCTTCAAATATGTGTTTTTCTTGGTCAACCATTTTCTAGTCTCAAATCAAAATAATTCATATGTTTGAGTAGTCACTGCATGCCAGGCAGAATTGCCTGGTTTGCATGATTCTATATTTAAGTTTCATTATAATTCCTCTGAGGATGGTCCTGTGGCTATCTCTATTTTCCAGATGGGGAAACTAAGACTAAGAAATTAACTAAACGGTAGAACTGCCATTGACCCAACAGTCTTCTCCTGATCCCATAATCTTCCCCAATGCTTCAGACTGATTTGCGGTGTGGAGGTGGTACTCACCCTAACCTTCACGCCACTTCTCTGACACTCTTAAATGGTGGCATGCGGTAACATTTTTGATCTATGTACCTAATCTTAGGGCTCTTGCTATCTCCTTCCTGCTCCTATACCTTTCCCCCTTGTTACCTTGTAGTTTCTAGTACATGGAATCACTGTCAATGTTTTCCTTCCCTGTTGCTTTATGAGAATTGCAAGATCCAAAATGACAAACGACAGAGAGGACACTTTTGATCTGGAAGTGATACCAAAAGGATGTGGCATGCAAACAATTGCACATGCGTGGCAGAAACTTAGCCAAGGATTGACACGCCAATGAACAGACATGGGGAAGTAGCTGTGGTATGTCCTCCCTTTGGAACGGAGTACGTATACCCCTATTCTCTTTCCAGGGAGCTGCAGGCTCTATTCTAAGTATTGCCTCATACTTCATCTATTTATAATTCCACTTTATCCTAGGTCTTCTCAGACTCTGACAACAGTCAGCCTTATATATATTTTATTAAAGTATAACTGATGGACTATATCCCATTACTTTCAGGTGTACATCATAGTGATTTGATATTACACATGAAGAAATGGTCCCCGCAATAAGTCTAGTTACCTTCTATCACCATATATTAGTTCCATTATTACAATACTACTGACTATATACCCCATGCTGTACATTGCATCCCCATGAGTTACCTGTTTTATATCTGGAAGTATAAAATCTTTCAGTCCCCTTCACCTCTGTCACCCCATCAACCCTCTCCTCCTCTGGTAACCAATGGTATCTATGAGTCTGTTTCTGTCTTGCTTCGTTTGTTCATTTCTTTTGTTTTTTTAGATTTCACATATAAGTGAAATCGTACGGTATTTGTCTTTCTGTCTCTGACTTATTTCAGTTAGCATAATATACTCTAGGTATAACCGTGTTGTTGCAAATGGCAAGACTTCATCCTTTTTTATGCCTGAGTAATATTCCTGCGTGTGTGTGTGTGTATGTGTGTGTGCGTGCGTGTGTGTGTGCATACACGCACGTGTGTACCACATCTTCTTTATCCATTCAACTCAGTTGACACTTAGCTTGCTTCCATATCTTGGCTATTGTAAATAATGCTGCAGTGAACATAGGGTTGCAAATATCTCTTTGGACTGGTGTTTTCATTCTTTTCTGATGTATACTCAGAAGCAAAATTGTTGAATCATATTTTAGTTCCATTTTTAATAAATTGGTGCAGCCACTATGAAAGACAGTATGGAGGTTCCTCAAAAAATTGAAAACAGTCATCTTATATTTTGACATCATGAATGTCATGTTTTTATCCTGTGTCTTCTTCTTAAGTATTTTAGAAGAAAATACTTCTTCTTAAGTATTTTATCGGGAAACTGGGAGGATTTACGCATGGAGGTGAACTAGATACCATTTTATTTTTTTTTTAATTTTTTTTAAGTTTATTTATTTTTGAGACAGAGAGAGACAGAGCATGAACGGGGGAGGGTCAGAGAGAGAGGGAGACACAGAAGCGGAAGCAGGCTCCAGGCTCTGAGCCATCAGCCCAGAGCCCGACGCGGGGCTCGAACTCACGGACCGCGAGATCGTGACCTGAGCCGAAGTTGGACGCTTAACCGACTGAGCCACCCAGGCGCCCCTTGATACCATTTTATTTTTTTTTTTTTATTTTTTTTAAATTTTTTTTTCAACATTTTTTATTTATTTTTGGGACAGAGAGAGACAGAGCATGAACGGGGGAGGGGCAGAGAGAGAGGGAGACACAGAATCGGAAACAGGCTCCAGGCTCCGAGCCATCGGCCCAGAGCCTGACGCGGGGCTCGAACTCACGGACCGCGAGATCGTGACCTGGCTGAAGTCGGACGCTTAACCGACTGCGCCACCCAGGCGCCCCCCCCCCCTTGATACCATTTTAAATGATCAGTCTTGTACTTTAAGGAAGACTTCTCATTTCTGGTCCCCCTTCTTCTGTTTCATCTACACTTCAGGAATACCCACAAGGTTCATTCCTCCTTGAGCCTTAAAAGAGCTTTTTTTTTGTATTATCTATCCTCGTTCTGGAAATCAAGATATCTCTTTGCATGTAAAGGCACTTTTTTTCAAATCACTATAAAATATTTTGAATACCTGGCACACCTGGGTGGTTCCGTCAGTTGGTTGAGCATCTGCCTGTTGATTTCAGCTTAGGTCATGATCCTGGCAGGATCGAGCCCACGTCAGGCTCTGTGCTGAGCATGGAGGCTGCTTAAGCATCTCATCTCTCTCTCTCCCCCTCTATCCCTCTCCCTTGCTCATGTGCACTCTCTCTAAAATAATAAGTAAGTAAGTAAATACTTAAAAGTCCAGTATACTCATTTGGTAATGGAACAACTTTTATCATCATTTTAAGGGATGGGACTTATTGTTTAAACCAATGACTGAATTAATCAGTCGTTTTTCTTTCAAGTGGTTAGAGTCCTAACTGAATATATGCCAGTTCAAAATCTTTGTGGTGGGTGTAAATTAGCAAACTAATAATTTAAGGTTGTTTGACCCCGTGTTCTAAATCTACTTGGAAATTAATGCCTCAATACTCTAGTTGGTGGTTTGGTTAATGTGACATTTAAAAAACATATATTTTGAACATTAATGTCATTTACCAGTTCTGTATTTTTTTTTCTATTAAGTTCTAAAGAGTCGTTGTCAGTAGATTTTTACGTATTTTACATATTCTTCAAGTCATCCACCTGTACTACAGAAGAGGTTACCAAAAATGCATGGATCTATATTTAACCATTTTGTAAGTAAATACGTTTTTAGCATACTTTTTAAACTATTAAAATGGCATTGCTATCCATTGGTATTTAATTCACACCCAACATCCTTTGTAACTTAAATTAAATCCTTATTGGAGACATTTATTCCAACTGTAACTGTTTTCTCTAATGAACTACCAATTCATTTCCCCACACAGCATGTTCTAATTTGTGCTTGTGGTGGTTTCTAGAAACATATGGGGACCAACTGTGGTTATGTTTGGGGATCTTCTGTACAAAAACAGAGTAATTGCTTTTGTTTTGCTGATTACTCTCTAAGACGGTTTCAAACCTCTTCAACTTCTTTATCCGCGAAGCCTTTAATTGCAAATCCCCTTCTGTTTCATCAGATGAATTTCACATGATGAGCACATTGGAGAGCTGGTTAATCTGTCCAGAGGTTCTATGATCTTTAGAAAAGATCAACCCCTTGCATATAATTTACAAATTGTTCCCAGATATCAGACATCATCAGGCTTGTTATTTCCGTAGTGCCATAAACACAAAAGAGGAAGAGACATAAAAGGTAAGAGGCCTTTTGCAACATAAAAGGGAAAGCAAGATTGGCGTATCCTTTGCTTATGTTTTTTTTTGGGGGGGGTGGAGGTGGGTGGGTAGTGGCAGAAGATACAATAATACAAGCATCTTCCTGATTGATTAAAGTAGTGAAGTGCATTCTTTGGTTCATAAATAATGCTCTATTACTTTTCTTCAAAGACAAGTAAACCTTGACAGAGTGACCTTTTCCAGGGCAGGAGTTGTTCTAGTGCCATAAATTATACTGTAAAACGAGTGGAAATGCTACCGAGAAGTATGTGACAAAATAAGATTAAAGATTACTATACACAAAAGATTGTTGTTTTATTAATGGATTCCTGTCAATGGGATGAAAAATCCCCAGTTTTCTACTGGATGCTGAGATCATGTCAAGCTGAAAATGAGGAGGGCATTTTCTAAAAGGTAACCAACTGTGTCAAAATAACAATATACCGATTAGGTTTCTTTCTCCGGTATCACATTTGGTCTTAAGGCAAATTTAGTTATTGTCAAATAAGGGGTACCATCCATAGGCATTTGCTTGCAAAGGGAAGGATGATGCCCTGGGCTGGCTTTGGTGCTGGGTGTATACAGCTGCAGTGAGGTTCCAGGGAGACGCTTTGCTGAACAGAAGCTCAGACAGTGGTGTCTCTGTTGGTGTGCGGGGCCTCGCCAAGAGGGGAGAGAGGATGGTAATCCTCAAACCATTCATTTATCTGCTGAACACTCCATCTGACAGAGCCATCCATGTCACTTTGAAGAAAAGAAAAATAACCACGTAGCGACTTGCCTTGTAAATGGCTCTGAATTTTCTTTTTACAATACACTTGTTTCCCATTTTATCAATTCGTAAAAAACAATATGAAATTACAGAAACTAAAATGAGATGATTTAAAATACAATGAAGGATTTAAGTCTACTTGAATCAAATGAGATCATGAGAGTTCAAGGACTTTTTGTAAGCATCAACATCCTGTCCAAATACCGTATATGATTCTTTCGATGTTACAACTGCAGTTTTGCAGTTGTGATTATCCCCACCCAATGTTTCCTTAAAATCAAGGCTCTGTTTAAACCATTTCTCCATAGACTCTTTGGAAATGTGACTGTAATCTTTTTTAAAAATGTTTTGTAATGTTTATTTATTTTTGACAAAGAGAGAGACGGAGCATGAGCAGGGGAGGGGCAAAGAGAGAGAGAGAGACACACAGAAACCAAAGCAGGCTTCAGGCTCTGAGTTGTCAGCACACAGCCCGAATCGGGGCTCGAACGCACGAACCGCAAGATCATGACCTGAGGTGAAGTTGGATGCTTAACCCAATGAGCCACCCAGGTGCCCCGACTGTAAACTTAAATGAAGAAATAAACAACTAATCAAAATGTAAAGAAAATGGTGGCAAAAAGAAATGAAAAGGAAAAAGAAAGTATCAGATATTTTGAGTGATAAATTTCGATAGTAAAATTCATTCAAGTCTTACAGCCTTTTATTGTGTGGCACGAGCAGACATACGATTCAGTAAAACAGAAGCGGAAACAAAAATTGTTCTATTGAATTTAATTAAAGTTTTCAAAACTTCCCCTGGAATTTGATCTAGCATGGTTCACTTAAATAATAACTACCCTTGTTAGATGGAGCATAGCTCAGCATGGCATGTTGCTATAAATCACTCCTTGTCACAAAGAACAGATACACAGACTCCTTACTGCTTTGTTATTCTTTATAACTAGACACAGGGTATCGGTGTTACCTTCATTATAGGAAGAATAGAAATGTGTGCCTTAATCCACACACACCGTTTTCAAGACAGGTGTCAAAAAGCCAAATGACGAAACAGGGAGATTAGTGTTACAATAAGCGTTCATCTACTCCTCAGACAAACATAAAATTCTAGCTAGTGCATACAGAGCTTACATGATGTGTTGGGTAGAGACTTTGCCCATTCCTTTAGTGGGCAAAGCAGAAAGTCTTTTCCTGTTCTTGCACAGCATTGATCCAGAATGCCCTGTTTACTTAGCTTATGAACTCTGAGGACAGATCCAACTGTTCAAATTTTACATTGGTCTTGGAACAAGTCAAACAATATGTTAAACCATACTATTTAATAATATACCACACTTTCCTTTAGGCAAAAAAAAAAATGTTTTAACTAAGTAGCCCTTTTGACTTAACATTCTCTACATTCTCTTGAGGGCACAGCAAGGCGATACTCTTGCAAGTAAGATCTCAGGCAAGGCAGAAGTGAATAGCACATGTGAACAATCTTCAGAAGCCAACACAGTCTTAGAAAATATCAACAATCAAAGCTGCAGAACAACAGCAGGAATTGCAAATAGAGACATCAAGCTTTGGGGCGTCCCTAACCTTGGAATCTAAAGATGTGCTGAATGTCAAAAAAAAAAAAAATTGTTCTAATAGGTGGTCAACAGACCTACCCTTTTGTTTTTACCATCAAAAAACTTCTCTCTCCCTCATATTCTATTTTCTAACAGAATGTGGAAAAGCTATTTCCACATACAATCCTTAAGTAAGCACTTGCTGGGTGCTTTGCGTGGATCAACCAATGGGTCCCAGAGCCTCCATGATTTTTCTGGGCCACAAGAGTCACTCCTGAAAATAGCCCTGCTGCTTCTGACACAGAGTAACTCATCCCTCCTGCAACTCTAAACTTTTGCATAGGTAGAAAATTCTTCCCACTCCCAAATTCTCACCTCTTAAATTCCAAATGTGGCGGGACTGGGGCTAGGTTCCTAATCTCACCAAAAGGGTATCAATTTAAAGTACCAAAACTATGCTGTCAGTATAATTCCATACATACAGATATTGACTCATGAGTATCTAACTCTTAGTATTTACAATTGTGAAGCTGAATTCATTGGAGTTTCATACAATAATATTCTAATAGCACTGCTACAGAAGGCTTCAGATTTCTCTTAGAAGATACAAGTTACACAAAAACAATTTTCTATCTGTGTGTTTGTGTGAGTGTGTGTGTGCATGTGTGTGTGTGCCGTACTCAGAACTACCACAATTTTTGTCTTAGGGGAAATCTAAAACACCGCTACTAGAAATATGGAA
Source organism: Neofelis nebulosa (assembly GCF_028018385.1). Classification (NCBI taxonomy): domain Eukaryota; kingdom Metazoa; phylum Chordata; class Mammalia; order Carnivora; family Felidae; genus Neofelis; species Neofelis nebulosa. The sequence continues at coordinate 11,340,226 of NC_080795.1, forward strand.
CACATCTCAGCTAAATCCAGATCAAGAAGGCCCCTGAACCATAATGTTCTCCAGTATTCCGGTAACAACTAGGGAAGCAACACAGCCAGATGTTTTTACTTCTTGATAAAGAATGAATTTCCTCTAACAACGCAACTCAAAACAGAGATACCGTGTATCTTTTCCAAGATAGTATTATGGAACTTGTTTCTTTCCCTTGTTTATGTTTTATTTATTTATTTATTTATTTATTTATTTATTTATTTGAGAGAGATTGAGAGAGAGAGAGAGAGACAGCAAACAGGGGAGGAGCAAAGAGGGAGAGAGACAGAATCCCAAGCAGGCTCCATACTGTCAGCGCAGAGCCTGACATGAGGCTCGAACTCACGAACCATGAGCAAAGTCAAGAGTCAGACACTTAACCGACTGGGCCACCAAGGCACCCCACTGAACTTGTTTCTAACACATACTTCTAACTGACTTGACTGTATATCACACTATTGACCACTTATCAATCTATTGTAGTCACCATGGTAAATCCAAGATATAGCCAGTAAGCAGCAACATACCCCTAAATACATGAGTGTCTCCAACACTGGGAGACGATACAGCCTTATGCCATAACATTCAGAAAACAAAACCGAGTGCTACATGAAATGAAAAAAGCAACACGTGTTAACAATCTTAACTATAATAGAAGGAAATACAGCGAAATAGTTGTATTAGGGATGTGGGAAGTCTTTCTGGATAAGACATGCAATTCAGTAATCATAGAGCATTATATTGGCAAATTTGACCCCACTGAAATTTTAAATTTTATGAAACTATAACACCATCAAGAAAGCTAATGGAGAAGCTGCAGACTGTAAGAACACCTTTTTAATGTGCATAACACAAAATAGCAATATTTCTCATATATGAAAAACCACATCAAATTAAGCCAGTCACCCAACAGAAAAATAGTTAAAGGATATGAATGCCCAAATCACAGAGTAAAGTAGGAAATATGAAAATACGCATCAACTCATTGATAAGCAGGAAAATGTAAATTAGAGGAGACACTTCCACCCATAAAATTGGTAGATCTGTAGAAGAATATTAACTAATATTTACTTAGGTTTAAGAAGACATTTGGCAAAACTACTTGCAGATGAGGCGAGGGAATACCGATCTAGGTACTGGATGAATGGCAAAAATATCCACTGAGCCCTACAAACACCACGAAGGGGCAGGCCAGGAAACCCAACGCGGAAAAGCTCACTGACTAGTCAAAGTTATGTAAATCCTATACGGGATAGCCTGGAATTGTACTTGGCCTTCTGACTTCGGTCTTTCCAGAACTCTTAGCTTCTTAGAATTTCCAAACCCCTAAACTCCTTGTTAGAATTTAATTAGCACTTTTATTATTTTTTTTCCTTCTTTACTTGCACTAACTAGTTGTTAAACATTGGGAATCTTTTTTTTTTCTTTTTGGACAATATTGTCATGTCATGTTACTTCAATTTCTGAAAATCCTATTATAATAGTGTGATGCCAAATACTGGCTCTTCATCTGGAAATAAAGGATTTGAACTGATGTTCTTTTTAAGAACATCTCTAAAATGCTATGACTTTATTATTTTAAGGATCTTTTTCAAAGCACTTGCTGTGTGCATTTATGTGTTGTGTCTGTGTACATGTGTTTTACCTTACGTTGTCTTTCTTGTTCAAGCCAGTGAGCATCTTAACTCCAAATCGTAAAACCAAAACTTAAGGATGCTGCTTCTGAGAGTTTTCATTATATTTTATTCTGCTTGGTGAAAATTCACTTCATATTCATATAATCTTTATATCTAAGATTAACTACTGAAATACACTTGTGGGAATCCATTTCACTACTGCACTATACTACAATTTCGTTATATAACATTAAGTATATATTATATATTTAAAAAATAAAGAACCAGGGGCACCTGGGCTCAGTAGGTTAAGCATCAGACTTCAGCTCAGGTCATGATCTCATGGTTTGTGGGTTCAAGTCCCGTGTCGAGCTCTGAGCTAACAGTTCAGAGCCTGAAGCCTGCTTCAGATTCTGTGTGTGTGTGTGTGTGTGTGTGTGCGTGTGTGTGTGTGTGTGCCTCTCTCTCTGCCCCTCCTCCGCTCATGCTCTCTCTCTTTAAAATAAACATTAGGGAGGAAAACAAAACATAAGAGACTCTTAAAAACTGAGAACAAACTGAGGGTTGATGGGGGGGTGGGAAAGAAGGGAGGGTGGGTGATGGGTATTGAGAAGGGCACCTGTTGGGACTAAGCACTGGGTTTTGTACGGAAACCAATTTGACAATAAATTTCATATTTAAAAATAAATAAAATAAAATAAACATTAAAAAACATTTAAAAAATAAAGAACCTGCTACTTTGAAGAATTACTAAGCCAAGGATCATGTGTTCATCTTTACAATAAGATGCAAATATTCTAAAAGAAAAAAGACCTTCATTTGGAAATATTTGCATAAGGTTATATTTAAAGAGCAACTGATGCTAACTTGAAATTTAGACCATTACACTAGGAGGTTTTGTACTGGTTTAGGAATTGGGTAATTTTTTATTTTTAAAGTTTGGCCCTTTGAAGTTTGTAATAAGCAAATCAAGCAAATGGAGATTGACAATTTGGATAAGGTCAGTAGTTACTATCCTATAGAAATGGCCTCTTATATTGTTGCCAGTGCAAAATGAAGCTATCCTTGCTGGCATATTCTGATTGATTATGCAATAAACATTAATATTTTCTTATGCTGATCATATATTTCTGCAATTAATACTAGCTTACTAAAAATACAAAAAAAATGACAAGGTCAGTAGCCACGGTCCCTAAACATATATATATATATATATATATATATATATATATATATATATGTTCCATTTCTTAAAGGATCAGGAGCATCTTGGCCAAATTGAACAGGTGTTGATTAAACATAATCTCTCCAAAAGGCCACAGAGATGTGATGCAAGCTTCTAGGGTTTACAAACTTCTGGAATTCTTGTAGATCAAACACAGAGAACCACCTTGGTCCCAGCATGATAAGGTCAACCTAGTACTTGAAAGATTCATGTGAATTTCTTCTGTTTATTCAACTAGCTGCATAGCTATAGCTTACTTTCAAGTACAAATTTCATGGTACCAATTAGTGTCAATCTTAGGCTGCCAAGGGTCCATCTGCTAAGCAAAGACTGAATGCAAAATAATTTCTTACCATGTCCCATGATAGGCACTGTATGGCAGGACTTTCTTCCAGTTCTCAAACTCCTGCTTGGATTTTTCTTCTTCACTTTGAGCATCTCATCCCCTTTTGTTATTGCTGACCCTCTCTGGTTTGCAGTGCACAAAAGCAGCATGTGTGGCTCTCAGAACTCAAACAGGAATAATAAAGACTTGCTCCTTTTTAAAATAGGTTTTAATGTTTGATTTACGGCATTTAGGCTTACTGGTTGATTAACACTTTCAGGATTCTATCACTAAATAGGTATGATTATAAGATACCTACAGTCGCAAGCTAAAAAATCCCCCCTCAAAGGTGTTCACATCCTAATGCACACAACTTTGTGAGTATGTCCTACCAAAGGAGAATTTGCTGATATGATAAAGTTAAGAATCGTGAGATCAGAGATTATCCTGGATTACCCAGTGGGCCCAATATAATCACAAGAGTCTTTATAAGAGGGAGGCAGGACGGTCGGAGTCAGAGAAGGAAATGTGATTGTGGAAACAGAGATTTGGAGATGTTATGCTGTTGGGTTTGAAATGGAGACAAGGGCCATGAACCAAGGAGTGCAAGCAGTTTCCAGAAGCTGAAAAGGCTAGGAAACAAGTCCTCCCTAGAGCCTCCAGAAGGAAGCAGCCCTGCCCGTACTTTTGACGTTAGTCCGGTGAGACTTAGTTTGTGCTCCTGACCTCTAGGCCTCTAAAAGAAAGTGGTGTTTATTAGCCACTAAGTTAGTGGTAATTTGTAACAACAATAAGAAATTCATACACTTACGGAATACCTGCTGTTAGCTTTCCAGCCAGGGAGTTACCTCTCTCCAGAGAGTTAAACATTTGGTCGTTTGGCATCTTTTTTCCATTTATAAGAGATAATCCAAGATATTTCCAGATCAAGTGATTATCTCCTTAAAAGGTGCAGTGTGTAACTTTAAATGGTTTGGTTAGTCTTCAAAAAACAAACCAACAAACAAAAACTCGTAAGGGCACCCAAAAAGGAGCGTAAGGGTAGAAATGGAGCATCGTTATAGACCATTGTCCGACTTCAAGAAGAATAGGAGCAAAGGCCCCGTCCAGCATCAAGTGGCAGGGCCGGGGCTAAAAATGTGAAAATGGTTTTCGTTTCCACAGAAATGTTCCTGTCACACCGGTAAGCACATTCTGGATTATCTAGGTATCTACTGGAAGCTCACAGATCACCTCTCTGGGGGAGCGCTATAAAGCAAACAGCAAAAAACCTCTGAAATTAAGTTTTAGTAGTAAACAGAAACAAAAACAGAAAGAAAATAATCAATTTAATACCCAACATGCGGTATGATGACAAATATGCAGTATTTAAAAATATTTGTGGGATTAATTAACACACCAATATGCGAGCACTAGTAAGGTTTCCAGTTACTTTTTACTTGTTCTCCTTATAATTTTTTTTCTTCTGGCTTAGAAACCCTTACTGCCTCTCAGACGTCACTAAAGCAAGCCTCTGAAGATAATGCAATCACAATTCCTCGTCTCCAGGAGATCATAATCTACCAGGAACACGAACGAATCATTTTATAAACCTACGAAGAAATCGCCAATGAACAAAAATGTTTAAAATTAGAGAAATGTAGATTGAAAACAAGGAGAACTATGTTACCACTACCAATGCAGCGTCTGAGAAGCATGTCCTATAAAGGGAGTCGTGGGAGCTTTGAGCAGAGGCTATAGTAAGCTGGGGCACGTGGAAAGGCAGGCGAGGGCATTCATTATTGGCACAGAGAACGAACAACGTCACAGAGGCACAGTGAGTACAGTAAGGTCAAGGAAATACAAGGTCGGTGCTAGCATAGCTCAAATGAGACCCAAGATGGGAGTTATAGCAGAAGTCAGATCCAGAAGGGCTTGGTAGGACATGCCATGGAGCATAAGCTTCATCCTATTTCCCCAGAAAGGGTGACTTTCTAGAAGAGAAATCAAATGGATGTATTTGAAATAAACAGGTTACATTGCTGGCAATGTGGAAAATGGATTGGAGGGAAGAAAACAATTTTAAGCGTGGGCTCTAGTAGAAGGTGGAGGGAGTCCATACCATTTACACAGAGTGTTATTCAGGGAAACTTATTGACAGAGTGGTGGGGGTGGCGGAGGAGGGAGTGGGCTGATGGTCCAGGTGCTACACAGTCATCCTCTGCCGAGTCCAGACCCTGAATCCCCAGCCTTTGTTGACCGAGGGGCAGTATGATGAGGCCAAAGGTGAGTTATTGAAAGTGTTGCCATCTGCGCAGCAGAGAATCTCTATTTGTTGACCGAAGTGGCGCCTGCCGTGCACAACTTTAGAGACTATCAGAGCAAGGCTTCTTGCATCTGGTCACGTCACATTAACCTCCACAGGATGAACACGTAGCCCGCGGCAGGTCATTGTGCACATGAACAAGATGGAGGGCCAAACATGGAGTTGGTGTTGCCAGCACTCCCACAGGTGCTTAGAAAAAGACCATTGTTATAGTCAAGATGAGGTGAGATGGGACTAATATCTGCCCTTGGACCTCCTCAGATCCACTCAGAGCATCAAAGGATGAGGTGGAATCAATATAATAGGTAAAGTCTACATGATTAGGTTATTGGTGGCCTATGAAGATTAAGAGAGAAGAAGAAATTAGGGACGACCTCCAGAATTCCTAGATGAACAACCGGAAGGATTGTATTATCCACAAAGTAAAGAAGTAGAAAGGCATATTTGGGACACAGGGGGTGTTATTTCTGCTTTGTTGTTGTTGCAAGTGCAGTGATTGTAGGACAATTCAGGCATCCACACTTTGGGCATGGGAATCTAGAACGCAAGTGAGAAATCTTGATGAGAAATAGACTTAAAATATATCAGCATATATACAGGTCACACTTGAAAGTAGAAAACTAAGTGAAATCACCTGGGAAGAGCACACTGGGCCATTTTAAAGAGTAAATTGGAAGTAGCTACTGTGGGAAATCAGAAATGCGGTTGTTTAGCAATTACTGAAAAGGTTATTCCATTGGCAAGGTTTTGGTCTTTACCTGATTTGCATGTTTCTTGCTAAAAAAAAAAAAAAAAAGCCGTATCCTTCAGATGATGTTAAATAAACTTGTCTTATTCAACTGCTGATTAATTCACTAGGTGGAAACTTATTTAGGCTATCCATGAATTGTCGTGAGTTTTACACCTTTTAATCTATTGATTTGACTACAATTCCTGGTGGTTAGTTCTTTTTTCCATTGATTGTATTTTTAACCCTATAAAACCATTTTCATATCTAGAGCTTCTCTAATTTCCCCATATTTGTCTTGTTTTCTACACTTCTTAATGTGACCTTCTATCGAAGTAAGGGGCTAATATTTTTATAAGTATATAAATATTATATATATTATATATTATAGCTAGAATTTTACACATTTTGTTAATAAATTCTAGATTTACTTTTATTTTTCAGTGTCATCTTTGTACAAACCTTCTCCCACACTTAGTGATAGAGGTTTGGGGCCATACAATCTGTTTCAGTGATCAGGAAGGTTTGTTTAGTGATCATGAAGGTTTGCCTTAAATAAAGTTTGGCATCTTGGGCCCAATCAGTGTATGTATTTGTTCCTAAGGAAGAGGAAACACTCTGATTATATTTGAAAGAAGATATACCATGCTTACATATTTCCCCTTTAATTATACCTCTGATCATGTTGTCTTTGATTTGTTTGACAATTGGAACAACTGGGTTAATAAAGGCAATTAAGATGAACCTTAGGAAGAATAGAATCCGAACAAGGTAGTGGTTGTGCCATCTGATTCCAACAGGTAAAAGTGTTTCTTTAATAATTCTGTAACAAAACGTGTTTCTACAAACAAGGAAGTTGTACTTTACATGGCAGGGGAGATTTCCATCCACTTTTGTTGATGTCATCTAGTGGCCACATGGCCCAATTTCCAAGTGGCTTTAGCTAACTTTGTTATGTTAAATAGTTGGAGCACTTGTAAGGTAAATAATCAGGACTGCCTGTGCTCCTGGAAAGCCCAACTTCTGACTTCCATTGGGAAGGTCTCAATTTATGAACTGGAAGTCAAAAATGTACTTCCTAGGAATCACTCTTTCAAGTTTAACATCCAGAATTCTATGAAAAGACCACAATTTCAGAAAAACAAAGGGAAGTCAAAGTACGGTGCTACTCATTCCTGATTCTAAAGGGATCCTCCTTAAAATTTTTCAAAACCTATTTTTCATTACCTTGAACAGTCAAGTCATGCTTAGAGTTCTAAGAAATACCAAAAAAGAACACCTTCACACACACTCTCACACACACACAAAACTAAATGCATTCGCTAGTTTTTGACATGAAACTATGAACGATTTATGAACTTTATTCAAGAAGACAATTTGGTGTTTATACATTTTCCTCAAATACATAATTATAAATATGTAACATTGGTCATAAAAATGATGATCTTACATGATTCACAGATCTTTTCCTCCACAAGGAGCTGCAAGAATGAACCATGAGAACTCTAGCAATGAGGGAACATAGATGGTAGGTGAGCAGCCATGAGCAATAATAAGGAATTACCATTATTACTAGATGCTGGAATATATGCCTGTAACACATGTCTGCTTGTTATATATTCATTGATTCAATAAAAATTTATGGAGTATCTGTTCAGAACTCTACCCGAGATGTGTGCTAAAGACGCAAACAGATTGATATGATGCGCTAGGTACAATAACAAAAGTATATTTAACATGATGAGAAATAATTTCACCTGAAGACTTGGATTAAGCATGAGAAATGCTGATCTTTGGCTAGATCTTGATGAATGAGCGGGACTTCACCTTGTATTTCCTCTGTGCTCTAGACAGAGAGGCATTGGAGCCTAGACTCAAAGGTCTAAATCTAACTCTGCTTCAAAAACACCCAAGAAGTTTTTAAAAACTTCAATTCCAAGCCCTTTTCCTGAAATTTTTGACTCAGTAGATGTAGGGTGGGATCCAAGAATCTATTTTTTTCAAAGCTCCCCAGGTGATATTATGTGAAGTTCATGTGCTGCTGGTATAATGAACTGGGTAGGAGGTTGAAGTGGCTGGAAAAAAAAAAAAAATGCTGTGAAGATTGTGAAGATGTGCTGGGCCTGGTTTGCTAAGACCTTTTCTCTAAAAGATAACCTAAAGCAGTTTTTATCAACATTTAATGTGCATGTGAATGACCAGAAGATTCCAGAAAAGGCAAATACTGGTTCACTAGGTGAGACCTGAGATTCTGCATTTCTAATAAGTTCCCAACTGACATCAGTGTTGCTGCTGATGATTTTGTGGTCTAGTCGGATGAACGGACAAGTAAAAAGGCACAAATGAAAATTAAGAATTTAAGGATAAAAAGGCGGGAATTGTCTTGTGATTTCCAAGCTGATCGGTTGGTGCTAGCGAACGTTTACAACTTTTCATATTGTCTCTGGGGACATCTTAGTCAGGAGGGAAGCGAGTTGTTTTTATTAACTCCACAAATTAATGCCTAATTAAACGAAGAGGCAACACAGTGCAATTGCAAAAAAAAAAAAAAAAAAAAAAAAAAAAAAAACCACATAGATTTTGAACCCAAACTGGCTGAGTTCATATTCTACCTCGTATTTCACTAGCTATAATAGCGTAGGCAAAAAATGAAAATAAAAAAAGCAACCTCTTTGCACAACATGTCCTTATCTGTTAAAATGAGGTAAGAATACTTACTTCTCTGGAGTATGGGTGGATGACTGAGTTAACACACGGAAAGCACATAGAACAGGGCCCTGCATGAGCCAAGGGACACGGCAGCCCCTGACACTTTCTTTAGTATTTTTGTTTGTTTTCACCGATATCAATATGAGTTCATATTAAACAGTAAAAACAGAGTTTTGCAACTTGCTGTCTTTCTCACAACCCTTCCAGCTTTCTTGCAAACCAGGCTTCCAAACTTTGTTTCTTTCCCTTACAAGATGATGAACATCCCTTTTGTGTATTCTTCATCTGTCTGTCTAGAGCCATCGTATATTTTTTTTAAGTTTATTTATTTATTTCAAGAGAGACAGAGCATGAGCGAGGGGGAGGGGGGGCAGAGAGAGGGGGACAGAGAGGATACCAAGCAGGCTCAGCACTGTCAGCGCAGAGCCCAATGTGGGGCTCGAACTCATGAACTGTGAGATCGTGACCCGAGCCAAAATCAAGAATGGGACGCTTAACCAACTGAATCAGCGAGATGCCCCAAGCCACCATATTTTTTTTTAATTATACCTTTACCAAGTTTCCTTTTTCTTTTCCCATTTTCAGATGAGCACGTCGTCTGTAAATCAGTGCAACTCTGCTAGTCTCAACCTCCAGTCAGAACTGCTCTTATCAAGATCAATAAGCATTTCCTCTGGGCAAATCTCTCTCTCTCTTTTTTTTTTTTTTTTTTTTTTTTACATTGTTCATCACATCCTTGTCAAAACCCTATAGCCCTTTCAAAGTCATAGACATGAGAATTTCTAATACAGATTATAATCACAAGTGCTATTAAAATTCTAAACAAAGCCTCTGAAATCTGGGGTTCCATGGATACCCTAATTTGGGGAACAAGTATGCAGATTGGCAAAGAGAAGGCAGACATGTATTTCAGATGTATCTGACAGCATTAACAACGCGCGGTTGGAGGATGAATCAGATGACTGTAAAATGAAATAAGGAAACCAATTTGAGAGAGGCTGAAATACCAACTTGGCAAGGCTGGAACTATGCTTCGCAGAATCTCCCTCTATAGTTTCAGGTTAGAGCCGACCAAAAAAGAGATTTGCATGAGGTTGGAAAGACACATATGAGTCAGTAGCCACCACTCTGACAATCCTTAAGGTTGGAGATGGCAAGAGACTGAGAGGTGCCAGCCACTGCTTGCTTCTCGTCCACTGTGCGGCCAGCTCTTCTCCTTCCCTGTCGGCTCTGCTAACCAACAGTCACGTGAAGCCCGCCACGTGATGCGGAAGCACAGCCTTCTGTAGACTTCTCCAGGAATCCCGCTCGTGGCCCCACTCCGGCAGGGATGCAGCTGACTTCAGAAAGGCTTCTGGGGGCCATCTCTCATGCTCCAACTCATCTTTCCGACTTCCATTCCCCCAGCTTCTTCCATTATTGTTTAGGTCTTATTCCTAACACGAATGCCTTATCTTGTAACACGCACGATGGTTCTGCTTCCCTGACTGGCACTGCCTGACACCCGATTTCAGAATTAAGCCTTGATCTCTGGTGAAACAACTGAACGTTAAAGGTTCTCGAGCAGGAAGTGCCATGGTAAGCGTGGTCTTCAGGGAGATGAATCTAACAATGGTCTTCATCCCAGTTTCGTCCCGGATTGTGAGAGTTAGCAGCCGAGAGTAGGGCTAGAACCAGAGGGGCTATCATAGTAATTCACGTGGGAGATCCTTGGATCTCCAGAATGGAGCCTGATAGAAAGGAATGATCATCAGCCCTTCAAAGCCATTGACACTGGTGCTCCTTTCTTGAGAGTCTTCATGGTGCAATGCAGTCCTGGCATGTGATAGAAACATATCCAAAGCGTACAGAACTTGAGAGTGAATGATATACCCATAAAAGATGAGTTGTGCCTTTTGTTCATTCATATAAATTAAAATAAAGGAAATACTCTCCAATTTCCATTGAAATGTAGGTTTTCCACAAGGCCACGGAAGTTGGGGATTTGCCTTTCCATTGCTGTATTTTCAATGCCTAAAATGGTGTTTGGCACATATTAAGGTCTGAATGTATATTTAGTGAATGAATAACTTAATGACTGATGTGAGTGGACATCACAAACCCTTATTCAAATAGGTAAAATAGTATGTTCATTGAATTGAATTCTTCATTTCACAAGAAAGTTTCCCAAATCAGAGTTTACAGAGTGCTATACAACCACATAAACATCTCCAAATATTTAATCCTCCATTAATCTTAATTTAGAGGGGCAGAGTGCAAGATCCTATAGAAAATGATTTGATGGGGGAAAAAAATCTATGTTTTTGATCTACAAAAGAAAGTATACATATAATATATTTCTGACAAGGATTCTTCATTGTTGTTGCTTTTTTCTTCTAGGCAAGAGATGATATTGAGAGGTTTTTTTTTTCCCACCATTCAGGAAAATCATTTTTGGGCTATAAATATTAATGGGTTTAGTAATAAATTACACACTTGAATGGCATTTTATTACTTAAAACTAAAATATTAAAAACCTTATTTGAAATGCACAGAGAAATCATGTAATTTAAATCACCTTAGCCTTGGAAATGGACTGCAAACCACTGCTTAGAAAGAAGTATAATTCTTAAAATATGTATTTTGGTAATGGGCCAACATATTCCACAGAATCATCTAAAAAGAAAGTAGATAGGTCCTCTGGTCCAGTATATTTTTCCTCAGATAAGCAAACTATTTTTATTTGCTTTCTCAGGCCATTCTTTAAAGCACTGAAGTTAGAATTGATAAAGACTAATTTTTCTAACGATTAAAGTAAGATTTTCTTCTCTCCGGAAATGAATTCACTAACAATGTTATAAGCCAACAGCATAATCTCCTCAAAAATAAATTGTACAGATCGGCTGCATGAAATATATACTCTCCAAATATGCCTCCAAATCATATTTCTTTGCTTTAAAAATTTGGAATTAAAAATTGAAGCACTGATATTAATTTATTTCCTGACTGTATAATAGATGAATTCCTCAGATTAATTCTATCTGATCATTTTAGAGATAGAAATAATAATTTTATTCAGGAATCAATCACCATTATAACTTCAATCGGTATTTATCAGCACCAGAACATAAGACACAGTCCTTGCCCTAAATAATTTTGTCTAAAATTCCTTAATTCTAACTAGTCACAAAAATACCCATAACACATGTGGTTTGCTTCAAGATGCTTAGGGTAGTATTAAGCAGCCTGCTTTTATATAAAGTGAAATAAGCTTTACATTTAGGTTTTCAGTCTTCCTCAGTTCACTAATCAGAGTTGTTTTCATATCACTTCCCCATTAGGAACTTTCAGTGACGCCCCACCCCACGCCATTGCATGCAATGGTTTCCTTGGCTCAATAGTCAAGGACCTCTCTAATCTACCCCAAGTCTTCTTTGTTAGCCTATTTGTCATTCTTCTTGAGCTGTCCCCTGCACACCAGCCACATTGCACCTTTCATTGTTCCTGAAGATGCCTACGCCCTACACCTCCAAGGTATCTGCACAACATGAAGGGGGCACCTGAAATATTCTCCTTTCCCACCACGACCTTCTCCCATTCTTGAAGACAACACCGAGTACCCTCCCTCAATACTACAAAATGTTCATACCTCTCCTTTCCCTGTCCACTCACTTATAGTTTGTACCTCCTTGCCACCTTATATTAGAGTTTCTTCTAGATCTATCTGCCTTGCCTGCCAGGCTGTGAGGCTATGATGAGGAGGGATCTTGTCTTATTTGTATTTGTATTTATCCTACATGCCCCCATTACTAGTTAGAAGTTGAACTGAACTGAACTGAGTTGATGAACTGAACAGACTTGAACTGAGTTGGATTGACATGGAAAACTAGGGTAGCAGTGGAGATGGAAATGTGACACCAGACCAAGTCCTCTGGTGCAGCCACAAATCAATTAGCAATTATCTTTCTGGGCCCAACTGAGATCTTCTCTGTTGGTCACTGTAGGGAGTACCTAAGAAGTAAAACACCTTCCAGAGTCCTCCTAAGAATGCCTAAATTACGTTACTGGAGGAAGGGGAAGAAAGCAGAATTTGACAAGGTGATTGATATATAGTATCATTTAATCTTCAAAACAAGCCTTCAAAGGGGGCACTATATTGACAAATAAAAACCTGTGACCAAATAAGTGGCCAGATAGGGGTCCAAATTCATCTCTCTCAGGTCCCGGACTTGTGCTCTTTCAACTACATCAGATTGCCTTCAGTCTCATAGCAAGTCCTGCCATCCACACGTTTTAAAATGCCATTCCTAGGGCACCTGGCTAGCTCAGTCGATTAAGCAACTGTCTCTTGATTCCAGCTCAGGTCATGGTAACATAGTTCATGAGTTCAAGCCCCGCATCGGGCTTTGCACTCACAGTGAGGAGCCTGCTCGAGATCCTCTGTCTCCCTCTCTCTGCCCCTTCCCTGCTCGCGTGCATGTGCTCTCTCTCTCTCTCTCTCTCTCTCTGTCTCAAAAATAAATAAATGTTACAAAAATTTTTAATTCCATTCCTATCTGTATAATGAAGAGGATGTACCTATTTGCTGACTCATAAACCCAAAGATAACTCACATTTTTTGTTTTCAGTCTTTTTCTTTTGAATTTTTTAATTATTTTTTTTTTATTTGAGAGAAAACACGAGCATGGGAGAGAGTCAGAGGGAAAGAGAGAGAATCCCAAGCAGGCTCACATTCAGCACGGTGCCCGATGTGGGGACTGATCCCACGACCCTGGGATCGTGACCTGAGCCAAAAATCAAGAGTCGAATGTTCAACCGACTGAGCCACCCAGGCACCCCTCCAGTCTTTTTCTCTGAGAATAAACAAACAACATACATATATAATAGTTTGTCTAATATTAGACCATTCTGTATATGTGACATAGCATAATGATTTTCGCTTTATACGCCCAACAATTTCCATATTATTCCAACACATGTTATTCCATATTATCCCTACAATATCTTTTTTGTGCTATCATATTCCAATTATGTATTCACCATAATTAATGCTATACATTTTGCATTGTTAGATTTTAGGTGATTTTCCACCTTTTATTATTATACATGACATTTTGGTAGGCATCCTTGCTTTGAAATATTTTTATGCATCTCTGATTTGGTGCTTAAATTTCAACTCTTATGGAAAAAGGAAGGAGGGTCACAGAGAAGTTAGACTGTAAGTGATTTCACACTTCTGGAAAGTAATGGACTGTACATAGATTTCGGTGCAAATCTCGTACTGTATTTGTCAACCTCGAGCACTGTTACCATTTTGGACCAGGTAACTCTTTGTTTTGGGAGACTTTCCTGTGTGCTGTCAGGTGATTAGCAACATGGCGGACCTTATCCACACATGTCAGCAGCAGTCCCCATCCATGCACTCAGGACAATCAAAAATGTCTCAGGGTAACACCAAATGTCCTGAGAGTGGGGGCAGGAGATGACTCATAACACCTACTCCCGCAGTGAAAGCCATTGATCTAATATAATAGACTCGGTGCCGTTATATCCATCAACATTTAATACAGACCCGATTTTGGAAGAGGAAGAAAAACATCGACACATAAGCAGATCTCATTTTCACCAAGTGGTGGAGACCCATAAAATAGTGCAACAAACGCTTTGCATTATAGAAAGCTATCAAAATATGCAGCTTCGAGGAAATATAACAAGCGTCCCTGAACGCCCAAACTATATCCAAACATGTGTAGAAAATAAGTACCAGTTTTGCCAAGAATGACACAGCTGAATGTATAAAAGACAATCTTTTAATAGCTTGCAATATAAGACACTCCACTGTAACCATTTGAAAAATGAAGACAAAACCTTGAAGAGAGACAGATTGATATGTAAAGAAAAAGAAGGAGTAGAGGTTAATGAATTATTTCTAAATCAATATAATGTAATAAAATTCTCTCTTCTGTGAAAATGTGAAATTTGCATTTATGCCCAGTGAAATATAGATGAACAGTGATCGTCCTATTATTACACCTGTCACAGAGGAAAAAAATCAGGGCACATTATCTACTAGTTACTTTTCTTCAAAACTGATTAACCTTAATACATTTTTCCCTTCACTGATCTTACAGAGTTTACTGAATAGAGCATGTCTTGATTAAAATTGCCCATGTCTTAATTCAAGTCTCCCCTTTCTCTAACTCATGGATCTACAATCATTTCTTTAAATTAACTGTTTACCTAATGGGAATAATGCAATCTCCTAGTCCTGGGAGACTTAAACACTCAAACAGGGAGTCCCCAAATGAAATTTTTCTAGAAAGCTCAACAAAAGATATAAAAATAACCATGTTTTTGCCCATTTCTATCTGCTTACGATAGAGATTTGTGGTGGGAAAGAGAGAAGTGTTTACAGAGATCCAAAGACAAATTTTGCTGATGCGCAAAAATGTTATGTGCTTGCAGTTTGAGACTACTCCCTCCTGATTTCTTTAACTCAGACATTTGTGAAGTTCCATTATTGGACACACAATCTTTGAATGGATGCTTTTGTTGTTGTGAGCTGAGTGTGGGTCTGTGTTTTTGTTATTTGCCTGTTAGCTACTCATTGAGTGTCCCCAACAGTTGATCTGATATTAGCCTTGAGGAGAAAACCACAACCACCTAATTATCCATTTGTAAATTCACAGCTCATGAAGAAAATTGGCAGCTCTTGTATTTCCTTTTGGGTCAGATGTACAATTACTATGGCCAACCCTGCACAACTGAAATATTTGCGAATTCTTTTTCATTACAAATCCCCAAGAAGTATAAAGAATAGAAACATAAGACCAAAAGAAGTATTTCAAGTGCCTTGCCATGAGACCAGGGAATCTCTCAAACAGATTAGTTCACTGGAATAGTGAGTTTGGAGCACACCCTTTCTTTGCAAATGGAGACTTGTTGATTATTAAATGTGAAATGCTTTTGTCTCAATTAGCATGTTTGAAAATTCTCCATCGGAACTGTTCTGTACAGCTTCATCATAATCTTGAATGATGAAACCAGTGCTTGGGCTTTTAATTAATAATCTCTCGGACCTACACTTTGTAATATTTTATAGGGTAAATTTATTTTCTGTTTGTGTATCCATAAAATACAATATAAAAATAAAACTGTCCTGGGTCATCTTAAGTGATAATGGTTGACTCGTTATTTAACTCCTATCCACTCCATAGTACCTTGAACTGCACACATGATCGTTATGACTCTTCACTTTACACTTACAATCACCCCCGACTCCAGTCTGGGGCGAGACTACTTTGTGCTATTTGGTATATGCTTCAGAGACGGAAAAAATCAGTACATTGAAACAGAAGTGCAATTGTAAATATCCTGCATGGATGAACAAACAATAACTTGTCTTTGTTAGGTTCATTGGGTATAACATAACAACTTAAACATAGTATACATATCCTTTTGCTATAAGAAAATGATTTCTGTGAAGTTTCTTTCAATTCATAGTAAGAAGAATGCTCACTAGGATCACACACACACACACACACACACACACACACCCCACACACAAAACAGGGCTTTAAACTACACCAAATGCTCCCCTCTTTTAGCACACCAGAGTGGTCAAAACTAAAATATTTTAGAAGTATCTTTAATTAATTTTAAACACAGAGACTCTATGAGAGGAATTCACATTATAAAGTGATAAATGCTTCTGTCTGGTATAAGAGAAATTACACTAGAAATAAGTAAAAATAAGCACAAATCTACTTGTTTTTAGAACCTGCTGAGATTCAGTTCCTCTACAGCAGATCCAAGAAAAGTGTGAAACAGAATAAATGTCCTATTTTCTCTCTTGTGCCTGGAGATTACTTTAGTTGAATAGGTGACTTCATCATTTTCTTGCACATTTTGTAATTCTAGGACAATTGCCAATGACACGTTTTTCTCAACTATTCTGAGGCATCGATTCAAACCTTGTTTACACAAAAATTTCCAGGAAAAATATTTAGCTGAAATATAGTCCCTCTCTCACTTTCTGGTCAGTGCTACCCATCAAAAGGTACTAAGGGTTTTTTTTTTCTGTGGCAATTAATGCAAAATTACCAACATCCATCATTTTTAATGCAAGTATATTCATACCCATCAGGGAAATATGAGAGACAAATACCCAGATTGCTTAAGGTTGGTCTCAAGGTCAATCTCAACGATCTACCAGAAACATTTATAGGCAGCTGAAATTGCTTATAATTTGTCAGTAATCTTTTAAAGCACTCTTCAGGAGATAAGTTGTGTCTCTGTAATTTGAAATAGCCAACAACAGTTTTGACTTAGAGACAGGCTTGGACTAGGTTAAATCAAAGAGGATATATTCGTAGCAAGGCAAGATCAATGGTAGACATCTCCCCCAGCACTCTTTCCCTTTCCACTAAAGGCATTGGTACATCTCTTTGATTCACTAAGAGATTACCCAGCAATAAAACTTGCACTTATTTTTGTTTATGGAAGGAATGGACAGGGTGAAGTTTGGAAAATATTTCACCTCTGCATTTTTTTTATGGAAGAGTTATCAATCGAACAAATGTAGAAGAAAGTAAATTGCAGGACCTTAGCAAATTTCTAAATGAGATATCCATCCAGTTTTACAACAGATTTGGAAGATGTCAGTATGTTTCTTACCTGACATGATGATCCCTAAGTCCAGAAACCTTGAGTAAAAACCAAAATAAAGTCTGAAAACTAGGAAAAAATATAACCCTCCTATGAGAAAGTAGTAAAACACACTGACAATTTAGTAACATAGACCTAAAAGTAAAAGAAATGTTCTTGGCGGGCCAGGGGGTGGGGGGGGGGGGGGCTGGCAGTAAAACAAAGAGTGAACTTATGGATTAAATCTCCAAGGGAGTCAATTAAAAGGCAAGGGCAAGTAGTCATGCCGTCATTCGATTTTGAAATGACACCAGCTTGAAAAAGAACCACTGAGGCTCAGTAAGTGGAGCATGTGACTCTCGATCTTGGGGTTGGGGGTTTGAGCCCCGTTGTCGGGTGTAGACATTACTTAAAATTAAAATCTTGAAAAAATAAAAAAATAAAAAAAAATATTTTTAAAAAGGTAAAACACCACCGAACGCTTTCATGCTTACTTTTTCCATGAAGAAAAGTTGTATCAGCTCTGGTGGGGCACATCAGATGGTTTTAGAAACCACATCCTCCTTACTCAGAACCGGATCCCACCTTTCAGTATTTCAGTACTATTAGTTCTGTCCCCAATTTCTTCCTCCGAAACCACTGCATGTGTTCTCAGTGGTCCAGTGGCCACTACTGATGCTAATCGGGCTCCTCATTTTCATAACCGCAGTGACGTTTAACATGAAGTAGGTCAGGCCAGAGAAGGAAAAGTTATAACTGGGGAGTGACTCAGTGTGTGCTAGAAATATTAAACACACACACACACTGACCTTTCCATTTTAAAAAAATGGTCGTTAAAAAGTATTGTCTGATTTCCCTTTTCTGATTTTTAAATGAAACATGTTCACTGTTGGTGAACACTTACCCCACGTTGGCATTGCTATCGCCATTCACGTCCCTAGAAGTAAACACTCCTTGTTTATCTTTTTGCTTCTGCACTTATCCCCTCTCCGTGGTACAAGTGACTTATCTAATTTGAAATTGGGAAGAGCCTGCGATCCACTTAGACATAATAATCAGGGCAACATCATTTCATGGAAACAAGGACACTCCCCGCTCTCTTTCGCATGTTTATCTCAAACATAGGATAACCTCCAACTCCTCTTTTGCCCATGAGGAAAGCCAAGTGAGTCAGGGCCCTCTGGGAGCTTCTTCACCGTGAACAGAGTGTAACTTGTTCATTCAGTAAAGATGCTGTCCTTTGCCCAGTCTGATTTTAACCAATGTCATCGCCCCCAAAACACAATTGTCCTCTGTTATCTTCCACAGTTTCTGAGAGTCAGAAGGTCTGACAGGGCACAGTGAAGTCAGCCCATCACTGTTCCATGATGTCTGGGCCTCAACTAGAACTTGAAGAACATGGCTCTGATTGACTAAAGGCTTGTTCCCTCGCGTGTCTTGCAGTTGAGGCAGGCTGAGGCGTTAGCTGGGCTATTGACTACAGTAGCTATGCATTGCTCTCCACGTGACCTGGGCTTGCTTGCAACATGATGGCTGACTTCCAAAGGCAAGTATCCTCAGACAGAGAGAGAGAGACAGCCACTAAGAGATACAGAGAGAGAGATTGAGAGAGACTGAAAGACAAAAAGAGACAGAGATGAGGAAGGGGGGTTCTCTCCTCGTATTACCCTGGGTCAGAAGGCACATGGCATCACTTCCACTATATGTCATTGGTCAGGACAGTCACAAGGGGAAGGAACATAGACTCAACCTCCAGTGGGAGGAGTGTCGGCCACATTATAAGAAGAGCATGTGGGACGAGATCAATGTATTGGAAGGGATATTTTTGAAAAACAAAATCTGCCACTACTAGTAATAGAATAATACTGTGTGTGTAACCTCAATTGGCTTCCGGAAAAAGGGTGGATTATTAGGCTGTCTTCACCTCCAACTACCTTAAACAATTATTGCAGTTTCACATGCTTGACTTCATTCCATAAATAAAGTCATATGCTAGAATATTTGTTTATAGTAGTGTAAGACTCTGCCTTCATAGACCTAATCATTTTTAATGTCTTCCATTTCCACAGTGCTTTGTATTCTCAGAACCTACGCATATTGACTATCTGATTTCTGAAAGATTCTTACGTTTGATTGTATCTATTTTGAATATGAGTAAACTGAAATTTGGAAGCATTCAGGGACTTACCCAGGGTCATACAAGTAAAAGATAATGGACAAAAGACTCATATTACAGAGAAAACTTACTATTATTTCTTGGTCTGTTGAAGTCTTTTTCTTTTTTCTTTTTTTGAAATGTGTATTTTGAGAGAGAGAGAGAGAGAGAGAGAGAGAGAGAGAGAGAGAGAATCCCAAGCAGGCTCCACAGTGTCAGCACAGAACCCAACACGGGGCTCAATACCACGAAACGTGAGATTATGACCTGAGCCAAAATCAAGAGTCAGACGCTTAACTGACTGAGCCACCCAGGCGCTCCTGAACTCCTTTTCTATCTATTGTGATTCTCTCCCACTAGACTTTAGAGGTATAATTTATACCAAAAAAAAAAAAAAAAAAAGCAATTTTGTTACATAACAATACAATTCAAATAAAACTGTCATAATCTTGTGTTTAGTATTCCTTCATGTCCCCTCCACTCCCCACATTGAAGAGAGAGAAAACCAACTGGGATAACTAAGGGTAGAGACTGCCAAAGCAGAGACGACCAATAATGAGAACCAAGCCAGACGCTCAATGCTAAACCTTGGCTTTTCTCTGTCCTTGCTTGGGACTGATTACGTGCAAGTCAAAAGCAATGGATATTTCACTTCACCTGGTACTTTGTAGACACACCCTTAAGGAATGACACAGCTATTTTACTGATAACATTTTAAAGAATGCTTGAAGCCTGCACATGGGTGAAAAATAAAGGCTCAACTTGACAATATAAAGAAAAAGTCTTCTAATCTTCGTCTGGAGTTTGTATTAGTTTTCTAGGATTGCCATAACAAAATAACACAGACCGAGGAGCTTAAATAACAGATTTATTGTCTTGCAATTCTGGAGACTGAAAGCCCAAGACCAAGGTGTCAGCAAGATCGGTTCCTTCCCTTGGTTTATGCTTGGCCACTCTCTCGCTATATCTTCACATTGTTTTTCTTCTGTGGGTGTCTCTTTCTCTTTACGCAGTGTTCTTTTCAGAAGGACACCAGTCATATTGCATTAGAGCTCACGCTAATGACTTTATCTTAATTAATTACATATGCAATGGCTCTGTTGCCAAATAAAGTCACATTTTGAAGTACTGGGTTAAGACTTCAATATCTGAATTCAGGGGGTACACGATTCCGCTCCTAGCAGAATTCCATCAACTTTGCCGCATAAAAACAAAGAGAAAAGCCTAATAACATTTAGGACAGGTGGTCATTCAGTCGTACACTAATCAGGATGAGGTAATGGCCCCCCATATAGAGCAGAGGAGCTGGCAAACAGGAGGTCAGAGTGGAGCCATGGTAATCCATCAATATATGTGGGTGGGTTGAATCATTGTAAAAAGCATATTTGTATTTTCATACTGGGACAAGAGACAACACAGAAGCATCTTCCTATTACTTTTTAGCTCATCTATCCACCACAATCTATTTACTTAGGTTGTCTCTATAACACTCTTTATGTCTGGGTCTCTCTGAAAGATTCCAGTATATGGAAGAATAGGATCTACTCAGAAAGCCAGTTGCAAAATGGACTTGCTCCCAGATGTGCAGACAGAACTCAGGGATTTATGCATAAATAAAGAAAAACCTTCAGATACCTTGCCAAGTGAATTCAAAAAAAATATTCTGAAAGCATTGGGAGAGAGGAAAATAAATTTTGATTCAAGACTAATCCCAAGACCGGGGACTTAATGACAATTCAGATTTGCCTTTTCAAATGTTAGAGGAAGACAGCTTTAAAACCAATCTACCTGGTGACTGTTTTAAGTGCATTTATCATTTTATTGCTTAAGTCTCTTCTTCTCAAAGATAGAGAAGGAAAATAAACATCCTGCCACATCATTCTTTTTGTTTTTGCAAAGGCATTCAAGTGAAGAAGTGAGAGCCTAAATGCATTAAATTTTAACAGCAACATGGAAAATTCCATTTTAAAACGTTTTAATATGAAAAATTTAAGACATATGAAAATAGAATAAGATAATGAATTTCTATATATACTTAGCATAAGATTCAATAATTATCAAGAATTTGCTACTTGTACTTCATCTACTGCTGTCTCTCTTCCCCTCCCACCCCCCAATTATTGAGTGCCAGCCATCATTGGACCCCTACACACTATAAACAGACCTTTGAAAATCATAAACATTTTAGGGGCGCCTGGGTGGCTCAGTCGGTTGAGCGTCTGACTTCGGCTCAGGTCATGATCTCGCAGCCTGTGAGTTCGAGCCCCATGTCGGGCTCTGTGCTGACAGCTCAGAGCCTGGAGCCTGCTTCAGATTCTCCCTGACAGTGTCTCCCTGTCTTTCTGTCCCTCCCCCGCTCGTGCTCTGTCTCTCTCTCCATCAAAAATAAACAAACATTAAAAAAAATTTTTTTAATAAAAATCATAAACCTTTTCTTATAATCCTCAATGCCATCATCAAACTTAACAGAATAACTAGATTCTTTAATGCCATCTAATACCCAGTACACATTCAAATTTCCCAGATTGTATCCAAACATGTTTGTAGTTGTCTTGGTTGAACCAGGATCTGAATAAGGACCCCACACCACAGTCACTTGTTACATTCATTAAAACATTTTCAAAACTATGAGCCAATGAGCAATGAGTCCATGAGGTTGACTTAAGACTTTTCCTCATTTATCTTGCTTAGAGAACTTCCCCACCCAGAACCGTCTTGACTCCATTCCAACACACGTGCCCCAGAAAAGCTGACCCCAAGTCAGGACCTCAAGTTGCCCAGCTGAGAAAAATCTCAAGCTGGCAGAGGGAAGAGAGAGACAAATCACAGCAGGACAGGAGAAGAAAGGGGATATTCTGAGACAGGATTCATGAACAGATATTTTTTCTGTTGGAAGAGAAATCAGAATTTTTTAAAAGTGAGTAGGCAAAGAAGAGATTGACAGTTTTTCTGGAATCTAATTTCAATTTGGAGCATGTGGCCATTACTAGTAATCTGTTGTAGTAAATCACTTTGTTTCTGTGCTCCTGGGGTGTATAGTGCTTACTGTACTCAGACACAGAATTTTAGGTACTGAATGCAGAGAAAAGAAAGACACTCCTTTTAAAAAAAGTAAATCTGCATGGGCATGAAAACTCATATGATTATAATCACAAAATACATTAGTACTTCAGTAGGCAGAATTCTAAATGGGCCCCAAGATTCCCACTCCTTGGTGTATACATCTTGTATAATCCCCTCCCTTGGGTGTCAGTGGGATCGGTACATGTGATGAGATAGCTGCTCTCTTCACTAGGTTACATTACATAAGACTCCCTTGTTGCAGATTGGAAAGAGTTGGAACTCAGAGCCTTTTTGATGACCTGGAAAAAAAAAAAAAAAGCAAGCATCCATGTTGTCAACTATCTATGGGGGCCACATGGTAAAGAACTGTGACAGTCTCTAAGAGGTGGGAGCAGTCCTTACCTGACAGCCAGCAAGGAAAAGGGGAGCCTCATTACTATACCACAAGGAACTGAACTCTGCCAATAAACCGAATCAGCTTCAAAGAGGGTCCTGATCTCCTGATGAGTTTCTCAGTGTGGCCAACCCTTGACGGCAGCCAAAGGAGACCCTGAGCCTGACTCGAGCAAGATCCAGTTTGCCTGGACTCCTGCCCCGTGAAAACTGTTAGATAATAAATATGCGTTATTTTAAGAAGCTAAATTGGTGGCAATTTGATGTGCAGCAGTAGAAAATTAGTACATTCTATGCCTGTTTATATATTATCTCTGCATATATTTACATAATATAATTGTGACAAGTAATATAAAAAAACAACTGTTTGAACGTCTTGAACAACGTTTTTCAGGTTAACGAAGCCTTGATTTTATTCAATACGTAGCCATGTCCTTCAGGGAAGGAGGCAGGAAGCTGAGAGCGAGGGTCCAGTTTGGTCTGAACCAATCATGGTGGCCTCGTTGCCTTGGCAGTGATCGGTTTGGGTGTGGGCATGGGGTGAGGTTCCGAACAGTGAGACTTGAAGAGAAGCGTTATGCAAAGTTCTCACTGTGGGAAAGTCACACACAGGAGGAAACATTCTTTTTTATTCCACTAGATTACCTAGGGGCGGTGACTGCAATTGCATTGGCTATCTTGGGTTAATAAAGAGAGGCAGCGTAAGAAAACAATCCAAAGTGCTGAACATGGCAGAATGGAAAAATAGAAAAGATGAAGCTATGACCTTGATGGTGTCATTGAACTCTTAATTAAAAAAACATGAAGTCACCCTACCGTAAGACCTTTTGTTGTTTGCGTTAATAAATAATAAATTAAGCCATTTTAGCTGTATTTTCTGTTATTTGCTGCCAAAGGCAATTTAGTTTATGCATTTGTGTAGTGTTATACACTGTGTGTGTGTGTGTGTGTGTGTGTGTGTGTGTGTGTAAAAAGAGCACATGCCTAATTAATGCTTATTATCAAGAGGTCTAAATAAATTGCCAAACCTCTCCTTCTGTCGTGACGTATTTTAGACCTATCCTAAACAATATGAAGCTGGTATTTTACCAGAGTGAAGAGACTCTAACATTGAGCCATGCTCTAGGCCAGGCACTGTGCTTGATATTCTCACCTACATTTTCTTCCATATTCCCAACAGTGAGCATGTACATAAATTTGCAGCGTTTCCTGGAGTCTGTGGTCCATCACAAGAATCACACATATCCTCAAACTCTTCTCTAAAGACTCCTCTTTTTCTTGCATTACCTGAAATCGGGTCATCCCTTCAGACAGTGCTTCCACTTGCATTTGCTCACGTGATGCAGGTAGTTGCTCCCTCAGCCTCCTAACCCATAAAACCAGACACGGAGTAGCTGCCCAGTTTGACCTTATCAATGTTTCTAGACCCTTCCCCATGCTTAACGCTCCATGAGATAATATTACTCACCACCCATCCTGATATTTACCAACGCCCAGGTTCCTTCTTCTCATTTCTTTTCATTTCTTCTCTTCATTTCTCATGGCCCACTAACACCTCAACGGTACCCTGTCTTAATTCCCGGCCATTACAGTGTGCGCATGGATTATTCTTCCAATATTTTAGCTCCCTGTCTTTGAACCCCTCTCTGTCAATTTGGCTTCCATTCATCTCAGTGGCTTCCCTTCTTTAAAGGCCTATCTCAGAGCATGTCCTCATCCATACCCGCAACCTCAATTCCATACACCCATCTCTCTGAGCCCCACCTTTTTCCAACCCACTTCTTTAGTACTCCAAGGTGAAGGATCTTTTTATCCCATGAGTACTTTCAATTCACTGAGCACCCATCACTATTCAATGTCTCTCGCCTTCATGATCTCCTCTCTTCCCTCCTTACCTGGATTAAATTTCATAGTCAATCATTTTAATGACTTCTTAGCATAGACACTCCATTCCCTTGCCCATCACAGTCTTTGTTGGACTTGACTGACAAAACCACAAACCTAGATAACACCAATCACCCTCTGCCCTTTCGAACTGTATAACAAAAGAACATAGCTAAAGAAAACACAACCACACTTCCTGGTACCATTTTGAATTAATAACCATAAATCCTGCCATGCTCTTAATAATACCCAGCAATCACACTATAATGCCTTAGTCTATTTCCCTTCTCACAATGGCAACTGGCTCTTTCCCACCTTCTTCTTGCTCTTCAAGCCTCCAGCACTTCCTCTCCCCTCCTTGTACAAAATTAATGCCTTTGTTTCCTACCAGACTAAAAAATTGAAGTAATAAGTAATGTCATTTCAAGTGAAAGGGGACTACACAATTTCCGCATTAAAAGTAAATCATGGAAAAAATATACACAAAAGTTTTTTGAAAGCAACACAGAACTAATAAGACAATGAAGAATTGTGACGTTTGATCAGGAGAAGGAAAAAAAACCCAGATAACTGAAGTTGCCATTTATCCCAAAAACATCTACCAATTCGGGATGAGATGTGAGAGGCTGAGCAGCTGAATAGCACTTTTCCAATATCCTCTCTGGCCTAGGGAGACAAATTTTGGAAAATAGGTCCAACCAAGACAGAGGGACCCTGGTAAACTGTGCATATTTTAGCTATATCATAAGAATAAAGCAAGCCCAGAAATAGATAAGGGTTGAATTATTTCAATCCCTGAAATTGGATTAGGTGATTCAGATTGCTGGGGCCCCTAGATGCCTCCCAGAAATAAAAATATATCCTCCCTGAAGGAAGATATTATCCTCAATAATTTTTTTTAAAAAATGCTTACAGACAATATCCAGCATTTAATCAAAAGACCATGCATGAAAAAAGACAACACCACATGAATTTTTTAAAAAGAAAAGAAACACAGAAGAAAATAGATACACAGAAAACAGTGCTATTGAGCTTACAGCATTAAAATAACTATGCTAAAAAAAAAGCTCAAGATAAAAAGCAAGGCTGAGAATTTCAAAAGAATACTGAAAACGATAAACAAAAGAAGATAATTTTAGAACTGAAAAATATCATAACCAAAATTAAGAATCCAATGGATAACTTTAGCAGCAAATTAAGCAGACCTTAAAAGAAGAGTATTGAATAAGAAGGAAGGCAGAAGAAGATACTCTGAAAAAAACAAGTAGGAAATAATATGCATGGAAATAGAAAAGAGAGAAAAAAAGGAAATAAGCTACCTAGCATGCATGTAATTAAAGTCCCAGAAAGAAAGCAAAATAGGGCCCAAGACATATTTCAAAAGAGGTAAATAAATGGTTGAAATTTCCCCACAATTGATGAACTAGAAAGTACAGATTCAAGAAGTACTGTGAGCCACAAGCAGTATAAATTAAAACCAAAAATAGGTACATCATTTTTTTTTTAAGAAGGCTTCACGCCCAGCACAGATCCCAACACAGGGCTTGAACTTAAGACCCTGAGATCAAGACCTGAGCTGAGATCAAGAGTCAGATGCTTAACCAACTGAGCCATCCGGGCACCCCAAGGTACATCATTTTAAACACTGAAAACCAAAAACACAGCAAATCTTACAACCACATCAGGGACAAAAAGAGATTAATTCAAAAGGACCAGAATTAGACTACAGATTTTTCAACAAGAAGAACAGAAGACCCAGGTTAATATCTTCACAAAGTATGGAAAGGAAATAACTCCAACACAGAATGTGGCACCTGAAGAACATTCTTCGAAAGTGAAGGTACAACAAAGGTATTTTCTGAAAAAAGGAAAACAGGAAATTTAGCTCTGGTGGACTTGCAAAAGGAAGTACTAAAAAGTGTTTTTCAGGAAGAAGGGAAATGAAACCAGATGGAGCTCAGAAAGGAGTTTGTGAAGGAATGACAAGCCATGAAAGTGGTAAATGTGCATAAAGATTTGAATAGATATGATGTCTAAAACATAATAAGAGTATAGCGGTATTTAATAAATATGTGTTTGTGTATATATACGTGCGTGCGTGTGTGTGTGTGTGTGTGTGTGTGTGTTAAGAAAATATGTGTGGAGGGGGTGCAACATTAATCAGACAGTATGGCATTGAGAAAAAGGAAATGCACAGACTAATCAAATGGAATCGATCAAAAAACCTACTCAATCATATGTATTTATTTTCAAACTAATGTGCCACTTCAGAGATGTGGAAAAGGAATGGCCCTTTTAGTAAGTGGTCCTGAGAAAATTAGATTTCCTTGTGGAAAAAAAAAAAAACATTAATTCTGACCTTATCTCCCACCAATTCCATGTCAATTCTAAATCCAAGCGTGAGAAATCATGAATACAACTTCTGGAGGGTAATATCTTTTTGTTGAGGCCCAGGAAAAGTTTTCTTGTAGTATACAGAAAGCACGAAGCATAAAGGCAAAAACTGGTAGGTAGGACTACATTAAAATTAAGAACCTCAGCTCCTCAAAAGTACCATTAACAGAGTTAGAAGGCAAACAATAGAGAGTGAAAATATAGTTCCAAAATAAATAAATAACCAGCTGAGGACTCATTTCCAGAACTCACAAAGATCCCTTATTGATAAGAAAATCCTCATAGGAAAAACAGAAAAAAAAAAAAAAAAAAAAAGGCCAGAAACCTGCATAGATACTTTACAGAAAAACACATGCAAATGGCCAAGACACATATGAAAAGGTGCTTAATTTCATTAGTTTCTAGGGAAATGTAAACTAAACTCCACATTCACTAGAAAGGTTGGAACTGGAACAATAACAACTGTAAGCATAGGAAAGAACTGGGACATGGGAGTTTCATGCACTGTTAGTGGGATGGCAAATGATACAATGAAATCATAATGATTGACGTTATCTCCTGGAATTGAACGTGAGCATGCGTACCAGTTGACCCAGCAATTCCACCGTAGACATGTATCAACAAAAACGCCTTCCACACATATCCAATAAAGTTCATAGCAGGCTAAAAGTTCAAAACCGGAAACAATCCAAATGCCCACCAACTGTAGAATAGAAAATCAAATTATGTAATCTTATAATCAAATATCCTATAGAAACAAAAATAAATGTACCACAGTAATGTGCAACTAAGTGGATGCATTTCATAAACACAATGTTGTCACAAATGCAAAACATCGCATATCAGCTCTTAAAGTTCAAAACTAAACTGTAGTGTTTTAATTCAGAAGAGTGGTTACTTTGGAGGAGGGGAAAGTGCCTAAGGATTATTGAGGAATGTGTGAGGAGTTTCTGGGGTGCCTACAATTTTCTATTGTTTGACCGAGATGCTGGGCACACATAGCCTTCTTATGGTGAGAACTCACTGGTCTTCGCATTGACATTTGGTATAATTTTCTGTGCATTATTCTTAACAACAGAAAGATTTTAAAATGTAAAGCCATTAGAAGAGAATTTTCAGACTCACCACCACAACAATCCACTTACTACCAACCAAACTCATTCATGTCTTCCTATCTACTACTGTGGAAAGGCCACCCCCCCCACCAACCTCCTCAAAAACATCACTCTAAGGTTTCTATCCTGCCTTTCCCACATCGTTAATATTCTCCTCTTTAATGAATCGTTTTCATCAGCAGTATTCAAAAAGAAGTTATTTGTTCTATTGGAAAAAAATACATTAAGGCCATGTTATTTCCCCAGCCACTTAATGCAGTATTTTTCCAACTGCCTTTTGCAGTAGAATTCCCAGGAAAGATCATTTACACTTGTTGCCTCCATTTCCTCTCTTTCAGGCTGTCTGAAAAATCCTCTCAAGCAGGTTTTGCTTCACCCCTCCATGAAAACTATTTTCTTGTCAAAGTCACTAATGACCTCCCTGGTGACCTTCAATGACCTTCATCCGCATCTCGTTTGGCTCATCTTCAGGGTTGGATGAAATTGATCCCTCTCCCCTTGACATGCTTCTTTATATTGACTCCCAGGGACCGACTCTGGTTTTCTTTCCACCTCACAATTGTCTTCCCTTCTTAGTTTCCTCTTCTGGGTCTCTCTTTTTCTGAACCGTTTAATGTTCCAAGTGAGTCTTGGTGCTCTAATCTACATACCCACACTCCTTTCATGATCTTATCCCGTCTTAGGGCTTCATACATCCTCTGTGTGTGGATGGTAACTCTCAAATTTAAATCTACAGCCCAGGGGCGCCTGGGTGGCGCAGTCGGTTAAGCGTCCGACTTCAGCCAGGTCACGATCTCGCGGTCCGTGAGTTCGAGCCCCGCGTCGGGCTCTGGGCTGATGGCTCAGAGCCTGGAGCCTGTTTCCGATTCTGTGTCTCCCTCTCTCTCTGCCCCTCCCCCCGTTCATGCTCTGTCTCTCTCTGTCCCAAAAATAAATAAAAAACGCTGAAAAAAAAATTAAAAAAAAAAAAAATCTACAGCCCAAACCAAACCCCAGACTCATCAATCCAAATACCTACTTGGCATGTTCACTTGGATTTTGACATCTCAAACTCACCATTTCCAAAGCTGGACATCTGATTTCTTCCTCCCATCCTGCTCCACTGAATTTTCCCTATCTCACTGGCAATTCCATCCTTCTGGTTACTCAGAAAAAAAAAAATCTTAAAGTCATCCTTGATTCCTCTTTCCCTGAAATTCCATATTCAATCCATCAGAAAATCTTATTAGGCTCACTTTTCTAAAATCATCTAGGAGCACCTGGATGGCTCAATCAGTTAAGCCTTTAGCTCTTGATTTCAGCTCAGGTCATGATCTCACAGTTCGAGGGTTCAAGCCCTGCTTCAGGCTCCACGCTGCCTGCTGCAGAACTTGCCTGGGATTCTCTCTCTCCCCCCGCCCCTGCCCCTCCCTCTCTTTTTCTCAAAATAAATAAACTTAAAAAAGAATCATCTAGAGCCTGACAAATTCTCCCTCTGTCTAGATCTTCCACCCTGTCGTAAGCTGCCATGGCATCCCACCTGGATTCCCTTCCTCAGACTTCTCAGAACTGGCACCTGGAGTAGGATTTTAGCAGTATTTATCAGAATGTATCAAGAGCTGTGTAAAACTTTTCAAAGGCTGTTCATCTCACTCAGAATTAAAGCCAAAGTCCTTAGATCCTAATCATCTGCTTCCTGTCCGTCTTTAGTACCCTGCTCTCTCCTGCCCCTGCTCCTTCCCACCTGCGATGGTGCCTTGCTGTTCACACAGTCGTGCACATCAACCTGGCGGGGCTATTGAACTCTCTGTTCTCTCCGTCGGGAATGCAAATTTTCAGATATCTGGGATTATTTCTCTCACCTACTTCAGTTTTTGCCCATATTTAATCTTCTCAATGGCACTTACTGTAAGCCTTCTATCTCCAATTACAGCCACTTATTATCTTTACAATACCAAATAATCCACACGTATTTATTGTGTTTGTTAAGTATCGTATGCCTCCCTCACTAAAATGTAAGGTCACAGAACAGTGATTTATGTCTGTTTTGTGTGTTGATACATTCCGAGTGCCTGATGCATGGTAGGTAATAAACTTGTTGGATAAATGAGTGAATGTAAAAACTCAAAACTCTTTTACATGCTTTGTGAATAAATTCAAGGGTGAGAAAGCCACTGGAAGATTACAAGCAAGTGAATATTTTTTTCAAGGCGAAAAATGAGAAAAAAATAAAGCTGATATTGATTTTTTTTTTTAAAGATCAGAATGAATGATGTATGACCATGTGCAGAGAAATAAAAAGTCCATTAGTTGAGCATGGAGAAGAGGGTTTTTTTTTTTTATTTTCCCTAGAAAATTTGCTCCAGACTCTGTCAAGGGGAGGAGGTAAGGAATATTAAGTTGAAAGGTGGAGAGAAAAAGGAAGAAAATGGTGGAACATCACGCAATCATGGAATGCTAAATAAATGGGAATAGAAAAATTAGATGACTTGTTCAGAGAAATCCATCCTTCACTCTACGAAGAAACGAAAGTCTCCAATCCTAATGTAATGCATCAGCCTCATGTGTGATTTTCTCACTGATTATGCCAACATGATGCATAGTTAACACATTTGTAAACATCATTTCTCTAAACTACAGAACGTTAGATTTTATCTAAAACTCTAAATCTACGCTATGTTCCTACATGATCACTAACACATAAAGAAAAGCTATTTTATAAAAATATTTCTCCCCTATGCAAGATATTTTTAAATAAATGACAGGAAACAAACAAGCAACCTATAACCTCAGAGTCTCAGACCTCAGGCATGCTGAGGGCATCTCATAAGTTGGATGTGCTTTAGGACAGTCTTTCATTTACCAAATAATGAGAATTCTCCAGTGGCCAATTTTCTCAAAATCTTTACCTAAGCTCTCTGTCACCAAGGGTCTACTTTGATCAGAAATAGAGTGGTATAGGTAATACTTTTATTGAGAAACTCAAAGACGAAGCAATGCCTTCTATAAAATAAAAGGAGGGAAAAGTATATGAAATGCTTTAATTCTTCCATGATATTTATTGGAAAGAAAACAACTTTCTGCTATAACAGTTAGGAAAAAATCTAAGATGATTCCAAGATGCTATTTAAATAGCAGACTCAGACCAATTCATCCATTCATTTGATAACACTATATTAATTGAATCCCTACTGTGAGCCAAAATAAATACAAAGCTCTCAACAAATTAACACTCTGTTTCTGAAAGAAATGTTTACTGATAAATTTCATGTCAAAGATAAAGAAGAATCAAGAATCCTGGGTACCTGGGTGGCTCAGTTGGTTAAGTGTCTGACTCTTGATTTTGGCTCAGTTCATGATCTCATGGGTTTGTGAGTTTGAGCCCTTGAGTCAGGCTCTATGGTGATAACATGGAGCTTTCTTGGGATTCTCTCTCTCCTTCTCTGTCTCCACTTCTCTCTCTCTCTCTCTTTCTCTCAATAAATAAAATAAATAAACTTAAAAAAAGATAAAGAATAATCTGTGGACCATGGAATCCAAGAAAAGAAAAATAACCTACCTCAGATTGGATGATAGATAAGGTCAACCTGTCACAAATCCAAAGGAAATCATAGATGGAGAAAGGGGGGAACAGCAGTTTCAAGGAAGGAAAGAACAAAGGTACAAATGCCAGGAGGATCACATCTCAGGTGCCTTTAATGGCAAGCAGTCTACACTTCAAGTTGTATGGGGTGAGGCTGGCATGTGGAGTGAATGATAGATAAAGCTAAAAAGAAAGATGTGGACCCGATTATGAAATGTCTTCTATGCCAAACTCAGTAGCTTAGACTTTCCTGAAGGCTATGAAAACACATTAACAGAATTTAATCATGAAAATGCCATGCATTTATTTGCATTTAATAACTCTCTGTAAGTCCTGTGAAAGATAAATTGCAAAGAAAAAAGTCTGAAGGCAGGGAGAAAATTCAAGAGGTTAATACAATAATCAAGGCAAGAAAAGATAAAGAGGTAAACTAAAGCAGTAACAAGTAGGGATGAAGAGGAAAGAATGTGTTCCAGACAAAATATAGAAAGAAGACAATAGGAGGTGGAGGTGGGGGGAGGGTTGCAGGAGGGAGGGGCTTAGACTGATTCTAGTTTTCTGGTTTAGGTGACTGGATACCATGGTATCACTGGTAAAATAATGGAAGGAACAATTTTGTAGAAGGTATGGAGTCCAGGTTTTGACACACTGATTTTGAGCTATGTGTAGAACAACCAAATGGAAAGGATCAGTTAGTGGCTGTGGTTATGGTTTTAAAGTTGAGAAAAGAAATCTGAGCAGTGGATATAAATTTGGGCACCACCAGGTTTAGGTAAATTTATGACAGTGAATGTATAAATAAGAAAAGAGAATGACCAAAGATTGCAATTTGGGAAAGACTGATACTTCAGCATTAGATCAAGACGATAAGTCATCAGAGGAGACTGAGAATGAGATACTAGAGGATAAGAGAAATAAAGAAATCAGGAGAGGGGAAAACTCAAAGGAGAGAATGGCCCACAGGCTGAGATATCATGGAGCAATCGTGTAAGGTAGGCAGAGAAGAAGGTGTGCATTATTTGGTGATTGGAAAGTTAATGATGGCTTCAGTTAGAGCAGTTTCCATTGAGTAGTGGAAAAGAACGAGGTACGTTGGTTTGAGAGGTGAATATATGAACATGTGGAAATGAGTGTTCATCATTTTAAGAAGTTTACCTTCAAATAGCAAGACAGATATAAAGTAGCTCTAAAGGCAAATGTAATTTTAAGATCTAGAGAGTATTAAGCCAAGTGAAATAAGCCAGTCAGAGGAAGACAAATACCATATGATCTCACTCATATATGGAATTTAAGAAACAAAATGAGGAACAAAGGGGGGAAAAGAGTGAGACCAAAAAACAGGCTCTTAACTATAGAGAACAAACTGAGGGCTACCAGAGGGGAGGTGGGTGGGGGCATGGGTTAAGTACGGATTGGAATTAAGGAGGGCACTTGTGATGAGCACTGGGTGATGTATGAAAGTGTTGAATCACCATATTGGACACCTGAAACTAATATAACACTGTATGTTGACTACACTTGAGTTAACATTAAATTTTTAAAAATTTTTAAGCAGTTCTGTAATAATTAAAGAGATTTTAATATGAAAAGAGCATATGGAAAAAGTTTTCGTGACACATGTGGACAAAATAAATGATGGAGCAAGGTTTCTAGAAGGTACAACGGATGGTTCCAGAGTATAGGAGGAGGTGATAGCTTGGGATATGAATACGTACCTCATAACCAACAGGGACACCATTTAGTAATCATCAAAATAGTGGATGGAAAGAATAAATGAATGAAAGACAACGGGCTTAATATTTCAAAGTCTCCATTTTCTCCCATAAAATATAGGGATAGAAATACCCATTTCACGGAACAGTACAATAATTATCAAGTTAAGATTTCAGATGTGAAGCAGTTAGTAGAGTGCCTGGCCTCAAGATAGCTTCTGTTGATTAGTAGGTCTTACTATTGTATTAGAGCCACCCACTAGCTTTCCACCATTGATAGTGATTTTTGCCAAGAGCCCCTCGTTGCATTTTCCCCAGATCAGAGTTTGTAACTCAAGTCCTTGAGAAAACGCAATAGCAGAAAGGGAATGACATAATCAGGTTCTGCTCTAGGAAAAAGGAAAAAGCAAGTCAAATTTTGTTTTGTCTTTGTGCTTTGAAATTATGCCTACTCTTACTCTTGTGGGCACACGCAAAAAAGCGAAAGACCCAGATCTTTCTTTAAAATGGGCAGTCATTTCCATTTTACCTCCAATAAAGGATCTCCCTTGGCAGTCTTAAAAGTTAACTAATAGCTAGATATGGGTGCAGCCAAAAGCAAGATGGGGCTTTCTCCCAGCCCCCTAACCCTGCTGGTCTGTTCCAACCTGTCAGCCCATATCCCAACATCTTAGGTTTACTCCTCTCTGTATTCCAAGCTTATGGAAGTGGATAGCTATCCACTTTGAAAGACACGCATACGTGTCTCCATTTTAATGCAGATGTTTCTCTCCTTAGCATTAAATAAAAAACCTTCTCTCTCAAACGTTCTTGCCAAATATTAAATGTATTCTACGTGTCAAATCTTATGTATATTCTACGTATTTCATATATTGTAAGTAATTTCCCAACTATATAATAAAAGTTATAAGATAAGGAAATACTTAACTGAAAAAAACATCTTTTTCAAACACAAACTAAGTGGTGCTATTATGATTAATCACAGGAATATAAATTGTTTATTTACAGCTTGACTATATTTAATTTTCTGACTCACTGTTGCCGTTGGTTTTGCAATTTTAATTCTGTTCTGATAAAATTTGGTAATGTGATAAAACTATTCAAGTCTTTTAATTTTGTACTAACAATATAATGAGTTTATTTCTATCTCAAAAAAAAATCCTTTTTCCCTTCTCCAATAACTCATTTGGCTATTGACATCAAGAATCCCAGATAATATAGTACTGTGATTCAGTTAAAAACAAAGGGCTCTTATTTTAAGGCTAACTTCTTCTTTCTTTTCTCCCTTCCTTACTTCATTTCTTCTTCTAACAGATAACATTTATCTAACTGTTGACCAGGGACATACTAGCCACCAAGGCAGATAGGAAAAAATGGTGAGATGTCTTTGGGAAGTTCACAGCTGCTGAGAGGACAGACATGCTATAAAAACCCAGTCAGGGCGCCTGGGTGTCTCAGTCGGTTAAGTATCCTACATGGGCTCAGGTCATGATCGCATGGTTTGTGGGTTGGAGCCTCACATTGAGCTCTGTGCTACAGCTCAGAGCCTGAAGCCTGCTTCAGATTCTGTGTCTCTCCCTCCGTCTGCCCCTCCCATGCTCATGCTCTGTCCCTCTCTGTCTCTCAATAATAAATACATGGTAAAAAAAAAAAAAATGAAACCCAGTCAAAGTGCTAAGTGAGTATAATGGGAAGGAAAGGGGGTCAGGGGCAGGTGGTGTTAGTGACTTCATGAAAGATCAAGGAAGCTTTCACAAAAGAGTTGTCATTGGATTTGAGCCTTGAAAGATGGCTAGAATACAACCAGATGAAGAAGACAAGAGATACATGAATATTCATAATAGCATTATTCAAAATGGCCCCAATACTAGAAGCAACCCAAGTGTTCATTCAAGAATGCATGGGTAAATGAAATTATAGTATACCCATACAATGGAATATTGTTCAACCACAAAAAGAATGAAGTACATGATACAACAAGGATGAATCATGAAAACTCTACACTAAATAGAAGAAGCCAGTCACAAAAGATCACATATTGTATGATTCCATATGAAATGTCCAAAATAGGCAGCTGTATATGAGACAGAAAGGTTAGTGGTTGACTAGGGCTGGTGACTGCCAATGGCTATGGATTTCTTTATAAGGGGATGAAAATCTTCTCAAATTAGATTGTGGTGGTGTTTGCACACCCTGTGAATTCACTAAAAACACTTCAAACAAGTAAATTATATGGTATGTGAATTATATCTCAATAAAACTGTTATAAAACAGATGAGAAGGGCTGCCTGGCTGGTTCAGTCAGTAAAGCATGTGACTGTTGCTCTTGATGTCAGAGTTCAAGCCCTATGTTGGGTATAGAGTTTACTTAAAAAAATTTTTTTTTAAAGATGAGAAGGTGTATTTTAGACAAAAGGAAAAGTCTATGTTCAGACTCGGTGGCATAAAACAGCTCAGTGAAGAGTTCCCTCTGCTGAACAATGAGCCACATAGTGGCAGGGGAAGACATACAATACTGGCTTCACCATTTAGTTGGTGAGATTTATGGGCAAGATGGAAACATCACACATCTTTACAGAGTGTGTTATAAGTGCATGTTTGGGAATAAAAAGTTGGGCGCAAGACTCAGGCATTCTAAAACCCACACTTCTGGAAAAAGGTGCACAGAAATCATGAACAATGCATAGTATTGCTGTTTACATTTATCAGCAATACACAAATATTCCTTTGAGCATACATGATGAATATTTACCAATATAAACAATGCTATTTTTAACAAAGGGAAATAATCAAAGCCAAATGTACCATATTTATATAAGATATAAATGAATGTACATAAGTCATGTTAATTGAAGACCAACAACATGTAGTTAAAAATATTTTGATTAAAAAATTGTCTTTCAGGGGTGCCTGGGTGGCTCAATCGGTTAAGCAGCCCACTCTTGATTTTGGCTCAACTCATGATTTCACAGTTTGTGAGTTCAAGCCCCACCACATCTGTGAGCACAGAGCCTGCTTTATATCCTGTCTCCCTCTCCCTGCCCCTACCCCACTCGTGCTCACTCTCTGTCTCTCAAAAATAAATAAATGTTAAAAAATTTAATAAAAATTGTATTTCTATAAATAAATAAAGTCAGATTGCTTTCAAGAACACCATATACTTGCAACCACTCAAGTCCTGGAGAATGAATTTTGAGATTTCTACCGCTGTGGCAGAATGTTAACAATGACACTAAGATAAAACATTTGCACAAGACACAACAAATGGAATTTTTCTCATATAGCAGGGTTTCTCCAAGTGTGGTTTGTGGACTATTTGCCTCCTAGCCTTAGCATATTTCAAACTCTGATTTCTGGGCCCTTACTGAGATGTAATGAATTGGGATCTGGAGGTAAGGGTGGAGAATCTGTGTGTTACTAAGTTGCTCAGGTAGTTCTGGCCTAAAGTCATCAGCTAAAGTCTCAGCAACTCATGGAAGACTTAGGAAGGAGATCATTCAAGATGGCAATTATTTAGACAAGTTTTGGGGGGGGTTGGGTTTTTTTGCTTATTTGTTTGTCTGTCTGTTTTTCCTGAAAATCCATACAAAGACAGTCATTCAAACTCATCTTGTGCCTGATCTCTCGTCCACTGGAATGTGAATGGCACAAGGGCAGGGCTTTATTCCTTCTGTATCAACTGCTATAACCCCAGCACCTAGAATGTTACTTTGTACCTAGTAGACATTCAGTAAGTACTCATTTAGTGAATAACTTGATGAGGCTATGTGTTTGTGTGCATATATATCATAATATATACACGTATAAGAATCATAGAAATTATTTTTATATACAAGATTTCTTTCCATTTAGAGAAAATTTATACAAGGTTCTCATTTAGTATGTCCTGTAGTATTCTTATTTTGCCTGAAAGTAAGTGCGTTACCTATAAGCTAAAGACAATGAGGAAATAAGGCTGTCTTTACTCTGCTGAAATCAACGTGCGGCTCTCGTTCTATAGCTTGCCTGTATCTGTCCTTTCAGAATAATAAAAGCAAGCATGCTCACAAAGGGCAGCCCATTAGGGGAGAAATTGTATTTTCATAACCAAGAACAGTACTTCCTTTTGGAAGTGCAAGTGCAAATGGATGAGGTTACATTTGATTTGAGTTTGTAGGAATTACAACTTGAAGCTTCTAGAAGCTTTCAAAGAGTTAGATGAAATCTCTGATTTTGAAAACCACAGGCCAGAGCTTCCATTGTGACCTCCAGGTGTTCCTCCATTGCAGTAGATTTTCTGGGGCAATCTCCCCCAGGTGGCTCGAGCACAACTCTAACACACATGGGGGACCAATGATACTTTTCAGATTCTATAAGATGATTCCTGTAGCCACTTCTTGCTTATATGGGCACAGACTGACAACTCAAAGTAAATGACTAAGGACTTAGTCATGTGAAAGTGAATATTCTATTTCAGGGGGATTTTCTCACCTATGCAACAATACTGTTAAGTAAATGCTACCATGTCTCAGTACCTAAAATTCACATAATGTCAACCACACACAACTAGATGCTTAGTTAATGATTTAAAATACAATGAAAAGGTGCTCATTGTTTCTTTCCACCGCAACCTATTCCACCTCCCGTATTTGGTCTCTCAAGTCACTGAACCCCCATTTCTTCTTTCTCCCTTATCCCACACATATTAGAAGTCATTAGGTCCAGCTTATTGTACCCTCTGCCTAATTCTGTCCATTTTTTCCAGCTCTTCTATCATTTTCCAAGTTTAGGCCACGATTCTATCTTAGCTAAATTATCACCATATCCCTGACAACCCTGCCTCTAATCTTGTCACGTCCCCATCCATTCTCCACTCTTCAGTATACTTCTTACCACTCTCTTAGGACACTGTGTGGCTCATGAGATCACGACCTGAGCTGAAATCAAGGGTCAGACGCTTAACTGAGCCACTCAGGTGCCCCAGTGATTTTTTTTATCTTTGGATAAATACCCACAAGTTGAATTTCTGGATCATATAGTAGTTCTGTTTTTAATTTTTTGAGGATAATTATTTTCTTAATAATTAAGCTTCCCAACTAGAAACTTTTCCATCATCTTTGATTCTTTTCTTTCTTACATTTCCAAATTTTATGTTTTCTGATTGCCAAATGCCTTCCAAAACCATCCACTTCACTGCTTATCAATCCTTAGTGGAACTCATGATTTCTTGATAGGAATCTTGAAAGAATCTTCTATCTGGTCTCACCACAATTCTTCCCAAAGGCCTTGACAAAAATAAAGCAGAGTCCTGCTACTCTTCATTGCCAACTAGCAGAAGGTAAATTTTCTTTTCTCACACAACAGATCCAGCCCAGTCTTGCCTTACTCTGGACTTCTGACCCATCTCCTTTCCTCTATCCCACACTGGTTGCAGACCCCCTAAATGTATCACTGTCACCCCCAATACGACTCCAGCTCTGTTCCTCCTCCTTGACATATCCTCTTTCCACCTCCAATCCCCTCTGTTCCGTCTCAAGAGCCCTTGAATCTGCCAATTCAAATAACTTCTCAACCTCCCCAAGCCGACTTTATCATCCATATCCCTTTACCTTGGTGATTTTCATAACATGTTCTAACTTACCAGTTTACATATTTGTCTCACTAGAATAGTAATTCTTTAGAGTGAGAGAGGCATAACTTACTCATCCTTTTATCATCCAACATCTACCACAGTGTGTGGGACATGATTGGCTCTCAGTTAATGTTTGTTGAATAATAAATGAAAATTTGAATGCAGAAATTATCATATGGCTTAAGCATATAAATCCAAAGCTGATCAATATTTAGGGGGGAGGGGTGGATGAGAAGACATATAGGAAATTCATTATCAAGCATCCTACACATACTACATTTTCCAGAGTGGTGACTTCTAATTTTTTTTTTTTTCACTAAGATGACCAATTTAGTTAACCATCTGCATTCATTATACTCATGTTTTGAAAAACCTGTGGATGTGCTGAGTTTTACGTATTTTACATTTCCTTTTCAGTAAAAAGAAAAGATCTTGTTACTGAGCCTGGGCTTTTCTTACCATTAAGAAAGGCTGAGCAAGCTATGGGGTAACATGGTTTGCACTGAGAAATGATAGGACAACTTCTCCTGGCCTATCAAGTCTTTCCTTATTCACCATCAAGTTGGATTGTGGAGTTTTTACACTTTTAAGTGGTAAAATGTTGAATATTGAAGGAATGGGTCCAAAAAGGTCCAAAAGAGGGAAGTAAATGGGTAAGGGCAGGGAGAAGGCACACTGAGTGTAGAACACTTTGGAGCTGAGTTTGACAATGGCTGGCTTCTTAAAGAATCATTCCAGAAGCCATTTATAACCCTGAAAGACTGTGAGTGGGGGGACTGGGACATTTTTTGAACTCAGGCACCAAAGTGATGACTTCCCGGGCTTCAAATCCTCTCCCACCAAATGTTTCAGGTTCCACATGAGGAAGCTTCCCCATAACATCTCAAGATACAGCTAGTTCCAGGAAACCCTACTCCAGAGCCTTCCAGTGTGTGCCACAAAGGGGTCACAGATGTACTTAGAACACGGATCCCCTCAGCCCCTGGGGAGGTCAGAGGAAGCTTAGGGCTCCTGGTTGGCCTTCTTCAGCCTTGAAAGTGCTGATCATAACCACAGAAATTACCACGGGAGTCTAGAGTACTGCCATGTAAGCATCGACTTCAGCCATCTGCAGTGCACACGAATGCCCATGTTAGACAAGTCCAGCTTTCTGAAAAGTCTTAAGGGACTCAT
This sequence comes from Neofelis nebulosa, assembly GCF_028018385.1. Taxonomy (NCBI): domain Eukaryota; kingdom Metazoa; phylum Chordata; class Mammalia; order Carnivora; family Felidae; genus Neofelis; species Neofelis nebulosa. The sequence continues at coordinate 11,380,841 of NC_080795.1, forward strand.
AAATTATCTTGTCATGGGAGTTCTCAGGAGAAAAACCTTCCCAGTTATAAAAGGAGAATTACGCCAGGCCTGATTTTCCCAGACTCTTTAGACCTTAAAACCCCATGTATTCCCAATAGCCAGTTCATGAGCCAGGCTCGCCAGGTCTCCAGTAAGAGGCAAATACCAGAAATCATAAGGAAATAACTATAATTACACAACTGGCACTTACTGAATGCTTATTATGTGTCAGGTACCAGTTCATCCAATTCCTAATAACGTTGTCTGAGATAGGTAGTATTAATAACGTTATCAGGAAGCTGAGGCACAGAGTTGTTCAATTCCTTACCCAAAGTTATACAATCAGGAAGAACTAGGATTTACATCAAGGCAACATGACTCCAGACTTATGCTCTTAACCACATGCTGTACCATTTTAGCATCCTGTAGGTAAATGTAAAATATGGCCCAGTGGCAAGAGCTTCGTCTCTGTCTTTGGGTCTCAGAGCAGGTTTTACATCCACTGAGAGGACCACCATTATTACCCCACCTAAAACAGCCCAGTCCAGCCTGATTATCCTTGAGCCTTGATGTCTAATGAAATTTGCCCCATTAGGTTTTGGACTTACTTGGGACCTGTCACTCCTTTTTTTTTTTTTTTTTTTTTTCTTTTTCCTATATCTTCCTTTAGGAATGAGAATGCTATTCCATGCCTGTCATATGACTGTGTTTTGGAAGCATATAACATATTTGGTTTTACGGGTTTACAACTTGAGAGAAATTTTCCCCAGGATGAATTATACCTTGAGTCACACACATACTTGATTTAGATGATTCTTAGATGAGATCTTGGACTTTAAAGTTGATGCCAGAATGAGTAAAGACCTTGGGTGCTATTGGGATGGGATGAATGTATATAGAATGTGAAAAGGACAAGAGTTTAGGAGGCCAGGGATGGAATGCAATATATTGAATACTGGTATCCCCTCCAAGGTTCATGTGTTGAAACCTGACCCCCAATATAATAGTATTAGGAAGTAGGGCCCTTGGAAATGTGATTAGGTCAAAGGGTGGAGCCCTCATGCATAGGATTATTGCCCTTATACAAGGGGACCTTTGCCCTTATACAAAGAGACCCCAGTGGCACCTGGGTGGTTCAGTCAGTTAAGAGTTCCACTCTTGGTTTCGCTCAGGTCGTGATCTCACAGTTTCATGGGTTTAAGTCCCCCATGGGGATCTATGCTGGCAGCATAGAACCTGCTTGGGATTCTCTCTCTCTCCTCTCTCTGCCCTTCCCCCACTCGCACTGTCTAGGTCCCTCTCAAAATAAATAAATAAATAATCTTTTAAAAAAGAGAGAGGAGACCCAAAGAGCTCCCTCACCCCTTCTGCCCTGTGGGGACACACTGAAAATACCGTTGTCTATCAGCTTGGAAGCTGACGGGCCCTTACCAGACACCAAAGTTGGCAGCACCTTGATCTTGGATTTTCCAGCCTCCAGAACTGTGAAAAATAAATGTGTGCTGTTTCGAAGCCACCCAGTCTATGGTATTCTGTTACAGCAGCCCAAACTAATTAAGACAGACTTTCATTTACTAAATGGGCACGATGAAACTGCAGCACTGTAAATGTTTCCCAAACTTTATTGACATAAATTCCTTTTTTTTCCCCCCTCAGATCACCCTGTGATATATTAGATTTCCACAAGAAATGTTTTGGAACACACTGAATCTTAAAATTGTTAGGCATTTTTATTATTGTTCTACAATTACATAAACGGATCATTAAGTTGGCATTACCTGAAGCAGAACAAATGAAGCCAAATTAGATCCCCAAATCATATTGAATATTATGGTGGCTTGGATTAATGTGCAAAGCTTTGCTCCAACCTGGATAAATTTTAATAAATATCCTGTGTAGAACTCCATGATCACCAAGGAATACACTGCAACCTTTTGATAACTAGGTGATTCATCATGATAAGAAACGTTTGCAGAGGAAGCTCTCATTTTATTGTCACTTAGGTAGGATAATAAATTAGCACTGTACTCTGGAATAAGGCGTCCAATAAAGTTCTAACCCATAAAGAAATTCAGGGCATTAGGAAAATGAGCAGGCATAACTAGTTGCTATAGCCTATGGTGTTCCGAGTGGGAAATAAAATTGATTGCTGAAGGCAGAGAATGTCTTCTAAACTTTAAGTATTTTGGAATACCTACTATGTACGAGGCCCCCTGCTAAACACAGTAGCCTAGTCCTGGTAAACCGCTGCTTGTCCCAGAGGCTGCTACCTATCTGTGCCTCCCTTCTAACTTGATAGTAGGGTTTCTCGGGGAGTCACAGAGTTCAAGGCAGCACCTTTGAGGTGACAACACTGCCACCACATATGGGCTATACTTCGGACGTATCATGAGTTCTATTCCAGACCATGGCACTAAAGCAAATACTGCAACAAAGCAATTCAAATGAACGCTTTGGTTTTCCAGTGCATATAAAAGTTATGTTTGCACTATATTGTAGTCTATTAAGGGCAACAGCAGTATGTCTGCAAAACGAAGTACGCACCTCAATCTAAAAATTCTTTATTACTAAATACTAACCATCATCTGAGCTTGCAGCTGGGAGAGAACCTTGACTCAATGTTGATGGCTGCTAACTGATCGGGGTCGTTGTTGCTGAGTTGGTGCTGGTGGTTGGCATGGCTGTAGCAATTTCTTAAAATAAGTCACTGAAGTTTGCTACATCAGTTGACTTTTCCTTTCATAAGTTATTTCTCTATAGCATATGATGCCGTTCTGATAGCATTTTACCCATGGAACTCCTCTCAAAATTGGATTCAGTCCTCTCTAACCCTACTGCTGCTTCATCAACTAATTTATGTGATATTCTAACATCCTTTGTTGCCATTTCAACAGGCTTCACAGCATCCTCACTGGGGTAGATTCCATCTCAAGAAATCACTTTTTTTGCTCATCCATAAGAAACAACTCCTCATCTGCTCGAGTTTGATCATGCGACTGCAGCCATCCAGTCCCATTCTCTTGCTATTTTCACCACATCTGCAGCTGTTTCCTCCACCGGAGTCTTGAACCCCTCCGAGTCGTCCATGAGAGTTGGAATCAACTTCTTCCGAACTCCTGTGAATGTTGATGTTTTGACCTCTTCCCGTGAATCATGAGTGTTCTTGATGGCATCTAGACTGGCCAATCCTTTTCAGAAGGTTTTCAGTTACTTTGCTCAGATTCATCAGAGGAATCACTGTCTATGGCAGCTATCCCTAATGAAATGTATTTCTTAAATAATAAGATTTGAAAGTCAAAATTCCTCCTTAATCCATGGGCTGCAGAATAGATGCTGTTTTAGCAGACATGAAAACAATACTATTTCCACAGTACATCGCCATCAGAGCTCTTGGGTGACATTGTCAATGAGCAGTAATATTTTGAAAGGAACCTTTTTTCCTGAGCACTAGGTCTCAGCAGTGGGTTTTAACTATCCAATAAACCATGTTGGAAACAGATGTGCTGTCATCCAGGCTGTGTTGGCATTCCATTGATAGAGCACAGGCAGAGTAGATTCAGCATAATTCTGAAGGGCCCTAGGATGTTCAATGGTAAATGAGCATTGGCTTCAACTTGAAGTCACCAGCTGCATTAGCCCCTAGCAGGAGAGTCAGGCTGTCTTTCGAAGCTTTGAAGCCAGGCATTGACTTTTCTCTAGCTATGCAAAAGTCCTAGATGACACCTTCTTCCACTAGAAGGCTGTTTCAATTTATGTTGAAAACTCTCTTATTTAGTGTATCCATCTTCATTAATTATCTTAGCTAGCTCTTCTGGATGGCTTGCTGTAGCTTCTACGTCAGTGGTTTTGCTTCTTCACACTACCTTTTACGTTATGTTTACGTTATGTGGTTGGCTTCTGTCCTTAAACCTCATGAACCAATCTCTGTTAGCTTCAGACTTTCCTCCTGCAGCTTCTTCACCTCTCTCAGCCTTCACAGAGTTGAAAGAGATAGGGCCTTGCTCTGGATTAGGCTTCAGCTTAAGGGAATCTTGTGGCTGTTTTGATCTTCTATCCAGACCACTCAGACTTTCTCTACATCAGCAATAAAGCTGTTTCACTTTCTAATCGTATGTGTGTTCATTGGAGAAGCACTTTTAATTTCCTGCAAGAACTTCTCTTTGCATTCATGACTTGACTAACTGGTGCAAGAGGCCTAGCTTTTGGCCCATCTCGGCTTTCAGCTTGCCTTCATCACTGAACTTAATCATTTCTACCTTTTGACTTAAACTGACAGACGTGTGACTCTCTTTCACTTAAACACTTGGAGACCACTATAAGGTTATCAACTGGTCTAATAGCAATATTGTTGTGTCTCAGAGAACAGGAAAGCCTGAGAATAGAGAGAAATGGTGAATGGCTCTGAGCAGTCAGAACACACACAACATTTATCCATTAGGTTCGCTATCTTATATGAGGGTAGTTCACGGTGCCTCCAAATAACGACAAGAGTAACATCAAAGATCACTGATCACAGATCCCCATAACAAATATAATAATAAAGAGGAAGTTTGAAATACTTGAAAATTACCAAAACGTGGCGCAGAGGCACAAAGTGAGCAAATGCTGTTGCAAAAAAATGGTGCCGACAGACTTGCTCTGCTCATGGTTGCCACAAACCTTCAATGCATAAAATAACAACAATAGCAACAACAAAAAACAATGTCAGCAAAACACAATCAAGCAAAACATAATAGAACAAGGAATGCCTGTATATGTGCCCCAAGGTTATAGAGTTTTGTTTGCTTTAACCTGCTTCTGCACAAAACCCTTCTATGTAAGGGAGAAAATCAGACTACAGAGGGATACCAGAAAAAGATTGTAACATTCACATATTTATAATTTTGTACCAAAATACATATTTTACTGAGGAAATTAAATATGAGGCCAAGAGTCTTTGGATGTTTGTGCACATCTAAATGAACGTCTGGATTGTTTTTCTCTTAACCCAAATATTGTACTATTATGTGGCCAAAGCCTGTAGACAAATCCTTAGGAATCTGGACTCTGAAGATTTTGACTCAGATCCAACAGTCAATTAAATGAATGAGACTACAAGAAATAACTTGCAATTCTTGATTTAAAGCTAGCCAGTTTTCATCAACAACCCACTGAAGATTTATTTCAAGAGATCATGTGTTCTAATTTTCTGAGAGTTTCGTATCTATTCATACTCATATTTTATATATGTGATAATTGTCTGTAATTCTTAGTAGGTTTCATAATTAATATTTATGTTCTCTTCTATGCATTAGTACAGATTCCATTTGTCAGTTAACTTTATTGAAATATAATTAACATATAATAAAATACTCATATTTATAACTAGAGGTTAGTGAATTTTAACAAATATACACATCTATACAGCTACCAACCCAATATGTACATAGGTTTCTGTCATTCCAGAAAATTGTTTCATGCCCCTTTCCAGTTAATCTCCCCCTACCACCTGCTCCAGGCCATCATAGATCTGATTCTAATACCGATAGGCTATTTTTGCCTATTTTATTACTTAGTATTAATGGAATCATCCTATAAATTTATCTTATTTCACATACCACCTCTGTGGTTAGAATATGGATTTTTAATGACATGGAAGCTGTTGAATATAGACATTTGATGGTCTTTTCTTTAGGATTTGCTTCCTAAGAATCCTGTCCATTTGCTGCAAATGCCTTAATGGGAAAATATCGCCCACCAAATTTAGCATCCTGCCAAAAGTTATTTATAGGTTGTAAATTATCTAAAGACTTTTTCTTCCTTCCTTTCCAAAATTTGATCAAAATTTCCACTTCTCAGCCAGAAGAGATATTTGCCGTAAGCATTTGCAATCTGTCTAAATATGTAATAGTGCTGGTTTTTTTAAATTATACTTTTAATAGGTTTATTTTTAGTCTGGCTTACCCCAAAACCCATAAAAACACCCATACCGTTCCCCTGTCTTCTTGTTTATAATAACCTCTTATTTAAACTTTGAAACTTTTCCCCCTTTGACTCATCTTGTTAGCCTATTTTTCTCAGTTGGTTTCGTGTGTTTTTTGTTTCATTTTTTTCTTCGGTTATGCCAGTGGAAACTTAGTAATGTGTTTCCTAAGATAGAAGATTCTGAAATACACTCATCGTCATCAATTTTGATACACACCTCAGCGATCTGGTTACTCATACAAATAAGGAGCACGTTGTGTAAAGAGGAGAGGGGAAAAAAGAGAGAAAGAAAAAGATGCTTTTTGCAGTGTGGATAGAACCTCCTAGGCCTGAATCATTGTAGCACTAGGAAAAAAAAGACACAAACAGCAACGTAAACATGATTGTCAACAGTACCGTCCGCAATCATTCCCAAATTGGCCAGTGTGTCAACAAAGCAACCCCTGTTTAAGCAATACAACAGAAAATTGCAGAAGGCTACTGCCAAAATCTTGTAGGTTGCAACTGGCATCCACACTTGAGGAAACAGAGAGCTTCCCTGAACACATGAGGGGCAGGATAGGTGCTCTGCCCCTAATGATCAGCCTGGGAGCTAGACCACCCCTGTGGCACAGACACAAAGTCAAGAAGTCCATGCCTTTCAGAGGTACACCTCTGTCAAGGAGACAGAGATGAGAAGAGCATCCAGAAAGGCAAATGACAATAGTCATATATGGTAATAATGACCATATATCAGCATCTGTTAATCATATTTCTAGGTGCTACCGAGACAGCAATCCAAACGAATAAGAATTATTAGAAAATGAATAGATATGCAAACTAAGGCTCAGAAAAATTAGCCAGATTGCCCATGATCACTTGGCTCGAAGATGGCTTATCTGAGATTCAACTCACATCATCCCTTCTTTCAAATTAGTTACCACTTGTGAATGTTCATCATCTACCAAACACGGTACTAGGCAACCCCCTTGCCACTCACAACGGTAGATACGATCACCAGTGTTTCACAGAGAGACACAGATGCTGGGACAGGAGAAATAACGTTTGTGAAACCACTGGGAAAGGCAGAATGAGGATGCAAAACTTTGTGTATCGAGCTACAAAGCAGAAAAATGTGTATAAGCGTGTTGTCTCCCATTTGGCTTATAGTCCCCTCAACCTGAAGAAATTAGGAATTTGTTTTCAGGTGGAAAGCGAGCCTGTTCTTAAAATGGACACGAGTGCTTATCTTTCAGTTTTCAGCTTCTTCATCCCATAAGCTACAGATGAACTTTGGCAATGCAAGTTTGTGACTACATGATTTATAGCCTTATAAAGAAGGAAAAATATTTAAAGATAAAAGAAAAAGAAGGGAAAATAATAGACCATTATTGGGAAAGTTTCCTAACCTAGACTACAAACATCTGTTGCTATGTATTAAAAAGTAGATAGGTATGATAATATTTTTCTGAAGAATTATTCTAATGCAACAGAAGATACTCTCCAATTATGAACATAATTAAGTAAAGATTTCTTTCCAAAATAGAGGACTTTAAACTCAATGTCTTTAACGATAACTATGAAAAGAAAAGTAGGATAAAGCCATTATCTTTAGTGAACATGATGATTATCTATTTTTAAATATTCGAGTACAGGGGTGGTTGGGTGGCTCAAGCAGTTAAGCATCGATCTTCGGCCCAGGTCATAATCCCACGGTTCGTGAGTTCGAGCCCAACATCAGGCTGTCTCCTGTCAGCACAGAGCCTGCTTCAGATCCTCTGTCCCCCCTCTCTCTCTCTGCCCCTACCCAGCTGGTTCGTTTTCTCTCTCTCTCTCTCTCAAAATAAATAAATAAATAAATAAATAAATAAATAAATAAGCAAGCAAGCAAGTACAGGTTATTTTGCCAATGTAAACTTTGTATAAAAACAATCAACAACAATCATTTTATAAAATGCTGAACTGGATTCAGAAAGCATTGTAATTATACATAGACTTTCAGAGGCCCTTAACCAATAAGAAAGTTTGCTCAAGAAGTAGAATTTGAGCCTACACTATAAATCTAAGTCCCTTGGTGACATTGCTTTCACCAAAATAAAGTGTTTAAATATACACACAATTTGCTTAATAATATCCAGTCTGAAGTGAGCTATGGAAAGAAAGCAACTGACCATGCTCAGAATTTGCAGTTGTACATTTCTCTGCATATGTTCAGAATCGCAGTCCTGAGCAGGGTCCATGTTCCCGTGTGATTTTCAGCAAGCCACCTTAGCTCAAGTTATCAGAAACAGATGACAAATGGCTAAAAATATTTCTAAATAATGCTAAACCAGCAACAGCCCAGCTGACTCATCAAGTTTGGCAAATGCTGCCGAGAAATGCTAAAATAGTCTAACCTTTGGATCAACTGTCTTGTAATGCTGCTTCATCAGAACTAAAGCTCTTGTCCCAAATAAGAGGACAGAAACACGACTCTTAGCACCAGAGAAACTCAAGGGCACAATGTCGACAGAGCTCAGGCCCTTGCCTGTCTTCCGGGCGCTGAGGAGGGAAGGACAGGGTAGAATGGCCATCTCTGTATAAGCAATAGCTTCTCAGCTTAGAATCTTCATGTTTTTATCTCGTTCTTAGCTAAATCACTCTCACATCTTTTCATGGGAACTAAAAAAAGAGGAGGAAAAACAGTCACAGAATCAGGTGCGTGTCTTCCGAAAATTTTGGTTGTAAGAAGCGTTATCCTTGTGAGGTGCTCATTCCATCACTCCACGTAATCGTGCTCTCAGAGAAGATTCTTTTATCGTTGCCCCCTAGGTACCGAGAGATGGGATGATAGTGCTGATCCCAGACAGACAGCAAAAAAAGCACTGGAAGGTATTAGACCGGATTCATGGCTGTGCCACCTGACTAGGCGAAACAATAGGACTCGTGTCCGAGTAGGGCGAAGTGCGGCGACATCAGGGAAAGGGAAAGAAAGAGCAGGCATCTCCAGCCCTTAGTCGTTTTCTCCAGCTGACAAGCTGGATTCCTGCTCTATGCTAACAGGTTGTAGAACGCCCCCTCTTGCTGCTACTAATAACGATACCTGCAAGAAGGAAGCACAGAATCGTCTACCTTATCAAACCACAAATCTGAAACTGTCACAAAAAGTGCTGAGCTACTAATATTTATTCTGGGTATTTCCAACAGTAATCTCTTGTGAATGTGGGCACAACGTTACAAGAAAAACGGCTTACAGAAAAAGTTTAAAGCATCTGCAAATACTAGATTTTTCTAAAATATGTTTTTAATCCTGTCCAAATCAATCCCTGGCCATCCTGAGATCTACACATGATTAATTTCATTCGGGTCACGTCTAATGTTTTCTGAGAGACTGTCTTTCTGATCTTATGCCAAGGACAATAGCATTGTCTTATGTTCCCCCAATTTTTAATCATTAAATAATTCGGTTTTTATGTATTTATCGTATTGTTATCTTCCCTTTAAATTGTCAGACTTTACTTTTTCCCACATAGCTGCTGCAAATTTAATTTTTTCCTTTCTATTCAGCAACTAAAATGTTCAATTTGAATGAAGTAAATGTGATATCAGGAACTGTAGATGCCCTCCAAGTAAGACTAAATCTCTCACGCAAAGAAAGTGTTCTGCTATAAAATCTAACATAAAAGATTTCTCCCATATCCAGATTACTCTTGGGTTCTATCGACTTGGGCAGTGACACAGAGGTGACAGCATGGCAGAGTAGGCAGTTTGGACGGGTCATGTAGGACACTGAGACATAAGGACAGAACCTTGGCTCTGCGACTTATTTGCTGTGTGGCCTTGGGTAAACTACTTATTCTCTCTGAGCCTCAACTGCTTCACCTATGAACTGGGAGTAGTTATCCCCACTTATGGGTTTATTGTGAGGGACTGGCAAATGTTCTTTCTCTTTCCTTCCACGTAAGCAAAATGTATTTACCATGAGGTAAAGTGAAGCGAACGCCCATAACCACAAGGGACTGAAAACTTCCTCTCCTACCAATCTCCCTCCTACTCTCCCTATTCCAGTCGCCTTATTGTTCTTCCCCACAGCTTTAGATGGACTCTTCCTCTTCCAGGAATGTGTTTCCTCCAGACATCCCCAGACACAGCACCTCTTACACAACCTCGACGAGATCCACCCTGTGTAAAATTATAACCTTCCTTCCTTTCTTCTTTCCTACCTTCCTACCTTTCTTCCTTCCTTCCCTTCTCTCTTCCTTCTTACTCTTTAGTTATTGTTGATCTCACCTGCTACACTAACAAAAGTGCCACAAGGGCAGGGATATTTCTGTTTTGCTTGTTGATGTATCACAATTTCCTAGAACACCACATTATAGTTTTTCAGTAAATACCCTTTCCCTATTTTGCACTTAATAACGTGATATAAAGCTATGGAAGACAAGGCTAAAATTAAACAGCTCACTTTGCTATATCTGTGAACACCTTTCATGTTTGCTTAAACTTTATAAAGTTTCTGTAATAATTTTAGATTTACAGAGAAGTTACCAAGATAGTACAGAGAGTTCCCGTATATCCTTCACCCAGCTTCCCCTAATGATAACATCTTACATAACCATGGTACATTTGTCAAAACTAAGAAGTTAACATTCTGGCAGTACTTTTTAAACAAATTAATTGATAAAAAGCACCAACACATCAATGAAGCTTATGGTCATATGTTCATGCCATTAACCCAAAATAGATAGTGACAAGAACAGAGTGTCCTGAAATGATTTCACTTCCTCTCTTTTTTCTTTCACATTTGGTCATCTTGGAAATCCTTTCTATGTGAATAACATGTATATTTAAGGGCTTAGGTTGGTAGATTTGCAAAAGACTTTCCCACGAGGGAAATCTAGAAGACCCCTGAAAATCTCAGGTAGGAAAGCCTTTAGAACTCTTATAAAAATATCCTGTGACTGTCTACTAAATCACCAGCTGAAAAGAAAAGTTCCTTCGTTTCTGAAACAGTAGGATAAAGTACAGAGAGGACATGTAACATTATTCTTAACGAGAAGCTTGTTCTGTCTCTAACATGTAAATGTTTACTCAGTGCCCTGGGAAATGGTTCTAGAATGCCAAGGTGTTGACAAATTGCTAGGGACTCTGCTAAGCGCCCTCATTAGCTTAAGCTCAGATACAGTACCTCGCAAAGCACCCCCCCCCCCACGTTTCCCAATTTGTCAGCAGGAGATCTGCCGTACAGCAAGCCATCACTTTTCCCAGTCCGGAGCAAAAACAGCTGGGAAGATGCAAAGGCATGATGGCACTTGATCTGTGACTCAATTAAGCAGGATGGGACAGCTGTGCCTTTCGCAACTGCAAAACAGTCAGCAAGCACTCAGCACTCACAGAAGCTGGGTCTCCTCTTCTGTGCACCTAATCATCCTTGGTTCTGGGCTACCTTACCACCATCCCTTTATTTAATTCTCCCTCTTACCTTCCACCACCTCCAGTCTTGTTTCCGTTCAACTCCTTTTATTCGCTAATTCGACAACTGTTAGACACCATTTGCCAAACAGATTTACAGCCACTGTTTCACTTAATTCTGACCAAGGTCCCAGGACACATAACTATTTCATTTAATAAATGGGAAAAAAAAGGAAGTTCAAAGACCTTGAGAAACTTGCTCACATAAAATGACTGCTGGCAAGTGGCACAGTCCGTATTCAGACCCAGACCCGTGAGACCCCAAAGTCATTATCTTCTCCTTCTGTGATGTCCTACTGCATTTCAAGGAAAATAAAAATTACAAAGGAGTTCCTTTTTTTGTCAAATGATTTCATATAATTAAATAAATTTGTTGAATTGATGTTTTTTGGTCAAGAGTATCTTGATTGAGGGTAAAGCCACATTAATGGATTCTTGACCTCATGGACTTACCATTCTACCAATGCAGAGGGTGGGAAGGGGAGAGCAAAAGGGAAATATTTGCTTTTTTTTCAGCAGACGGTGGAGAAAACCAACAGAAAATGGGCCCTCAATTTGAATTTCTACCTCACAGAGATGTTCTCTGAACCCCAACTGAGTAAGAAACCTCATGCCCCACCCACCCTCGGCTCCCCAACTCAAAGCCTTTGCTCCTGAGGTCTCCTTGCCCTTACATCCTCCCCATACCCTGGGCTTTGATTTCTACTTCTCTGGTCTATCACACTGTGTTCTCCCACAATGGCATCTAGCATGATGCCTACATGCTCAGCAAATTTTTGATTCAGAGAACAATCTTCTCAAGACGGATATCCTAAGGACACATTACATAAACTATGGTTCACATTAGATAACTCAGTCATGGTCAAAGTGGCATCAGTGAGGAAGTGTTGGGAGAGGAGGCAGGGCAGTCAGAAAACAAAAACTCATCTTCTTACTCTCTCAAACTATTTTTAATGGTAATAATTATTTATTCTGAATCTCACAAAAGAAGGCCATGAAATTTATACTTGCTTTATCAAACTGGGGAATGGAAATCATTTTACTTCTCTGTGCTGCAATTTTTTTCATCTGCAGAGCAGGGAAAATAATCTTGCCTATAAGGACTGAGTAAGATCTTCCCTACTAACATACTGAGGACGTATCTGGCACATAGTAATCACTCAAAAGAAGTAGTTTTATCATTGTCAGTATTGTTAGTATTGGTATCTTTTAAATTTTAACTACCTTGAGCGTATCTCTGAGCCTCAGTTTCTCACCTGTGTGTAATTTGTGCACAACCTTTCATATTCCTTCCAGATATTAACTTCTAAGATTTAAAGTCTCTCAATATTTATATATTTCAAATTATCCCAGAATTAAATAAGAATCTCAGGCTCCTAATATTTTCTTCCACCACAGATTGTATATTTATATGACAATTTTATGTGTATATTTCTATGAATGAGTGTGTGGTGTGGAATAGAATAGTTTGACCCCACTAAAACTTATTTTTTACAACATTCTAAAGCAACAATCCAAACCTTTGGAATACTAAAAATATTTTTGTTTGGTTTTAATCTGATAGTCCATTGTTTGAAAGAAATCACTTTCAGAGAAAATTTAAATAAGATGTGCTCTCACCAATAGTTATTGCCTTCCTGAGATATTTTGAAATTCTAACTTTTTTATGGTTCTTTAAAGTAAATAACACTAAATTTAACCCAAAATCCAATATGTTGATATGAAAAAGTAATTTTTGATATACCATCACTTTTCTCTTGTTCTTAAAATAAGGTATTTTCAGCTTATCTATTTTCAAATAGTTCCTAAATAATAGTTTGCTTTGGATGATTGACTATAGGAATTTTGCCCATACAATACCTCCAAAGCATGACATTTTAAATCACATACTCCTTTCACTCGTGATATTTAAAGTGAATTTCATAGCGTTACACATTTTATCACTTGAAGATGGAATAAGATATTTACATGGGTTCCATCTCTACCTCCACAATTGAAAAAGTATGGCCAAGTCTTATTAAAAGCATGCATGCTTGGCTATTGAAGCTGAAAAGCAATACAGAAGAATGGTCTTAAATATACACGTTCAAGGGCGCACGCATGGAAATCAAGTCCCAGTGATGTAGGATGGCATACAGATCTTCCTTCTATGTGACCTTTCAGAGATCTCTGGGAGAACGTATTCAGTCAACTCCCCACTCCTGCACGGTACCACCCTCTTGCTTCCACCTCCCTGCCTCCCTGCCTTCTCAGTCACCTTTACTGGCCTCTCTTCCTTCAGCTTTTCCAGAAGCCTGCCAGTGAGCCCCCAAGTTTAGTCCTTGCCCCTTCTTTCATTCTAAATATTCTCTAGGCCCCCTCAAACGCTGGCCTGGCTTCCACCACCACTTCTGCGGTAACGAACTCCAAAACAGCATCTCTTGTCCATGCATCTGTCATGAGCGTCAGCTCTGTACAACCCATGCCCTACTAGACATTTCAATGAATGCAGCCCCCAGGCGAGCCAAGTTCCACACGTCTGAAACCACCTCGGTGTCTTTCCCTCAAGGTTACATGCTGGTATTATATGGCCCATCTTGTTAATGACGCTAAATTTCTTTGTCCTCAGTTTCCTCGTTTTAACAATTAAAAATCTGAATTTAGTATCCTGTAAACCTGTGAATCTTTGAGACAAGAATGAGAAGATAAAGCATCCATGGGAAATGCGGCACATCAACAAGCTGACGAATGAAATAGAAGATATCTAAAAGAAACACTCAGGGTGCTGGGTGGCTCAGTCAGTTAAGCGTCTGACTTCGGTTCGGGTCATGATTTCCCAGTTCATGGGTTCAAGCCCTATGTCCGGCTTTGTGCTGACAGCTTGGACCCTGGAGCCTGCTTCAGATTCTGTCTCCCTCTTACTCTGCCCCTCCCCTGCTGTGCTCTGTGTGTGTGTGTGTGTGTGTGTCTCTAAAAAATAAATAAACATTAAATTAAAAAAAATAATGGCTTTTGGGGAAAAAATAGAAGAAAAATAAAATAAAAGTACTCAAATCTCTATCAATTGAAAAGTATTACATGATTTAAACTTAGAAGAGCAATAGAATGGAGAAAAGAGAGGCAGAAATCTACAAGATGCATGCAAGAAAGCGTCAGGTAGCTTAGACTGTATAGAATAGAGGTGGCATGTTGGGAGGATTTAGGAAATAAATATCAGTTATGTGGGGCCAGGCTGGGAAAGGCCTTGAAAACTGCAGACGAGCTTGGCCTTAATGTGATTGGCAGCCAAGCAACATTAGTGTATTGTGAGGAATCACTATGAGAAGGGGTGACTGGATAGCAGGCTGTAAGATGGCCGAGAAGGGAAGAAAACGGACAGGACACTTGGTAAGAGGTTAGCGGCCTGTGCAGGCTTGAATCCCAGGTCAGCCACCTGACGCCACGTATGCCCTCTCAGCCTCAATTCCTTCTCTGTGAAACGGAGTGTAGTGACGAGGTGGAGGGAAGGCCGTGGAAGTAACTGTCAGCTCCTGTTGTGGTTTTAAAGGCATAAAGTATGTGATACAGTCATGAACAAGGTGGCAATGTGGCTGAGCGGAGGTCGCATCTGAGAGGTGCTTTGCAGGGGACAATATCAAGCCTGAATGCAAGAGGAAGAAATGGAAAATGTAAATCTCATGCTAGTAGCAGGGAAACTTAAAAGAATTACTGAACTTTAGCGAAAATCTGGATCAATTGGGAAGGGAATTTTGCCTGATGGAAAGAGTGCATGGTCACACTACCAGTCACCTTAGTTGGCTAAGTCATTGGATCATGGGTCATTTTATCACGTTTTGCAAACAGAGATATTTGGGAGAATAGAAGCCACTCATACAATCCTAAAATGAGAGAATAATGGTAGTTCCAGCTAGAAAATGATGAACAAGTTAATTTTTTACAAGTTTACTTGTAAGTTGGCATTTAGTATTTTATTGATTTTGCATATGGCCTCGGCTACATCATGTCAAAAACTCGGCACTTGACCCATTCCAGATAAATTCCTAAGGCCTTTCAGCTTTTGAAAACAAAGGGTAACATAATCTTAGGACAAACTTCATCAGGCACCAAATTATGCCTAAATAAAGAGGAACTAATTTGCACTGCAGGGTGGTAGTGAGGGTAGGGGTGTCTCTTTAACTGGTATTCCCTAGGTACAGAAAGGGACACCTGAATGCATTGCATTTGGGGGATTTGATGTTCAGAGTAAAACACGACCACAGAGTTTTCTAGAACTGTGATTTATCCACACACAATCAAGCATAGATTTCAGTGCAAAAGGGACTCACATAAAAGCAGTGTATAATGACACCAAAAATTGAACTCTGCATTGGGAATTGCTTTCTATATAAGAGAGACAAAACAGGAAAAATATTTGATGTATTTACTATCAACACTGCAGTAATAAAACTTCTCTGTGTTTTATAAAATCCATCTCTAAATGATGCATGCAGTATCTTTTAGATGTAAAATTGTATGTGATTCCAACATATTCAACCTCTCAATTAATATCAGGGTTTGTGAAGTCCTTATTCTAAATAGAGTGCTGCACTGGACACAGGAATACATCACTGAGCAAGAAAGGTACGAGTTCTGCCCTCAGAGCACTTACATACAATACCACTTGTGAGAGTTTTCAAGTTCAGACAACTTAAGTAGCACCAAAGGCTTTCCTTATAAGACAGCGGTAAACTCAAGATCAGAACCCACATCACCTACAGTTGAACATTCTATCAAACATATCATGGCCGTCTGACATGAAAACCAGCTGCACACCAGTCAATCCCCGGCCTCTGCAATCTGTCACCTGGTCCACCGCATCCCACCTCCAAGTCCTTCTACCCATGCTCTTCACATTTGTACCACCATCATCCAGTCCTTCTCGCCATATGTGTCTACCCCACTACGAGAGCGTCTTCACTGAGTGTTTGACATCTATTCCACCCACACCCACAGATACATTTCTCTATATAGAACCCGAGTGACCTTTCCAGACAGCATATTCTGATTATGTCACACACCCGTTTCTCATTCCCATGACCGAACCACTGCAATGCCTACAGTTTGCTCAGGCGACAGAGACCAAACTTTGTCATATGTTCTACAGGGTATTCTACATCTCCCAGTTTGTCTCACATCTTGTTTCCTCCCTCAGGTCACACTCCAGCCACACTGGGTTTCTAGCATTTTCTCAGCACACCACGTTCTCTTCCATCAGAGGTTGTACACATCGTACACGTGCTTTAATCTCTGTGAGAAGCAATTCTTCCATTTTCTCCTTCACCTTGTAAACTCGTCTTTCCTTTCCTAGATAGTAGCCCAATCATTACTTGCTTAGCGAGTCTCCCCTGATATCCTAGACAAAGTCAAATCTCAGAACACTCATTTGTCATAGTTTCAATTTTACACATGTATGTGTGATTACTAATATCCATTGCCCTTACAGGCTTTAGGGTGTTTGAACGGAGCTATACCCCAGGTAGCTAGAAAGTTGCCTGACATATAATAGGAATTCAAAGATTTGATTCAAACAGAAGACACCGTCTCTGTTTTTCCTCACTATTACATCCCAGTGCCCAACACTCAGTATAAGATTGCTATTTGCTAAGTAAATAACTAAACTGACAAATATTTATTAAGATTTAGAAAGGCCAAACAAGAAAAGCATGTCTCTGTCATGCTACTATATCATGTCAATATACATTGATAGAAAATATCTACAACATAGTTTTATATGAAAATAAAAGCATTTTAGATATATATATATATATATATATATATATATATATATCTAAATATGCCATGAACCATAAATATGGCATAAATATGGCATCTATATATCTAGATATGGCATGAACCCATTATCTTTTAGAGCTCCATGTAGGGGTGCGTGAGATTAGAAACTTCAGAAAGACATACGGCATCTCAGAGGGGACAAGGAGGCAGTTTTTATTTTTCATTTTGTCTCTTTCTGGCATTGTCTGAAATCTTAAAAATTGTCATGGGTTCGCTTTACATTCAGATGAAATAGTAACTATACCTAGTTTTATAAGCGAAAAAGAAAGAAATTTAGAAGACAACAGAACACAAAAATATTTTCAGACATAATTATGCACTCAATAGCTTTGCCACTTGGCAGCTTGTCAGAAGAAACTACTTGCAGATAGTCTTCGGCATTCAAAAACGAACTCAGAAGCAGCAATGAGCAAAATTGCTGATTATTTCTAAATGCAAACATATCCTATGAAAACATATGAAGAAATTTAGACAATTCCAATGTAGAAATGACAGGATGAAGGAAAAGAAGAGGTTGCTAATGTTAAGTTTTTGTTTGAAAGGACTTCTGGTAGACTTTAACCTTAGAGGAGAAATACATTTTTTGTGTGTATCCTAAAAATGTATAAGTAACACTATCGTATGTGCCTCTCAAGATGTGGTCTGAGGACTTGTGAGGGTCCCTGGGATCATTTCAGGGCGTCTGCACTGTCCAACTTTTTCCAAGCACGCATCTGCATGAGGCTTGATGGCATTCATATTCACCAACTGAAACGACATATCGGAACAGAATAAGTGCGGAAGCAGATCCAAGAATCCACCTCTCTTCTTTGGACACAGATATTAAAGACGTGTCAAATGTAGAACAATGCTCCTCTTCTCACTAACTGTTTTCGCTCAGGAAAATACATTTTTTCAAAAAACGCCATTACTTATGCTAACATATAGTAGGTTAAATTTTGTTTTTAACCAATAAGTAGTTCACATTTTTGCATATAGTAAATATTGAAAGATATAACCCACATAACCAAGAGGTCTTTGGAGTCCTAAATATATATTAAGAACGTAAAGGGTTTCCAAAACCAAAGTATTTGAGAACTGCTACACTGATATAATTGCTATATAACGTGTAATTTCCAATAAGCTAAGGGAAAAAAAGGAAAAAATTCGATCAGGACTTTTTTTTTTAATGTTTATTTATTTTTGATAGAAAGAGACAGAGCTTGAGCAGGGGAGGGGGCAGAGAGAGAGGGAGACACAGAATTGGAAGCAGGCTCCAGGCTCTGAGCTGTGAGCACAGAGCCCACACGGAGCTCAAACTCACGAAATGTGAGATCATGACCTGAGCCGAAGTTGGATGCTTAACTGACTGAACCACCCAAGTGCCCCAGGGCTTTTTGTTTTTTAATGACCAGATTCTCACTAGTTAATTAACACATCCAGCACTTCACATATTTATCATTTCTTTTTAGTGAGAACATTTAAGCTCTACTCTCTTAGCAAATTTTAATTATACAATACATTATTATCAACTATAGTCATCGTGTTTTACATTAGATCCTCAAACCTTATTCACTTTATAGCTGAAAATTTGTTCAATCAATTCTTTAGAACGAGAAAAGGGTAAAAAAATAACCCTTAAAAAAGCATAGTGAGTGGAAAACACAAAATAAAATGGCAAAAATAAGTCCAAATATATTAATAGAAATAAATATAAAAGGGTTAAATTCACCTATCAAAATATAATGTTTATTAGAGTTCCACAAAAATAAAATGACACAGAAAAAGTTAAAATAAAGGCAGATAATCACCTGAAGAAAGTCTAGGTTGACAAAACAAAATTTAAGCAAAAAAGCAAGAAAAAGGGGCAGAAGGAGCACTTCATGTTGAGAAAAAGAAAGTTCACCAAAAATATATAACGATTATGAATTTGACTATAATTTACAACATACCTCATGATAAGTAGAACAAAAAATAAAAGAATCACAAGAAGAAATTTATACCATAGTGATACTCGGAAAGTTTAAGCGTAATTTTCAAACCAATACATCAAGAAGACAACATTGACAGAGATTTGAATAACAACTTTAACAAGAAAATAGATCCAGAAATAGATCAGTTCCAAAAAATTAATACCATATGCACTCAGCCATCGTAAAGTTGATATCATATACACTGTCTCTAACCATAATGCAGTAAAACTGGGAATAAGATCCTGAATTGCACCTTTCCCACTCTTCCAAAAAAAACTGTATGAAAAATTTTTTAAAACTTCGAAATAATTCATTAGTAACAAAAAGTATGTAATTATTAGAACACAAAAATACATAGTAAACTTATGTAATATGAATATAGAAATATTTAGAAGTAAATTTCTATTTTAAACTCCTGTATTAGAATATAATAATAATTAAAAATATATGAGTTAAACAGTCAACTCAAGGAAGTAGAAAATAACAGTGAAACAAACTCAAAGAAAAAGAAAGAAGTAAGCATAGATTAAAGAAAACTTTGATGAAATAGAAAACATACAAACATGCACACATATGTACACAAAACAGTGGATATCAGCAGCGTAACAGATAGGTCAATATTTGATAAAATAAAACAGACAAACTTCTGGGAAGACTCATTCATGAAAATAATAACAATAGGAATTGTTAAGACTATTAACAGACTTAATACTTTTACTCAAAGGGGAATAGTCTGGACTAATAGTGGATAACATGTCAGTAAATAGAAACCCAGCTAAAATGGACAATTTTCTTAGAAATTAAATTTTTGAAAATCTAGACATAGTCAAAATAAATAAATAAATAAATAAATAAATAAATAAATAAAACCTGCAAATAGCTGAATAAGCATTAAAGAAAACTCTCTCTCCAAGACAGTCACAATGCTAAGTATTTTTTTTTTTACTAAATCTGAGAGTAATCCAAAATTCTTAACTTACACAAAATGTTCCAGAGAATGGAAATAGAGGAAAGGAATAGAAGAAGAAAAAAAGAATTTTATGAACCCCATCCAGCAGTGTTTCAAAACCTAAGATGTTGCAACAAAGTAGCAAGTATCCCAGGAATTCAAGAACGGTTTAACATTTGGTGATTTATTTGTGTTAATTGTCATATTACCATATGGAAAGTGGGGAAAGTCATTGAATTGAAAGTCATTCAATAAATTTAATTCATGATAAAAAATCTTAGGAAACATATTTTAGAAGGGAACTTCAATAGCCAAAAAAGAGGATTCATCTTATATCTGGCATCATGCTTAATGGGAAAAGTTTTGAAGCAGATATATTAAAGTCAGGCATAGGACCAGGATATCCACTGGTACTCCTAATATTCAACATTGCACCAGAGGTACCAGCCATTGTAATAAAATAGAATAAAAAATAAAGAAGTAGAAAAATTGTGAAGGAAAAGCCAACACTATCTTTACTCACATACAATGTGTTTGTGCAAAAGCCCAGAAGAATCTGCAGGCAATTTTTAAAATTAGTCTAGGAGTCCAGAAAGATTGCTAGAGGCAAACAAATGTACACAAATTAATAACATTTCTATATGCCAGCTATATCCAAATAAAAATATAATAACAATATTTCATTCAAAATAGCAATATAGGGGCTCCTGGGTGGTTCAGTTGGTTAAGCATCTGACTCTTGATTCCGGCTCAGGTTGTGATCTCATGGTTCATTAGATTGAGCCCCGCATTGGGCTCTGTGCCGACAGGGCAGAGCCTTCTTGGGATTCTCTCTCTCCCTTTCTCTCTCTCTCTGCCCCTCCCATGCTTGCTCACACACACATACACACACACACACACACACACACTCTCTCTCTCTCTCTCTCTCTCTCTCTCTCAAAATAAATAAAAATAAACTTTTAAAAAAGAGTTTATTTTTTTAAAAATAAAATAAATAGCAATATAATCTACAGAGCACCAAGAAAGCCAGAAATTACCTTTACATAATGAGTAGAACCCATGGAGTCAGATCAGTTTGGTTTCAATTCATCTCCTTCAATAAGTAGCCTCATGACTTTGGTCAAATGACTCAATCTCTCCAGACTGATTTTTCTCATTTGGAAAATGGGAACAATAATTGGCACTTTTCTCAGAGGGTTCATATGAAGATTAAATGAAATAATACATGCAAACTACTCAAAATGATATGTGGCTCAATTTGTGTGGTAGTGGTAGCAACACTTTTTTTAGTGTTTATTTATTTTTGAGAGAGACAGAGACAATGCGAGTGGGTTAGGGGCAGAGAGAGAGGGAGACACAGAATCCGAAGCAGGCTCCAGGCTCTGAGCCATCAGCACAGAGCCCCACGCAGGGCTCAAACTCACAGACCACGAGATCATGACCTGAGCCGAAGCCGGACCCTCAACCGACTGCGCCACCGAGGCGCCCCAAGCATTTGTAATAGACATATAGGCAAACCCTATTGAATTGGAATAGACTTGGAAAAATTTGGGTAGACAAGTCCATTATCTTGAAGATGTTTAATTTCCCCACTTTCTTCTATCAATTCATTTATAATCAAAATGCCAATAAGATTTTACAGAATTTGAAATACTAAATCTATTATTGTAAGGAAGAATAAAGGCATAAGAAAAACCAATATAATTTTGAAATATAACAAGAATACCAGGAATCAAAATATATTACAGAGTTATAGTAATAATAGACAGTACTAGTTAAGGGAAATGTCCGTGAAGATCAAAAACAATTTCTTGTGCATACATGAACTTGGAATGTGATAACATTGAAATAAGTGGGGAGTATTTTTTCAATAAATGGGACAACTGGTTTTCCTACGAAACATTACAAAAATAGATCTTTATTTCATATCATACACATTTCAAAATAAGAATAAATTATTTTTACATTTCTAAATGTTCACAAAATTCAACAACAGCATCTCCAGTGGTTACAGTCTACCAGACATACCTCAGACAGGAAGGGACGGACAGACCACGCAGCTCAGCTCCGTTCCCCAGAAATTTATTTTTCTTTCACCACTACTCTGCTAGCCTCGGTGGGGGAGGGGGAAAGGATGACGCTTCTCCTTTACACTGGCTCAAAAAAATACACAATATGATTTTCATGACTATCTATCTGTGTCATGACTAACGGGTTAAATAGTGGAGGAAACTGTCCAGGGAGACAGTAGGGAGAAAATGAAGCCGGTGCTGTGATCGAGCTGAGCCGTCAGGCTCCGGTCTCAGACGCCCTCATATTCCCACCTACTAAGCTGCCTACTGACACTTCTGCTTTCCCTCTGGTTCAGTGGGAAAAGGGGTCCTGCCACAGCGCAGTCCAACCCATCCGGTTGTGTTTAAGTCCTATCTCCTCCCACTTTCTTAAGGAACTTCAGAAAATTTAGCTTTTCTGTAGCTTGCTGTATCGGGCCAGGGTGGGGAGGGCCAGAGGTGGGGGTGAGGCTACTCTGTTCCTGATGAGATGGCAACACGTTAGCTCCTTCAACATGCACCACACATCCACAAGGAAATCTGGGAAGACGGGGCGAGGTTCTTGTTGCTACCTCATTTTCACTAAAAAAAAAAAAAAAAAAAAAAAAAAAAAAAGTGAATTGTGTTTTGTTTTGTTTTAACCTACATAAAGAGAATTTTTGCCAACTTATCCTTTACTGAATACTAAAAGCAGGATCATGCCAGAAGTACATGAATTTCAAACTGATCTGTAAATATTGCTATCATAATCATGTCCACTTGTAGGTATTAACTAACTGTAGCTGCTTCCTCGCCGCCCAGACGTTACAAACAAAAGTCTAGGGAGCCAGCGTGCCCTCCAGGGCTGTCCTGGCGAAGCACACAGCACGGCTTAATCTGAGTCACGGGCACTTTAAAAAAGAGCTTTCTCCCTTCTTTTCCCAAAGAGGAATCTAGTAGCATTTCTTACAGTTAATTATCTGTTCTCCTCTTTTTAATTGGAAAGAGGCTTTCAAGTGACTCATAACAAAAATTTGACCTCAGTAAAAACAGAAAGCTAGGGCAATTGTTCAACAGTGTGGTTTTTTGAACAGTTAATACTATTTTCATCCGTATAAAATTCCAACTCTGTCAAACAAGGAAGGTGATATAAGCCAAGAAATACATATCCTACCACTTTCACTTTTATGATTTTGGAAACCATTAAATAACTGAAGAAAAAAAAAGAAAAGATGAAATGCAGCCAAGTAAGAGAGAGAATGGGACTCTGTGTCTTTAAGCGAGGCAGAAAAATAAAACCCAATCATTCCAAATGTATTGCTTTAGTCATCTGGTTTCATTCTATTAATGACCTTTAACATCTGCAAAAATATTGTGAAAAGCTAATTTTGTTTGTACTGAGGTGGTGCAGAACAGTTTCTGGCTGTCACTCTAGGATATGCTATAAAATAAAATTGTCTTTCTGGGAGTCTGACAAAAACCTACTGTACGAATCCAGTTTATTTACAACATCTAGGAATGAAAAGAAAACAGAATTTTACAACATGCCAACATGCGAAAAATGAATAGTACTTACACATTTGTGTGTGTGTGTGTATTAGCAATACACATACTCCTATCTCCCAAGATTAAAGATTTTTTAATAACATTTTATGACACTCAACAAAAATTCTAAGCAGCAAACCTATTTCTCGATAAACGTTATGCTATTAAAATATGAGAAAGCGTTATTCAACATAATATGTTTTGATTTACTGCAGGAGCTCTTAGAAGGGCGAAATGGACTCATTTCCTCGGTTTGACAAGCCTTATGTTTCTATTACTTAAATAAGAATCTTTGTAAAGAGGTAGTGTCATCAGGGTTAATGTATTGACTTTATATCCTTAGAGGCCAAGGTTAAAAATATGCCAAAGAGCCATCAAAAAGAATAAATCTACTCATGCTGGCCTTGTCCTTACATCCTCATTCTCAACTACACTATCCAATCTTGTGAATGATTTGTGGACCCTGCCTAGAAGTGTCTGGGCGTCAAGAATGTAGAGCTTTCATGGTTCAGGAGTTTGATGAGCACAGTAGGCCCAGCTCAGGGACCATAGAATAGTGGATGTCAACGCTGGGAGAGGACTTGAAACCATGTAGCCAAGGCTCCAGCCTGATAATTAAGTCCTTCTGACCACATACATGCATGCCCTGAGGCCACACACACGGATGCTTGATAACTTCTAATACAAGGGAATTCACTACCTTTTAAGGCGGCATGCTATCTTGAGAAAGCTGTCAGAAAGTTTTCAAAACATTAAGCTGAGACATTTCTTCTGGAAGATCTCCCTTGGGACAACAGACAATCCCCTGCTTCATCATCATCATCCTTTGTATTTGAAAACAGGTCAAATTTGTCTGGTTCCATTAACATGTGGCCTATGGCCTCACTTAAGATCCACTCATTATCAGAGATTTTCAGCCAGTTACACATAGGTGAGTGTGGACTAAGAGATAAATAGATGGTAAGTGGACCTGCAGGTATAGACATCCTGAAAAATGATCACTGAGTCAGAAGACTATCACTTTCCTTGACTAGGGCATCAACCTCTTGGTAATATTCAGTACCAATTGGCAGATACGTCACAGCGTTTACCCCTACTGAGTCGACCAGCCAAAACCACTAAGCTTTTTACAATAAGTTCCTAAACTTATCTCCTGAATCTGCGATGACGATTTTCAGGACCTAGCTCAGAACTTCACATCATGTGTTTGAAATTTGATATTATTCAGTTGGACCGGTAATCCCAGGAGGTTGTAGCTTATACAAAACTGCAAGAAAAAATACCCAACCTTTCTGGCCATTTGATCCTCGACATCACCCAACACCCTGTCAAGAGCACCCAAGGATGGGGAAGGAACCCACACTTACCCAGTGGTAATTACATGAGAGTTTTCCCCCCTCCCCCGTTGTCTTTACCCTGTTTTATTTTGGCCTCCTAACTGTAGTCATAATATAGGAAGTTTCAAAGTTGCACTGAGTGGTGCCAAATAAATACCTGAAAGGTAGACTTCTCTGTATGGACAGGGAGAGGCAACGCCCTACAAGCAATCTTCAAGTCAGCTGACATGGTTTCTAGATGAATAAAGCGTTATTTTAACCTTTCCTTTCTGGTCACCTATTCTCACTCCCCTCAGTGATCATACCCCAACATTTTTGCAACAGCACAATGAATGGACTTGAGAGTGATGTATTTTCTTTTCATCTCCAAATATGTACAGTTTCATAATGGGCCATCTGTCATTTTGCTATTCCATGTAGACAACAATGCCCTAAAGTTTTGTTGTCATAGCAACCACACCAAAGTATCCAAAGCAAACTCTGTAGTCTTTCCTACTCTCGGATTCCACGCAACATAGGGAGGGGATGGGGGCTAAAATTTCGGAATATTTAAGTTCCTAGCATTTGTTACCTGTTCACAATTAATGCTCAACCTAGTGCACCTCAAACCTCAATGAACTAGATTATAACATTTTTTTTTTTTTTTTAAGGAGGAGCAAAACTGTCTTCTGTAAGCTGTGATTTATTTCATTTCAGGTTAGTTTTGTTAGAGACAAGTTAAGTCTTGGTTTGAATTCTGGAGAGATACATGTAGCAATCAAACCTTCCTTTTCACTTTGCTGAAGACCAATTTTAGAGGAGGCAAGAAAAAATTCAGCTCATTGTTCATATTCTTGTCTCCCATCTCATAGCATCCAGAGTGCCTGTGCCACATTATAGCAGGATAAAGGAACCGCGAGTGGATTCTGTGAAGAAGGGGGAGGGGGGGAGCACAGTTTTTAATCTTGATTTACTTTATTTCTTTTTTTCAGAGACCATCTTTTACTTATCTTTAACTTCTTTCCTGTCCCATAGGCATGGAAATGATTCATTTTCTTTCCCTTTCATTTGCAATCTTTAACAGCTTTCCCAGAAGGGGTGTCTGCATGGCACCGCGTGATACTGTTTCATAGGGAAATAAGTTGAATCTCCTTGCTCTTCTTTCTAATGTCTTTCAAGCATTTTTTAATCATTTTTTTTTCTTATTTCTTAAAAAAATTAAGAAACTGAAAGTCGCCCAAGTAGGAGGAGGAAAGGAAACAAGTTGTAAGGATATTACAGGCCATCGCAGAAATGTGGTCAAGGAATACAAGTAGGGGGGCTGTAGGAGTGAAGAGAAAGCCACTGATTGCAGAAAATACCTTAGGGTAAGCATTCATGCAACAAGATGGCGGGCACTGTCGTTGGCTATGGAAGGAACACAAAAATGGGTACAATACTATCCTGACTACTGAGGGTGTGGGAAGTGGACTCTTTCACAGGCAGGGATGAAATAGATACAACTATCTGATAGGGTAATTTGGCAGTATATATTTTTTGAAATGTAAATACTTTTATTTCATTTTTATTATACTTGCAATACATACTCATGATTTACAATGTTGAAAAAGAAAGAAAATATATTTAAAAAATATTCATAGTCTCACCACCTGAAGACAATCACTCTTAATTTTGGCATGCACTTTTCTAGATTTTCTCAGCTATATAATAACATAGCTGTTTTATATATATATTATATATATATATATAATATATATATATAACGTCTATTTAGATATAACATCTATGTAAAAGCTTATATATATTTATGTGTACATATAAATTGATATATATTCATATATATTTATAAATATTATATGTATGTGTGTGTATATATATATATAGCCAAAAACATGTTTTATATACATATATATATGTATATAAAATAAAATTCCGGATTGTCTCCCTTAATATGATGACACAATACTTTCTACATTAGCACAGATGTATAAACATCATTTTTAAAAATTGTGTGACTGTCTATAACGTGGTTATACCCTAATTAATATCCTCTAAACCAGATGCTAAACCTTAAAAAAAATGGTATCCACTAGCTTTTCCACTTTTGACTTCTTTTCTTAAAATATATTCACCAAGTGGAATTAAGATTTCCAGGACAAAGAAATTGTATCAAAATCAGTGGGTACCAATTTACATTTCATACCAGCTTTTCTTTTTTTTTTTTTTTTTTAATTTTTTTTTTCAACGTTTATTTATTTTTGGGACAGAGAGAGACAGAGCATGAACGGGGGAGGGACAGAGAGAGAGGGAGACACAGAATCTGAAACAGGCTCCAGGCTCTGAGCCATCAGCCCAGAGCCTGACGCGGGGCTCGAACTCACGGACCGTGAGATCGTGACCTGGCTGAAGTCGGACGCTTAACCGACTGCGCCACCCAGGCGCCCCGATACCAGCTTTTCATAATACTTTTTGGCATTCTGTTTTTCTTGCCCTGTGGCTGACGTATGATTTACTGAGTATTAGAACCACATGCCCAGGTAAATCCTTCCGGGGTCTTCTAGAGTCTGCATTTTTTTGTACTCTTTGTCTCAAGTCACATCTACCTTAATTTTATTCCTCCCTACCACCTTTCTCAATCAGTTCACTAAAAGAGTGAAATGCTCCCAATGTTTTTCACCTTCTAGGGACTTCATTAACATCTTGTGAATGTTCCTTCAAGTTTGATTGAACAAGGGCGATTTTCCTCCGCACAACTGATAGAGTTCGAATATGCTGGATCCGGTATTATTTTAGATTAATTTAATCTTCATGCTTTCAATGTTCAGCCCCTGATCTATTTCCTCTGATGGTCTGCTGTAACAATCCAGACTTCTTAATAAAGATGTATCCCCTGCAGTGAAGGCGTGCTTAATAAATAATAAAAATGATGTTGTCCTTTTCCAGATGAACATCCTTCTGCAGAACATGGAAATCCCACTCTATCTTAAGCTCATCTGAGTAATTAAGAAAATCCTCAGGTTCTGCTATGGTATCAAAAGTGTGCCGGAACATCTAGTTCTCCTGGATACTTTTCTGGATACTCCTGTGGTTTACTTTTCATGCACACCCTGTGAGTTTCATGCAATCCTCTACTGTTTTCTGACACCACAGCATACACAGTGAGGTCCAGCACCCAAGGTCCTTGGATCCCAGAGATGACTGTGGCTTTCCCCTCTTCTTGTGGCCAACTATCTGCCATAGAGAGTCCTCTTTGTGCTACTTGTGCTGTGAATGCTTCAAGAGTCACTTTACTAAAATAGACGGAAAAATATTCTCGGCCCAATAACATCACAGTCTGCAGCCTGAGGCACAAAATCATGTTGACATTTGCCTTCAGTATATTTTAGAGATTTTCTTGACACACTCCTATTATTTTTATAAGCTATTAAATGGAACTCATTTATCCCACGTCTTAGGTAGAAACCTTGGGGGTCTGGACTGAAGGATCATTTGAGAGAAAGCATACTTAAAAATCGCCTCCTTGACTTTCACCACCCATCGGTATATTCCTTGCCTTGAATCCCCTAGAATCCTCATAAGAATCAGTGCTTGAGTTGCTGATCCCACATCCCTCTAAATAAGCCTGGTAGTGTGTCTGATCCCATAACATGCACAGTTGGGGGTCTGCTTGTAGACACCCACTGCATAAAGCATTTATACATAAGGAACTCTGTGCAATCCAGAAATGAGATACTGAAAGCTAATTTGTATGGAATGCTTGAATGCTTCATCTGCACAAAGGGAAGACATGCAGCTTAGACGTGTTAGTCAACTTGTCCAAAGGGAATGACAAAACTAGGATTCAAACTGAGATCTGTTGACTCTGGAGGCTATGCTATTAACCTCCACACTGCTCTTGACATGCGCTAAAGAAGAATATTATGAGGAGTTCAAAAGAATGAGATATTGGTCATTCTCAGGGTAGTGGTCTATTGAGGAAGTTTAACTGAACTTGGCCCTTGAAGGAGGAGTAGAGTGCTAAAATATGGAGACTTGGAGACGTATGTAGGCTTAGAGAAGATTCAGATTAAAATCCTGAAAAAGAAGGATTCTAAGGGATTATCTAGGAGATGTTAAAGGAACTAAGAACTTTAGGTTTGTGAACAGGAAGTTGAGACAATCATGTTACCATGA
This sequence comes from Neofelis nebulosa, assembly GCF_028018385.1. Taxonomy (NCBI): domain Eukaryota; kingdom Metazoa; phylum Chordata; class Mammalia; order Carnivora; family Felidae; genus Neofelis; species Neofelis nebulosa. Next base: position 11,410,011 of record NC_080795.1, read on the forward strand.
TATTCCTTCATGAAGGGTACTTCCCCAGAAGGCAGAAAACAACAAAGCTTGTAAGCTAACACATTAGAGATTTTAACCTTTAAAAATGATGAAACAGAGTGATAAAGTAACAGAATGTTTTGCCAGTAAAGACGGACATATCGTCTTGAAGGGCTTAAGGGGAACAAGCATTCCCTAATTCCCCATGGAGACCTGGAAAAGTTCCTCAGTGTGGGGTTATCCAAGCCCAAGAGTGCAAGTCTCCCATTCAGACAGACTGAACTTCCTCTTTAGAGGTGGAGACGTAAAACGGGAGAGTCTGTTCTAAAAGGGTCTGTTTGCAGTTCATGCATTTGACGTTCGTGCACCTGAAGCCTTCAAGTGATACAAGTGGTGTGTGTTAGTGTACGTACATAAGCTTGTCTATATGCTTTCATGCTTGTATACATGTATTTATGTATATGTGCATGCAATTGAAAACATCATAAATTACTCTTTTTACAGGACTTTACATTGATAGCACGGCTTAAAATGATGGAAACCACGTAGGTAGCATTACTCAGTCTTTCTTTGGAAAAGGCATGTCTCTCCTTGGAAATCTATGACTGAGGTAAGGAATCGTGAGCAATATAAGATACCAGTTAACCTTTATACCTAGCTCTGCATTCTAAACCAGAAAAATAAAGGCTGCTGAACACATTCATCTCACTGCCTCAATTACGTGAAGTGGATAATCAGCTTAGCACTGTAAGGAAGATACTGAATATGTGTTGATTTTTCTTTGGTATTGATTGCTGTGCTTTGACATACTGTTCTCGTTATTATGCTCCGAGGCACCACCTGGCATCATTGTCTGTCTTTCCTCACACGTCACGTGATCATCCTTTTTGCAGTTGTTTCTTCATTGTATGTAGTTTCCAGTGCACACGCCTAGAGTTTAAGACCCGGCTTATTGGTTTAAGTGACAACAGTTTATAAAGTCCTGTTTGATGAAAACTATACAGTTTTCGACAGATATCTCTGAAATTCACTGGCAGATTTTTCTAGAGTGTATTTTCTTTTCTCGTTTCTCTCAAGAAAAATGCCTTTTCTCATTTTAGAAAACACTTCCATTTCTGAATAGGTCATGGTCCAAATGTAAGTTGCAAATGCACCACGGTACACATTCTTCTCATAAATACCTTAATGTGAACAACCAAAACCTGTGTACATGTTTATTGAATAGCAACTATCGTGAGAATTATTACCGTCAGCTTCCACAAAGAAGCATATGCTTAAATAGGTCACTTGTCTCTGCCTACGCACCTGTCTACCTGGCATCAGGCAGGCCATATGTGTCCCCCTCCTCCCAATAATCAGCAAAACTTGTTCCCTGCACTTGGGGCACCTGAGGTCCAGGCATCTGAATCAGTCCAGCACCTGAATTGTTCCAAAAGAGAACTCTCTAAAAACCCTGCAGTTGTCCTTGTAAGCAGTCCCCCATCAAGTCAAAATGCTGCCAGAAATCTGTCCCAACCAACTCCCTAACCTTTAATGTGTAAGTATAGGAGCATATCAGCCTTGTATGTTTCCATGGTTCACATTTTGCCAAAAGATGAACTGTGTTGACTCCCCATAATCTATTAGTCTGAGAAAGTCCATCAGTCCAACCCCACCAGGGCCTGAGACCTAGTATTTTTCGGGCTGTGAGCCAGTAAGAGCCGAGCTCCTGAGCATTCCCAAAGCCCCAACCCCCACCCTTACTAAGTATGTGCCTCCTTGTCTGCTATCAAATGTGCTTGGGACTGAGCTTCTGAACACCACCGTGAGCACAGACTTTCCATCCCCCACCCCAACATACCCATGTGACATCTCTCACAATTCTCCCGATCCTTTGTAACTTGCTGTGTTCTTGCTCCCTGGACAGAACCACTGCACTGCCCTGGCTTAGTCGCCACATCCCACAATTCTTCTGTGACAAACCACATAGCCAAATGGCTGATGATGAGTCCCCTGCTTGCCCACGAGAACTAGCAATTCAGCTTATAGCAGACGCTCTTATATGGAAGTTGGTCTTTAGAAATTCCTCAACCAGAAAATGTCACAATTGCTTCTTCATAGGGAAACTAGAGCCTGCCCTCCCTGGAGATGTGAACTTTACTTTGGAACTGAAAAAAATGCCCACCTTAAAAATGGAAGCTGAAAAAAAAAAAAAAAAAAAAAAAAAATGGAAGCTGCAAAGATGAATTACAGCTGAGGAAACAACACTGTGCCTTCTAAACCATGAGAAATGCACTAGTTGTTGACATATTTAATCTCAAATGGAGATACTTAAGAAAGGACTAACGGGGCGCCTGGGTGGCGCAGTCGGTTAAGCGTCCGACTTCAGCCAGGTCACGATCTCGCGGTCCGTGAGTTCGAGCCCCGCGTCCGGCTCTGGGCTGACGGCTCGGAGCCTGGAGCCTGTTTCCGATTCTGTGTCTCCCTCTCTCTCTGCCCCTTCCCCGTTCATGCTCTGTCTCTCTCTGTCCCAAAAATAAATTTAAAAAAACGTTGAAAAAAAGAAAGGACTATCACTGGGGGCTGTATACTCAGCACAGTCATGCTTATTAGCATACACCTTCTTCCAACATGAAGTGGCCCTCTGACTTCTCTAGAAAAGTAAGTTGTCCATGCTAAGGAAGAAGCTAGGTTTTTTTAAATTTTTTTTTTCACGTTTATTTATTTTTGAGACAGAGAGAGACAGAGCATGAACAGGGGAGGGGCAGAGAGAGAGGGAGACACAGAATCTGAAACAGGCTCCAGGCTCTGAGCTGTCAGCACAGAGCCCGACGCGGGGCTCCAACTCACGGATCGTGAGATCATGACCTGAGCCGAAGTCGGACACTTACCCGACTGAGCCACCCAGGCGCCCCAAGGAAGAAGCTAGTTTCAAAGAAAGAGTTTTCACGTTATACATCTCTTCCCACAAAACATACACACACAATTGTTTCGATTGTCTTAGGAATTGGCCAGGACAATAAGATTTAGAATTTCAAGTAAGCCAATGCTCTTAGTTCATCAGTTGATGTCTAAGACCAGCAAAACCGGTGAATTGACCAGTTTCTGTTTTCACATTAAAATGTTTTTTGGCAACGTGGGGATTTGTAGACATTTATCATTTTTCTTCTCTGAGATAACACAGAAGTCGATATTTTGGGTGTTCAGGACTCTTAGCCTCTCCATAAGGAAAGGTTTCCATCCAATCTCTAACTACTGGACAAGCAATGAGGAGGGTAAATTTTCATCGAAGGCCCGATCTTGAACAGCGGGAACGTGAGACATTCCAAATTGTTGGTGTTCATTTGGTGCCTGCAGTGGACCAAGAGCTAGAAACTTGGGTTACGAGCTGCCTTGCAAAAATATACAAAGAGAATAGAAGGTAGTGAAAAGGTTGTTGCAACAGGCTTCCTCTCTTTTGCCTTCTCTCCTCAAAGCATATCTGTTATGGAAGTAGGTCTTTGGGTTTCCATGTAGCTCGGACCCAGATTCTGCCTCCCCCTTTCCCATCAAATTGCCAAGGCACCAGGGCAGAGATTCACTGAGGTCAGCGTCGGGCTTTTGCCAACGATGGACGGTGTGTGTTATCATATCAGTGCAGTGAGCCGCATGGGAGGGGGAGGGATACAGGAAGTCAGACTTTGATATTTCTTTCTGCTGGAACCTACTGTCAGATATCAAGTCACTATCGATACTATTCATATTGCTGAAAACAAAACCATCTTCAGGTTTTATCACTGACATCTCTTCAACCAGTCTTCCTTCTACTCTCGAATCAGTGTCAACATGCAGAGTTAAAACCTGCCCAGCCCCAATTAAAAGCCTTCTTACGCTTGGTCTGGTAGCACTGATTTGTTTCCTCTTTTCTTCTCCCTACCTCCACGTTTTCCTCTGATTCAAGAGGCAAGTTCATTTCCCGGTTAGGTCTCTTATTAGTCGCGTGAACTTGAGCAAACCACCTCTTTTCTCCAAGTTCGTTTTCAGATGAGAAAAATGGGAGGAAATAATGCTTGTTTCACAAAGTTGTTTAGAAAATCAGATAAGATATTCCTATGTGAAAGTTCTTTGATGAAAGATACAGAGTGCGTAAACACTTTCCACAATTGGGGCTGCTCCCTCAACATGTCAGAACCTTCGCTCTTGTCCTGCATCAAAATACTCCTAATAAGTCACATCTTTAATAAAATCCATAGGACTTATATTTGTTCCCAATAAATAAAAGCTGCCTATTGGTATGCACAACGGGAGGCCAAGTAGCTACTTTTCCTACGGCCAGATATTTTTAAACTTCCTATTTATTTTTACAAAGCAAGTGTGTGTCTCAGAATCAAAATCAACATATTCAAAAGCAGTGATCGTGCCTTAGCAAGTAGAGATCCGGGTTCTATCTTAACCGGCACAAGCCTTTACTTGGATTAGTAACAGTGCAGTCGACAGATGTAAAAAATCAGAACCCACGAATTTGAAGATTATTTTTGTTGTGCTTTCTCAAATGAAAGAGTGCATTTTGGAGAGTAAAGAGTCAAATCCCTCCCCTGCCTGAGCTACCATGCAAGCCCACTGCTTCCTCTGGCTGCTATCAGCCTCTCATAATGTAAAACATTTCTTCATTTCCAGCAGATAATACTTTCAGTGAAAAGGTAATTTTTGAAGTCTATTACTTGCATTCTTAGCGAAGAGCACAATGTAGCATTTTGTTCTAATATGCCATTGAAATTGTTTGAGTAGGTACACCATGGAATCAAATACAAAATGTCAAAATGGTTTCCATTAACTATGCACATTTGCACTGCTTCCGTTAATGGCCATGTTTTTGTTCTTTTCCTTCATCGTTACGTCTATAAGATGAAATGATTCAGTTGATGTAACTGAAAAGTACGTTGAAAAGGTAGAGAGCAAATTACAAAAGCATCAAGCCACAATTCCACCCACATACTTTATTTTATAATGAAGTTTAATAATGATGGAAACTGTCGCTAGATTTAAACATCAGTCATTTCAGCAATTGTAGTTAATGTGAATATTTCATACCGAGTAATGTTTTATAAAAACATGGCAGGGATTGTGTATTATAGCGAACTGCAATGTCATAATGAAATCTTAACTAGATGCTATTATTGTAATATATATTATGTTAAGAGGAATTTACTTCAACTTGAAAAGATAATGTAAGTACTGTTTCCTTCAACATTGTAAGTTCAGATAAAACCATTTTACTTGGAAGAAGGTGGGTTTTTTTTTTCTTTTCTAGAATTAGCATGCACACAAATGAACACCCACTACTTATGAGAATAGGCGTTGTGCTGACGTCTCTTGGTGGGAAATTCACAACAAAAACATAATTATTGTCGCTCTTTGACAAAAAAATAATGAACTCCAGAAAGACATTTGTGGTTCTTACACAGTATATGTTTTTCAAGCCCCGGAAGTATTTGAGTTGCCCCTTCTGTCTACCTTGAAAAGAAAGGGCATTCCTAATGACAGAACCCTAGACCCAAACCTAAAGCAGCTCAGTTCCAAGGGGAGAGAGCCCATGGCGGAGCGAGGAAGGCTGAGCCAGGTGGTCATGCTTGCTGAGTCATTCAGCAGGCAGCCTTTCTTTGCTTTGCTTCCTGATAGTCCGGGTTCCTGCTGATGACTGCAAAGCAGGCATGGTAATATCAAAGGAAGGCAGCACCTGAACACTCTCTCATTTTCCACCGCCTACCCACTTTCCACCCCACTCAGGGCAGTCTCTGCCCACATCAAAAAGGTTTAGCAAATCCCCGAGAGTGCTGAGGGCCATTTCACTTCATGCTCACATGACGAAGAAGGAAGCAGGAAGTACATTTTCACCTCCGAGTACCACCCCCTTCTCTCTCCTAGCCTAGGAGAAAAGTGGTGAAAGGCAGCAGCCTGCTTGCCGTGGCACCACATTTGCCCGCAGTCCACAGCAGTTCTGGAGAGATCAGGAACTAAGAGCCGTGAGCTGGCCACAGCGTTCCTGCCCTGGGCATGCACTCAGGTCGTTCCCGGCACGTTTACCGCACAAAAAGTTCCTCCTTGTTCGCTTTGGTTCCCTGAGTTCTCTGCGCTTCTGTGTGCATTTTCATATTTGAACTGGCTAAATGCCCCAGATTCCATAAAACAGCCAGAACAGTTAGTCTTTGCCGCCAGATGGCAGTATAATACCATTCAAGTATGGAGAGAGGTTTTTAAAAAATGGGCTTAAGGGACTTTGGATAAGTACTACTCAGTAAGCTATCCCCTGAAACTAGATATCATTTCCTTTGAATATTTAATACTGATCTATTTAAGATAAAGGGATCTACAGCTATGGTAAAAGAACCCTGTTTTGTTTAGCTACTGCTGTGCAACAAACCACTCAACAAAACTGACTGGCTTAAAGGGGTAATGATTGATTATTTACCAAAATTCTGTACATTCAGCTGGCTGTTCTTCTGGGTTTCTCTTCTGCTTCACAGGATGGAGCGAAGGTCTTTCACCGAGCACTTGCAGCTGGGACCATGGCTGGGGCTGGAACTTCTAAGATGTCTTTTCATCCTCTAAGGCCCCTGCCTACTTCCACTTGGCCGTCGCCATTTCAGTCTAGCACAAGTTTCCCTACAGCATGGCAACTGGCTTCCAAAAGATAGCCTTCCAAGTGAACAAGGCCCATTGTGCAAATGATTATAAAGGTTCTGCTTATATCTCACTTGCTAGCGTTCTATTGGCCAAAGCAAGTCAAGTGGCCAAGCCCGTGGTCAACTTGAGAGGGATCACATGTGGATATAAACATCAGGAGGCAGGGCCAGCAATGGGACGGTCTACCATAGATCCACAAAAGGATTTACAACTCAGAAGGAACAAAGAATCAGAAAATTCTCCAATTCTGATTTGCATTAGAAATGTCATAAACAGGAGCCCTTGAGTAGCTCAGTCAGTTGAGCATTCAGCTCTTGATTTCGGTCTAGGTCATGATCCCAGGGTCATGGGACCAAGCCTTGCATCAACGCAGAGCCTCTCTGTCTCTCTCCCTCCCTCTGCCCCTCTCCCCAGTTCACATGCTCTCTCTCTCTCTCAAATAAAAACTAAAATTAAAAAAAGAAATGTCATAAATAGATTCCTTCTTGTTTCAATAATCATAGATAAGACACATGGTGCTGACAAGCTTTTAAAATGTCAGAAAGATAGGCCTTCCGGTCTTTGCACTTCAGTAGAAGGGCAAAATTCCAGTCTCTGGCCTTAGAATCACAAAACTCCAAATTCAACTTTTTCAGGACACCCATCGTTGGTCAAGCTAAAAGGGAACAGTAGAGCTAAGTAAACTTACAAACGACAGCCTCATCAACCAGATATAAATTCGATAGGTTTCAAAGACAGACGTACCTGATTTACAAATGGAGACTATCTGCAGGCCCAATCTCGATAGATAAATCTCCCCAGGAAAACAAATTATAAACGCAGAGGTTGTTTTATGAACACAAATTTGGAGCAAGGGGAGATGAATATTCTCACTGGATACTTCCATTAAAGTTAATGAATTGTCCCTCTCTGTTCTACAAACATCTCTATTTTAAGAACTGACTCAGTTCTGTTAAATTACAGCAACACTGCCTCTTCAGAGGACTAAAAACACACTGATATAACACTATTTTCGCTAGCAATGATTATGAACAGGATTAACAATGACAGTCAAATTTTTTTCTCAATATTACATGTTGCAGAAAGCCAGTAATGTTTTTTTGTCCAAGATAATATTCATATTTATTATGCATGACCCAGAAAGTACTGTTGACACATAATGTTGATTCAGTAATGAGCGCACTTCCATTTTTAATCTGATAATCCCCATGGCTAACAGGTTGCCACAGCCAAATGATGCTTTTGTAGTTCAGTTAACATCTGCCGATGATTGAACCTAAGGACAGTATCCATCAACAATTGCAAATTTGCTTCCCAGAATCGAGATTACAACCAAACAGCAAGGCTTTGCATCCTCTAAGGCAGTCTATTAAATTCATTTACATATGAAATTTATACCCTCTACAAATATAGCTGATACATGCCACTGTTATTCCTGACCTTTCAGTGAATTCAAAACAAAATGGGCAAAGGGGGATTTACTGAAACTCTTCAGTAAGAGTTTGTGTTTTTGTTGGTGCATTAAGATAACAAGCCCACAGTCTGAGAAGTGGAATATGTGGATTTTACATAGAGCTTTTCCTTCTATGAAATCTGTAGGCCAAACTCTCAAAATTCAGCTTTCATGAAGGGAGTGCAATTTTTCTATGATGATTGTTCTTCCTCCCATGGCAAAATATTCTTCATTATATTATAGACTTGATTAAGTGATTCGTTAGATGAGGATGGAGAAATCGTCAACCCATTAACTGTGTCATATGTAAAAAAGTTTGGTCTCTTTATTTATTATTATTATTATTATTATTATTATTATTTTTAATTTATTTTTGGGACAGAGAGAGACAGAGCATGAACGGGGGAGGGGCAGAGAGAGAGGGAGACACAGAATCGGAAGCGGGCTCCAGGCTCCGAGCCGTCAGCCCGGAGCCCGACGCGGGGCTCGAACTCACGGACCGCGAGATCGTGACCTGAGCCGAAGTCGGCCGCTCAACCGACTGCGCCACCCAGGCGCCCCGAGTTTGGTCTCTTTAAATATCAAATAGCTCATGTGTCAACATTAAATTTCCAGTTCCCAAAACATGGCTCCACAAGTCTTTCTCAAGAAATGTATTTATCTGAGCATTTGTGGAACGGATGTTCCATGCATGAAGAGCCAGTAAGTGACTCTGCACTATGGAACCACATTGACCATTTTAAGCACCCAATTCTTGGATTTGCAACCCACAAGGAAACATCTCACATTTGAATGGTCTGCTATCACCTCGAATCCAACCTGTTCAGTTAGCATTGATCAATCATGTTCACGAGGTACTCTGAGAAATGCCAGGGGTTCTCCGAGCTAACCAAGAGGCCACAGAGTTGAGAGGGAATCATGTCGAACTCAAGATTGCCACCTCCCTTCGAGTAGAGAAATTCTTCTTTTATTTGTTTTATAGAATTATTTCCCCTTAAGCTCTTTGGATAAAGGGGAGCAAATATTGAGCACAGAGTAAATGCTCTGGTAAACATTATCATAACAACAATACCTCTATCTCCTGCGTGGGCAGATTTCTCCACTGTAACACAGACCCACCGAATCAAATGCTCTGGAAAAACCATCTGCATTTTAATTTTCCCCAATGAATCGCATGCAGGTGAAGCTAGAAACACTGACCCAGAGGGACTGATTGGTATTTAGTATATACAAGAGGAACATCACTGCTACTTTCAAGAATTAGAAGTGGAAGCGGACAAGTGAGAGGATACCAGTTTTGTGCGGTCCAAAAAGCAGAACGAGGATCTTGGTAAAAGCGAGAAGCGAATTTTGGCTCAATACAAAAAACTTTCCAACGACGTCTGTGCAAAGACTGTGTAGGCTTCTTTGAGAAATAGTTGTCTGCCCCCTTGTGCCTGAGATTGATTGTTCATTTAATTGTAGACTTCTCCAGGATGTTTGTAGAGGTTACTTGAGCATCTTTTGGGATGCTTAGACTACCTTCCAACCTTAAGTGTCATGATTCTGGGCATTATGTCACACGTGGAAGCAGACGTTTTCTAAATAACATTCATCCCCAGGTGCTTTTAGTTCTTCCTCACCTTCACCCAATACATTTGTTCAAAGAAGAGTCTTTTTCAAAGATTTTGGTATGCGGAGGGCTCTTTGGAAGATAGCTTCAGATATCCTCAGATCAGGATACTACACCATGTATCCTGAAAGCATAGGTACATGTCTTAGAAAAATACACAGGAAGCCCTCTCTCAGGGGACAGAACCACACTGTATGGGACAGAGCAAGAGTTTCCACTTGGTGCCCGTGTCCACCAGCAACCATTCCTTAAACAGTTCAACCACGCTCACGGGGCTCTTGAAATTAATCCTTGAACCCTGATGGAACCATTATGTTCCTTCGCACAGCTGCTACCGTGAGTCTCATAAGACACCACCTTGCTTATAAGACCAGAACGTTAACCATATGTTAGGACTGAAAACACAAGGTAAAAAGGCATAAAATCTAGACTGTTTCCATGCCACTATAGCAAGTATTAAAAAATATATACCTACACACTTTTATAATATAGATTTGTGGAAGGATGAAAATGCTGCTCTCATTTATAGTTTCCTCTCAGAACGGACACTTATTTATAAATGAATGGTTCTGTAATCACCCAATGGCACCTTCATAAATCTCTCCAATGTATGGTACCCTGTAACACATCTGATGAGAAATGTGTTTACTCTTTCAGGATTAAAAATAGAAAAACACAATAGAACAAGTTCATTGGCAGGTTCAGGTGGCCACTTAGTTTATAATAGAATCAGGAAATGAAAGTGCCCTGTGGTGCAGTAAAAAACTCTACTAGAACCCATTTTTTAGCTAACACAAGCAAAGCACGCTGGTGAGTTTCCTAAGTTGTCAGCATTAAAAAAAAAAAAAAAATTAACTGTATACCTCCTTTCAATCAGCTAAATATTTATTCAAATCTTCAGCTTGTTATTTCTTCATTAACAAGGTTTCCCCTGCTGCTCAGCAGAATATGTGAGGAACTTTGCAAATGTCAGAAGCACTCAAGTTGAATCAACCAGGGGAAGTGATAAAAAAAGCCTCATAATCAAGTGGAACTACAATAGTGGCACATTTCAAGCTGGGAAATAATAGATCAATACACAAGGCTCTTTCCCGTGGGGTAATACTGCTATTTGTTCTTATTTTGTGATTTGTTTTTACTCATCAGATCACAAGTACAATGCATTTCTGTGTTAACCTTCAATTTGTAAATGATCATTTGTATTCGAAGCCTCAGAACACTGCAACAGAGAAAAGAGAGTGCAATTTTCAAAGAAAGGCGGAGTCTTGTGAACAAAGGAGAACAACATAAAATAAGCAAGGCATTTTAGGGAAAGAATTAGTGCTTTAGGAGCTCCTGGCTAGTGTGTGACTCTCTCCTTCTAATAGATAAACCAAGCCTAATGAGGCAGTGTTTGTGGTGCTGGACAAATATAACTGTTTTCTCCTCATAGGAAAAAAATATTTACAGCTTTGGTTTAATTTGGCATTAGGAAAGTTTAGCATGTTCGTTTGCTTGTTTTGGAAGAAAAAATTGTTCATTATCTCAAAAGTGCAGATGTTTTACCTTGAATTTTGTGGTTTGGTAAGGATCTTAGTTTGTGAGAGCTCAGCTGTTTCTGATCTAATACAAAACCTTATCACTGATTTCTTTTACATAATTCTGTGTCAGCTTCAGCACCATTGTCCAATAATAAAACACGCTTTAGTCCATTTATCTTTTGACCAGTTTTCTTACATCATTTCACATGTATATTACAATCTAACAGCTCCCAGTTATTAAAAAAAAAAAACCTAGTTCATAAACATGAACCATAGATACAAACCACAGATAAATCTTTGCAGACCGTTATTTCTTCATAAAAGATAATGAAACAATATCAAGACAGAAATTCAAAACACTTCTCCAAAATCACAAAGAAGAAAAAGTTTCCATGTACAGATAAATAAATGAACCCGTGAGATTTTCACAGTGATCATGCACACCTTTCTTAGGAAAATTCTGTCCATTTTTCTCTTTCCAAGTACAAACAGACTTTTCTCTGCCAGAAAGTGTCTTTTTAAAAATAAGGATGTGACCCGCCACGAAAAGGAACAAGTGGCTGGTCACCCGGGAACTCTTCATTGCTAACTGATGACAGTGATGATGTTGTGAGAAGCTTCCAGAAGGACCCAATGGGAACCGTTCGCATGGAAGTGCTGGAGAAATCCAAAACTCACCCTATCAGTGTTTCAGCAGGACTTTCAAATCTTCAAATGTAGGAAGAAGAAAGAAGGGTCAGCAGCCAGGACACAGGTAAAGGTTAGTTTTTAATCCCCAGTGCCCATGTTCATTCATGGCCCCTAGAGGAGATTCTCAGACCTGGCCTCAGCATACTGGCCTTGCCCCTCTGGGAGGGGTTAGCACTATCCCAAAGGACAAACTCTGTAGAAGACAGACAAGAAATGAGGGCAAATTTGTATTACTCCCACCATGCTGCCTTTTGAAGACCCTGTCCTCAGGGTTAGACACACCAGCCCACTGTTCCCAGGCAAAGAGGTGACAGTTGCTGACCTGTACGAAAGGTTGGGGCACTGGGGGAGGAATGGGGGAATGGCTTATTTAATGAGGAGAAAAAGAAAAGTGTAATTCAAGGAGCAGCGTTTGATTACTCTGCTATTGTAGGGATCGATCTTCCATAACAAACACATGAAACATTAACAGAACAAAATGATTGCAAAGTCATCTTAAGACAAGGTCTATGCATGAACTAAATTAGGGGCTGTGGATAAAATCAGACAATACTTGGATTAACTTCATCCTTTCCTTTGCATTCAGATTCTGCTCAGGATGTTCTATAGGAAAGATCACGAGGTGCGTAGCTTGGGGCCAATATTTCCCAAGTAGAGCAAAGATGCTTCACTGGACTCCAGTGTTCAGGGAGATCTGCCTTTACTAGATGTTGTGAGTGGCTTTGTACAATAAGCTGGTTTCTTTTGTCAGACGAGTTCTCTTTCAAGCTGGCTGAGAGTTTATTTTTTACTCTGTATGAAAATTCTACAGAGAACCTAATAGCACAGAATGGAGTCCAGAAATCATTTGTAATACTCAACCACAACATGGATTTTATTTTATGCCTCCTTCTAAATAAGTCTTTTCTAAATATATTTTAGAGGGCTGACGGCACATAAAAGGGAGCTATTAAGGAGAACCACAGGGTGTCCGTGATGGGAAGGGCTGATTATCACTGACAGCCTCCAACTTTGGAATTCATGGAAAGGCAAACCACAAATATTTCAGAGAGACTAGCAAGCAGATAAATTTTATGCCACATTGCCCTTCTCCCTTCTCCTCTTCCCTCTCCCCTGCCTTCCCAATTTCTTCTCAAATGGTACATCTGGGTGAGGTGTTCTGGGAAGCCTTCTTGTGTCAACACAATCAACATAATGCAGACACGTCAGCATCTTTTTAAAAGGTAAGCTTGCTCAGTCCAGAGCAGCCTTCTAATTAGAAAGTGCTATATTTATTTATACCCTCCTTTGCACGGCATTAGGAGGCATTATTCTGCAGTAGGATACTCTGAGAAAAGCTCCGTGCTTTCCAAACGCTGGATTTCAGGGAGGTCCTCGGCAAAACTGTGAAGCGAATTTGAATCTTTTCCTTCATTCAGGTTTCAGTCTGTGACCTTGCACCCAGATCCCATGAATAGAACATTGTCCTCACAGGGCAGAGGCTCAATAACTGGACATTTTCTGGGTCCCTGAATTTGTACAATGAGATATCAACTCCAATCTGTGAGCACAATGCTCCAGTGGCTGCAAGAAATGGCAGCAATATTGATGTCTTTCAATGTAGATCACATCATTCACCCTGCAGAGCTCAATAAAATGATACTGTAGTTAACAAGTTTTATAACACAAAGTTACTTTAAAACATGGAACTAATCAGAGGGAAGCCTGTGTGTGCATGTCACTGCCAGGTTTAATTGTCAATAAATAAACAAAGATTTGCTTCACCTATTGTCATGTATATCCAGTAAGTCATTAATCTAAACTAATGAAGCTTAAGATATATGACAGACAGTTTTTATGGAGCGCCTCCTTAATGATATGTTTGCTTTTCATTTCAATGCCAAGAGCCCATTATCAAGAAAGCAGCACATTATGGTCCAAACGCATTGAAATCGACAGCACTACCCTTTGTTCTGAGTTCACAATAAGCCGTGCTTACACTTACATATTCATGTACTCTCGGAGATGAAAAGCGTTAGTTAGAAATGGATAAAGGAGGCGGGGGGGGGGGGGGGGTGGGGGTGGGGTGGGGTGGGGGGGGGGGCATGCGTCTCATGCTCCTGTTCTGCTGTGGGGTTTCCCCCCTCTGGATTTTTTAAGCTCACCTGGAAAGAAAAAGGAAACTAAACCCAGTCCAATTCATGCACACAACCATTTTGAAAAACGTGAGTGAATTTGTATCATAAACACAATGAGTCCTAATCACTAAGGAACACAAACCAGGGAAGCCAAGCTGCAACCGAGTAGCCGCCAGATAATAAAAGCAAGGCTTCTACAATTATTTCAATGTTTGCATTAGTCCTAAAGCTTTGATGGTTTCCAAAGATGAAGCAATTATTTCTTATTCTGCTTGCAGTGCGGAGGAGAATAACGTGGACAAGTTAACACCTGTCAAACAATAATGGTCCCAATACCTGGTAACACGACAAATGCGAAAGAGTTGATCCTTTGGGCCAACGCCACCCAGAGACGATGGTTGTAGGCTCCAAAGGCCAAATGAAAGATTCAGTCACGTTGCAGTTGGTTTACATAAATCTGGAGAATTGTGCCTTAAAGGAGACTAGATTCCAGGAGGACACAATATATCTGTGTGTAGGAAAGGACGAAGGACTATTACTATGTATGACCAGGAATCTAGACTACCTTGTTTCTCAGTGCATTTCCAGCACCTTCCATAGTCCCTGGCTCAGGGAGGGTACTTTGTGAACGTTTACTTAGTTATGTAAGTGAGAGGAAGAGAAAGGAAGAGAAAGATTTTTTAAAACTTCCCTGGAAACACCTTCTTCTCTTCCATTCCATTCTGTCATTTTCTCTAGTAAAAGCAGGAAGGCCTCCACTGTCAAGTGCTTTCTCTTCTCTGTCTTTGGGGTCTTGCAAGAAGGGCCTTTATGAAATCATACTTCGGGGCGCCTGGGTGGCTCAGTCGGTTGAGCGTCCGACTTCGGCCCAGGTCATGATCTCACAGTTTGTGAGTTCGAGCCCCGTGTCGGGCTCTGTGCTGACAGCTCAGAGCCTGGAGCCTGCTTCAGATTCTGTGTCTCCCTCTCTCTCTGCCCCCTCCTGCTCATTTTCTTTCTCTCTCAGAGTAAATAAACCTTAAAAAAAAAAAGACCTAAATAATGGGGTGGGACAACCAAAAGATTGGTTACATAAGTGTTCAGTTCAGAAGCTGGAGACAGTCATCTCGAATATTGAAAGTGGTGAGGTCCTTGAAAGGTGGCAAGTGATATTGATTGCGACAAGACAGCAAAAGATGACAGTGCACCCAGAGAAAAGTCTCCAAAACTTATCCAAGATGAAATCCGTTCCGTGATCAGACGGATCACAGCTACAGTGACATTCCTGCCACTGTTGGAAGTTTCCTGTTCCACTGATTTGTACAAGGATATGGTTGTACCTGAAAAATGGAAAGGGTTGGGACTACCGTTCATTACAAATTCTGAGGAGGTCTGTCTTCATTCATCTGCCACCACGATCCACAAAGAAAATAGCATGGTGGCCTACAAAATTCTTGTCAATGACTGAGGATAAGATAAGGACAATGATGTACTGGTAATTCTCACATGTGATTTTCCTGAAACCAAGCCAACCAGAGTTGATACATTTTGTTTCATTGGTTAATTTTTAGATTGGGGGTGGGGGTGGGGGCAACATAACACTAGACTTCCGTTGAACTGTACGTAATTGTTCCATTTTTGGGTACCTGTATGACTTTATACAGGGTTGACATAAATTATTGCACACTGTTCAAAAGGGAACTAACAGATTAACCCAGCATTGTTATGTCAATTCCTTTAAGGTGGTAACTGTAGATGGAAAGCTGTTGCTATAAAGCTAAATACCTTCTTAAATCAGCCCTTTTGGTCGAGTATCTTGACTCAGAATATAGGTGGGGAGATATTTAAATATAAAATACAACAAAAGAAGTCTGAATATTCAGAGTCTTTGTTTAGATCCTGAAGTTATCTAATGAGAACCCATAAGTAATGAACTGCTGCTTCTATTAGGTCCTAGCCATTTGTTTCATTTGTCTAGTTTCCATACTGAAAACATTTTCAATTACTTGATTTTAATTTATGGTAACTTGAATCTACAAAGCTATGGATATTTCTATATATATCCATATATATAGATAGATATAAATTCTGTATCTATATCGGTATCTAATTCTCTGTCTATATCCTATATCACAGGATATAAGTTCCTGTGATATAGAACTCTCAGAAATGTTTTTTTAATTAAAGTTTTATAAAATCAAGCTTAAAAAAAAAATAACCCTGATGACCACCAGCCCCTCTATCTTGGACTGTGCCACAGGCATCCCGGACAGAAAGAAGCCATCTGATTCTTTAATTTTTTTTTTAATGTTTATTTTTGAGAGAGAGAGAGAGAGAGACAGACAGAGACAGAGAGAGAGAGAGAGCAGGGAAGGGGCAGAGAGAGAAGGAGACACAGAATCCAAAGCAGGCTCCAGGCTCTGAGCTGTCAGCACAGAGCCTGACGCGGGACTTAAACCCACGAACGGCGAGATCATGACCCAAGCTGAAGCTGGAAGTTTAACCAACCCAGGTGCCCCAGGAAGCCATGTGATTCTTTAGAGTTCTGGAAAAAGTACCCTACATGCTCTTTTCATCATTTAGTTCAGGACTTCTCAAACTTTGTGACCAAGGTGGTATTCCTAATGTGTAAGCCTCAATAATATATATTAAACATATTATCCAAGCAAGCTTAAAGAAAGGGATTTCTGGTTAATAAAGCATTGTGTTTAGTAAACAGTTTCTGGGCATGAAGAAAATGAGTTGTAATTACTAAAGCAGTTATATTAAAATCCTCTAGAACAGGCTTTCTCAACTTGACCACTATTAACATTTTAAGCTAAATTATTCTGTTTTAGGGGCTGTCTTGTGCATTGTAGGATGTTAAGCAGCCTCCTTGGCCTCCACCTACTAGATGTCAGTAGTGTTCCCCAGGCTTAACAAACAAAACTATCTCCACACATTGCCAAATGTCCCCCAGGGGAAAGAATCACCGTCAGCTGAGAATCCCTGCTCTAAACATTCATATTTAATGAGCATAATCTAACCTTGTTTTGGTGAGACAAAAGGCACCTTAGAATCCTTTTGTGACTTACATAAGAAGATGAGATCAAAGACAGTTTAACATTCTAATTTAATGAAACATCACATCACAAAGCTAACAGTAATATTAAGTAGTGAATATTTGTCTATTAGATCCGCCTCTGAGGAAAACATTCATTATTTATACCATTTTGCAAATGAGAAGACTCACGGCTCAGGGAGCTGAAGTGACATGTCCAAAAACAAGTTATGAAGTCTTGGGTGAATGTTCTGGGCCCACAGAAATCCTGGGCCACTACAGATCCTGCCTCCTGTTGAAATAACACAGACTCTTGGACTTGCATTTCCTCAAAACTACATGAGCCACCTCATGATGACAACCCCATTCATAATGTCTTAAATTTTTTTTCAGCTTTCCCTTTCACAGGCAACATGCTTTTAATGCCAGAATTTCATTGGACATGAGGGGCGCCTGGGTGGTTCAGTCAGTAAAGCATCCAACTTCGGTTCAGGTCACGAGCTCCCCGTTTGTGGGTTTGAGCCCCACAAGGGGCTCTGTGCTGACAGCTCGGAGCCTGCAGCCTGCTTCGGATTCTGTGTCTCCCCCTCTCTCTATTCCCCCCCACCCACTCATGCTCTGTCTTTCTCTGCCTCTCAAAAGTTAATAAATGTTAAAAAAAATTTTTTTAATTAAAATAAAAAGAATTTCACTGGACATGAGATAGTGATTTAAACCGCAAGATGTGTGAATCCTTTAGAATCTTGGGGCAGCTAAAGAAAATCAAGATGTCAGGAGCCAACGAAAAAGGCTTTGGACTTCCTTGGACAATGGACAAGTATGTCAGGAGCCAAATGCAAACCAAAGTGAAAAATATATTCGGCTAAGACTTAACAAAGATATTGTAACACCTCACTTGGGTTTCACATTGAAAGGGACATTTTCTCTATTATCTCCTTTTATAAGTATGTAGTGCAGTACAAATCCGTCCCCTCTTGTCCTAACTAGCTGTCTTAAAAACAGTTATTTCCAAATCTCTGTACTATCACCACTGAAATGGTTAACCCAGAATTGATAGTAGCCACAGCTCAAGTATTAGCTTTGGTCCCAAAACAGGGTCAGCTCCCATGACCATGACTTGAGCCTAATATCAAGAGTGTTTACAGGTAGACGGGTGCTGAAAAAGAGGAGTCCCCCCACCACCGCCATCCCAAAGAGAAGCCATTCAATCACTTAGCTTTTCTAAACACCTACTACCTGCTGCTCCTTCCCACTTGCTGAGTAATTAACATCTTAGATAACTCTCTCCCAGGAGATAATAACCCCAGAAGTAAAAGCTGTGTCTCTGCTTCTAGGAGTCCCTCCTGCAGAACCAGTCAAAACAGGAATGTTCCAGGGCCCTTCACTCCCAAGGAGAGTTAGTGTCACTAAGGCTGAAGAGATCCCTCTTCGTTTTGAAAGCTGAGCTGCTTTTCTTTTCTTTTTAGATTTTTTAAAAATGTTTATTTATTTTGAGACAGAGACAGAGAGAGAGAGAGAGAGAGAGAGAAGGGGAGGGGTAGAGAGAGTGGTGGGGAGAGAGAACCCCAAGCAGACTCCTTGCCAACGCAGAGCCTGACACGGGGCTCAGTCTCACAAATCATAAGATCATGACCTGAGCCAAAATCAGGAGTCAGATGCTTAACTGACTGAACCATGCAGGTGCCCTAAAAACTGAGTCACTTTTCACATCTACCTAAGCATTTCTTCTCATGGTCTCCACCACTCTTCACTCACACTGGGCCCTGTCCTCTGCTAAGATGTCCCAGATTATAGGTGGTGGGACATGGGAACCTGGAAAAAGATCCCAGCCACCAGGTTCTTTCTTGCCTACCCCTTCGGGACCTCACCCTCCACCCCTGCACTCAGGGGTTGGTCCCATGAGCACCTTCTAGTTTTTTGTCTTTCTTGATCAAGAGGAAAGTTAAACCCTTAGTTGCTAAATTTCATTATTATAGACTAATACATATATATATATATATATATATACATATATATATATGCATATATATATATACATATATATAAACTTATTAAATACAACAATATCACATGTAAGTTTTAGTATTATTCTCACTTTACAGAGGAAGAAAATAGGTCTACAAATTTTCACTACTGAATACACAACTAGGAAGTTGTGGAAATCAAACCCAGGCCTTCTGGCCACAATCATGTGAGCAGTTCCCCTTCTTTGTTTTCTCTACTTCTCAAGAAGAATCTCAGTATAGTGGGCTTTTCATCCCCATCACCAGGAGGTGTATTATAAGCTGAAGATCTCTCAAATACCACTTCTCCACAAAGCCTGTCTTAGTCCCCAAAACCAAGCATGATCTCCCTGTCCCGAAAATCCCTATCACAGCCTGTGTTTTCCTGAGTCATGGCCCCCAGTTAGCCTGTGTCTATCTGTTTGACTTATTTGGTTGATCTTTGAATTTGTGTTTCCAGGGGACAGGTTGCACATCTTGCAAAGCTCTGGAACAAAAATGGTCGCTGATGTGTATGAAATGGTTCCAATGTGATGGGCCTTCTGCTCAGTGCTTTTTTTGATGGTGTATCTTGCTTGATCTTCATCATAAATCCATGAAGTTACTTTCATCATTATCTCATTATCTAAATGGATAATTGAAGCTCAGAAGGGCTGAGAGCTTGGCCCAATGTCTTCTTGCCAATGGTAGCAGACTTTGAGCAGAGTTTTATCCTTCTTCCCATTGCACGATAGTACCTCTTTGTGGTGCCTGCTGTGTGCGGACCGGGCTGGGTTCATAGCGTGGGTTCATAGTGGTGTTCAAGTTCCTTGAAGGCACTATCACTTAGCAGAGTAAATCTAAAGCAAACCCCTAGATCTGAATCAGTGTCTTCTCCACCTCTTACTATGTAACGCTAGATGGCCGACGAAGCTTTTTATGCTGCAGAGGTTTCTTTATCTGTGAAATTAATATTATTATTATATATTAGTCTTAATATTATATAACAGCATCTATCTAACAGAGTTAATGTGAGGATTAGATGAGTTAGTGCATGCAAAGTACTCAGAACATAGACTAATCTGACATAATAAAGATTATTTATCTCCAACTCTATTCCATTCCCAATTATTACTCAAATTGCCTACATTTTCATGCATCACATATGCATGTGTTTGTGTATGAAATTAGGTAATTAAAGTGTTTTTTGATGACAATGACAGACATGCAAAATCATTCACCAACAGTTCAGTGAGGATTAATACACAAAACTATTGTACTTAATTTCATAGCTTCTAGATTAGATTCAACCTGAGATAATACATATCTTCAGAAGTCATGTTTGACCAAGCTACTGGCATTTCCTGAAGGGCAAGAACTCCCTCTTTAGCTTCTGTTTGGGTTATAGCTTCTGCATGGAAGCTTTCCATGGTTATACAGAAATGGGTCAACTGAAGAAAAAAATGGCAACATTTTTAGCCCCTTTCTTCACTCTTTTACTCATTGGTGATCCCCTCACCTCTGCCTCGCAAAGTCAAATTTTGCTGTCCAGTGTTTGTTCTCTTACTCACTGTCTAACCTCCTTGCTCCAAAAAAATGCCTCTCTCTCAATCAAATTAGAAAGTTTTGGATGACAGTTAATTATAATTCTCCATTGATTTAATAATCAGTTTCCAGTGTAAATGATTTTCAATACATAAGCTCATCCAAACTTTCAGTCTCAACTAATGAAATGAAAGCTTCTTTTTCTTTTAAAAGAAATTCCAAAAAATGACACCAGCAGAGAGAAAACGTGATCGGAAAAAATTCTGGAAAAAATAAAGTCATCAAAGTACTCCCCTTGACGCCTACAAAAAGTCCCAGGCCAAGATGGTTGAATAAAATTCTACCAATCCTTCAAAGACCAGATGACCTCAATGTTTCTGAAATTGTTTGCGATACAGGAAATGAAAGAAATGTTCAGGGTTGCTGTCTATGAAATAAGTATAACATATATACCTAAAGATCCTGAAAAATATCACATACACATATGAACCTACAGAAGAACAATCTCACAAATATCAGTGAAAAGTTACTAAATAAAATATTAGCAAACAGAACGAAAGAGCACATTTTGAAAATCATAATACATCATGACCAGGTAAAATTCAATCCAGGAATATAAGAAGTCACATTAATGTAATTCACCGTATTATAAATCTAAGTAAGAAAATCATATCATTATCTCCATACATGCTAAAATATCTTCTAAAACTTTCAATGCTCATTTAAAAATACATTATATATATATAGAGAGAGAACAATTTATATAAAGAGAACAAACTAGACCCCTTTCACTAAGTCAGGACTAAGGCTAACATCCCCTCTACAATAACTACTATTTTTTTAATGTTTATTTATTTTTGAGAGAGAGAGAGAGACAGAGCACAAGTGGGGGACGGGTAGAGAGGGGGAGACAGAATCTGAAGCAGGTTCCAGGCTCCGAGCTGTCAGCACAGAGCCAGGTGCAGGTGCTCAAACCCACAAACCGTGAGATCGTGACCTGAACCTAAGTCAGACGCTTAACTGACTGAGCCACCCAGGCCCCCCACTACTATTTTTAACTGCCCTGGAGCCATAGCCATCTAAAAAAAGGAAAACAATTAAAAGCATAAGAATTGGGGGGAAAGGAAGTAAAATTATCTCTATTTTGTAGATGACATGATAGTGGACCTTTAAAACCTAGAGAACCAATGATAAAACTAACACAAACATCAAAGAAATTAAGTAATCTATTAAGATATAAAATTAGCATACAAAAGGTAAATAGCCTTGAAAAACACAAAATGATACCAGTTGGAAGATATACTGAAAGAGGAAAACCCACTTAAAGTAACAAAAATAAAATATACTTAGAAATAAACTTTAAAAAGAAAACTTTGGAGGTGCCTGGCGGCTCAGTCAGTTAAGCGTCTGACTTCGGCTCAGGTCATGGTCTCACAGTTCGTGAGTTTAAGCCCCACATCAGGCTCCATGCCGACAGCTCAGAGCCTGGAGCCTGCTTCAGATTCTGTGTCTTCCTCTCTTTCTCTGTTCCTCCCCTATTTGTATTCTGTCTCTCTGTCTCTCTGTTTCTCTGTCTCTCTCTCTCTCTCTCACAAACAAATACACATTAAAAAAAAATTTTATAGAGGTTCCCCAGTTCAAGAGCCCTGTGTCAGGCTCTGTGCTGACAGCTCAGAGCCTGGAGCCTACTTCGGAATCTGTGTCTCCCTCTCCCCTGTTCACGCTCTGTCTCTCTTTCTGAAAAATAAATAAACATTAAAAAATTATTTTAATAAAAAAATAAATAAATAAAAAAATTTTTTAAAAGGGCAAGAGGGAGGTTAAGGGAAGATCTTCTTTACATAAGAATGCCAACTAACAGGGCACCTGGGTGGCTCAGTTAGCTAGGCATCTGACTTCAGCTCAGGTCATGATCTTGCGGTTCCTGAGTCTGAGCCCTGTGTTGGGCTCTGTGCTGACAGCTCAGAGCCTGGAGGCTGCTTCAGATTCTGTGTCTCCATCTCTCTGTCCTTCCCCCAATTGTGCTCTGTGTCTCTCTCTCAAAAATAAATAAACAATTTTAAAAAATGTTTAAAAAAGAATGCCAACTAACAAGCTCAGAAGAAATGATAGAATAAGAAATGTGCCATTTTCCAACTCAAATGTAATAATTTATTTAGGCAAGGCTCATTAAGGCTCATGGGTCCTAAAACCGTTACATAAAATATGATTGAGGAACATATTTGCATGTTCTCAGTGTATTATCCCACATTTTAGTCATTACAAAGGAAAAAAAATAGACTGATTCCACTGATAAATGCCACTTTAACCAAATGATCAAACTTAGTCTCCACCCCCACTCTTCATTATAAAGTTTTAACTTTTTACTTTATTCATTATAAAGTTTTTACTTAACTTTTTATAAAGTATTCCCTTTATAGTTTTATCTAAGACCCCTATTTAATACTTTAAACAACAGATAGTTCAAACTATCTGCACTATATACACTCTGTGTTTTCCGATATATGTATACCTCTGATAAAGTTTAATTTATAAATTAGTTATAGTAAGAGATTAACAACAATAACAAAATAGAATATAGCAAAATACTATGATACAATTACCTGAATGTACTCTCTCTCAAAGTATCATATTGTACTCACCCCTCTTTTTCTCGTGATAATGTGAGATGATAAGATGCCTGCATGAGATGAGGTAAGTGACATAGGCAGTGTGACAAAGTGTTAGGCTACTATTGACCTTTTGATGATATGTCAGAGAGGATCATCTACTTCTGGACTACTGTTGACCATAGTCTTAACTAGGACCGTGGTCATAGTTGACCATGCTGTTGTCCAGACTGGAAAGCAAAACTGCAAATTGGGGCGACCACTATATCACCAATAATTAGGTGACCATTTCCCACTTTACCTGGGACATGCCCAGTTTTCACCTCCTATCTTAGAGCACTTGTTAACAATACCTCTTGTCTGTAAACTGTACTGTCACTCTTATGATAATATGCCTGTTAATATTATATAATAAAAATTACATAAAATCCCTTATGTAGTGTTCTTGCCAAAATTTTTAAACCTTTATTTAATCAGGAGGAAACAATCAGACAAATGAAAAATATGGAACATTTTCCAAGACAAGTGCTTTGGATGCACAAAATGTCCGTGTTATCAAAGAAAAAAATCTTTGTGTGCTAATTATATCATGGGTGAGTAGAATATTCTTGTTTCTTAAGAGATAAGTGCTGGGGCACCTGGGTGGCTCAGTCGGTGAAGCGTCCGACTTTGGCTCAGGTCATGATCTCATGGTTTGTGGGTTTGAGCCCCACATCAGGCTCTATGCTGACAGCTCAGAACCTGGAGCCTGCTTCAGATTCTGTGTCTCCATCTCTCTCTGGCCCTCCCCGCCCCTTTCAAAAATAAATAAACATTAAAAAAAGAGAGAGAAATAAATGCTGACAAATTTAGACAGCATATAATTGGGTCTTGCTTTTTTATCCAGTCAAAAAATCTCTATATTTAAATTGGACCGTTATATTTGGACCATTTATATTTAATATAATAATCAGTATACAGTAAAACCTTGGTTGGCAAGCATAATTTGTTCCAGAAACATGATTGTAATCCAAAGCACTCATATATCAAAGTGAGCTTCAAGAACCACTGGCTCAGTTGTGATCATGTGACATTCAGTGTCATGTACTAGTCGTATTGCAAGAACATCACTCATTTATCAAGTTAAAATTTATTAGAAACGTTTGCTCGTCTTGCAGAACAATCACAGAACAAGCTCCTCGCAATCCAAGGTTTTTCCGTATTTGGGTTTAAATCCACCATCTTGCTAGGTGTTTTCATTTGTCCCCTCTATTCTTTGTTATCTCATTCTGTTTTCCCTTCTATTTTTTTGATTGAGACTTTTTTTTCATGTTCCATTCTTTCCCCATCTTGATTTAATGACCATATGTCTTTGTTTATTTTAGTGGTTGTATTTTTTTTTTGTATCTGTAAGTTCTATGTGGTATTTTAATTTCTCTTATTTCTCATTTCTCTTCCCATTATGTGCATATTTTCTTTTAAATAGTTATATGTTGTTATCATATATGTTCCATCATCATCCCCACTTCTGGATCTGTTGCTACTGATTAATTTTCTCCCAGTTTCAGGTCATGTTATCCTGCTTCTTGGCATACACAGCAATTTTATTGAATCCTGGACATTGTGAATGCCAAGTGGTATTGTCTCTGGATTTTGTGGTATCCCTTAAAGAATTTGGGGCTTTATTTTAGCAGACAGTGTTACATATACCTCAATTTTCTCCCTTCAAGACTTGTTTATAAACTTTTCTAGTTAGACTTCACTCAGGAATAGTTCAGCATCCCTAAGTCATTATCCGCCTGGGGTCTCTGTTCAACGTCCTAGTGGATCAACTCCACTCTGACTGATTGGAGCACGGGATTCCCCCACATTGTGTGAATATCGGTAATTGTTCAGCTTACAGTTATCTGCTCACTTTTGCTCAGCCATGTGAAGCATATGCTCTGAAAAATGTTAAGAAAAATCATTATACCTTCTCCTGGAGCCTTTTTTTCTGAGCAGCTCCTGCCTTTCTGCAACTTCTAACAAGAACAGTCCCCCTAAACTCTAATCTCCATCTCTTCAACTCAGCAAGTTTGTATGGTTCCTGTGTCTTCCGTCCAGGAGTTTGCTTGTGGGCAGAAACCTGGAGAGGCTGTAGGGTTTTTTGTGTTTTTTTTTTTTTTTTTTTTTTGCTTTGGTTTGGTTCTTATCTCTGTAATCATAGTTCTGTGTTATCTGCTGTTCAGTGTCCGAAAGCAGTTGTTTTGTATATTTGGCCCATTTTTAAAGTTTCTTTAAGAGGATAAGTCTAGGGCACGTGGGTGGCTCAGTTAGTTGAGCATCTGACTTCAGCTCAGGTCACGCGCTTGCAGTTCACGAGTTCAAGCCCCACAATGGGCTCACTACTGTCAGTACAGAGCCCACTTCAGATCCCATCCCTCTCCCCGCCCCCACTTTTGCTCTCTCTGAAATAAATAAAACATTTAAAAAGAGAGAGAGAGAGAGAGAGAGAGAGAGAGAGGATAAGTCTAGCCCTTGTTATCCATCGTGGCTGGAAGTGGAGATCTATGCTAAGATATTTAGGAATGATGTCTCATGATGCCTATAACTTAATGTCAAAAATTTAGCAGACAGAGAGTAAAAGAGAGAGAAAGCAAATGTGGCAAAATGTTAACTAGTAAACCTAGGTTAAGGCTACACAAGTATTAGGTTTAATATTATGCAGTTCATTTTCTTGGCTTGAAAATTTTCAAAGTAAAAACTTGAGGAAAAAAAATGACAAGGCTATGCTACTGTTTCTGGCAATAATCTGAAATTTTTCACAAAAATATTTTAGAATTTTTTTTCTGATTATAATTTTATTAGCTCTGGTTAGAGAAAAACATATGGAGATTTAAGTAGGTTTTTCCTCATGAAACAACACCACCTCACTTGCCATGAACAATACAGAAAAGCATTTTGTATGTAGGTTATTGCCTGCCCCCTGATAGAGGTCCAGGTCTGTATCAACAAGAAAACCTTGAAGCCTTATCACCAGTAGTATATGATGAAAAATATAATTTTTAATGTTTTTTAAATTTATTTTTGAGAGAGACAGAGACAGAGCACGAGGGGGTAGGAGCAGAGAGAGAGGGAGACACAGAATCCGAAACAGGCTCCAGGCTCTGAGCTGTCAGCACAAAGCCCGACACGGGGCTCGAACTCACAAACCGTGAGATCATGACCTGAGCCGAAGCTGGACACTCAACCGACTGAGCCACCCAGGCGCCCCAAAAATATAATTTTTAATGAACTTATTGCATCTGCAAGCCAGGGAACCCAGATATAAGGAGCAAATGCAGAGAGATTGTGGTGGTAGATAAATATCTCACCTTTGTACAATAAAGCTGATTCAAAGAAAACTGATACAACCTAATATCCTGGGATCTAGGCCTTTCAGCTTGCTGCCCACCTCCAAGTCCCGAAAAGGAGTTCATCCCGCAGTCAAGAAGATGGACAGAAGTCACAGTAAATTGGATAAATTACTTCCCATTTTTTGTTGATAAATATAGAAGAAATAAAGAAGACTTACGGAAAAATAAACCCTAACAAGGAAAAAGAAATATCATTATGAAGGTCCAGGGGAGAAAATGTCTTTAAAAAACTTTATCACAAGAGACAGAAGTAAATACTTTCCTTAACATACAACATCTTCAATAAAACATAAGCAAAAATCGCCACCTTAAAGTGGTACAAAGAGCCATAGGGGACCAATAGGGTGATGTGACTGGAAGGCAGGATGAAATTAAAACATTAAGATCTAGCAAGGAAACAGAGTAGGATGAGACAAAGATGCATTTAGAGAGTATTAAATTATCGGGCTTTAACCCACATTGGAAGCTGTTTAAAAGAAAACAAAAGAAACACATTAATCCTATAGATGACAAACCTTAGAAGTGTTTTCAAAATATAGAGAACAAAAAACCAAAAGAAGCATGATGAAATGAAAGAACAGACAATGGAGAAAATAACTAGGACAATTGAAAAAGAATAAATAGGGACAAGACGAAATAAGAGAGATCAAAAGTGCCCACTGTGTTCCAGAGAAAATAAATGGAATGAAACACATACCATGACACAACACAGGAAAAAATTGAATTTCAAGAATAAGAATAATGCTTACAAGCATTGTTTCAGGGTAAAAAAAAAAAATTCCTAAAACCATAAGATAACTTTTTACATTTCAAGTTAGCAAAAATTTTATGATGCCCTCGTTAAGGGCACAAAATTTGGTGGGACGTAGGTATGAATTCAAGTACTGGCCCTCTCATTGTTAAGCTAAGTGATTTGGGCAAAATATTTGATGTATCCATGCCTTGGTTTCCTCGTCTGAAAAATGGGGATAATAATAGAGCTGATTTCATAGGGTTGTTGGAAAGATTAGAGATACTTTCATCAAGTGATGGTGCCAATCTACAGGAAGTACACCATAAAAGGTTAATGAGTATGAACATTCTACTTATTCTTGGTGAGACTGTGGTAAAACAGGCCTAACCATTCTGTCACCCGATTCTGATATGTGGGTTTGGGGAGTGTGCAGTTCTCAGACACCAGTTGGGTATCCCACCACTCAACTCAATTCTGACACTGTGTACCGCAAGATAACATCTGATCCTGTGAGTTAAAGGCTCAGTCACACAAAACTACCTCCCTTTCGGATGCCAATCGAAAATTCAAATTGTCACCTGTGATTCTGACTGAATGGCTATAAATCAGAGCTTCCCACCATCCCCTCCCTGGGTTCCATTAATTTGCTAGAGTGGCTCACAAAAGTCGGAGAAACATTTCACTTACTAGATTACTGGTTTAAAGGGACATAACTCAGGAACAGCCAGAGGTAGGAGATGCACAGGGCAAAATAGTAGGAATGAACACGTGCTCCCATGCCCTCTCCAGACTTGCCCCTCTCCCCACACCTCCGTGCATTCACCAACCTAGAATCCTCCAAAACTATTCTCTTTGGGATTTTATGGAGGCTTCATTACATAGGCACGACTGATCACATCATTGGCCATTGGCGATCCATCATTCAACATCCCCTCCACCGCTGCCCCTCTGTTCTCACAGGAGGTCTCACGGTGGGACTGAATATTCCAATCCTTTAATCACAAATTGGCTCTCCTGGCAACCAGACCAGATCCTGAGACTACCTAATGGGTTTTCCAAAACTACCTCATTAACACAAAAAAAGACAAATTTATTGTTCTCTTGGCTTAGGAAATTCCAAGGCTTTTGGGAACTCTGTGCCAGAAACAGGACAAAGACCAAATATCAACTTCTCATCATAAATCACAGTATCACAGGGCCCTTACACACTATTGGTCAATGACAAACTATCAGTAAACATCGTGAACCTCAAAGTCTTTGAATTCTTAAAACTTGCAGTTCCTTTAAAAAAATCTAACCCAGGGGCACCTGGATGGCTCAGGTGGTTAAGTACCTGACTTGGGCTCAAGTCACGATCCCAGGGTTCATGGGTTCAAGGCCCGTAGTGGGCTCTGTGCTGACAGCTTGGAGCCTGTTTAGGATTCTCTCTCTCCCACTCCCTCTACCCCCACCCCTCTCATGCACTCTCTCAAAAATAAATTTAAAACAATTTTTTTAATCTAATCCAAAGAAGTAATGGAAAATGAAAGATCTATATACAAACATATTCATCACAATCTCTCTCTTTTTAATTTTAAAGTGTGTTTAAAAATGCATAAAAGAAGTAAAATACCTTTTTAACAGGTATCAAGTTTTGTTACATTATCTGATGACCTTTATTTTATTTCTGATTTTTTATTTCAACAAATAAAATATTAGCTCTCCATGTTTTCCTTTTCCTACCTCCCCAAAGGTACCACTGTTCTAAGGTTGCTGACCGTCATGCTTCTAGGTATATTCGCTTTCTCAATACATAATGTCTTCAACAGTATTGGTTGGGAGTCTCCTGTTGCTGCTGGGACTTGTTCTAGATGTCTGAGATACATCAGCGAACAAAAAGACAACAATCCCTGCTGTAATGGAGCTTACTTTCTAGGTGGGGGGCAGGGTCAGGGGAGGAGACAGAAAATAACACACTTCAACAGAGATATTCTATAGTACTTTCGAAGGTAAGCGACAGAATCTATAGGAGAAACGGGATCTGAAAAGAGTATGTTTAGAGTGGGCTTAACTGGGAAGATGCCATTTGAGTGAAGACTCGAAGGAGGTAAGCTATGTAGCTATAAAGGGAAAGAGTGTTCCACACAGAGAGAATAGCCAGAGCAAAAGCCCATACCTGTGTGTTCAAGAGACAAGGGGCTCAGTGCAGCTGTGGTGTAGGGAGTGAGGGAGCCAGTAGTAGGTACATAAGCAAGGGAGACAGAGTCCGAATGCAAGAGGAGGCAGTGGATGGAAGGCTTTTAAGCCTTTGTAAGACACTTGTCTTCTATTCTTAGAGAAACAAAAGGCCATTCAAAGATTTTGAGCTGATATGATGCGATCTGGCCTACCTTTTATTTTTAATGTTTATGTACTTTTTTTTTTTTTTTTTGAGAGAGAGAGAGATAAAGAGAGAGAGTGTAAGCAGGCGCTATGGGGCAGAGAGAGACGGAGACACAGAATCCAAAGCAGGCTCTGAGCTGTCAGCACAAAGCCCAATGCAGGGCTTGAACTCACAAACAGTGAGATCATGACCTGAGCTGAAGTCGGCTGCTTAAGTGACTAAGCCACCAAGGCACGTTTGGCCTGCACTTTGAAAGAATAAATCTGGTGTCTGTACTTACTGTGGAAACACAGGGTGGAAACAAAGGTACCGGGTGGGAGGCAGACAAAGTCAACGAAGGGAGAGATGGGATGAGTTGGAACAAGATGGTAGCAGTAAAGGTGATGCGTGTGGTCAGACACTGGATGTATTTTGAAGATAGAGCCGATGAGATTTTCTACAAAAACTGAACATGGGCTTTAATGAACAACTGAAAGAATGGACTTGTCATTAACTGGGATGGAAACAACCACAGGTAGGAGATACCTTGGGGAGAATATCAGGACATGTTAGGTCTGAGATGTCCCTCAGCCATCTGAAATGTCTGGTAGGATGGGAAACATACGAGTCTTGAGTTCAGGAAAGATGACTGAGATGGAAATAGCCATTTGAGTGCCATCATCAGCCTACAGATGGTATTTAAAGCCAGGGACGCAAAGCAAGAAAGAGAACCTGGGATTGGTGATGGCAGCACTCCAACCTCGAGAGGGCTGGGAGTCGAGGACGTAAGACAGTAGGAGGAGGACAGTAGGAGGAAAGACAAGACAATGGGGTGGCTTGGAAGCCAAGTGAAGAAAGTGCATCAGGGAGAAGAAATGATCACGTGAAGCTAATGAAGCCAGACATTAGATCTAGGGACAGGGAGGTCACTGAGAGCCTTGAAAAGAGCTGTTTCAGTACAATAAGGAAAGTGGCAACCTGACTGGAGACAATGGGAGGAGACAACTGGCGATTTCTGTGGATTTTGCTTCAAGGGGGGAAGAGATAAATGACATGTTAGCCCCAAGGGATGGGGGGCGGGGAGTAAATAGATTTTTTTTTTAAACCATGGCAGTGGTCCTGGAGAGCAGGAAACAATGAGGACGCAGAGGAGATTGGGGAGAATTACTGGAGCAGAGTCCCTGCGTAGGGAAAAGGCCTTGAGCCTCAGGTACAAATGAGAGGGCTGGCTTTAGGCAAATCATGGTTATTTCATCTCTGGCATCAGTCAGTAGATTATCCATAAACAAGATACAGTATACTTAGGCTTTAAAGCTTTTCATACCATGAATTTCTTGTCACTTTCTTCTTGATCCTAACCTTAAGTTTTAGGGGTTCACCCTCCTTGACTCCTTGCCTGGCTTGTTCATTTCATACTTGCTACACTGTACTGCTGTTACTATATACTCAGTACCTAAGTCTGTGCATTATTCCGCGGTGTAGATAAATTTTAACGTATTATCTACACCCTATTGAAGGGACAATTAGCTACTGTAAACAATGCAGCAACGTACAGGTTTCCTTCTACAACACGTAGGCAAGGATTTCTTTCAAGGAGAGGATTAAAATCACATTACAAAGCTATATATACGATATGCACAGCTCCAATGCTATTAAATATTGCCAAACTGCTACAAAAAGATGACCTGGAGAGTCATTATATACAGCAAAAAGTTATCAACTGTGTAAACTTTCCCAAAACAACACAAGTAAATGATGTTTTATATAGTCACAGGATACAATATCATGTAACCATTAGGATTACCAAGTTTTCTTAAAACAGCTAATCAGGATGTTTATTATATAACTCAGTATCTAAAAAGCAGAAGAGGAAATCATTTGTATTACTAAAAGGTTAATTTTTTAATGCGGCTTTGCATAGAAAAATGATTGAATGTAAATACTGTCAACATTGTAACAGTCATTACTTCTGAATGATGAGATATCGAGTAGCTTTTTTTTCCTTGTTTTTACCTTTCTATATATTCTACATTTTCCGCACAAACATACATTCCTTTATGTAGACTATTAGTATGGTTATTAAAAGAATTTCACAACGAATATCAAAATCTTAAAAACAACAAAAAAAAGTACAAACTCAGGCTTATAATCAGGTAAGTTGCAGTGAACGTTCCTTTGGACAAGTTTCACCCACTTGCTTCCAGCACCTTGGGGCGCCCTACTTACTGTACCGTGTGAATGATCTAAGAATAAAAATGCAGTTTTCCCTTCCAGGATAGAAACACCAGCTACAATTGTACTACGGTGTGTCAACCACTGCTTCAACTATAGCTGTTCTTCACTCAGCTGTTTTTTCTTTTTGTCACCAGTGATTCCTCACCGGGGCCAAAAAATTCAGGTAGAACGAATTATGTCACTTCGTTTAGCACTTCGGCCCTTCATTAGACAATAGAAACTGGCGAAACTGTAGCAGAATCAAGCGGACTGTGTGAAAATCCTGGGTGCTGATGCTCTTTCGTTTGACCTTATAAGGGCTCTTTCTTCTTCAGAGTCAAAGTCATGGGGTTTTCATTCTGTTCTCAACAACAGAATAACACCGAAGTACGAAATGATACCAGGGAGGAGGTACATTTCAGCCGTTTCAATCTCTCTGTTGTAAAGTATTCTTTTAGTTTTTTATGGAAATGTCATACAAACTTACCATCTACCAAAAAAGAAAAAGAAAAAAGAAAAAGCAAATAGTACTGCTTGTATCTCACTTCTATTTTTGATACATAGAATTTAAACTATTTTTAAAATCCTCTTCGGTTTGTCTGGCAATGCTATCTCTTCACCTTTATTTCCCAGCTTCTGTGAGATAATAAAAAGAAACCTCCCCATCTTTATAGAAACATTTACATACAATCTTGAAGTGAACAAACGGCCACAAAGTCTATTTCCATTAGTGCAAGAAACAAAGAAGGGCTTTCAACCTAGAAATGTCAGGCACCATTACTTTCTGTATGGTATGAAAATGCTACATCTGTTGATGTCAAAGATAGCAATATGTCTATCTACATATGAACGCTGATGATCGTGGTATGCTTTAACAGACTCCTGGCAAGCCACAAATAGTAATTGTTTTCATAAATGGCCAGCATAAAAGCCAGTACAATATGGACTTTTGCAACAAAAATCACCTAAACTGACTTTGAAAAATTTACCAGTGAGCTTGCATTTATCATTACAATATTGTGCAAAGAGCCAGTGATAAGTGGAGATGACCTTATTTCAGTAATAGCAAATTGCATCATTATGGGTTTCATTGCAGGCGTGTGTGTGTGTGTGTCTGATGTAATATATATTTTATGTTTCCACATCACAACAGATATATGTAGCACAATAAAAATGCCCAGATACAAGTCTAAATGCTTCTTGGTTATCATAGCAGGAATTCTCTGTATAAAGATAAAACTATATAGAATGAGAATTAGCAGTCCAAAAACGCACAATAAAAAATGTAAAGGTCATATTTTAAGCTGCCTTCCATACAGCCTGTTCATTTGTAATTTCAGCTTCTGTCTAAAATGCCTACTTACATACACATCATATTAACTTTAAATTATCATTAATATACACAAGTCAGCAATTTAAGTATGGAACAATTTAAGTATGGAAGTTGACCTGAGAAGATAATCTTACTTTTGACTTTTTCAAGATCTCTCAATCAGCATGAAAAATGAGGAAAAATGAGTATGAAAACACTAAATGAGCATCGTCTCATTATCTCAAAGATCTAGATCGTAGGCCTTGGTCATTCCTAATCTCAGCCAAAAAGATAATGCCAGCTCCAGCTACCTGAAACCATGTGTATTGAATTGGACTCAAGGACAGCTGAAACCAAGAACAAGTTCAAGATTCTCACTCTGCTTTTCTTCTCCCCTGCAATTCGTTATCTCCTCTGCAGTCCTACCTTCCATACAGAATACATGGCCTCCTACAACTCCTGGCCTCCAAGAGGGACTGCTACTTTTTGTTAACTCAGATTTAAAACAAAAATGGGAGGAGACTCTGATTTGGGTTACTTTGGGTCATATGTGCCTATTCCTAAACCAGTGTCTGCAGTCTGGGATTAGGGACCAAGACTGTGCCAGTTTGCAACAACTACCTACACTTCACCCAGTCCCCATCGCCAGAAGAAAAGATTTTGTTAAAAGAAAAGAAAATGGCGGCATCCACTACATCTCATGGCAAAGGCAGGGGGGTTGGGGGAGGGAAGACATTTTCCTAACAAGAGGGTGAGTGCTTTTACCAGAGGCTAGGAGGGGTACTGACAAACCTTGTAATATATTCCAATAGATAAATACATTCCTGCCAACTTCAGCTCATCAAAATAAATGTTCATACAATATGCTGAATTATATTTCCTTCCAATTAGTCAGGCTTTGAAAAAAGTAAGGAAATTGAAAAATATCTAAAATTCATGGAACACAAATTAGTCTTGCCTAGGCAACTCTTATAGGACTAGTTCTCATAGAGTCCAATTTAAACGGAGTCAGATCATAATTATCTGGTCTAGAAAAATATAAATCTCATATCTTCCCTGCTCCTTAATCTTATTGACTTCAATTTTCTTCTTTATCAATCTATTTCAACAAATATCATTCTCACAGCTACCTTGAAAATGTAAAAATCATAGATGCATTAGCCACTTTATATGATGTTTCATAGACATTACTAATAAATGTGTCTATTTTGGAAAAAGCAAATCGTCTATGATTTCAGGGATGTTTACTCCCATTTGTTGAAAACACATCTGATGAATGTAATGGGAGACATGACCAAAAGTCATATCATAAAAAGATTGTTTATAACTGTGAAATCCATCCTCTTCAAATGGATTGTAGATTCTTCATTTTAAATATACTCTACACCCTGAAAATTCTTGCAACACAGTTATGACCAAAAAGTCAATAAGTCTTATTGTTTGGCAGGTGAGGAAGAGAAAAGTAAGTGTCCAGAGAGAGAGAGAATGATAGAGAAATATGGTGCTGATGGACACGTAGCTAAATTTGGCTCCTGTTTAAGAATTTGAACAGTCCTCAACCAGCTAGACTCAGAACTAGCGAGTGTTGGTTAAGTGCCTTCCTCAAACAAACAAAAGGAAAAACAAGAAAGCCACATTGTGCTCCAGAGCTGGTTTTTTGTTTGCTTACTGTATCAAGGGTTTTTTTTAAATCATTATTTTCAATAGCAAGAACTCATTTGTACACATCTCTGACCTTAGCTTTCTGATCTTCTCAGAGATGAGTACGGCTAGGAACATCTGTGAACGCGCTGGGAGTGGGAACCTCACTTGCAACATCATGGGCCAACTTTCCTCCCATTACAATTGGATCTAAGGATCAAGGTCATATGGGAAACCCAGCAGGTGTGACTCTTCCTCTCTGATCAACTCCCTGTGTTTTTTCTATTTTTATGCTCTCTTGAACACTACATAATTAACTTCCCTAATGGTTATAAAACTGCTAGGTAAATAAATGTAATGAGCTCCTATCCATATTGACAGAGAAGAAATATGATGACTATCAGATTTGCTCCCAGGAAATACACCAATACTAACAGGTTATTGGTAAAAATATCAATCTACTGCATTGCAGATTCTAAGCCAGTTTTGACCACCCTTCTAGCCTTTTAAAGAAATGAAGACAGTGATGAAAGAGGAGCAAGCTGCCACAGACATTTCTGAGAAACTCAGAGACATTGTTTACACCATGTAAAGATGGTAACACAATGTGACCATGGCCTCAACCCTTCCTGCTCTGTGGAAAGTGGAAGAAGGTGGATGAGATGAAAACAAATCCTTGGTTCGATCAGCAAGCATTTTTTGAATACCTGCTACATACTAGAACTGGTCCAGGCACTTTCAAGGAAATTGTTGCATAACCCTCCAACTGTCTTCCATCTCATTCAAAGTGAAGGCCAAAGTCCTTTTGGGGACCTAGAAGGGCCTCCAGGATTTTTTCTGCACTTCACTCCCCTCCAGCTACAACTGTGTCCTTTCTACTTGTTCAACACACTTTGCATGCTTCCTTTCTAGAATCCCGGCACACAGGGTTCCCTCTACTTGGAAAGCTCTTACTCCAGATATGTGCCTGGCTTGGCCCTCCCTCCCATCATTCCTCCCTTCCTCCCTCCCCCTCCCTCCCTTCTTTCCTTCCTTCCTTCCTTCCTTCCTTCCTTCCTTCCTTCCGGTCTTTTCCCAAATATAACCTCAGGGAGGTCTTTCCTGGCCACATTCCAAAGTTGTAGAACTTCCTAATTCTTTTCTCCACTTTCTTTTCTTACTTAGCACTTGTCATTTTCCTACATAGCACACATTTTGCCTATTATGGTCTATCTCTATCATTAGACAACAAACTTTAGGCAGCTGGAGATTTTGGGTTGTTTTGTTCAATGCTGCTCCCAAAAGGGCGCTTTGCAATAATAGCCACTCAATAAATATTTTTGAATTAATCAACTGATTAATAAATTTTGCTGCTTAACAGCTCTATGGGGTTGGTATTATTTCTTCATACCAATGAATAAAAAAGACTCAGAGATTAATCTACCTAAGTTTCCAGAACACATAAATGGTAAAGCCCCTTGTTATCTCCAGACGTGTGGTCTCGGACTGTTTCCTCTCTCCACAGCTCGCTGGAAAGTACAGCCCAAAGTCGAGATGGGGGAGGTGAAGACAGACGTTGGAAATGAACAACCGGCAGCGTCCGTGTCCTAAGGAGGAGGCAGGCCCCGGAGCACACATCACGTGCTTAGATGGACAAGTAAGGCTCCTGTGCAGAGATCCTATGCTTATCGGCAAGTGGCTGAAAATAGTTTGGGTTATAACCTCATCAATTAAGTATATTTTTAAAATTATAAATATGCCCTTCTCTAAATGATTCGCAAATATCTGTATACAGTCTAGGATTGCTCCCATGGGAAAGAAAGTGCCTTGCCTCTCATCTGTGTTGTATAGCACGAACTCCACCGTGGTTTGAAGCACATCCTTGCTTGAGTGACATCCGGTTGCATTAGATGCCTTGTGGTTGTAGGCACATAACCCTTGTTCGTGTTTCACACCAACTGAACAGTTTCGTGCGGCAGGATGGGGGGAGAGAGAGCCAACGTGAAAAAAATATTAATCTTACACGTGTGGCAGGTTTTTAAATGTAATATTGTTTTCTAGCTCCCACACAACAGGTTCATGCAGACACTAATCAGGTTTTTAATCACACTCTTACTGTGCATCTAATACTTCACAGAGCAGCACTCCGCTCACACAGGGGGACCGATTTTTTTTGTAGTAAAGCAAGCTTATTTTCTTTAAGAGAACTGACTCTTCTAGTCCCTGAATACGTCTCCCTGGCGTGTATTTTTCAGACCCTAGAAAAAGGGTCTGACAAGACTCTTTCGCTTGAAAGTGGCAGAAACCCAATCAAACTAGCTTGAGCAAGAGAGGAATTTATTAGCAGACACGTAGCAATAAAGAGACTAAAGTATTGGCAGGCCTGAGGCGCACCTGGAAAGAGAAGTGATACCCTCCGAGGCTCTCCGTCTCCTGTCCGAGCTTCTCTCTACACAGCATCTGTGGGACGCGCTGTTCTCTCCCAGCAGCCTCTTCCATGTTGTAAAAATAAAGCCACCAGCTGCTTCTGGACCTAGTATCTCCCAGCTTTGCCACCAACTAGGGGCTTATCTCTTCCCCTGTTTGTGTCTGCGAAACCTCCAGGGAAGGGTTCTGATGGGGCTGGTTTGGAAGCCCACACCTGGGCCTCAATCATCTGTGGCCAGATTGAGTCCATAGTAGAAATGACCACACCATTCAGACTCCGCAACTGGGAGCGTTTCCTAGAGGAAGGAGTGGTGCTGCTACCACAGCCCTCAGGAAGTGGGAGAGCAGGAGGGAAGCTTGCTGGGTGACGTGACCATTGACGCTGCCCATAAAGACCCACCTTTCCAAGCCCCATCATGTACCATGCACTCTCTCATGAAACTCTCCTTCTACATTTCCTACAGTCCACTAAGTTACGTTTCCATTAAAGTACTCAAAAGGTTTTATCAGAGCCTAAGATGCAGCCCATTGCCACTAATAAACTGAGTTACTGCAAAGATTTTCAACAGCTGGTATTCAAATATGTCCATTTTACTTGAGCCCTTTAAGTCCATTTTTGCCAAGCCTCGGCACAGGTTAACTAGAATAAGGTATACCTGAGTCTAAGCTTCTTACCAAGACAATCTTTTTGTGTCATTATTTCACTGGGATGTTTATACGTGTATACTCATTTACACTGTGTGCTTCCCTGTATACACAAAAACAGACCCAGCAGGTCTCCTGACACCTCCCAGGGCAAGAGACCACCAGCACCTTGGAGTCATGCACTCATTTCTCTGGTGGATCTACTGTGAACCGAGAGTCATCAGTGGAGACTTTAATAGTCATTTCATCTTTGGAACATCAAAAACGTGTAAAGATTGGCCCCTGCCTTAGCCTCATCTTCCTTTAATACTCATGTGGACAATATCTGATCCAGAAAAATTGAAAAGCCATGCAAAATTGCATTAATTTTTCACCAGAAATGAATCGAAATGTAAACTACATTCATATATACTTACACACACACACAAACACAGCTACCTCTCTGTGCTTCACAATAACATTAAGAAATTTCAGATTCACTTGGAAGAAAATCTCTGTTTCAAACAGAAGCTTTGAGAACATTTTTTCAGATTTAAAAAAAAAAAGCCTATGGACATGTTCAGCTTCTGATAAAGCTAGAGTTGATTCTAGTGAATAACATGATTCACCTTATCCCAGTACCTGTGAGAAAAATCAAAGTCCAACAATAGCTACAGATTTATACAAGATGGTGTAACACAGCAACTGAAAAATTGCACTCGCTGTGCTACAAATGACTACTCTTCAGAATATAGTAACTTTCCAAATAATGGTTATAAAACAAAGCAAGGAAAATTCCATCCGTTAACCAATACCCAAAGAATGCATTCCATTTCCATCTCAAGCACAGAAATCCCTCTATTAGAAGGGGACAGACACAGCCATTGGTGAACCCATCACTATTCACTAGTATTCATGATTCGTCGTTCATTAACCTGTGGACATAACACATTTGCTAGAAAGTCTGAAACTATGGGCTTTCAGTCAAAAAGAACCCGTGAGGAGATATTCAGTGAGATAAAAACAAGGTAAAGGGCACAAGGAGAAGAAGAATTCAGAAAGAAAATCTAAACCATAGAGGAAAGGGTCATTGAAATTTGAATTACTATTTGGGGTTAAATTCACCATCAAATATTAGAAAATAGCTCAAATGCTTTAGGGAATATAATATTCCAGTGGGCCAGAAAGAAAAGGAAAAAAATAAAATAAAATAAAAGACACTAAAAATCTCTTCAGGTCAGAGGCAATGATTTATTCATCTTTTTATTCTCCACAATCCCTAACAGAAGAATAAACAAAACACATAGTAGGCTCACAATAATATTAAACAAATGAATGAATGAAAACATTTTTTAAAGCAGAGTGGCTTAAAGATTTTTGTAAAGCACACTATGCCAGCTGGAAGGTCTGTACACAAAGGGCTTTATGGTCAAGTAAGTTTGCCAGTGCTGTATAATATATCAATTACAAGATGCATAAGGCTCATGGGTAAAAACCCTAGAGGAAAACATAGGGAAATAGATCCTTGACATTTGTGTTGGTCATGATTTCTTGGATAAGACATCAAAGCACAGGCAATAAATGCTAAAGTAAACAAGTGATGCTATCTCAAAATAAAGAGCTTCTGCACAGCAAAGGAAATAGTCAATAAATTGAGAAAGCCACCTGTAGAATGTGAGAAAATATTTGCAAATTATATATCAAATGCGGGGTTAATATTCAAAATATATAAAGAACTCATGCAAATCAATAGCAAAAAAAGCAAATAACCCAATTTTAAAAGGGGCAAAAACCTTGAATAGACATTTTTTTTCCGAATAAGACATAAAAATGGCTAACAGCTACATGAAAAAGTGCTCAACATCAGACATCATTAAGAATATGCAAATCAAGGGGTGCCTGGGTGACTCAGTTAGGCGTCCGACTCTTAGTTTCTGCTTATGTCATGATGTCACAACTCACGAGTTCAAGTCCTGCATCAGGCTCTTCGCTAACAGTGTGGAGCCTGCTTGGGATTCTCTCTTTCCGCCTCTCTATCTGCCCCTCCCCTACTCTCTCTCTCTCTTTCTCTCTCCCTTTAAATGAATAAATAAACTTAAAAAAAAAGAATATGCAAATCAAAACCACAATGAGATATCATCTCACACTTGTCAAGATGCCTATTATCAAAAACATAAGAGATAACAAATGCTGGTGAAGATATGGGGGAAAGAACTCTTCTACACAGTGGGAATATAAACCCATATGGCCATTATGGAAATCAGTATGGCAATTACTCAAAACATTAAAAATTGAACTATCATATGATCCAGCAGTCTCACTCATGGGTACATATCCAAAGAAATTGGAATCAGTATCTTGAAGAGATATCTGCACTCCCATCCATGTTCATTGCAGCACTATTCACTATAACCAAGATATAGAAACAACCTAAATGTCCTTTGGCAGATGAATGGATAAAGAAAATGTATACATGTATATGAACATTTCATAGAAACAGAGAATAGAATGATGGTTGTCAGAGGCTGGGGGGGAGGCAGAAATGGGTGATGTAGATTACAGGATACATGTTTTTAGTTATAAGAGGAAACAAGTTCTGAGGATCTGATGTATGGCCTGGTAACTATCTTAATGGCATTGTATTCTAGAAAGTTGCTGAGAATAGATCTTAGCATTCTCACCAAAAAAAAAAAAAAAAGTTAATTATGTGATTGGTGGATGTGTTAATTATATGACCTTGGTAATAGCCCACAATATATATGTATATCAAATCATCACATTATACATTTTAAATATATACAATTATACTTATCAATTATTCCTCAATAATGATTAAAAATTAAAATAAATGCTTGGACAAATCCAGCAATAAAAAAAATGTCTAAGTTTTATTAATCCTATTTTTCTCAACTCAAATGATCTCAGAAAGTTTGTTTTGTTTCATGTTTGTTTTGTTTCATTTAACACTTATTGGTAGCCCAAGACTATTCCTCTGTTCTAAGGCACACAATTTGGGAAATACTGCCTTAAAAAGTCAGGGAAGGGAAGTATAAGAAATGGGGGGAGAAAGTGACTTAGCTCCAAGAGATCAGAGATTATATCTGTTTCTGTTTGACTTAATGATTGTATCTCCAGAGCCTAAGGGAATGGCCAGACACATAAAGTACTCAGTAAATATTTGATGAATGAATGGATGAATGGAGGAAGAAGCAGAAAAGGCTAGGATCCTTTGTTTAACCTCAGGAATCCTGCTTCTGTTAGCCAAGATAAGGGAGATAATAATTTGACAGGTTGAGGTTGAGACAATTGTGGGAAAATCATATGGAAATTTCCAGTTGGATGTATAGAATTCAAATCCAATTCAAGATCTGGGATGAAGCTAATATTTTAGCAGTCATCAATTTAAGATTAGGATAGATGGGGACAGCCAGAAGGAAAGAAAAGTGAATGAAAGAGTCCTGCCTAAAGAAAATTTTCCATTAGGTACTAAGAAGTGGTTAATTACACAGAAAGGGATCCATGCATTGTCTTCTCGTATGTGTCCCTCTCCTAGCCTCCAGCTCCCTCTCTGCTTTTGACCTGTTTCTCTTAGCTCAGAAAATGATCCACAACCTCCTGTCCCATGGTACAGAAACCTAAGAATCATCCTCACAAAGCCTCCCTCATCTGGCCCTCCAGAAATCTGCTTGACATTGAATGATTAGCACTACTGTGTAGAATAAGTAATACGAATGACAAAATAATTCTATCTTTACATAGCACTCTGCAGCACGTTTTCAAAGATACTATCTTATTTTAATTCTCACAACAACCCTGTAATTTACACCATTATCTCCAGAGAAGAACAATGAAGATAAGCAATGTTACTTGGATCACACACCAATAAGAACACGTAGGGATGGAAACAGGGGGATGGTTCATTGTCTCTTTCAGAATTAAACACAAGGAATCCAGTTAGCACTTGTATCATAGAAACCAAGAAATGAAAGAAATATCAAATCAAAGAAATGTAATCCTAACCACATCCTGGACCCCTGAAAATATCAAGAAACCAACCTGAAGATAAGGTAAATGAAGATGATTGTCTACCATAGTATGGCAGAACACTACCTTGATAAAGTTGTAGTAGCATCTTGAAGGGACAGGCAAAGTCAGGATATTTATGAGGTTTGGGAATCTAGTTTAAGACAGATCTTGCAGTGTGGGGGCTTGAAAGAGATTAGGTAAAGTCATGCTATCATAGTTTAGGATTGGTGGACAAAGTAAGAAGAGGACATTGATGCAAAGTAGGGAAGTCTCGGGCAGTAAGCAGTTATTTAATGCTGTCTATTCAATAGTTGGACAATGTGATGTTCATTTAAACGGAGCTTTTCACAAAGTTCCTGGTGTGAGCGATAAAATTATTTTTTTATCTCCCTGGGCAAGAGTTTCTTAGACTAGTAAAGTCACGTTAACGGAAATGGTGAATAATAGTTAAGTTAGTGAATACAATCAAATAGTACAATCATGTTAATATAGATGGTCTTGGTTCTCAGCATCAAAACAGTATTGTTTCGATGAACAAATACTTTGGGGTGATCCAGACCTAGGTTTGGAAAAACACTTGCCACATAGGAACTCTGTGGGCTCAGACAAGTTACTTAACCTCTTTGAATGCCACCACGCAATGTAATCCTCTAATTTAAGATGCTTTGTAGGAAAATGTAATCCATCAGAGCCTAGAAAAGGAAGAAAATAATGAAAACCAGGAGTATTTTGGGATATAGGTGGAATACAGAAGTAGACTTCATTGCACACTTTGGTGAAGGAAGCATGATTTTAAAAAATCCTTATCAATAAGCTACAAGTTTATTCCTAGATGTCCATGCCTTTAATTCTGTTCCCTTTGTGTACCATGTTTTGATGGAATGGATTGAGAAATAATCCTTTAACACCAAAAGGAATGAAGGAAAGGGGCAGGCAATTCACCGCAATTGATTGATAAACAGTGTTTTACCCTGCTTAGCAAGATTAATATTTCAAATCAAATGTTGAAGCTAATGATAACAACAATAAAGATCACTTAATTTCTATTAGGGTACTGACCCTCTAAACCATTGAAATGTCATCTAGCCTCCAGCATTAAAAAATATGCACTAACTCCTTCTCTTTTAAAATGTTAATTGAACTGAAACAAAAGTCCCTTATTCATAAGTACAGATACTCTTATTGCTTCGCATGTGGAAAATACATGGC
Organism: Neofelis nebulosa; assembly: GCF_028018385.1. NCBI lineage: Eukaryota > Metazoa > Chordata > Mammalia > Carnivora > Felidae > Neofelis > Neofelis nebulosa. The sequence continues at coordinate 11,453,059 of NC_080795.1, forward strand.
AGGTTAAATATAAATGCCATGATCACCAAATGAAACATGAGAGGCCTAGAAATATAAAATGACCAACTTAATGAAAAGTGTACATGAAAATAAATGAGAAGACATTTCATTTTTTGAGTGACAAAAACACCCTCAAGAAAAGTCTAAGAAAGCTAGTTATTTCATCATTGAAATGGTAGCACTTGTCACACAGAAAAAAATTTGAACCAAAAAATCCTGTCAGTTTTGGGAGAGGAGAAAAAAACAATAAATAAAGCAGTTTTGCTCTGTGCGGCAGCTTATCACCAGATCTGAATCAGAAGGCAATTGCAAATAGGAACTTGAGAAAATAAAGCTCTATAGCATTGAGACAGCCAACGGTTAGACAGAGAGTCACTGGATTGACTTTGGCAAAACTCACATACTTTGTCATGACCATAAGGTTATTAAAATGGAAACTGAAATTGGAATTGAAATAGTGCAGACCCCAAGAGCCAGAAAAACATTACAGGAACTAAGGAGCCAACCTTTTCCCTGGAGGAAGTAGAATTGAAAGTCACTGCCGTAATGAAACAATGAAAAGATTGATGTTTGGAAGTATGTTCAAGGACTTTTTTATTCTAAAAAAAGAAAGAAAGAAAGAAAGGAAGAAAGAAACAAGAAGAAGAAGAAAAATGTTTTAAAGATTGTTTAGTAGTCTAAAAATATCAATTTACAGGAAAAAGATATTCCCTGGATAACCAAAACACGTTTTTCATGGCAATCAAGTGGTGATTAGGCAAAAGTAGTAAGAGGGGACCACATGAAATACCAATCTGAATAAGGTGTTTGAAAAAGTAAGTCGAGCAAAGTTTCAAGGGACTTGAGAGTACTAACTCACTTCCCACACACTGGGCTGCTCAAAAGATAATACAATCATTTTCTACCCATGGAATTAGTCTTGTCCAGGTCTAGCCCCTATAGTAGCAGATTGCTGTCCAGCCACGTGATCTAATCCAAAAAGAAAAAAGAAGAAAAATACCTAAGTCCATCTGACAAAACAGCCCTACTGTCTGCTGTCACCTTGCTCTCCCATGCTCTTTGGCCTACAATTATTTCCCTGGTGTTCACTGCACGAATTCATTGACTTTATGGCTTTGGGGGGATATGTGAGATCATCTTACATACATGACTCCAGTCAAAGAGATGAATGTAGAAGCTGAAGAATATTGAAAATAAAGCCATTTATCTCAATGTGTAACTGCTCTTGTCAACAGAGCACAAACACCTGAGTATTTTACGTCTTTGCACAAAATACTCTGTCCTTCTCTATCCTTCCCATGTTACTAGCCTCCCATTCTCTAGTAATCTCTCTTCCCCTAGATGACTATGTCACATTCTTTCCCCTCTCCTCAAATCCCTAACACAGAACATGCTTCAGAGCAGGTCTAGGTGTTTTAATTGACTGTGGTCAGGCTCTAATGCAATGAAAAAGATGAATCCAGACTTTTCTACCCAGGCAAATTTATGGAAGGCATTTTGACTACCCCTCTTATGTCATCAGACAACAGCAATGTTTCACGGTTTCCCTGGAGAAGGAAATTTGCAAGAATTCTATAACTGTTCTCTAGAAGGCATAGTCTTCACAGTGGTTTTTACAAATGTACCACTTTACTGGGTCCACCTAGAAATGGTTTGAAGGTCCAACTCATCACAGCCTAACAGCAGGGAACATAATGACAGCCAAATAGAGATCTCAGACATCTCTGTAAATACACTTGAAATCTCTGGCAACCTCTTAGGATATCATCATAATACATTTACTTCAACATAAGAATCATCTGAGAATTGGTTGTAGTAAACCAAATCCATAGTATCAAATTGTAGGGTCTCATATATTAGACAAATCTCCCAATCTTTAATTAGAGCAAAGTAAAGATTACTTAAAATTGTCATTTCTCTGGCAAGCTTTTTAAATTAAACACAGGTGCAAGAATGTAATATATATACATATACACACATTCATACATACATACATATATATGAAATCATAGCTATGCCAAGAGAAACTATTTTCTTGGCAATTGAACATAAAGAATTCATTCTGAAAATTATATCTGTAGAAAGTAAAATTGTGTCTGATATAGATAGTGTAAGTGAAATCTTGTGAATTGCTTTCTAAATTGTACACATAGAAAAATGCAGGGGACAGGCATAGGATTATTTCCTAGCAAGCTAAATGCACAAACATCAGGAATAAATGAGGACAGGAATAGAAATACAGTACGTAAATACACACAATAAAGCCATACCAAAAAAAAAAAATAGCTTTAGGTAAACCAAATTACATGGTTATAAAATCGAATTCTACTGTTAAGAAAAAGTTCTCTTCTAAACTGATAGCAATAAATTCAAGACGCAAACAAACTCCTACGTGGAATCACCTAAAGCCAGATCTTTGAGAAACATAGGTGACCTAATTTTCAGTTAAAAAATATTTAGTATTTATTGACTAGTCCCAATTTCAGACACTTGGGAATGGGGGAAAAAAAGGATACTATTTGAAAGCGTAGGTTGCCAGTCCTCACATAGAAATGCTTGTGCTTTATCCACATAGAAATACTGGAAATCTCTGCATCAGAAGATGAAACTAGCCTTACTTATTTTCACCTTTATTTTTAATTTATTGCGAAGCTATTCTTCTCTTCCATATTGAGAAGAAATTTCTAGAAAAAAACCTACTAACAATGCTAGCAGATAAGAATGCCAAACATCTCGTCTTTAACATTGTTTATAATGCATAGTAGATCCATATACACTGGCCAACAATACTCAAGCCAATATTTTTTTAATGTTTATTTATTTTTTGAGAAACAGAAAGACGGAGTGTGAGCAGGGGAGAGACAGAGAGAGAGGGAGCCACAGAATCCGAAGCAGTCTCCGGGCTCTGAGCTGTCAGCACAGAGCCCGACACAGGGCTCGAACTCACAAACCATGACCATGAGACCATGACTTGAACCGAAGTGAGACGCTTAACCAATGGAGCCACCCAGGAGCCCTTCAAGCCAGTATTTTTTATAACAATATTTGAGAAACTGTAATGTAAGTCTCTAGGAGCTGGCTTGGTATTACAAACAACATCATAATGTACCTGTTATGACAATAGAGTCAATGTTTTCAATGCATTTGACAGGCCACAAAGCCTATCACATACCTTTTCCTTAGAAATGTTAGCAACTAGGAGCACCTGGGTGGCTCAGTCGGTTAAGCCTCTGACTTCAGCTCACGTCATAATCTCACGGTTTGTGAGTTCAAGTCCCATATTGGGCTGTGCTGACAGCTCAGAGCCTAGAGCCTGCATCGGGTTCTGTGTCTCCCTCTCTTTCTGCCCCTCCCCTGCACACACTCTCTCTCTCTCAAAAATAAACAAACATGAAAAAAATTTTTTTAAAGAAATGTTAGGAACTAATATGCACTAAGAGTTTTATCTACCCTGAGATTAAGGGAACTTCTCTTTTTTAATTGCAAGTTTTGTGATTTTATTTATTCTTTGGTATTCTCTCCATTAGCTCACAAGTTCAGAAATAGTATAATATTTATAAGCAAGAACAGCACAGTCAGCACTGTAAAACCAATAGCCACTCACTCTGATACCTGAGAGAAGCAGGATATTAATAAAGAGCTGTCTGCATGACTATTGTTGCTAAAAGCCAGCAAACAGAAGAAAAAAAATAAACTCAGAAAACTTTCAATTGCTGTTCTCATCCACATCCACTAGGACGAAGTACATTAGGTAAATGAACCATCGTTTTTTTGTTTTGTTTTTTTTTTCTCTGCCTCTGGAAATATCCTCCTGGGAACCAAAAGAGCAAGAGAGACCCATGGAGCAGCTGATGAGTCGTACGGCTCATAGCAAGTGCCACCGCACCCCAGATGGTGACTTCTCGAGAGTTCTAGGATCGGTTTTGCAGAGCAAGGAACCCATAGCAACAAATGAGAGCAACTTTAGAGAATGCAAAGGACCCAGAAGCTGAAATGCTGAGCCTCAGCCCTTTACTAACAGGGTGCTGGGGCAATAGCCAATTCAGATGGAAGGCAATCTGCCCAACAGAGATGACAACAAACGCCTAACCAACACACATTAAGATCATTTTTGTAATAGACTGATAAGCACCCATGAGAGAATTAATACCTTTGTGAGAAGCAGCAAAAGAATTCCTTCTGTAAGTGAACAGGGGTTAAAGAAATATTATCCCCAGCATTAGCAAGAGAAAAATAACACGTAACCAGATCAGATACAATAATGTATGAAAGTGTTTATTACAGTCACCTGGAACCTAGTACATAATTAGCAAATGTGTTAACTCTCCACACCAAGATACAAGATACAACTGAAAGTTGACATGAGCCGAAGGACAGGTTTTCAGCCCTTCCTCATTTATTATTATTGTTCTATCCATCTAAATCTTGCTTTAAAAAAAAAAAAACCTGGAAAAATACAGGCTTCTGTCATAACTCACAGCTCAATCTGGACCCAATTAAAAACCTATTGCCAACGGGCGTCTGGGTCACTCAGTTGGTTGAGCGTCCAACTCTTGATTTCAGCTCGAGTCATGATCTCTCAGTTCGTGGGATGGAGCCCCACATCAATCTCCTGCACTGACACCACGGAGACTGCTTGGGATTCTCTCTCCCTCTCTCTCTGCCCCCTCCCCCGCTTGCACTGTCTTTCTCTCCCAAAATAAATAAATAACCATTAAAGAAAAAAAATATTGCTAAGTATGATGAAGTTCTAGAACATAAGCCAGCCCTTAGCAGACACTACTAAAGATGAAACAAGCCAACAGACACTCTGTATTACCATGGATATAACATCATGATGGTTAATCATTTGCTCACTCACTCATTTACTCAGCAGAATACATTTGTTGCATGCTCATGGCTGGCTGGCAGAAATGGAAAGGTAGGAACGTGGAACACATAATAAGATGAGGGATGTGAAAGTCCTTTGGAAAGTGCAAGGTGCCATAGAAACGGCAAAGACGATGACGACGAAGATGATGCAGTCATAGCCTATTGGAGACAAGACAACACAGTTTCTAAATAAAGGAAAATCCTGTCTATTAACAATAGAAAAGGGATCACTTATTCTCATAACTTATTTAGATTTTCTAGTACAAAGATTCTGTAAAAAGTTAATTTTTCAGGGGGCGCCTGGGTGGCTCAGTGGGTTAAGCCTGCGACTTCAGCTCAGGTCACGATCTCGAGGTCCGTGAGTTCGAGCCCCGCGTCGGGCTCTGGGCTGACGGCTCAGAGCCTGGAGCCTGCTTCCGATTCTGTGTCTCCCTCTCTCTCTGCCCCTCCCCCGTTCATGCTCTGTCTCTCTCTGTCTCAAAAATAAATAAACATTAAAAAAAAATTTAAAAAAAAAAGTTAATTTTTCAGATTCAAGTCAGTTAACAGAGGATCATGGAGAATGTTTCATTTTGAGTGAGAAACAGGTAAAAAAGAAAACATTTCTTGGCATAGAGAAGCACTAAGTAGTGTCACCTTATTTAAGAGTTTTATGCATGATTCAGGAGAAGATTTCAGAGTGAAGTTTTCCTATCTGCAAACTACTCTCAACTTCCGGGCAACTAAATAACAAGCTGGCTGGGCGTCAATTAGATCTTGTGAAGCAGTGGCATGCAAAAATAAGCTTGATTCTCAGGAATGAAAGGGGGCACGTAAGGAGAAAGTCACGGAACACTAGTTTTAAGAGGATGGGTTCCAGCGGGGGTGGGCAGGGGAACAGAGAAGAGCCTGTTGTGACATTATTGTCATTGCCCGTTTGTGCATGAACTTGGTCATGGCTGTTCATACTGTCCTTTTTCCATGTGAGTTACCCACATTGTTGTTTTGACAGGCGTTGTCAAAATGTTTTTAAATGTTTTTGGTTTCCTATCAGAATTAAGGTTCTTTGAGCTTAGAAAGATATGGAAACAAGGAGTATTGGGTTTGGTAGCAGTGGAACAAATATTTCCTGTTGGAGAAACTCCATGTTTTCTGGAAAAGCAACAATAAAGATGCATTTTGCCACATAAGAAAGGAAGATAGTCCCAACTGGCTGAAGCTGAAATATGTTTTGTCGCGGAGGAACATTCAAAAGTCACCCATCACGCACCAACCGATGCCCCTAATGAGAGCAAGCATTACCCAGTCCCTTCCATACAGGAAGTTTTAGTGCAAACACAGGCTGAGGAAGCCACGCCTTGCATTATCCAGAGTGATTAAGACACTGAATGATCTTTTTCTCTCTTGGGAAAACAACGGTGTTTCTTACAATCAGCGGTGTATCAGATCTAATGAAATTCGGTCAGTGAATATTTGGGGGCTCAGCATGTAAAAAGCGTTGCAAATGTGCAGAGAGAAGGCCAAGGCAGGTGGCAGAAGCCCCAGGGGATGACTGGCAAAGGTGGGGACATATATCCAGCCACATGGGGCCACAAGGGAGTCTTGTTGTCCTCAGAGCAATGGCAAGTCATGACATGTTTCCAGCAGGACTGGGGGTTAGGGTGGAGGTAGAGGGCATAGACTCACATCATTAAAGCTCGCTCTGGCTGCAGTGTGGAGAAGTGGCCCCACATGGGCCCCGAGTGAATGGCTCGCATGCTGGACAGAAGTCAGTTACGAGCCAGACATAGGGCGGCCATGACTCAGGAGGTGAGACGGTGAGGAGCAGATATGCCAGGAGGTATTAAAAGTATTTTAACATGGATATGTAATAGAATTGGGGTTGTTTTGTTTTGTTTGAAATAATCTTTTAAACTTCTGTCTTGACCCAGGTTTGAGATCGTGACCAAAGGCTGGCCAGTTCTTCCTCTTGAGTCCATTAAGTCCACATCCCCAATCACCTCCCTTATTAGGTTCTCACAGTCACCCCAAGGTAGGTACCAGACAAGCAGGGACACGTCTAGTTCACTGAAATGATTCACACTGGCCAATCCTGAGCCTGCTTGCCCTGCCTCACCTGCTCCTTCCTGTAGAAACCGCAATCAAGGCTCCTGCCCACGTTCCCCTCACCTCCATCCCGGACCTCAGTGCTTCCCCAGCGTGTGCTGTGTTCTTCTCGGGAAACTGCATGTGACAAGATGTAAACCTCTTCCTAGTTTCTCTCCTTCCATCTGCATCTGACCTCACCATTCCTTAGTCCAGGTAATTTGGTTAACCCTGCTACAATAATCCTGCTACAATCCAAAATGTTAAATTTGAATTTAGGCAAGTCTCAATTAGTCAAAATATTAGATGACAATGGCGGGGGGCGGGGGGGGGGGGGGTAGTGAGGATAGTACAAATCTAAATGTTGCTCAGACATTTACTGAGTCAGCGATCAAATGTATTAAAAACTGCTAAGAAGGAGAGAACAACAACAGCAGCAAAGCAAAACAAAAACACCAAACAAAAAGCCAATTACAATGTCCTTTCCTATCAAATTTGCAGACAAAAAGCAGAATCACTTGATTTGATTTTTATATCATTTTTTCTCCTGTCCTTCATCTGGCAGAGATGGTAAAGAACAATGAACAATTACAGGTTCAAAAAGCAGCAGAGAAGGAAGGAGGAGGAATAAAAGCCCTGTTTAATCCTAAAATTAGAAAAGTAATATTTGAATAATTGTGCTTCGACTAGAATAATAGCATACCTCCTGTCCATAACAAGCCTTGATAAATGTTTGCCTGAGTGAATAAAAGAGCCAAAAGGATTCTTTAATTGTAAAAATCCATTACATTAATATTACTTATAGGATGGAAAATTCATATAAAATATATAACTCAAAAATGTATTACATCCCAGAAAATAAGACATGTCCCTTTGACATGTGTTCAGCTGTTAAGATTCCTAGAGTGTGTTCACAGTTTAATCCAACTGTCTTTATAGATCTACATATATACATATTCATGCATTTGAATAATTTTGCACATATTCAGTTTGGGATGTATTTATTCAGCCTGATCATATTGCAAAGTCTGAGGTATTTGATGAGTATAAACCCAACAACAGCACATGGAAGATAAAGCCCATATTTCTAAATCTGTTTGCGACTCCAAGAAGTTCTGGTTAGTTCAAAAGAGTTACTTCTATTGACAGGGATCCAACTGGGGATTAAGATATTATGACATATACACTCTTAACAGATAAAAGCAGGAAGAAAGACAGCGGAGCTAAATAAGAATGTCAGGATGAATTGCACACCATTCTTTAGGATAAAATTTAGTCTTACCTGTGGGGAATCATCTCTAATGTACAAGGCAAGAGAGATATGATTTAAGATTTTAAACTCGGGTGTCTGTACATAAAGGAAAATAAAGTTAAAAATGAAGTTCCTCATGTTTTGAAAGGAACTCAAAAATGACACAATTAGCTTAATTTCTTTTTATAGGTTTTCGTATCAGCTGCTACTTGGAGTGCTCACGCAAGAGGCAGTGGCCCTAGTCACATCTGATTATGAAAGCTGCTTTTAAGTCCATCGTAAGAGTTAAGATTTTGCACACTGTTGGCTGATAGTATAGGTGCCCATCTCCAGCTGGCTCAGTTGAAGAGAATATCCTGCTATTAAGGGCCATGTGGCAGGATCTATTTTTCTTAAGCCTTTTAGCCTTGCACTGTCCTTGCCACAGACCACAGCCATCCCATAAAGTCAGGTCTTTGGTCATAACCTAGTCTGGCTAGAGTGTGGAAAACAACTCTACCAACCAATGATGAAAGCAGCTCAGGGTTTATCCCTACTGATGACAATGGTATCACCTAACAGGTAGAAGACAGCTCAACCTCGGCACCCATTCTTGCCATCCATCCCCCCAGGAAATTTTTCAGGAGGGAAATCTCATCCATCTCTGCTTTAACCTCTCTGAGACTTCCCATTGCTTTGCTGGGGAGGAAGGTGAGAAGAACCATGACCTTGCATATTCCACCCCTCTGCCTCGTTTTCTGCCGTTTCTTCCTGATTCCATTTGACCCCCACTGTCCTCCTTTCCTTCTCCTCTTAGCCCCATGTCAGTCATACTGCTCTTGCTGTGTTCCTTAAACACATGAAACCCCACACCTTCACTTCCAATGTGTCTACTTCCTGGTGAGAACACTGTATGGTTTGGGATTTAATATTAGTTTCCCAGAGTGGCCTATAACCCCAGGAGAGCAGACACAGTGTCAACATCAGTCACTGCTCTATGTCCGGGACTAAGCAAAGTTCCAGAGATTTAATAAAAATGCAATACATACTTGTCGAATGAATGAATTAAACAGCGACAGTTTCTTAGGAATAAGCATCACCATAAATTCTTGCTTCTCTGTGAGGCATGTCTTCAGGGAACCATTTAACATGCAATAACACCAAAGACTTTGCTCTTGGGGTCTTGTCCCTGCTCTCTCCAGCCTTATTTCTCGCTACTCCCTCATTAGTACTCTATATCAACACGCACCACCCCCCCAGGCACACTAGCCTTTTCTCACCATCAACCAGTAATTCCTTCCCCTCGATTTTAGTCATACTCCACTTTCTTCTCCTGTCTCCTTTTACTCATTCTTCAGAACGTCATAGGAAATGTCTTCTCCCCAGGGAAGCCTTCCTGGGCAACCCAGGGCTCCTTCTGGCTGACTCCATACTGATTTTATCGCTTACCAAATATTATTTACTTGGTTTATTTCCAAGCGTAAGCATACTAGCTACTTTACAGCTAGGAATATATCTCATTTCCCAGAGTAGTGCATGGTGACCTTTCACTAATACATAAGTAGCTCTTAACAAAAATTTTAAAAAATACATATTGGAAGTAGCTTCTCACAGTCCATTAATGCTAAAATATAAAATAAATCCTATAACACAAGATAAATTGTAAGCCACTGAATAAAACTGGGCCTATTTTCTGAGGGTATTTGATTCTACTTGTGAAGAAATAACATAAAAGGCACTACACTGACATTAGCATAACCAATCGCACCCAGTCAAGTTCACTGAGACCCAATAGCTATGGGGATCGTCTGTCAATAGCTTTCACTAATCAAAATGTTACTTCAGGAGGAGGAGCCAAGATGGCGGAACAGCATGGACGTTTTGTGTGTGTGTCACGTCCATGAAATTCAGCCAGACCAACGCTAAACCATCCTCCACACCTAGAGAACTGATTGGAGGATTAACACAACAATCTGCACAACCTGAACCACAGAATTCAGCAGGTACGCGGCGCGGAGAGGTGAACTTGGGGAGAGAGAAGCCGGCGGTGGGCAGGGAGCCGCTTTTGCAGGCGGAGAGAGGACAGAGCCTGGGGGGGGGGCGGAGAATACGAGAAAAGCACCCCTCCCCAAAAGCAGCTGGAGAGAAAGTGGAAAATTGGAAACAGCGGCAGGGACTGAAACAAAAAGGGAGAAAGGAGAAAGGAGAGGGTTTAAATTCCATTAAGACTGTAAACAAGGGGAGCGCAGCCTGCAACTGCGCAGCTCCCTACCTGGCGGTGCTCTGGTGGGAAGGGCGAATCCCCGGGAGCAGAGTGGGGTCTGGGAGGCGCTCGGGCCACACGGGGAGAAGCGGCTCCACTGCTGGAAGGACATTTGGTGGAGACGGTTGAAGCCACCTGGTCCCGGCAGACCCCGGAAAACGGCCACAGTCGCTGGTGCTGGAACAAGGTCGTCGAGGGTGAAGCCCGCTGCCAGGCGTGTGTTGTGATTTTCCATAATCCCTGAGACGCTGCTGCGACACCATCTCGCGACCTTTTTCTGGGGCGGGCTGGCACCTGGCTGCAGTCTCGGGGCTCTGGCAGCAGCAGGGTCCCACAAGCGGTCCTGGCTTCAGCCGACATTCGGCCGTTGCTCAGTTGCTCATTCGGCCATTGCTCGGTGAGACCCTCCCGCAGAGGGGCCGAACGGGCCAAGGCCGCAGTCCATCAGAAGTAAGGATCCAGGGAAAACAGCCGCATGTGAGACAAAACTTGGGAGAGAGGTACTGCCTGGGGCCTGGTCATGGAGAGTGAAGCAGGGAGTGGACAGAAGCTGAAGACAGAGGACAGGTGCGCGATTGCTGATCGGGGAGAACAGACACGGTAGCTGGATGATGCCATTTTCACAGTCCCGCGCACGCGCATACTTAGGAGCACCGCAACAATCCACCCCAGGAGGCTAGCAGCGCCATCTAGCGGACAGTGGAGCCATTACACTGAGCCCCGCCCAACCGGACCCACCTTGCTTTTCTTTTTTTTTTTAAATTTTTTTTTTTTTTTCAACGTTTATTTATTTTTGGGACAGAGAGAGACAGAGCATGAACGGGGGAGGGGCAGAGAGAGAGGGAGACACAGAATCTGAAACAGGCTCCAGGCTCCGAGCCATCAGCCCAGAGCCTGACGCGGGGCTCGAACTCACGGACCGTGAGATCGTGACCTGGCTGAAGTCGGACGCTTAACCGACTGCGCCACCCAGGCGCCCCCCACCTTGCTTTTCAAGAACACAAGTCTCACTGCCTGCTTATGGACTATAAAGTGCTTCATACTCTGACTAACAGGGGAAAACGAAGTAATTTCAGTCCTATTCCAATCTGTTAGCAGGTCCAACTATTCCATTTTCTTTCGTTTTTTCTCTCTTTTTCGCTTCTTTTTCTTGAATACAGAAAGAGAAAAAAATTCATTTTTATTTTTGATTTTTATTAAAAATATTTTTTACACCAGCAATGAAGTTACAGAAAGAGAAATCAAGGAATCAATCCCATTTACAGTTGCACAAAAAACCATAAAATACCTAGGAATAAATCTAACCAAAGAGGTGAAAAATCTATACACTGAAAACTATAGAAAGCTTATGAAAGAAACTGAAGAAGACACAAAAATATGGAGAAAGATTCCATGCTCCTGGATAGGGAGAACAAATATTGTTAAAATGTCAATACTACCCAAAGCAATCTACATATTCAATGCAATCCCTATCAAAATAACACCAGCATTCTTCACAGAGCTAGAACAAATAATCCTAAAATTTGTATGGAGCCAAAAAAGACCCTAAATAGCCAAAACAATCTTGAAAAAGAAAACCAAAGCAGGAGGCATCACAATCCCAGACTTCAAGCTATACTGCAAAGCTGTAATCATCAAGACAGTATGGTACTGGCACAAGAACAGACACTCAGATCAATGGAACAGAATAGAGAACCCAGAAGTGGGCCCACAAACATATGGCCAACTAATCTTTGACAAAGCAGGAAAGAATATCCAATGGGATAAAGACAGTCTCTTCAGCAAGTAGTGCTGGGAAAACTGGACAGAGACATGCAGAAGAATGAACCTGGACCACTTTCTTACACCATACACAAAAATAAACTCAAAATGGATGAAAGACCTCAATGTAAGACAGGAAGCCATCAAAATCCTTGAGGAGAAAGCAGGCAAAAACCTATTTGATCTTGGCCACGGCAACTTCTTACTCAACACATCTCTGGAGGCGAGGGAAACAAAAGCAGAAATGAACTACTGGGACCTCATCAAAATAAAAAGCTTCTGCACAGCAAAGGAAACAATCAGCAAAACTAAAAGGCAACCGACAGAATGGGAGAAGATATTTGCAAATGACATATCAGATAAAGGGTTAGTCTCCAAAATCTATAAAGAACTTATCAAACTCAACACCCAAAAAACAATCCAGTGAAGAAATGGGCAAAAGACATGAATAGACCCTTCTCCAAAGAAGACATCCAGATGGCCGACTGACACATGAAAAAATGCTCAACTTCACTCATCACCAGGGAAATACAAATCAAAACCACAATGAGATACCACCTCACACCTGTCAGAATGGCTAACATTAACAACTCAGGCAACAACAGATGTTGGTGAGGATGCAGAGAAAGAGGGTCTCTTTTGCACTGCTGGTAGGAATGCAAACTGGTGCAGCCCCTCTGGAAAACAGTATGGAGGTTCCTCAAAAAACTAAAAATAGAACTACCCTGTGACCCAGCAATTGCACTACTGTATCCAAGGGATACAGGTGTGCTGTTTTGAAGGGGCACATGCACCCCCATGTTTATAGCAGCACTATCAACAATGGCCAAAGTATGGGAAGAGCCCCAATGTCCATCAATGGATGAATGGATAAAGAAGATGTGGTATATATACACAATGGAGTACTACTTGGCAATCAAAAAGGATGAAATCTTGCCATTTGCAACTACGTGGATGGAACTGGAGGGTATTTTGCTAAGTGAAATTAGTCAGTCAGAGACAGATAAAAATCATATGACTTCACTCATACGAGGACTTTAAGAGACAAAACAGATGAACATAAGGGAAGGAAAACAAAAATAATATAAAAACAGGGAGGGGGACAAAACAGAAGAGACTCATAAATATGGAGAACAAACTGAGGGTTACTAGAGGGGTTGTGGGAGAGGGGATGGGCTAAATGGGTAAGGGGCACTAAGGAACCTACTCCTGAAATCAGTGTTGTACTAAATTTTAAAAAATAATAATAAAATAAAATAAAAATACTGAGAACAAAAAAATGTTACTTCAGTTGGTAAATATCTAAATGGTTCCTTTCATATCTGCAAAAAAATCACATCAGATATTCATTGATACCACACAAGATGGCATATGTTAGCAGATAAAATATTCAAGTCAACTCCCAAGTGGTATTTTTCATTTCCTTATTAAATATACATAGGTACAATCTGGAGTCACAATTTTCATAGCTTTCCAATAAAACCTGAGGAACGATGCTCATATTTCCAATTATTAGGTCAATTAAAAATGTTTACATACAACAAAAGTTAAGGTTAGGATAAAGATCAAGAGCCATTAAGTAGAAGAAAATAATGCAAACAGAAAACAAAATATAGTCTACGAGAACTGTTGAATGGGAAATACGATTTCAAATAAACTAAGATAAGACAAACAAAATTTAACAAATGGCAGTTGTTGAAGACAAACATGAGTGAACAGGATTGAAACCAACCCAGATATCGAACGAGTACCACTTTTCTACTACCAAGATTCTTTTAAAAAGGTCTCTGTTAATTGAGGTTCTCACAGATAATTTCAAAGCAAAGACTTAATATACAACATCATCAACCTCATGCAATGGATGAGTCAACATAGTTTTATTCCCCCCTTGGAGCAAAGTCATTCTGCTAAGAGCTATGGGGATACGGTCATATATACAACTGTTCCAACCAGGAATATATGCACATAGAAATCTCACATCTCTCACCAACAGCCATGGGGCAGAGATGAGGAAAGACTTCTGGGCACATACTGGAAAGTAATCTCACACTTTCTTTCATGGATGATAATGTTAATAGCTATAATGTTCTAATATAAGAAATAATACCTGGTGCGCCTAGGTGGCTCAGTCGGTTAAGTATCTGACTTCAGCTCAGGTCATGATCTCACAGTTTGTGAGCTTGAGCCCCATGTTGGGCTCTGTGCTGACAGCTCAGAGCCTGGAGCTTGCTTCCGATTCTGTGTCTCCCTCTCTCTCTGCCCCTCCTCCACTCGCTCTCTCTCTCTCACACACAAAAATAAATAAATATTTTTTAAATGTTTTTAAAAAGAAATAACAGCTATTGGCTTAAGAAACTCAAATTCAATTTGTTCTTTATTTGGAAGCAAAATAATATATCTGTTAAAGGTCCTAGACAGCACAGTCTTTTTCTAGCTTTAGTTGGTTTTGAAACTTGGGGTCTAAGAAAGTGTTTAAGTAAAATGCAGTCTTTGGCATGACTTTTCTTTCAATTTCAAAATCTATAGACTCCAAGGTTTTAGACAAAATTGCCTTTTCATGGGGCTAAGAAATTGGTAGGTTTGAACTGAGCTTGAGCTGGAGGTGCTCAGAGAGGACTGATAAATATATCTAAGAGTGGAGGGCTCCCAGCCCAGCAGGTGTAGCCCCTTCTCCCGCCCCCCACCATGGGATGTGATGGCACTATATTCAAAACACTCAGGATCTATTAAAATATGTCATTTTCCTTCCCTAAGGGTCTCAGAGATATAATACAAAGAACAAATATATCACTAAGTTCAGCTAATCAGCCTGTTTCAAACCAAGATGGTCGTTTGTAGAAAAATACACAATAATTTCTGTATAATGACTCTCTTGTTTAAGATTACCATAGCAATTTCCCCAATGGTTCATTGTTAAATGCACATACCTATACCAGTGGTTGAAGAGAAAAATGTAGTAGTGTGAATATGAGATTTCTTACCTTCCCTCCGACCTCCTTAACTTAGGTAGCATCAGTGATGCTGAAGATTTATTATTTCTGAAGAGGGAAAATAAAGCCAGGAAATAAAAATATCCATGTTCATTTAAGCTACTTAAAGCCTTAGCCTGGTTTCTTTAGCTCTGGCTCTTGCTGTCTTTCTCCACTGCTTCTTCCTCCAAGGCAGCCCCTCCCACCCTGCCTCCCCTCCCACCCTGCCTCCCCCAGGCCAGCTGGATGGCATCCACAGGGGCTAAGTGCATCTTACCCTATTGAATCAAGCAAGCATGACATGGAATCATAATGCCTTCCACCGACACATCTGGGCCGACAGTGGCCAAGGACCCAGCCAGGTGGCCTGCACATGGCACTAGGACGGGAAGGGCAAGGCAAAGGGACAAACTGGTGACAGAGAGAAGGTCAAGAGAATCACTAGAAACCTTGTGAATTGGAAGTGAAAGATCAATGAATAGAAAGAAAAATGGAGCTGACCAAAGGGAAGACTCAAGATCCGGCAGTTACCTTTCTTTGTTTGAATACAGGTCGGTGTGCGTATGCTGTGCGTGTGCAGGTGTGCACAACGTCTTGCATTTTTAGGACTGACCTGTTCTAAATAAGTAACTTTCCCAAATAATTCAAGTTCTACCTCTTTTATCAGCAAATTTGGGGGGGGTCAACCTTTTTAAAAAGTATTACATGTCTTTACCTTTTTGAACAAAGCACGTGTAAATAACTAACTCATTTTCTTGAGGAGGTGGGGCAATCATTATTAATACAACGGGACCCCTGCCTCTACCATGAATAGAACTGTGTAGCCATTGAACCGCAACCCCGTGTGACCCCCACACCAGGAGCCAGGCCTCCTGTGCCTCTTCTGTCTCCCCGGTCTTCCTTCCACTTGGCTCTGCTCTTATGTGGGCCTGACCACTGCAAATCTACTCTGTAGTTACTCACCTGAACCTACATCCCTGGTTCTGAAGACGGTTCTTTGCCTGATATAGAAGAAAAAGCAAGGTGATTTTGACAGATTTTCTCACCGTTGCTCAGCTCCTTCTCTCCCCTCTGGGATCACCGCTATGTTCCGGAGTCTTAGAACTAACGAAATTCCCAGCGCTCCAGATAAGTCCGTCTGTACGTGAAGGTAGTTCTACTTCATGAAACCACAAATGATTTGGTTTTAGCTTAAGAGAATGAAGGTAGACTTTTGTCTAAAAATATTTTTCCAGCGGCCTAAAAAAATCCATCCATCCTCAGGAATACTCATTTGGGTTAACACGTTATCTCGCATGAGGTTATGAGCTCAGAGTACTGTCCACCATCACGGAACAAAGTTCTGAAGGAGAATCAAGAAGGACAACGGAATCTGAGTGGAAGGGCCAACAATATTCTAGAACAGAACAGACTGAGAGGGAGAATCTGAATGGAAGCCTTTAGGAGGTCAGGACAAGCACTGAGTATCTGAGAGAAAGCTCCGCAGAGGGTGAGAGGCAACAAAGAGCAGTGGGGTTACCTCTCCCCAGCTCCAGGCACCCATATGGGGGATACTCCTGGTCAGACAAAGCAGACACTGAGAAGGAGTGTCACAGGAAGCCAGACCACACCTCACATAGAGGCTCTGACACATGCACACAGGGACTCTGTTGTGACAAACAGGTAAGTGTCAAAAATGGGTGAAAATGCCCCTGATGGGGGCGCCTGGGTGGCTCAGTCGGTGAAGCGTCCGACTTCAGTTTAGGTCAGGATCTCCTGGGTCGGGAGTTCGAACCCTGCGTGGGGCTCTGTGCTGACAGCTCACAGCCCGGAGCCTGCTTCGGGTTCTGTGTCGCCCTCTCTCTCTGCCCCTCCCCTGCTCTCTCTCTCTCTCTCTCTCTCTCAAAAATAAAATGTTAGGGGCGCCTGGGTGGCGCAGTCGGTTAAGCGTCCGACTTCAGCCAGGTCACGATCTCGCGGTCCGTGAGTTCGAGCCCCGCGTCAGGCTCTGGGCTGATGGCTCGGAGCCTGGAGCCTGTTTCCGATTCTGTGTCTCCCTCTCTCTCTGCCCCTCCCCCGTTCATGCTCTGTCTCTGTCTGTCCCAAAAATAAATAAAAAACATTAAAAAAAAAATTTAAAAAAATAAATAAATAAAATAAAATAAAATAAAATGTTAAAAAAATATTTTAAAACATACCCCTGATGGACTGGAGGCAGATGCAATAAGAACCTGATAGCTGAAAACATCACTAACAGTTCTCTTTAGAAGGAATTATTGCTTAATTTCAACCACAGTTTATTATTAAGAAATCCAATTCACTCACAATATATAAAGTCATATTTCTGGCCTTGTAAACAGCTAGGTAAATGTTGGGAGAGTGCTGACAGCAAGAACCTACCTTCAGTATTTTGATTAGTTCCGCCTGGCTTGTGCAAAATTGCACACGTTAAATAGAGCAATGCCTTCACAGTGACTTAGCAATTATTCTGCCATTATATTGGTCCCCCAAACCCTCAGGTTTCACCAAATAAATATTTTAAAGAGATCATCATTAGATCTTAACAATTTTATCCCCAATAAATGCCGTGAACATACTCCTCTGAATATACCTCTAAAAACATTGCATGGCTAGAAATCATAAGCAATATAATTGTTCTGAGTAGAAATCTTCCCCAAAAGATCACACTCATCCAAGTAGGCATAAAACAAAATCATTTCAGACTGAAAATTGGGGATTTATATGTTTAAAAATAAGCTCAGGTATGGGAATAAGCCTGTTAGAGGCAGAATAGAGTTAAAATCTGATAGATATACAAGTAGAATAAAAATAGCATTAGGTGTATGAGTGAAAGCCTGTCCTCATAAAATTATACACATAGTTTCTTATCATCTCATAGTCTCTCAATGAAGAGATCATAATGCAATGAAGAGATCACAGTGAAGAACACAAACTATCTGAGTGTTTCAGTTATCAATAGCTGTGTAACAAATCTCCACCCAAAACTTAATGGCTTAAAACAATAAATGAGGACTGAACTTGAGTCTGTGAGTGACCTGTGTTTCTTCTGTGCCCTCCTTCTGTCTCCCTCCATAGCTTCTTCAGGATGCCTCTCTCTCCAGAAAGATAGCCTGAGCTTCCTCACAGCATGGCAGCTGGGTCCCTGAAGAACAGACGCAGAAATTTTTAGGGGCACCTCGGTGGCTCAGTCCATTGAGCATCTGATTCCTGGTTTTGGTTCAAGTCATGATCCCAGGATCATGGGATCGATCCCTGCTTGGGATTCTCTCTCTCTCTCTCTCTCTCTCTCTCCCTCTGCCCCTCTCCCCTGCTCATGTTCTCTCTCTCCCTCTCTCTCTCTAAAATAAATAAATAAATAAATAAATAAATAAATAAATATAAATAAGAAGCAGCAGAAATTTTTAGACCTTAAAGGGCTGGGTATAGAACTACACAGCATCACTTCTGCCGTAATATGGAAATCCCAGATTAGAATGCAGCCTAATGAACTCATTTTTTTTAAGACTTGATACAACTTCTTTTTCGTATACAAGAAAGCATACTAACAGGAGGCACAAATCCACAATACCACCAAAAACCGAGGACAAGCAATGAGCTTGCCTCAGAATCAAGGAAGGGTTGTACACTGTCGATGGAAGGAGATGAAAAAAGTGCCATTAATGGCTGATACACATTCTACCTCCTGAATCAAAATGATGAGCAGGGAAACAAGGGATATCAATTCTTAGTGTCAACCCCTACTATGGAGACAAGAAAGGTGCACTAGCCTAGAAAGAAGAAGTACCAAACAAAAGAGAGAGAGAGGTCAATCTAGTGAAGCAGCGTATGAACACAACACAAAGACTTTTCTTTCATTTTCTACTATCTTTCCCTGTGTCAGATTTTGTGCGGTGCACCAAGCACTGGATATGTGGACACAGATTATGGAGTCGTCGGATGAATACGTTTTATTCTGGACAGCACTCAAGAACAGGGGCAACCAGGGTGGCTCAGTTGGTTAAGCACCATTTTCAGCTCAGGTCATGATCTCGTGGTTTGTGAGTTCGAGTCCCACCTCAGGCTCTCTCTGACGGCGCACAGCCTGCTTCAGATCCTCTGTCTCCCTCTCTCTGCCCCTCCCCCTGACTCTCTCCCTCTCTCTCAAAAATAAATAAACATTAAAAAAAAAAAAAAAAAGATAAGCAGGAACAGGGAGGGGAGGCCAGCTACGGGTAGGCTGAAGACTCGCCCTGATTGTGTAGTCACCAGAAATCATCCTCTGACAGTGTTCCAATGTGAAATGAGGCTGATAGCCTGGTTTTGGAGCAAGGCACATGAATTGAGACTGAGGACTTGACACGGAGTGGAAGGGAATGATACTAATAAGGCAAAGGCCATAGGATCTCGGGTGCCTTTGGAAGCAGGATGGATTGAGGTGAGAGTCAATGATTATCACCATCCTAACAACAACAGAAGTGAACACTAAGTGTTGTCTGTGTAGCCCCATTGCACCCATGAGGAAATAGAGGCACAGAGAGATCAAATAATTAGATTATGGTTATTCAATGTGAAAGTGTAAGAGACAGAGCCAGAGTTGGAGCAGATAGTCCAGAATCTTTCTTGAGCACCCACGACCTTGTGTCTATATAAATGGCTTTAACCCGTGGCACATGCCTCAGCCACACTGACTTACTGATGCTGAATTCCACTGACAGCAGGCATTGTCAGGCTTCTGGTACTTTGGATGCTGTTCTAGAATGTTCTAACTGGCCAGTCTCACCCATCGTGCAGGACAGCTGCACTTTCCTCTCACTTCTGCCACCTTCTGAACTTTAAACACTGGTTTCCTCCTTCCTCACTACAGCTCTGTTTACAGCAATGACCAAACTATTGTGCCACTACTTAGGAGAAAGGGATTTTTGATGCTTTATGATGAAATATTTGGGATTTTTGAAGAGTAAAGGAAATCTAAGTAACAACCACCCATGAATGTACCACTAGCAAGTATAGCTGAACCCTCCTGAGTACAACTCCCTGATCCCACTTGCTACCCTCCTCCACCTTTCCCTAAGCCAATCACTATCCTGAACTTAATATTTACCTTTATTATGCATATCCTTATATTTTAGCTACATACACATTTATAAAATAATCAGGCAGTTTCATAGGTTAGTAACTCGGTATAACTGGTAATGCTATAAATATACATTTGCACTTAGCTTTTTTTGTTGTTCAACATTTGGTTTGCACATCAATCCATGATGATTTAGGTACTTCTGTCTCATTCATTTTCTTTTTTTTTTTTGGCGGGGGGGACAGAGGCAAGGGTTCACTCTGAATTGGATAGATTCAGTGTGAGATAATGCAACCTTTATTGATAACGGCTCAATACTCCTTGACCCTTACACTCATGTACGAACCACCTCTCCAGAGTGAGCCACAGCCGTTTTCACCTACATCCTGTTTTCAGTGTATTGGCATTCTCCACCTGTAACTGCCTCCAAGCCAACTTTCTTCTTTTATATCTGATGCAAGGAACTCCAGATATTGTATGAGTACAAGTAACTAATTCACCTGTTGATGAATATTTAGATATTTCTGTTACTGCAAGCCATGGGAACGAACAGCCTACTTCTCTTCTACTGATGGATATTTCCATTGTTTCCGGGGTTTCACTCTTCCAAACAGTGTGGAAAGGACTTTATTTTTCACGACTGGTTGGGCTTGTGTGAGTTCTCTGGTTGCATGTGTAAGTCTCAGATATTGCCAAATATGCACTAGGGGCATGTAGGACTCCCCACTGCTTCACTTACTTGCCAGTCCTTTGTATTCTGGAACTTTACATTTATTTTCAAAATGATGAAATTGTATTTCATGGTCACTTTAATTTTCATTTCTTTAAAAACCGAGTTTGAGCAACTTTTCACCCATTTGTTAGTCAATTGCATTTCCTGGTGCATGACTAACCTGTGTGGAAACTTTAGCCAACTTTTTGATGGAGCTATCTGATTTTTGCTTGCTTACTGATTTGAAAGAATCCTTTATATTTTCTGGACAATTATCCATGAGGTTGTGTATTTTGTAAAGACCTTCTGTCAGTGTCGGGGGGCTTTTTTTTTCAGTATTGATGGACAGAAATTTTTGTTTATATATGGTAAATCTTATCACTG
Organism: Neofelis nebulosa; assembly: GCF_028018385.1. Lineage (NCBI taxonomy): Eukaryota > Metazoa > Chordata > Mammalia > Carnivora > Felidae > Neofelis > Neofelis nebulosa. The sequence goes on from NC_080795.1 coordinate 11,474,368, forward strand.
TCTTTATCTTTGTGTGTGTGTGTGTGTGTCTTGTTTAAAAAAGACTTTCCAACATCAAGTCCATAAAATTATTCTATTTTTTTCTTAAAGTTTAAAGTTTTGTTTTTCACATTTAGATCCTAATGTACCTAAAATTGGTTTTTGCCCATGATGTGTGATGTGGTTTCATTTTTTTCCCTTAAAAATGTCTCATCATCATTCATTGATGGTCTGTTTTTTCGCTGCTGATTTAGAATGCCACCTATGACCGGTAGATCAAGCTTGATCACTGTATTATTTTAACTTCTCTCTCTCCTTACCAATTAACACTTATATATTAACTACGTACTGGACACTGTTCTAAACACCAAACTATTAATTCACTGAGTCTTCATTAAAGTGAGGAAACTGATAATCAGAGAAATAAACTGAGTTGTATGACATAGCTACCAAGTGACAGAAACAGGATTCAAACCCAGTCTGTGGTTTTGAGTTAGGAGTCCACACTATAAACCATCCGGATATTTATGATATTATACTATAAAGTATTACACTATCTTTCCTCAATTGTCAAGTTATTTGCTCCTTATTCCTTTCTTCTGATTCCAGGTTCCTTCTTCAAATTATGTTCTCTAGTAATGCCTTAGCATGAGTCTCCCCATCTCTCTCTTATTCTTTTCCCTCTTCCTCATGTTTCTTAGACTGAAAACATCTTCACTGTCTTGATTTCATTCTCATCTTTTTTAAGATTTTTATTTTTAAGAAGTCTCTATACCCAACATGGGGCTTGAACTTATAACCCTGAGATCAAGAGTCACTTGCTCTACCAACCAAGCCAGCCAGGCGCCCCTCCATACCCATCTTTTAATAAAAGTTTAGCTGGTGCAAAATTCTAACTGTGACTGTTACTTTATCTTAATGCTCGTAACAATATTCCACTATCTACAGCTTTCTTTTATTACTACCTTTAAGTCATCCATCAGTTTCTTTCCTTTGCTTTTAAAACGTTTCTCTTTATCTTTGAGGCTATACGTTTTTACTAGATTTGACCATGTGTGGATTTAGTGTTTTTATCTTGAGATTTCATTATGGTTCCTGAATATGGAAATCTGCATTGTTCAGAAATTTACCAAAAAATCACACATTAAAAGCTGCTTCTTCCAATTCTCTCCAATCTCTCTAGAACTTCTACTAGATATATTTTAAACATTTTATTCAGATTATCATATCTCTACATACTCTAGGGAAATGTGCTTTCAGAAGGGTCTGGAAGTTTCTTATAAAACTAAAAGGACATTTGTCCTATGACCCAACACTTCTACTCCTACATTTTTACCCCAAAGAAATGAACATTTATAGCCACAAAAAGACTTGTACAAGAATGTTCATGTTAGCTTTACTCATAATAGCTAATCTGGAAACAACTCAATGCCCATCAATAGGAAAGTAGATAAATAATTTTGGTATATTTATACAATGGAATGATGATGATATACACAATGTAAATGAGCCTCAAAAATATTATAAAAGCAATCCACATTAAAGAATACATACCATATGATTCCATATATATGATATTTTAGAATAAGTAAAATTTATCTATGGGGTAAAAACAGAAGAGTGATTGCCTCTCGGACTGAGGTTCAAGGTGAGATATGATTGACCGGGAGAGCTATGAAATAAAGGAAATATTCTATATCTTGGTAGGAGTTTGAGTTACACAGATGTATGCATTTGTCAAAATATGTCAAATGATGCATTTAAAACTTACTAATTCCATTGAATGTACATTTTACTTCAAAAAGAAATTGTAACTATTTCCACTTACAATATAGTTATGCTATTTACAAGAATGGATATGATTAATGCATTTTTTTTTGCAATATAGTTAACAACTATGGTTAATAATATGTATGCTGGATTGTTTAGGTATTCAGTACTGACAACCAGCAACTCGACTGAAAGCATTCAGAAATAAGATAAATTGACGGATAGGTAAATGAGACATGTTTTAAAGCAAATGTAACAAAATGTTTACAGCAGTTTAGATATTTAGATGTTCATTGTAAAATCCTCTCAACTTTTCTCTATGTTTGAAAATTCTCATAATAAAATGTTGGAGAAAACTTGCTTGCTTTTTTTATGACATTTGTTCCCTTTTTGTTTTAATTCCACATTTTATGTCTCCAATTATTTTAAAATGTTTTCTTTCGTGGTTTCTATCTGAACTTCCAGCTGAAGTTCCTAAGGATCAAATTCAATTGTTTACTATGTCTGATGATTCTCACTCATGATGAATTGCTTCCTTGTGTGTTGTCATTATGTATTGTAAACTCACATTCAGATGGGCCTGGCTTGAGGATGTTTTCCGGGAGGCAGATTTTCCTTCTGTTTCGCCCTCATGTTCAGAGGTTGTTTCCAGCTTGCAATATTTTTTAATTTTCTAACGTCAATTTTCAGTACAGGATCTTAAAGATCAAGGAGGTAGTGTAAGTTCTTACCCAAATCTTAGTTATAATGGGCTAGTTTATTTCTTCCTATCTTGCATCCATGGTCAGGCCAAGAAGAGCTGTCATCTTCTTGTGTGGCCGCCCTTTATTTCCTTGCTCTACCCTTGAATTAAGATACGAGATATCCACGAATTCTTAACTTTATGTTAGAGCTTCATCCAAACGCCCTACCTCCTTTCAGTCCAGTGGTCATTCCCTATCTCCTAAAGGGTCTAAACCCAAAGCCTTTGTGTTACTCAGGGAGACAACATCCTACTGCAGCAAAGAATCTCATTTTTTTGTATAACCTTTATTGGGGGCCTCCATGCACTTGGTTTATACTTTTATTCCCTCATATCACCAGAAATCGAAGTCACTCAGTGTCTGCATTCTGTTCATTGCTAATGTGTGTTCTTGGATTGTGTCTGACTGACTCCATAGAGAGCTTACATAACACTTAATATAAGGCACGTAATCATCAAATACTTGGTAGTAACTTTGTTTGTAAAGTACAGATATATTTAGAAAATGTGAATTAAGTATTATTAACAATACCTATTTTTTATTTTTTTTTTTTTATTTTTTATTTTTTTTAAATTTTTTTTTTCAACGTTTTTTATTTATTTTTGGGACAGAGAGAGACAGAGCATGAACGGGGGAGGGGCAGAGAGAGAGGGAGACACAGAATCGGAAACAGGCTCCAGGCTCCGAGCTATCAGCCCAGAGCCTGACGCGGGGCTCGAACTCACGGACCGCGAGATCGTGACCTGGCTGAAGTCGGACGCTTAACCGACTGCGCCACCCAGGCGCCCCAATACCTATTTTTTAAATTCAGGACCTCACCTAATCCTCACAACTATTCGTTAGGTAACGGTAATCTAATTTAGAAACTTGAAAACTTGGGTTTCACTTGGGAGTGAAATAAATTTCCCGAAGGCGCACATCTAGCAAACAGTAGACTTGAGTCGCAAGCAAAGAGTTCTTTGATTCCAGAGTCTATGCTATCACATAAGTTATTAAAAGGTACCAAAAATAGAGTAATTGAGTTAATGAATAATGAAGATGGAAATTAATATGCAAGTGTCAAGATAGCCACGAAAGACTCCTGGCAAAAATGATATTTTCAAACTCCCTAGTAACAACTAATTCCCATAAAATGTAAATTGTTCTTTTATGTTTCTTAAAAGGGTATAAAAGGTCATATGAACAAAATATTTTCAGCAAATATCACAGACTTAGGGAAATAAGTGTATTATATAAAAAGCCATACAAGACTAGGCTAGAATAAATAAAGCCTTGTAGCTAACAATCATGCTAAGGAAAACAATCTCAAATATGGGGAAAATTGTAGATATAAAAAATTAATTAAGATGTTATTTATAATGCTGTTTTTTTTAAAGAACCTAAATATTCAACAATAGCATAATAGTTGAGGAAATTGTGATATGATCATTCATTGAGCCATTATGCTGCTAATAAATAAGGGATAATTTAAAAATAAAGGAATGTTGGAAAATTCTTATTGAATTAAAGAAGTGCAGCATAAAAATCCAGAGAAGGTTTTCAATCTGCATATGATGTATGTGTGGCAATATACTGAAAAAAAGTATACCCAAATACCAATAATAGTTTTGGAATTTATTAAGGAAGCTATGAATGGTATTTGTGGACTAAATTTCTCTATTCTTCAAATATTGGATGAAATTCTTTCACTTTCATTGAAGGAATATTTTATAAATATGCATATTTATTCATATATTTAGAGCTTGTCCTCAGCGACCTCAATTTCTATTATATTTAAGATAAGCCACGATGCATCAGAAGCCTCCTTTTCAACCTTAATATCAACTACTTGCCAACATTGAATTCTCTGCTACAGAGAACCAAGGCTTCCTGATGTTTCCTAAATTCAATTCTGGCTTTTCCTCTTTCTCCTGGCTTAGGTTGTCCTCTACCCTAACAGTTTTGCACAGCCTTGTCTTATCTTTGCCTATAAAAGTCTACATGCTGTTTAAGGTCCAACTGAAAAGTCACCATCATTATAAAGCCTTTCTTGATTCCCTTGCTTGGTTGTGATTGCCTTAGTTTTATTTACTCTTAGCCTTGGCAGAACCATTTGTGCTGTAGTGATAGCAAGGCCCTACACGAATCTGGCCTTGAAGCAAATGGTATTCTTCAAAGTCACTGGGTTTTTTGTTTGGTCAATTGGAGTTTTGTTTTGCAACCTCAGTGCAAATTTCTGCCTTTGTCATAATCTTTCCCAGTCAACAATTTGTATTTGGGATAAGTGTTTTTGCATAATTTTCTTCCCTCTTTTCATAATTTAATTTTTTGGTTGATCTCTATTGCTGATAAATGGCCCACCCACTATTACTACAGTTTCATTTCAGAAGTCAGCAGAGGTCTACACTTGTAACTCCCCGGATTCATGCCAGATATCCACCCTTTTCTCTCCTTGAAATGCGTCCACAATGGAGCACTGATTGAATTATCTTGTGAGGGCCTGATCATTTGTCTGCATCCCCCTCTAAACTTGGGATATGGAATCTTCTCATTCACTAAAGTATCCACAGCATGTATGCACAGGGAAAATATTTGTTAACTGGAAAAATGAAATTATGGCCACTAGGAAATCAGAGCTGAGTTCAGATTAGTTGAGATTATTGATCATCTGCTTGGTCCAACTCTGGTAAGCAGGTTTGCAAGAGTGTGGGGCACAGGAACTGCTCATGCTGTGAAGTGATGCCATAGGCATGCCATTTACTTCGAAATCGTTTTTAGTTTTTAAAAAATCTGATATCTATTTCAATACATTTAATGTTTCCAAAATATAATTTCTAACCTTAAAGTTCATGTCTACATACACTGTATGGTTTTTATAGACTGTACCTGCTTAAGCTAAACACAAAGCAAGAATAAGTTTATGTAGAAATGCAAACTTAACAGCAATATGCAAATCAAAACCACGATGAGATATCACCTCACACCTCTCACAATGGCTAAAATCAACAATCTCCACCAGGATGTGAAGAAAAGGAAACCTTCCTGCATTATTGGTGGGAATGCAAACTGGTGTCGCCATGCTGGAAAACATTATGGAGGTTCCTCAAAAGTTAAAAATAGAACTATCCTATGATTCAGCAATTGCACTACTAGGTGTTTACCCAAAAGATACAAAAATACAGATTTAAAGGGACACATGCATCCCAATGTTTATAGCAGCACTATCCATAATAGCCAAACATAAAAAGAGCCCAAATGTCCACCAACTGATGAATGGATAAAGAAGATACACACACACACACACACACACACACACACACACTGGAGTATTACTCGGCAATCAAAAAGAATGAAATCTTGCTATTTGCAACAACATGGGTAAAAGGAGAGTGCGTTATGCTAAGGGAAATTAGTCAGAGAAAAACAAATACCGTATGATTTCACTCATTTGTGGAATTTAAGAAACAAAAAAGATGAACATATGGAAAAGGGGAAAAAGAGAGGGAAACAAACCATAAAAGACTCTTAACAATAGCAAAAAAACTAAGGGATGATGGGGGGAGGTGGGTGGGGATGGGCTAGAAGGGTGATGGGTATTAAGGAGGACGCTTGTTATGATGAGCATTGGGGGTTGTATGCAAGTGATGAATTACTGAATTCTACTCCTGAGACCAATATTTCATTGTATATTAACTAACTAGAATTTATGGGGTGCCTGGGTGGTTCAGTCAGTTAGGTGTCTCACTTTGGTTCAGGTCATGATCTTGTGGTTTGTGAGTTCGAGCCCCACGTCCAGCTCTGTGCTGACAGCTCAGAGCCTAGGGCCTGCTTCGGATTCTGTGTCTCCCTCTCTGTCCCTCCCATGCCCATGCTCTGTCTCTCTCTGTCTCAATAATAAGTAAACATTAAAAAAAATTTTTTTTAACTAACTAGAATTTAAATAAAAACTTGACAGGCACCAGGGTGGCTCAGTTAAACATTTGACTTTGGCTCAGGTCATGATCTCATGGTTCATGAGTTTGAGCCCCACATCGGGCTCTCTACTGTCAGCACAGAGCCTGCTTAGGGTCCTCTGTCTCCCTACCTCTGCCCCTCCCCCACTGGTTCTCTCTCTCTCTCTCTCTCTCTCTCTCTCTCCCTCTCTCTCAATAAATAAATAAACTTTAAAAAAAAACTTACTGTTTTGAGGAGATTTATTCAATATAAGTTCAAGTTGTTCATCTTTTTCAAAAATTCTGGAGTAAATTACATTAAATATTTAGTACGTAAAAATTAACACATTTCAAATCTAGAAAAGACTTATATAATGCATAGTATAAACTCATTCTGCAGATACTGAGTTCCAGAAAATTTAGCAGATTTGCCCAATATTATTAAATTATTTACTGGTGTCACAGCTGAAACACACTTTTCCTGATTAAGTCCACTGCTCTTCTCTATATACCACACTCTCATTTTTAAAACATAATCATTTTAGAAGAATTTCTAAACATGTCAAAAACATTTAAACCAAAACTTTATCCACAAATAGCATGCTATAGATTTCAGAGTACTACAAATTTTATTTGGTTTTTTTTTTTTTAACGTTTTTATTTATTTTTGAGACAGAGAGAGACAGAGCATGAACGGGGGAGGGGCAGAGAGAGAGGGAGACACAGAATTGGAAACAGACTCCAGGCTCTGAGCCATCTGCCCAGAGCCTGACGCGGGGCTCGAACTCACGGACCGCGAGATCGTGACCTGAGCCGAAGTCGGACGCTTAACCGACTGAGCCACCCAGGCGCCCCCAGAGTACTACAAATTTTAAAAATAATTATTCAGGGGGGCGCCTGGGTGGCTCAGTCGGTTGAGTGTCCGACTTTGGCTCAGGTCATGATCCTGCGATCAGTGAGTTCGAGCCCCACGTCGGGCTCTGTGCTGACGGCTCAGAGCCTGCAGCCTGCTTTCAGATTCTGTGTTTCCCTCTCTCTCTGTCCCTCCCCCGCTTATGCTCTGTTCTCTTTGTCTCTCAAAAATGAATAAACTTTAAAAAATTTAATAATAACTATTCAGGAACAAATCAGTTACATGAATCCAGAAACCACTAATGCAATATTACAAATCATAGATGGGTCTTTTTAGTTTTTTACTTAAAGTTTTACTTCAGTTTTTTACTCATTGAATGTTTCCTAAATTAAAGAAATCATTTTAATTCTCCTTAGTTAAATAATTTAAATGATGTTATTTATCATAACTATGAAATAGATATTGAGTAAAAATGACTGAACAGTTACATAAATTCCTCCCAATACAGAGGACTTTTCCAGTACTAAAAAGTCATCGAAGCGAAATTCTGTACATGTACTTATTTCCTAATCGATTTCTTTAAAAAAAAATTTTTTAACAAATAAATAAATAAATAAATATTTGAGAAGGAATAAAAAGAGAGAGGAAAAAAAAGAAAAAGAAAAGCTAAGTGCTCTCCATTCTGCAGTTCCTCCTGGGGAGGTGTTGGGTCACCTTGGGAGACCAATAGTCTTCTGTAATGCTTATGCAGGAAGTGGTAGAAGATGCTAGGAATAGAAAAGATAGGGGGGAAAAAAACTTAATCCCTATAGTCCTCAGTCTAGACAGGGAGAAAGACACTCAGGTAATCCTCATGCAACAGTGGTAAAATTCAAGATGGAGAGGATTATGGGAAAGCCCTGAGGGGTGACAGAAGTAACGGTACAGTGGGCAAAGCGACCGCCGTATCCTAACTTAACGCCTCCCCCTTCTCCTTTCTTCCTTTTGATTCCTTCTCATCTCTTATTATTGACCTCAAGGGCTATGTGTGAGTGTCTACTACATGGTCCTTACACGCAGGAGCCACTCAGCGTGGGTCAAACTGGGTATAGAGCGCTAGCAAATTCCAACTAAACTGGGTAATACACTAAACTGGGATCACAAGCAAATTCCAACTCTTGGCAAAGCAGAGCCCTGAAAATGAGAGATCTCCTAAGATAGCAACTACAATACCGACACTGAAATCTCTAAAAGACTAACTTAAAATGTGTTATGGTCTAGTGGTCTCAGATATCACATAGATCTTGTTTAAAGTACACAATTCAAAATAAAGTCTTTGGGCAAAGGTTTTTGATTACCTTCACTTCTTATTTTCATTTATTTATTTTTGGCCTGTTTGCTGAAGGGCAAAGGATCCCACAGAGAGTCAAGAAGCCCGGGGAACCCGCCATCGAACGGTGGCCAGAGTAAAGCCCCTATTTCTGTAACAGAGCCACGCTGCGCGAGGGTAAGGGCTGTGTGTAAGTGTCGTAGCGGGTCCCGGTCTCTCAACACAACCAGCCCATCAGCCTAATCCATATTCAGGATGCTCAAAATGGCAGTTTTTGGTTTCTCAGGAACCTAAGTGTCTGCAATGTACTTTGTGCAATGAAATAAAACGTATTTTTAATATTTGGCCGAGACTTACATCCTCAAGAGCCAAGATTCAGAGCAAATATTTCCACATTAATTGAAAATTTTATTGTCAAATATATTTCATGGTTTATTCATGCAGGGTAGTGCTTCTTGTCTTTTCCCATTCATTCCAGTGATTTCACGGAGAAGCCAGAGGCGAGTTTCAAAATTGGGGTGACATTTAAAATCAGGGTGACATTGTTTTTCTCACATGCAAAAATAATGATTTCTTCCTTTATGCTGAATATCTTCTCCACTGGGTGATTTTGCTGATAATAATATCTTTCCTTCCTAGCTCACAGGATAGTTATGAGGATCCGAAAGGAGATAACACATGTGAATCTGCTACATAAACTGTAGAGGGTTTTATAAATATTGTAGATTATTATCATCATTATTATTATTCATCCAAAGTAAGACTCAAGCGTCAAGAACTCAAGGGGATATGGAACCCAATTGAGGAAATTAATTCTGAAATGTACGCAGAGAGGAGAGGGAGAGAGAGAGAGAGAGAGAGAGAGAGAGAGAGAGAGGGAGGCAGCCTCTGATTAAGGCGTTGTTCTGGGATAAGATTGCCTGTGTTCAGTTCTGCCTTCACCCATCACCAGCTCCTTAATCTTACACAAGTTACTGAACGGATCTAAGACCCAATATTTTAAATTTGTAAAATAGGGATACCAAGAGTATTTTATCAGATTTCTATACGAGTAAATTAGATAATTTATACGAAGTATTTACTATATAGTAAATGTTCACTTGTTACCTATTATTATTTTTAAAAGTTTTTTTTTAACATTTATTCGTTTTTGAGAGTGAGACAGACAGAGCATGAGTTGCGGGGAGGGGCAGAGAGAGTGGGAGACACAGAATCCGAAGCAGGCTCCAGGCTCCGAGCTGTCAGCACAGGGCCCGACGCGGGGCTCGAACTCACAAACTGTGTGATCATGACCTGAACTGAAGTCAGACGCTTAACCGACAGAGCCACCCAGGTGCCCCTACCTGTTATTATTTTAAAGTTGGGCTGCAACTTTTTCATGCACCCACCTATTCATTCTCTAAACAAATATTTATTACGAGGCTCTGTCTTAGGCACTGTAGACAGCAGTGAAGACAAACAAGTTCTTTGCTCACAGACAATAAACAAAGAACCAACGTCACTTCAGGGAGTGAAAAGTATTGCCAAGACGCTAATACAGGGCACTTGGATAGAGCTGTAGGCATTCAGAGCTGGAAGCAGGTTCTTTAGACAGGTGTCAAAGAAGGCCGTCCAAGAGGATGGCACATGACCTAAGCCCTTGTCACCACTGAGGTGTAAAGTGACATGTGCCAGGTATGGGAAGATCTGAGAGAAGAAGTCTGAAGTCTGAAGATCTGAGGGAAGAACCTGAGGTTCTCTTCAGACGGAGGAAATAACATTTGCAACATGTCTGGGATACAGACTAGCTTGTTGTGTTCAGAAGGCAGGGGGTCCCCGCCAGCCTGTTTTGAGCCTGATGAATGAGAGAAGGAGGTGACGAAGAGAAGCTGGAGAAACCGAGAGCAGCCATATCACGTGGAGCACGCAGGGCAGATTAAAAAGCTGAACTGGGTTCCAATGGCATCGTGACTTGGAACCCCACGGCCCCTTGCATACATTTTTTTTAATAACGTAACTAATATGTGCACAAAGTGTTATTTTGAATACTTATACTAACAAGGCATTTAGGATACTTAGAGACTTTGAGGCTCTCAAGAGAAGGCTGGTCTCAAGGAAATCCCAGAAACTAGCCATACAATCCATTTCTAAAACAGCGGTATCTGTTTAATTTGGCAGTTTTTCTTAAAGCAACATCTCTCCCTTGTTCATCACTTTCAAGAAAAATGGCTATTCTGACCATCCCCCACTGGGAAAAAAAATGACACTTTGCTTTTAACCTGAAGCAAAGATTGTCACATGTGGGATTCTCATACAGATAGTTTATATCCGTGATGATGTAAATGTTCTACGTGTGTGTTGTCCAAAATGTGGCTATCGAACCGTTAACATGTGGCCACTGTGATTGAGGAACTACATCTGTCACTTCAGTTATTTAAAAAAAAAATTTAATGTATATTTATTTATTTTGAGAGAGAGAGAAATAGAGAGGGACCAGGGGAGGGGCAGAGAGAGAGGGAGACAGAATCCCAAGCAGGCTCCGCACTGTCAGCACAGAGCCCGATGTGGGGCTCGAACCCACGAACTGTGAGATCGTAACCTGAGTTGAAATCCAGAGTCCGATGCTTAACCAACTGAGAAACCCCGAACCCCTCATTTTAGTTAATGTTAATTCATTCTAATTTAAAGAGCCCCCTGCGGCTTCTGGCTACAGTATCGCATAGTGCAGGACGTCTTTTTCTCTGCCTTTGCCATTTACCTTCTTGCAGTGGGTCATCAGCCTCTTGAAGCCCTTCCCTATCGGGTCCGTCCTCCGACTCCTTCCCAGCAAGTGCTGTGGCCCGCTGGCGAAGCTGTCTCAAAGTCTGGTCGTGGATAGGATGCCTGTGTGAGCCAGTTACACTCCTCTGCTTCTCTGTCCTTATTTAGCCCCAACCCACAGCCGTCTCTCACATCTGTGGGGAGATGTAAAGGACCTCGTGTGACAGAGAGCATGCCCATCTCTGCTGTTCCATCAGAAACCCTCAACGGCTGAGTCAGAGACATCTCCCCTGTTCAGCAAGGGCAACCTCGTGTATCTGAAGCGAATTGCCCCCCTGTAGCACTTCTTCCGGGTGTAGGAGGCATGTCTATTTCAAATCAAAACAAGATGAGAGATGTTCCAGAATTAGCCTGAACTTCCTTACTCCCAAGTTCACGGAGTTCTTATATTCTTTTCAATCAATTAAAGCTTCCAAATCTGTCACAGTCTCACGTTCATAGTGAAACTACTGGATAATGATTTTTTTTTTTTTTTAAGAAGTGCAACCGCTGTTTGAATGTAATTGCAAATAAAGCATCTCAGTTTCAAGTATAGCACTCCACTGTATCTTCAGGGGGAAGGCAGGAAGAGAGTGCAGGGGTTTTTTTGGCTTTTCTACTCCAGTTTGCCTCTATCCAAGGAGCAAGTGAGTCACAAAGATGATTACAAGGAACCTGGCGGCCGATTACCAGAGCAATATTTATGGCAGTTCAAACTGGCTTCTTCAGGTTTTATTTTGTGCTGCAAACACTATTACCAGACTTAAACATTTTTTACTAATGTTATTTAGTTTCCTTGGACATCAAAGAACACTTTAAAAACAGATTTTGAGGAGTCAGGTATAAATAAATCAGAGGCATGCAGATTAAATGTCTATGAGGGAAACAAATCCGGAAGAAATGTGCTTGAGGGAAAATTCCTTTGTGATCATCTTGCCACAGACCATTTAAAAAATGTTTATTTTTCAAAATTTACCTATTATAGGATCTAAAATTAAAAGCTTCTTTACATACTCAGGTAACGGATTCCGTTGTTCCCCTATATCATATACCGTTCTCTCAAGCCAACCCTGTCGTAGCGAAGTTCTTTTTGATATGGCTAGAATCCTTAGTGACTGTGATAACACAGCCTTCCAGAATTTCTACGGCAGGTGTGATTAAGTCATTCAACAACACCAAAGCCATTCTCATGCAGTTAAACTCAATAGCAGCATCTCAAAGCATCTATGGTGTTAAAAGTTTAAGTTTCTTTTAATGAATCCTTTCCCTTAACAGAGTAAAGAGTGGATAGTGGTTCTCTGACATAAGAGGATTGAGGACTTCTTCACCAGTACTCTACTCGAGAGTCGTATTTTTCAAATTCACGTATCTAGGACCAAGTGTGGTAGGATCCCCTCCTTAAGGAAAGAAGGAAACAAACAAACAAACAAACAAACAAACAAAAACCCTCAAGGAAACCTGGCTATGCGCGTATGTGACAACATCCTTCATGACCTTGTAACACGAGACCACTTAATCAGACTGTATGTTCGTGTGTGTAACCATATGTGGGAGACAGAGAAGTAGAAAATGTATTTTAAAAAACTATGCCACGTGGCGTTGGGGGCTCAGTTCTTCGGGTACGGATCCAACTGAGCGGTGCCGGCACGAATAAAGTTGCTTCCTGGAAAGAAAAGCCTCCGTGTCACGACTCTGTAGGAGAATCCTGCTATACAAGTAGCAGTGTATGTCTTTGGATCCCCACAGGGGCAAGACTACTGGTGTGGAAATTTTGTTGTTTCAAATGTAAGTTTGATACAGAAAGTACATGGCGATGCTCAGTCATAGAGTGGTCGTCTAAAAGATCCTTACATTATTTTTTTTTTTAAGTTTTTTTTTTTTTAATTTTTTTTCCAACGTTTTTTATTTATTTTTGGGACAGAGAGAGACAGACAGAGCATGAACGGGGGAGGGGCAGAGAGAGAGGGAGACACAGAATCGGAAACAGGCTCCAGGCTCCGAGCCATCAGCCCAGAGCCCGACGCGTTGCTCGAACTCACGGACCGCGAGATCGTGACCTGGCTGAAGTCGGACGCTTAACCGACTGTGCCACCCAGGCGCCCCAGATCCTTACATTATTATTTTTGCTTATATTTTAAGTATCTTCATAATACAAACACGAAATAAGAAATGTCTTAGAAGAGTGCTGGGTCTTAGGAAAGAGAACCAAGACCTCCAGGTCAACAAACATCACTCCAGAAACTACATGCTGGTCAAGTGCAATTTAGTGAAACTCCACCTTATCTTAGGTGTATCTCTAGAATGTGAAGTTGTCACTGCTGTATCCTCCTTAGTTATCACTAAGTGATAACTAAGTGATATCTTAGATATCTTAACTTAGAGACTGTTAAGTCAATAGCAATAACTTTTTGTCTACGTAAACTAATAAGTTAAGGAGGTAGTTAATTTCTAACTGGAGTTAGGAATAAACCCACAGACGGTCTGTCCATCGTTAACCCACCCCGCAAGGCTACAATAGTCTAATCATCATTTCTGTCTTAGCACGGAATGTGAATGCGCTCACCGAGTTTTCAAACTTAGGAATGTGTCCGTGATGTCCTTTTTTTTGGCCAGTAAAACAGAAGACGATGTTATTCTATTAGAAGATATTTTGACCAGGAGTAGATCTTGTCAGGAAATTCAGGTCGATGTGGTCCAATCTAATTCTCCACAATTTTCATCACTGAGATTGACTCTGAGGTCAACTAGAGTCAACTATGTTGACAGAATGAATAGGCTCATGTATTTGTAGAAACTTGCTTTTCAGCCAATTCTTCAAGGTAGGACAATGAATCCATTTAATAAATATTTGTTGAATGTCTATTATGCGCGAAGCAATATAAATAGATACTTGAGGGGTATGAATATGTATGAGAGAGCACATATCCACAAAAACTCACTAAGTGATCACGAGTGGTTAGAATTTTAAGCTAACACCTTCAGAACATCTTCCAGATGCCTCTTGGTAAATTTATGACCTTTGGAACAAGTAACTGTATAAACACTTGGTGAGCAGATCTTTCCAGAGGAAAATAATTAATTGTACCAAACGCAATCTCTAGAATGTTGTCTCTCCACAGGCATAGTCTGTGGAATGACCTTTTTGCTTTTTTTTTTTCTTTTTGCTTAGTCCTGTAGCATAAACCTCATATTAAAGCAGTTCAAACAACAGCTAGCACTTCACTTCATTTTCAACAATTAACTCAATCACTTCATGCTATGGAAGCACGTTTTTCCCTAATGACACAGATACCGAAAAACTATGAATATTCTATGCTATGTTCTTACAGAGACTACTTTACCCAGAAATATCCATTAACCAAGACTTACGTGCCTGTACAGTACAATGGGAATTGATGTCTATAATTGTGTCCGAAAGGCACCTAGAGATCTCAAAACATCTTCTGAAAAATGTCATCTAAAGCATAAAGCAATTAAAGTTAATCAATCGGCAAACATGTATTAGTTAGTCTCTGTGATTGGAGAGAGAGACAGTACAAAACTGTGTTAAGCTGTGGTTTCTGTTCTCAGGAAGCTGAGAACCATAGAGAGACTTATAACTCACCCATCAAACCTTTAATAAAGACCAAGTGGAATATTACAGAGGGGAACTTTGGCTCCCATCCCAATGTCCTCATCTGGCCCACCTGCCTTCAAATGAAGAGAAGCAGCTACCAGCAAAACCTGCGACCCATCCTGGGCTTGTTTCCCCAGCGGGAGGTGCCAGCACCCATGCTCTGAGCACCCATCTTTCACTTCCTGCTTCCAGGTAAGAAGCAGATTTCTCAGATCCAGTCATCCCAGATTCCAAAGAGAGGTTTCAAGCTTGAGCCACATTCTCTGGCACAGGTATTACCAAAGGGGACTGCGTTGGAACAGATGGAATGATTATCAGCTATTAATAAATCAGTATCTCACCAAGAATTGTTACGTATAAATCTCTTTGCTTGAAGCCATGAAGGAAAGAAGAATATGTAAGAAGTGTACCAAAATCATACTTTATAAACATGGCAGTGGGCCAGAAAGTAAAACTAAGTTTATACTTATTTGTGATACCATAAAGTTACTACACACACTTAATTTTTTGCCTGCTTCACTGACATGTGACCAACATATAACATTGTGTAAATTTAAGACACACGACATGTTGATTTCGTACACGAATACATTGCAACGTCGTCAGCACCATAGCCTTCGCCGACAACCCCATCGTGTCACCCAACTACTGTTTCTTCTCATGATGAGAATATTTAATATCTACTCTCCAGCAACGTTCTAGTATACAATACAGTATTGTTAACTATGTTCGCAATACTGTGCATTAGATTCCCAGGGTTTATTGATCTTCTAACTGGAAGTCTGCAGCCTTTGACCAACATCTCCCCTACATGCATTTAACTTTACCTTTAATGTTAGTTGGGAAATACGTGTGATTTCCACACATGGCTTTTGCAAACAAGATTTATATATGCCTTGGGGCGCCTGGGTGGCGCAGTCGGTTAAGCGTCCGACTTCAGCCAGGTCACGATCTCGCGGTCCGTGAGTTCGAGCCCCGCGTCAGGCTCTGGGCTGATGGCTCGGAGCCTGGAGCCTGTTTCCGATTCTGTGTCTCCCTCTCTCTCTGCCCCTCCCCCGTTCATGCTCTGTCTCTCTCTGTCCCAAAAATAAATAAAAAGCGTTGAAAAAAAAAAAATTAAAAAAAAAAAAAAAAGATTTATATATGCCTTTATGTATGCACCTCCCTTGCGTATCTTAAGAGGAAATGCTAGACAATGAAAGATTTCAGGACAAAACACGAATGATTTCCTATGTAACTAACCCTGCCTCCCTCGTTCTTTCTCTTTACTGTGGGAACTTGGGAGCCAAGCGGTGTCATTTCAGTACTGATCTTACTGGCTGACAATTTAGCAGTGCTTAAAATGGCTTGTTGCATAGGGGCTCCTGGGTGGCTCAGTCAGTTAAGCGTCCGACTTCAGCTCAGGTCATGATCTCACGGTCTGTGAGTTTGAGCCCCACATCAGGCTGTGTGCTGACAGCTCAGAGCCTGGAGCCTGTTTCAGATACGGTGTCTCCCTCTCTCTGACCCTCCCCTGTTCATGCTCTGTCTCTCTCTGTCTCAAAAATAAATAAACATTTTTAAAAAATGGCTTGCATAAATGAACGCGTTTCTTTTTTATTATTATTATCAAGTTAGTTAACACACAGTGTAGTCTTGGCTTCAGGAGTAGAGCCCAGTGGTTCATCTCTTACATATGACACCCAGTGCTCATCCCAAAGAGTGCCCTTCTCAATGCCCATCACCCATTTAACCCACCCCAACCCCGCACCCCGTCAACCCTCAGTTTGTTCTCTGTATTTAAGAGTCTCTTGTGGTCTGCCTCCCTCTCTGCTTTTGTCTTACCAGGGTTTGGACAAAATTGGTTAAGGTGCTACCCACTGTTCAGGTAATCTAACATCTTTCAGGACTTAATCGTTGAACTAAAAATTAATTACTGAGGTGTCTGGGCATGAATGCATCTGTGGTGTCTCTTTTCATCAACAAGTGAAAGATGATGTTCCCAGATTGCAAGATTTTTCTGACTTAGAGTAGCCCCAGTGGTATAAAAATGACCTTCCTGCACATGTCCTAATACTACCTCCCTCCCTCTCTCTCTCTCTCTCTCTCTCTCTCTCTCTGCACATGTGTGTGTGTGTATCACAGTTATCAAAGTCAAGATTTTTAGAGTTCATATTAGCTCATTGTTAGTCCATGTTCAAATTTTACCGGATGTTCTAATGATGTCCCTTATAGTTCTGACCTCCTTGTCAATGACCACATATTACATTTAGTTGTCCTGTCTCTAGTCTCCTTTAATCTGAAATAGTTACTCAGTCTTGCTTCATGTTTCTTGCCTTTTGAAGTGGAAGTGCAGTTATTTTGTTCCATGTCCTTAAATTTAAGGAATATGCATGTCACCAAAATCAAACTAATTGAGTTTTAGCAATGCTTAAAATCAGCCTCTAATTCCACCTGCCATGCAAGCCCAAAGTCCACATCTGGTCTTTGATAAAAGATGGACAGTGGTTCTGTCTTGCCAACTTCTAAACTGTGAGCGTATTCCACAATCATTTTGACAAATTCGCTCCAGGGAAAATTTGGAGCATTGGCAATGGGCCCAAAATGAAGGGTCACATGCATGAGCACCCAGCCAAATGTTTTGCCAACAGCAACGATTTAATTGACAGGCCATATTCAAATACAAGTGCGTGGCTATTGATGACATTACTGATGACTGAGGAAGAGAAAATTATATTTCTACCTCTTTTTCTTTATAAGTTTTTTTTATTTTGACATAATTTTAAACTTAGAGATTTCTAGTATATGTATCTATCATCCTTTACCAACTCCATTCATCAGTTGTTTACATTTCACTCCATTTTGCCTTCTCATTCTGTCTCTCTTTCTGTGTGGTGTGTGTATACGTGTGTGTGTGTGTGTGCATAGTATACACATGTATTGTATACACATATATGTTTGCATATTTTTTCAGAACCATTTGAATAAATTACAGACATCATGATGCTTTAAACTTAAATCTTCAGTATTTATCTTAAGGAGAAGGATATTTTCTTATATAACCGTAACACAGTTATCAAAATCAAGATTTCTAGAATTGATATATCTAATGGGCAGTCCATGTTCAAATTTTATCAATTGTTCCAGTAATGTCTCTTATTGCCTTTTCCCTTGTCCATGATCAGACATTGCATTTAGTTGTCTTGTCCTTTAATCTGAAATACTTTCTCAGCCTTTCTTTGTGTTTCTTGCCCTTGATATTTGTGAAGTATCCAGGCAGTTATTCTGTAAGCTATTCTCAAATTAGGTTTGCTGCTTTTCAGATGTAGTTTAGAAAGTGCTGTGGGACCCCAGTTGCCCGAATAAGTCTGTTCCGTGAACATACTGGGGTATCTGAGATGCCCAATATTGGGATAATTGCTTTAAGTGGAGACACTCTTTCCTGAACATTCCTAAGTCATTTATGTTATCTGAAGTCAATACTTCAGAACCCAGGTGCTGGGAGAACTGGACAGCAACATGCAGAAGGTTGAAACTAGACCACTTTCTCACACCATTCACAAAAATAAACTCAAAATGGATAAAGGACCTGAATGTGAGACAGGAAACCATCAAAACCTTAGAGGAGAAAGCAGGAAAAGACCTCTCTGACCTCAGCCGTAGCAATCTCTTACTCGGCACATCCCCAAAGGCAAGGGAATTAAAAGCAAAAGTGAATTACTGGGACCTTATGAAGATAAAAAGCTTCTGCACAGCAAAGGAAACAACCAACAAAACTAAAAGGCAACCAACGGAATGGGAAAAGATATTTGCAAATGACACATCGGACAAAGGGCTAGTATCCAAAATCTATAAAGAGCTCATCAAACTCCACACCCGAAAAACAAATAACCCAGTGAAGAAATGGGCAGAAAACATGAATAGACACTTCTCTAAAGAAGACATCCGGATGGCCAACAGGCACATGAAAAGATGTTCAACGTCGCTCCTCATCAGGGAAATACAAATCAAAACCACACTCAGATACCACCTCACGCCAGTCAGAGTGGCCAAAATGAAGAAATCAGGAGACTATAGATGCTGGAGAGGATGTGGAGAGACGGGAACCCTCTTGCACTGTTGGTGGGAATGCAAATTGGTGCAGCCACTCTGGAAAGCAGTGTGGAGGTTCCTCAGAAAATTAAAAATAGACCTACCCTATGACCCAGCAATAGCACTGCTAGGAATTTATCCAAGGGATACAGGAGTACTGATGCATAGGGGCACTTGTACCCCAATGTTTATAGCAGCACTCTCAACAATCGCCAAATTATGGAAAGAGCCTAAATGTCCATCAACTGATGAATGGATAAAGAAATTGTGGTTTATATACACAATGGAATACTACGTGGCAATGAGAAAGAATGAAATATGGCCTTTTGTAGCAACGTGGATGGAACTGGAGAGTGTGATGCTAAGTGAAATAAGCCATACAGAGAAAGACAGATACCATATGGTTTCACTCTTATGTGGATCCTGAGAAACGTAACAGAAACCCATGGGGGAGGGGAAGGGAAAAAAAAAAAAAAAGAGGTTAGAGTGGGAGAGAGCCAAAGCATAAGAGACTGTTAAAAACTGAGAACAAACTGAGGGTTGATGGGGGGTGGGAGGGAGGGCAGGGTGGGTGATGGGTATTGAGGAGGGCACCTTTTGGGATGAGCACTGGGTGTTGTATGGAAACCAATTTGACAGTAAATTTCATATATTAAAAAATAAATAAATAAATAAATAAAAAATAAAAAAAAAATAAAAAAAAAAAGAAAATGAAAATGAAAAAAAAAAAAAAAAAAAAAAGAACCCAGTATAGCACTCTATGATTAGTTTCAGAAAAGTCTACCTGGCTATAACAGAGAGGCAAACATGGCTTAAACTGAACTTACTTCTCGCTTATACAACAGGCCAATGAGAGTGTTCTAGACCCGGTTGGGTGCCTCAGCCATGTTGGGTGCCCAGCTTCTATCTCAGGTCCAGAACAGCTGCTCTAGGTCTTACTATGGCACAACCAGTGGGAAGGGCCAGAGATGTGCCCACACAGCCCTATTTAGAGACATGCACTGGACATACGACAACCTCACTTCCGCTTCTACTCCATTGTGCAGAACTTAGTCACATAGGACACACCAACCTGTAAGAGAGGCTCGGAAATGGGGTCTCCAGCAGGTGGCCATGTAACCTACAGTCCCATTACTAGAGACAGGCAGAAGAGAACTGATAGGCATCTGATAGTTGCCAACCCAAAGCCTATCTACACATTAACACTTCCTGATTAGCAGACTGTCATATAAAGAGTACAGTATCCAAAGATAAAATAGTCAGAAAGGGGAATTTAGTGAAAAGCCCAACTTACATACAGTCTGCCTACGCAACGCATCTCCACATTGGAAATTGCAAAGTGAATAGCCGAGATGGGAAACCTCTTGAAGATGCATTAGATGCCCGCAAAAAAGAGTTCAGCTGGTCATGCCTCGTGTGCCTGTCAATCTTATTTCTTACCAAGCACTTCCCTTGTATATCATACTCCAGTGAAAAAGAATCGCTTGTGGTTTTCTCTACCTGCCTGTGGCTTCATGTTCTTTGCAACTTAGATCTCACTTGTACCTCTGTGTGGGACGTCCTTCTTGCTGCCACTGTTATCCCATTGGCAAATATCAACTCATCTTTGAGTAGGCACTCAGGTCTCACCTCTGAGAAAGCAGTCTTGACTCATGGACAGTTTACCCTATAGCACATTTCTCTCACACTACTGGACTCTGAGCTTCTTGAGGGAGAGGCCACCTTATTACTTTTGCACTCTTGTGCCCTGTGGTTCTGATGCACAGACCCAAGTTGTTCACTTTGCCAATGTGTTGGAGGGTGACCGCAAGGAGAAATCTAGGAGGTTGGAAGATCAATGGAAGGCATTCTCGGCCATTAGGATGGAAAGCTTGAGGATAGTTGATGGCTGAGGGGAAGAAACCAGGGAAGACAGAAAAATTCAGTCAAGAAAAGAGAAGGCAATAGAGCAAGAGTATGGGGCTCGTTACAGAAGACAATCTAGACTTGAAAGTGAGAATAAAGAAAGAGACAATAGAGGAAGCCACAGATAATTGCTGAAGCAGAGAGAAGGCAAATTGAAGTTACTCATTATGTATATACATACATAGTTAAGAACTCATGTATCAAATTCCTTTCTGATTTGTGTGTTTACGTTAAAAATAAGGTTTTAGGGGCCCCTGGGTGGCTCAGTTGGTTAAGTGTCCAACTCTTCATTTCAGCTCAGGTCACGATCTCACAGTTTGGGGGATCGAGCCCTGCATTTGGCTCTGAACTGACAGTGCCGAGACTGCTTGGGATTCTCTCCCACCCTCTTTCTCTCTGCCCTCCCCTGCTCTGTCTCTGTCTCTCCTCTCTCTCAAAATAAATAGGTAATTTTTAAATCAGGTTTTAGGTTTGATTCCCTGCCAAAATACCCTTAGACAAAGTAATGTCTGCCCTCCATTTGAGATACAAATTCTTTTACTGTAGCATTTTAATTGGAAATGACCTTCACATGGAGTTCTGGTAAAATCTAGTGACTTTCGGTTGCTGTGACTTTAACTGGCACAATTGTAGGAAATAAACTGAAGAAGGACATGATATGAAAGACCTGATAAATGCCTTTGTTTCCGAAAAGTAGTCACAAGGTACAGATACTTTCTCCAGACGGTGTTTTCGAATATTTTTTTAAAGAAAGCTGAGTTGTTCGATAATAGTAAATAACAGTCCCACAGTCTAGTTAGGATACCAAATCACACTGGGCAGAGGGCAAGTTTTTTCTGTCATCTCTCCTTTCCATTTCAGCCCTCCTATCACTCCCATCAAGCGCTCTGTCATTTGGCATGTTTTCCTGAAACCTGTGTTGCCTAACACCTGCACTTCCTAAGTGACCCCCATGCCGGACAATTTTGCCTCGGACTGTCCCCACTGTCCCCAGTAAACCAAGATTTACTGCTGTTAATGTCACCTTTGATAAAGTGATTGAGGGATGTTAGTATCCCTTTGATTAAAATTAGCCTATCCTCAATCATCAGGGTGGTAACAATTAAATGATGTAATCAGTGATGCTGGTGAGATGTACTCTAGGAAGGAGACCAGAAAGGCTTCTCATGGGACTTTCTTTCCAACTAATTCACACGATTCCTCAAGCTTTCTGAAGACCAAAGTTTCTGTTTCCCTTCCAAACTCAATGGAATTTGGTGTTTTAGGGTACAATGCTGGCTGACCAAAAAGAGGGAATAATGAAATAATAGCAGTAGGCATTTATTCAATGCCTACCATGGGCCAGGCATTGGCCACTCACAAGACATTTGCTATTTCCTTCTATTCTCACATTAATCCTGTGGGCCACCACAGTACCCCATTGTCTGCACAATCCATGTTTACATAACAAAGAAATGGGAAGGAGGTAATTAGAGTGGCAGTGGAACTCCAGGGACTATATTGTTACACTGCCCCCCAACACTCCTAAGAAGGTATTTGCAATTCCCTTCAAGTCCCATGGGATTGCAGCCATGATCTTAACTTGTACACAAAGTCCACTTGCCTCCTCTGTTCCATGCCTGTAGGAGTTCAGTTGCCAAATATTTTTGTTATACAAATTGCAGCTGCCACTACAATTTATACAAATTATTTCATTATTTTACTATGAGAATCTTATTTGAAAAATAAATCAGGACCTTGTAATAATTAATATATTGCTGGTCTGTTCACAGTAGCCAGGACATGGAAATAACTTAAAGGTTCATCGATGGGTGAATGGCTAAAGAAAATGTGGAACATGCATACAGTGGAATACCGCTCAGCCTTAAAAAAGGACACCTTGCCCTATGTGGCAGCATGGATGAACTTTGTGGACATTATGCTAAGTGAAACAAGTGAAATACGCTCAGAAGGACAAATTCTGCATGATTCCATTTATATGAGGTATCTCAAGTAGTCAAATTCATAGAAGCAGGGAGTAGAATGGTAATTGTCAGGGTCTTGGAGATATGGGGAGATACAGGAAGTTGCTAATCAGCCAGCATAAACATCTAGTTACTTAACATGAATGAATTCTAAAGAACTCCTGCCTGAGTCCTGTATGTGCCCATAGACTATAACAACTCTGTACAGTGTCCTTAAAAATCTATTAAGGTGGTAGATCTTAAATATTCTTACCACAGTAGGAAAGAAAGAAAGAAAGAAAGAAAGAAAGAAAGAAAGAAAGAAAGAAAGAAAGAAAGAAAGAAAGAAAGAAAGAAAGAAAGACCTTTTTATTAATGGCAGAGAATGGTCTTTAAAATATTATATTAAAGCGCATGCTCTTAAACTTGGAAAATATTTTTTGTGCTTTTCAGTGTGTATGTATGTTCACACACACACACATGCACACACATAACTGATTTACCATTAACAACATAGTACACTTATTCATTTTAATATATATCACATATTCTCAAGTGTTGTTGAGCATGCAAAAGGATGTGATTTCTGTAATGAAATGAACTGATGGGAAACATGTTGCTTTTCAACTTAACTATATACCTTTTGAGCTGACATGAGACTCGACCTCTGAGTCGTTTTTGAAATTTGACATTTGAGAGCAGACCTTGCTGTACGATTTCAGGGTGCTCTTGGCACCCTTTTGATAGTATTTTATAGCTGATTGCTCTAGTGAATATAAGGCACATTTCTCTATCCTTCCCCTCCTCTAAGGAACACTACACTAAAATTCTCCTAAAAACATCTTTTTTCCCTTCCCTGTGTCTCTTCCTATCCTTCCCTTGGTCTCCCCACAAGAATTACAGCCATCCCCCTCCTCCTCCTCCTCCTCCTCATCTAACAATCAAAATGGCTGCTTTCCCCAAACCCAAAAAGAACTGTAATTTGGGTAGCGTACCTATTTTCTCCATTAACCATGCAGTCAAGGACTAAATCTGACAGATTTCTCAGGAATATCTTTGCTTGTCGGTATCATGGTAATGATTCAAGAACAGTTAAGCTAAATGTCTCAGACTTTTCTAAACACAGTCGATCCCGTGTTCTTTTCCATTTTATGAGCTGCTGTTGACATTGAGATTTTCCACATCCTCAGAGCCGTTATGCTATTTCTGTTGGAAGGACTGGCTATTTTTGTCAGTGTGGCTCTGACCAAAAACGTGCCTAGAACATCCTCTGGTGGTGGTAGTAGGAATCATCAGCTTCCACACAACTAAAGGTTCATTGCCAGCCCCATTCCTCACCACCGACACTTCCCAGAAAACATACGTAATGACAGAGAAATCTGCTGCTTTCAACACATTTCCACTACCCAGCCACATATTTTAGTCACTCTGCTGTCGAGGTTCTTAACACATGGTGGCATCATCCTGCCACAGGACTTGTTTTTCACTTTTTTCTACCACAGGTATGAATCTGTCAAGGGACTTTACAAGTCTGTTTTTAGAAAGGCAAAATTCCTATGATCCTTCTTTGCAAATTTCCACAAAGATACACAAATTATTATTCTCCATAGGTAAATATTTAAAATTATTATGCATTAAAAAAAAAAAAAAAGAAGAAAGTCTAACTCATGAAAACAGAGAGTAAAATGATGGTAGTCAGGACCTTAGGGGGTGGGGACAAAAAGGAGAGGCTGGTCAAAGGGCATAACCTTTCAGTTGTAAGATAAATGAGCTCTAGGAATCTAATGTACAGCATGGAGGCTATAGTTAACAATACTGTATTGTCTACTTGAAATTTGCTAACAGAGTAGGTCTTAACCATACACACACACACACACACACGCGCACGCACACACACACACACACACACACACACAATGGTAGCTCTGATTAACTTCACTGCAGTAATCATTTCAGAACGTATGCATACAGCAAATCACCACATTGCACATTTTAAACGCATACCATTTTGTCAGCTGTATCTCAATAAAGCTGGAAAAAACTAAATTTTTATGAATACAAATGAAAAACTATTCCACAAAGATAAACAAAATGCATTTTTGGATTTGTCTGTCACACAAAAACTTAAAGTTTAATAAAAGCTGCCCAATTATCACAGTTGGAGATTCAAAAGCTGCAAAGTGACATTTCCTCACCTGACGATTATGGTCTTGAGTGCTTGGCTTCCAAACTGCAAACCCCACAGAGACTGCTTTTTTTTTTTTTTCAAGAGTAAATTAGAGGAATCAGTAAACAATGACAGTCTTTCTGGGAATGGGACGGCTAAGGCGTCAATTATGAATTAATTAAGCGTATGTGGCGATTGAAACCTGTGAATTAGGTGAGAAGCAGCATTTGTTTAAACCGGTGATGAGAGCTATTGAGATCATCATGCCTCCTGATACAGGCTACGTATTTTATCGCACATCATAGAATGAATTAAAACTAATGAGGCTGGCTTGCATTGCTAATTTCACGAATAGTTTTGATTAATGTAAAGTTTAAAGCATGTGGCACATGACTAGCTGTTGAACGTCGTGGTACTGATAACATTTGGGGGGTCTCTGGCTCCCAGAGATGTCCCCCTCCATGGGAATTACCACTTCGTAGATGTTTCCTTTGTAAATTCTTTAGGATGTGAAGAAGATAAACATGAACATGTGTTCCTGATTCACGGACCAAAACATCATTAAGGTAATCATAGGTTGAAAACAACAACACTGTGACCTCAAAGATAGACGTCCCCTTGCCCTGATTGGAACAAAAACAGGTAATTGCCAGTGCCTCCCAGACAACACGATGCCCCCCACGACTCACCTATTTTACTGGCTGGCAGTTCTTCAATTTCAAGCCACAAAAGTTGCACTCTGGCTAGAAGCAGCAAAAGGTAATGTATTAAAAAAATTCAGGAAAGCTCCCGGGTCTGGAGGACAGACTGAAAAACCCCGCTTGGAAAAGCCAGGAAAAGGCAACTCTGCGGTTTCCGTGGGTTCGCCTTTGCCGTGTGCAGGATTATGGTGACAAAGATTGGAGGAAGGAGACACAGAGATCCGTCTGGCTTCCCTCACAAAGGGCAGGCACCTGAATTTACCTCCCACCCAGAGTAGGCACACTGAGGGAGAAGCATTTCTCCTAAGACATACTGAGCAGAGAAGGGTTCACATAGGCAGGTGACCAGAAAAGATGGCAACGGCCCACCCCGTCAGCCACGGTCACCCACCTTAGCATGCGCCTTTCTACCCCTCATCTGGTCTTAGATCTAGAGCACCCGACCACGTAACTCTATTTAAAATCCTTTTTGTGTACATTTTCAATGTTTCACCTTTTTTTTTATTGTAGATTGTCAAAATTTTAATTTTGTTTTTACTCCTAACATGGCCCAAGTCTTCTAAGTAAAAGATGAGTAAAATTTTCAGCTAAGTCTTGCTTCATAATTCAGGGTGTCAGACAGAAATACGTAGGACAGACGTGACGTTTCCTTTGATTGTCGAAGACGGCCAAGTCTACAGCCACTGTTGACCACGCCCCTGCTTAATCACTGGGATGATGCGCAATGCAAATAAGGAGCCAAGGCTGGCCTGGAGTCCCAGTCAAGAAAGATGGGGTTTATGAGAAAACTCCCCGTCCGCCAGAGAGCCAGAGTCCACACTATGACAATGTCTGGGGACTGAGCACCACAGAAAGCCAGAGGAAAAGGACACACCTTACATACCAGATACTAAGGCCAAGTGCAGGACGGTAAAGTTAGAACACCCCTGTTGGAAGGATTGGGTTGGAACACACTTCCCAGGGTGATCTGCAGTGGCCGGACAGCACTGCTCAGAGATAAGCTGGTGGAAGGCAGTTCTTCAATGTTAGTAGCTAAAAAGTATTAAGTTTACAAATAATTCCCTATGTGGTAACATCTCCAGAGGTAGGTGACCTATACGATGGTGCTATCACCTTGCCATTCACCAGCTCTTTGTGTGGCCTGGACTGATGAAGTCATAAAACAACACAACCATGGAGTCTCTTTAGGCTTGCTCTCCCCCAACCCCTACCATCCCCAAACCCAAGGAGCAAGAAAAGCACTTTGAGTTCATTAAGGGGAAGGAGAGCTCATAATTTTCTAACAAGTAAGAAGTAGACAGGGGAAATCAAAACATCACATCTCCCTGTTATTACTAGGTTAGAATGAATTAAGTACCTTTAGTATGTCTTTCTGTATTACTTTTATTATTATTCTTGTTATTATTCCCTAAATAGCCATAAATAATATTTATAAGAGTCCGTACATTTAATCCAAACATTGATTCCTCTGTACCTAATGAAGATTCCTTTGTGTGCCTCAGAAAAATGTCCCTCAAGGCCGGGGAGAAATTGTTGTATAAATGTAAACCAAAGTGATAGAAAAGGTTTGCTATGGACTAACCTAAGACAATGTTAGGAAATAACCAGAACTAACTGAATTAATTTCTGGCAGGCAGGAACTATGCCTACTGTTCTAATGCTACTTATCATAATTTGCCATTAGGCTTGATAATAACACAAAGGTTCAGCAATGGTTACACTTTATCTCAACCTAATTAGCTAGCTGTTTTCTCAATTCGGATCATCAAACGTTCAGGTACCCCCACTCAAATCGGTGCTAGAAGGATGTAGACATGAGGTCACATGACTCCTGCCCTCAAGGAGGTTATAGTCTGGTAGAGTAGAGGTACATAATGACTACAAGGCGGAGTGTGACAGGGTCAATAACCACAAAGGGTTGAAGACAAGCTATATGGGATATGATACCCTTCAGAAACACAAAACCACTTTCACAAATATTCCATTGGGTAGGAAGCCCTTTTTAATTGAGAACTCCATGCACTCATTCTTATTCTCCCTCACATATTGTAAACAAAACTGTGCCCTTCATACCAGTGGATCCTGAACTTCAGTTTGCATAAGGATACCTAAGGAGCCGGTAAATGTACAGACACCTCCCCGATTCCTAAGCAACTAATTCAGCGGGTCTGCATTTCAATGCATACTCAAGGTCATTTTGAAATGTGTCCTTGGCCTATGCTTTGAGAAATGTCAGTTAGATGTTGATATTTTGTCCAGTGTCCTTCAAAAGTTTGTACCCCTTTACTACTGCCTAAGTGACATGACAAGGGTTTGGGAGAGTTTTATATTTTATACGTGTACTGCCCTTCCCTCGGGTGACGCCCACTCCCTAGAACATTTGGCACGGCCATGCTAAATTTGCCTACTCTGTACTTGAGGTAAAAATGTGGCTGCATTTTTTTTTTAATGTTTATTTATTTACTGTGGCGGGGGGAAGGGCAGAGACAGAG
This sequence comes from Neofelis nebulosa, assembly GCF_028018385.1. Lineage (NCBI taxonomy): Eukaryota > Metazoa > Chordata > Mammalia > Carnivora > Felidae > Neofelis > Neofelis nebulosa. The sequence goes on from NC_080795.1 coordinate 11,502,606, forward strand.
GGAGAGAGAGTCCCAAGCAGGCTCCGTGCTCAATCCCATGAACCGTGAGATCATGACCTGAGGCGAAACTAAGAGTTGGCCCCTTAAGTGACTGAGCCACCCAGGAGCCCCAAAATATGGCTATATTTTAATGGGGCTAATGAAGAATTCTAAGGTGCATTAAGCAAAGAAGAGCAAAATTCATACACTATTAAGGCCCACGTAGCGTCTGCCCACAAAGCATTATTTGGAAAGTAGACGTATTTGACATAACAAGATTTATGAGAGACCAGCACAGAGATCTTCCCTTCTTTGCATTGCAAATTTTATGTGCTACCTTATCATTAGATCAAAAAAATATGATCAGGTTTATATGACATTGATTTGTTCTTAATAAAGCCAGGCTGTTTATGTCTCAATTCACTTGATTGTAGAATTCTGAATAGACTATAAAAACAAATTTCTAGAGTTAATGAGCTAAAAAATTGCCATTAATTGAAGTACAAGCATTTATTTCAATTAAAGAATGTCACAATATTTAGTTTACATCTCATAGCTACCGTCGTAAATCTAATCAATGGCATAATTTATACTGAAGAGCAATTTGAATAATTTAATACACTGTACTTAATGTTGGTCATTAGATGTAATTGCAAATTTATACTATTATAAATGCAATATGCGCTGTACTGTTCTTTACTTTGTTTATTTCCTGTCATATTACTTATTATTACTATTAATAAACAAAACATAAGAAACCATCCCTTTTTACCAATAGCCTCAGAGAAAGTTTAACCAGTGTAATCCCATGGGCAAAATCCATCTTTCACAAATAAACTAAAAAAAAAGAAAAACAACAGACTTTATAAATATTAAACACACAATTACTTAGGAATATCCAATAATCTTAAATACCTATATCCTAATTTCTCTTTTTCTGCCAATTAGCTCTTGCTCAAGTGATACTCGATTTCTAAAGCAGGAAAGTAAAAAAGCGGACATATGGCTGCAAGTCTAGGACTCACCTCATACCTCCTACTTCAAACACTCCCTTCCCCGGGAGATTAAGGGTGAATCATAATGGGAGCATGCACCCTTGATATGACACTCTGAGAGGACACTTCACCTCCATGATCTTCCTCCCCAAATCACAACCCGGCCAAACTGTGACAAAACATCTGACAAGCTCAAATTGAAGGACAATCTACAAAATACCTGACTAGCGCTCCTCAAAACTGTCAAGATCATTAAAAAAAAAACGGGAAGTCTGACAAGAGTCACAAATCAGAGCAGGCTAAGGAGACTTGACTACTAAATGTGACCTGGCCTGCTGAATGGAAGCTGAGACAGAAAAGAGGTTTGGGGGGGAAATTAATAAAATGTGAGTTGAGCATGGGCTTTGGTTAATAATGACATATCAATACTGGTTCATTAGTTGTGACAAATGTACCGTAGCGATGTGAAATGTTAACGAGAGGGGGAACAGAATGAAGGAGGTGGGCAGGGAAAGGTTCCATACTACTTTGGCAACTTCTCTGTAAATTGGACACTATTCTAAAATCAAAAGACCATTTACAGTGAAAAAAAACAATAATATTAAAGGACTGTCTGAGGGAAAATATTTGTAACATAATACTAAACCAATAATTAGCACCCAGAATATAGCCTCCACATTGGTCAGAAAAAAAGACAAAGAGAAAAGTGAGGAAAACACCGGAAGAGGAAATTCTCTGAAAACATGTACAATGTCTAATAAACAAAAGAAGATGTCAAGTGAAACACAAATTAAAATGGCCACTTCGGGGCGCCTGGGTGGCTCAGTTGGTTAAACGTCTGACTCTTGATTTCAGCTCGGATCATGATCTCATGGTTCGTGGGATCGATCCCCAAATGGGGCTCTTTGCTGAGTATGGAGCCTGCTTCAGACTCTCCCTCTCTTTTTCTCTGCCTGTCCCGCCCACTCACACATGCTCTCTCCCAAAATAAATAAAGAAACATAAAAAATAAAAATAAAATGACCATTTTTTTATCCATTTTGTTGGCAATTGTAAATTAACTACACCTAGGCCAACATTAGAGAAAGTGTGTTGCCATCCACTGCTGGGTAGATCTGTGTATTATTACCATTTCTTTGGGAAGCATGTTGAAAATATATATTTAAATTATAAATGCCCCTATCCTTAAACCCAGATATTCCAAATGTCATTGTTTATCCTAGACTTGCAATGGCCAGAAAGCAAGCACAGGGCCATCCACTGGGGCAGTGTTTGTAGTGGTAAAAAATTGAAAACGAAGCACATATTCATAAATAGAGCAGTTGTTACGTAAATTAAACAACCTGATGGTATATATGCACTCTACCCGTATGGTACGTGATCCATCGTAACGTAAAAGATGGGGCAGGCCTACATGAGCTAACGTGGGCGGAGGCCCAAGACTTTGCCAAGGGGACAAAAAAAGCGAGCTCCAGGACAGTAAGTTTCTTGTGACACTTGAAAAATTAAAGAGAGAAAAAAAATGCTAACAAAATCAGATGTTTTATCTGGAAACCCCAAAATGCATAAGTACGTGGAAAGGCATCTGGAAGATTCATGCGATCTTCACGATGGTGGTAAAACTTGAGAGTGAGGAGGCACAAGGTGTGTCAAAGACACTTGCCAGAGAGAACTCGAGTCGGTGCGGTGCTGATACAGGTTTGGCATCTGCCCTTCCATAGTAGGGTCTGCTGATTTCTAAGGAGTAAATACACGCCTCCCCAAATTCCTAAAATGTTAACAATTCTTTCTTTCAAACCAGTGCAAGCCTATTCTGGCACATCACTGACTTCTTTTTATTTTAACGTCTGTAGTTAGACGTTATTTCTCAATTTAAAAAGGCAGTCTATGTGAGTTATTCGGGAACATTCCAGAGGCAGAATTTTCCTCAATTATATTAAAACTTCTAAGTGCCGCAAAGTGTCCCTGATGTCACTTGAAATATCTGTGTCCACAAACCATGGTTCTGGGATGTTTGGATGGTAGATAGGGTCTTCTCTCACAGTAGCATAAGTGAACTTAAAACAATTTTAAACACATGATTTATCCGCTTTTCATCATTAAGCTTCATGATCCAGCAGAATGAACGATGAGGTAATTAAGGATGTTGTTTCAGTTTCCTACTCCTGCTGTAACAAATCACCACATACTTAGTGGCTTCAAATAACATACATTTACCTTACAGTTCTGCAATTCCCAGCCTTCTTACGTTGCATTCCTCTGACCTCCTCTCCAGTCTCCCCTTTTCACATGTTAAGGAGTCTGAGACTGCACTAGGAGATTGCACTGGGCCCACCTGGAGAATCCAGGATCATCCCTCCATCTCAAGGTCAGCTTGATTAGTAAGCGTAATTTCATCTGACCTTAATTCCATTCGCCATGTGACCTAACGCATTCACGAGTTCTTTGGGGGACTGTTAATCTGCCTACCACAGAGTCAGGAAGAGAACTGTTGGAAGAGAATGCTTACCAATGACCGGTATGACCTGCCTGCCTCCCATTCCAGCAAACGTGGGGGTCCACAGATTTGCTGCCTCCTTTTCATTCTTGGATGAAGGGTTACAAAGATGATCGTGTGGGATTGCTGATCATTTGAGTAAAGTGCGTTTCAGTTTCTCCAGGAATGATGACGTTGGTCCCAACTGTGTGATACAAGGTTTAGACCAGATATGGACAGCAATGGTGACCCCAACTACCAAGAACTTTCTTTCTGATGAAAGCAGTAATAGCAATAAAACAATACTATCAGAGCCATCCTGGTGCCACTGGGTACTGGCATTTTTTGGTTACTTCACCTCATAATACTTAAGAGTCAAAGAGAAGCAATGGTTTCACTCTGGCTCCCACAGATGCTGGGTTGAATTAGCTGGGACTTGGGTTCCCACCTCCTGCATCTGTCCTATGGGGATTTAGACTACAATTGCTCGGTGCAGTTCTTAAGCCAGCGACGCGTTGGAGCCTCTGCCTGTTAATTATTCTTTCATGCAATAGAGAGAAGGAATGTTTTGTCCAGATTTTAAGTACCAAAGGCATTATGATGCTATTAACAATGGACTCTACAAAGGCAAAAATTAAACAATGAAAGCTTTGGCCGCACTAAATGGGAAATCAATGTTGTATTTATGAAAGCACCAAGGGGAACAGGATATAATTGAAGGTCTCAAGACACATTCAGTGCCAATATGATGAATACACACTGACTTAGACGGTAGATAGGATACAGGGAGGTCAGTCTCGTAAGAATCAAAAAACACTAATATTATCCCTTCCACAGAGAGAAAAAACTGGGTTCCTTAAATTTTTTAATGTTTGTTTGTTTGTTTGTTTGTTTATGTTTATTTATTTTTGACAGAGAAAGAGACAGAACATGAGTGGGGGAGGGGCAGAGAGAGGGGGAGACACAGAATCTGAAGCAGGCTCCAGGCTCTGAGCTGTCAGCACAGAACCCGACGCAGGGCTTGAACCCACAAACCGCGAGATCATGACCTGAGCCGAAGTCGGACACTCAGCCGACTGAGCCACCCAGGCACCCATGTTTATTTATTTTTGAGAGAGAGAGAGAGAGAGAGAGGGAGGGAGGGAGGGGCAGAGAGAGGAAGACAGAATCTGAAGCATGCAACAGGCTCTGAGCTGTCAGTACAGAGCCCTACACAGGCTGGAACACATGGACTGTGAGATCATGACCTGAGCTAAAGTTGGACACTCAACTGAATGAGCCATGCAGGTGCCCCTGAATTTGGTTCTTTAAAAGGCTATTTTATATTTTCAGCTAATTGATACATATACCATAATATAATCCAGGCTTCACACCTAGCACAGGTCCCAACAACGGATTTGATCTCATGAGATCTATGAGATCATGACCTGTGCTGAAGTCGAGTAGGACGCTTAACCGATTGAGCCACCCAACTGCCCCATAATCCAGGCCTTTCAATGATTTTTCATCTGTTTGTTTATTGTTTTTGTTTTACCTGATTTAGTGCTATAATAGTTTGGTTAAAGTACTCAAAGTGTGTCCAGTTTAGTTGTTAGGTAGTAAGGATCAGATCATGCACCAAGGAGTTGGGTCTGACATGGTGTTGAGGCTCAAATGCCTAACTTGGCATCTAGTTTCTTGACCCTGGGCTGCAGGTGTGACTCCATCTCAAACATTCAGTGAACCTTACATAGTTAAAGAACCTAAGAGGACCTATAAAATATAATCCTAGGCTAATGTCATTTAGATATCTACTTTGTTCTTTCATTACCCCTCCCTTTTACACCCCTCTGAGCTTTTCCGGGGATCCTTGTTTTGGGAAAAATTAAAATATTAAAATTACCTTAAGTCCAAATTTCACAAAAGACAAAAAAGTATTTAAATTTTTGAGAAAGCTAGTGAGAAGATGATATGACTACCTCTACTTTAAAAAAAAATGTTAAAGGCTAAAAAACATTGAAGTGAGAAATCACTAGTCTATTCTTCAAATAAGAAAATACAATCAAATAAAAGCTACATTAATTTCTCCCCCAAGAAGAACAAAATACGGGGCGGGGGGGTGGGGGGTGGGGGTGGGTTGTGTATGAAAGAAGGAAAAATGTATTTCTGCATCTGCCATCTCATTTTTTTCTTTTCTTTAAACATAGAGTTTCTAAGAAGAGAAGATAATGTAATGAAAAAAAGAAGAATGGGACAGAAAGGAAGATAATAGATTCAAAATAACTTTAATTCCCTCATGTATACATATTCTTATGTCTAAGCCTGAGTATGATTTTTGTCCCCTATGAAAAAAGAGAAATATATCTGGTGATCCAGTTATAAATAGACCAATATTTGCCCTTGTATTTAAAAAGAAATAAATTTAAAGTAAACTGATATGCATATTACTTGAGTAACATTATATGTCTAATCCTAGAAGCATTTGGAAAAATAGTATAATTCAAAGCTTCATTTTTCCCAAAGGAACAATGCTATAATCAGAGGGATAGCTGTAAGATATTTATGGTTAGATGTAATAAAGCTGAAGAAAGTTAAATAAGATGACAGTCTGGCAAGAAATGAGGGCAAGGAAAGAGGAATTCTTATGACTTGCTTCAATTTGGTTTTATCTTCTTGTTGGAATGAATATTGAATTCAAAAAAAGGACAATGATTAGCAGCTCTTCAAAAAGGGTAAGATCCATGCTTAATGATTAATGTACCTAAGTTATTTCAAAGTAACTTGTAATATTTCTTGTATCTACAGCAGTCTGTAATATCAGGCAAGTAGCTACTGGATAGAGACTTTTGGAGACCATATCACTATGATCAAACCTCTCAGATTCTGTAAGGCACATCACTACAATCAGGACAAATTACAGTGTAATATTTGTGTGGCTGTTCTTGTGAAAAAGCACCGTTACTAGTCTGTTCCTTTTACTCCCAACTATCTTCCACAGTAGTAGAAATAAACAGAGATCACATACAGAACTTTCTTTAAAAAAAAAAAAAAGATTTTTTTTCACTCAGGCAATATAAATATATTTATTAATCATTTATGACTCTAAAAGTCATGTGATTCACAGTACTATATCTAGAATAATCTTATTTAATGTTTGAAATATACAAGAAGGAGGAGCACCTGGGTGGCTCAGTCGGTTAAGCTTCTGACTTCAGCTCAGGTTATGATCTCACAGTTCATGAATCTGAGCCCCGCATCGGGCTCTGTGCTGACAGCTCAGAGCCTGGAGCCTGCTTCAGATTCTGTGTCTCTCTCTCTCTGCTCTCTCCCCACTCATACTCTGTCTCTCTCTCAAAAATAAATAAATGTTAAAAAAATTCTTTAAAAAGAAATATACAAGAAGGGTTTAAAAAACTAGAAACTAGATGATTAATCAAATAAGTCTTAATCAAATATGCAAAACAAACAAACCAAAAACCAAAAAAAAAAAAAAACAAAAACCAGGAATATAAATGCCTGGTCCAAAGTTAGCTATTAGATCAAGTTAGCTTCCCCAAATTAATGGATTTAATAATATAAAGAGATAAAGGCAGATGTATACATATATTTCTCAACAACACAATGGAATCTGAATCTGTAGTACACTAAGTAATTCAGACAGATACCACAGAATTTTGTAATTTATAAAGACCTTAAAAATATTCAAGAGAAGATTTTATCATCTGAGACCCCAAGTTATTCCCATAATTATAGTGTCCAACAGACTCAAAGATAACCAAGCCTAGAAAAAAACAAGACCCCATGAACAAGAATCAGCAAAAAGAAAACTGAGCAAGGTCCACAAGAATTCTAGATAGTGGAATTATCAGACTACAGACTGTGAAATTACTAATATTATTATAAAGCCAAGGTTAAAGTTATCAGCACCAAAATGAAAACTATTAAACAGTGCAATAGATGATCTGGAGAAAAACCAAGTAGAAAAACTGAAAAACTAACAACTCGATGGAGGGGTCTCTCAGAATACATCCAACTGAAGTAAGAGTTAGTGAACCAGAAGACAGAAGAACTTAACTAAATGAAAAATGAAGAAACAAAAAGATAGAAAATATTTTTTAAGTGTAGGATATACAAAAGCATACAGCATATATAGTAAGAAGAAGGTCTATTATGTGCTTAGTTGGAGACTCAGGAGAGAACAGTAAAAATGAAGCAGAAGCAATATTCAAAAAAACAATGGCTAACCATTTTCCGGAACCGATGACAGATATCATCTCATATATTTATGAAGCCTAATGAATACTAAGCAAAAAAATATGAAAGAAATACACATGTATACTTATAGTGAAACTGAAAAAAAACAAAACAAAACAAATATACAATTTTAAAAGAATCTAATTGAATAAAGGATAGATTTATTTAAATGACACATACAAAAAAACAAATAAACAAAGAAGGACTCTCAGTTTTGTTGGTCTGAAAAAGTCTTTATTTTGCCTTTATTTTTGAAGACTATTTTGCTGGGTATAGAATTCTGGCAATGGTTCTCAAGGGCAAAATGCTTCCCTCAGGAATAAATACAACAGTGATGTCACTAAAACTTTTACCTGGCCATCTGGGGCTATTTATACCACTGAGCCAATAGATAAAACAGACAGATGTTGGTCTACTCGTTGAAGTGATTGCTCCCAACCAAAGGAAAACTGAATTGCTGCCATACGGTGAAGGCAAGGAAAATTATGTCAATAACCTAGGGGATCCTCAAGGATGCCTCTTGGTACTTCTATGCCCAATAGTAAAAGTTATTTAAAAACTACAACAACATGGGCGCCTGGGTGGCGCAGTCGGTTAAGCGTCCGACTTCAGCCAGGTCACGATCTCGCGGTCCGTGAGTTCGAGCCCCGTGTCAGGCTCTGGGCTGATGGCTCAGAGCCTGGAGCCTGTTTCCGATTCTGTGTCTCCCTCTCTCTCTGCCCCTCCCCCGGTCATGCTCTGTCTCTCTCTGTCCCAAAAATAAATAAAAAACGTTGAAAAAAAAAATTTTAAAAACTACAACAACAAGCAGAATGGTTGAGGAGTGGAGCCATTCAGGAAAGAATGTTTGGGTCACTCCACCAGATAAAGAACCCAGGGCAGCTGAGATACTGGTTGAGAGCAAGGGAGATACAGGATAGTAGTTGAAGAAGGAAGACACAGCTAACAACCACCATCGTGGGACCAATTACAGACGTGATGACTAAAGGAGCTTTACATATTTTCTCTTCATTATGTGCATATATTTGTATTCTCTGGCCACCTACTTCTTTCTTACTATTCTTGTTTTCTATATAAATTATTAGAAATTGCATTTACATTTCAGTTTTTAAGTAATAGAACAGTCTGCCAGCTAAATTTGAGGAGGAATGAATACAGCAATGGATACAATGATTATTGGGACTGGGAGGTTTTTCCTTTTGGGGAAAGGATAGAAACTTTTACTTGTCAGATGGATGGATGTATCTTATTAGGTGCAAAGATAGAGTTGTTTTGATGATGTACGGAGGCTCAAATGTGTGTAGAAGAGCACATATGGAAGCTCAGTAGTCAGTAGGTAGACTGTGCCAGTTATCAATTTATTGTCTCTCAGCTCCAATTTTATATTTCACTGCCTACTCTGTGAAAAATGGATCTGGACCCTTTATCTAGCTTTTCCTCTGCCAATGGTTGTAAGTTTTGTCAATAAAGGATGCTGGGAAAGACACTGCAGAAGGAAGGCTTTCCATCAGGTTGTGCTGTGCTCGTTTGGCAGGACTGTGCAGTGCACGCAGCCAGCAGCAGACCGTTGCCAGCAACTTCCCCTGGCACCCTACTCAGGTGGTTTTGTAGCAGAGTGCCTTCAGTGAAACACCTCCCCATGAACAGCTTTCCCCAGTGCCCTAGAGTATGGAATTTTAGCAAGTTCCAGAGGGCACGTTTCCAGCAAGTTCCACAGCATGGCACCACGGTGATTTCTCTGCCGTCAGTGAACCACAGCTGTGCCTCTGCAATGAGGTCTGGATCTCAGCCCTTGGAGAGTATCTTCCCTAAGTGCTCTACCTCAGCCTTAGGTGTAGCGGCTGCTGCTTATACCGTTGCTCCTGTATTCCTTAGTATCTTAATTTATTACTAGTGAATCACTCATTATGCCAATCCCCTATTACAATTAATAATTCTTTGTATGAAACCTTCCCTTTCAAATTCCTTTTGCTCCAAATTACCATGTGGTTTCCCTCTTCTAATGGGACACTGATTGACACATCTTTGTTTTCTCTATTTTTTTGTTTTCCTGAGGTTGGCTGATTGTCCTGCACCCTAACAAATTATTCTGTATCACTCTCTCTTTTTTACTCTTACTCTGAGACTCTAACTAAATGTATGTTAGACTGTATGGTATTGTATCACATGAGGTCACAGAGAATTCGTTCATTTTCTTCAGTCCTGTTCTCTCTCTCACTTTACTCTGGATCCTTTCTGTTGTTTTGTCTTCAAGTTCATTGATCTTCGGCAGTGTCTAATCTAATGTTAGCCTCATTCAGTCTGTTTTTCTTTGTGGTTATTGGATTTTTCACCTCTCGGTTTCATTTTGTTCTTTATCATATCTACCATTTCTTGATTCATCCTTTTCATGTTTTCTCTTACATCCTCGAGCATATTTAAGATTCAGAAATGCTGTCTTAAGATCCTTATCCCCTAATTCCTTTAACTCTGTTGGGTTTTTTCTTTTATACTGATGGATCTTTTTCCTGGGTATCAGGCATATTTTTCTTACATATTTGCAAGAAGAGTGATCTTTTTAAATCATTTCCTGGTCAGGGGAACCTGGGTGGCTCAGTAGTTTGAGCGTCTGACTTCAGCCCAGGTCATGATCTTGTGGTTCATGAGTTCAAGCCCCAGGTCAGGCTCTGTGTTGGCAACTCAGAGCCTGGAGCCTGCTTCATTTTCTGTGTCTCCCTCTCTCTGTGTGCCTCCCATGTTCATTCTCTCTCTCTCTCTCTCTCTCTCTCTCTCTCTCTCTCAAAAATAAACTTTTAAATCAATCAATCATTTCTTGGCCATTGTGAATTTTGTCATTGGTGTTGGATTTTGTCGTTTTCCTTTAGTATTTGGCTTTGTTATGGAATTTTACTTGCAAATCATTTTGACCCTTTCAAGGCTTGCTTAAGCTTTGCTAGGGTGGGCTCAGAGCCCCTACTTTAGAGCTAATTTGCCTGGAAATAATGTCACAGCCTGTCTAAGGATTCTGCCCCAAACCCCATGTCATACCAGATTTCTTCACTCAGGCTGGTAAGAATGCAAATTCCTCCCAAACCATGTGAGCTCTGGGAATCATTTTGCCCACTGGACTATGGCAGCTCTTCTGGCTCACAACAATTCATTCCTGCCCCCTGTATGTGGGGACTCAAAGAGAACCCTCTGCTGATCTCCAGAGCTCTCTGTCTGTGTAGCCCTCTCTCTGGTACTCTGACTACTTGCTGCCTCTTTAAAATATAGTCTCTGTCTCCTCCAGTCAGCAAACCATTGGGCCCACTTGTGTTCTCTGTCCTGTGCTTATGGCCTGGAAACTGACCCACAGCAGGAACCTGGGGTGATTTTAGGGCTCACTCCATTGTTTTCCTTCTCTTGGGGTCACAGTCCAGTCTAGGTTTCATGGAAGGAGAGCAATTTCCAAAGCATTTGACTCTTCATGGGCCAAAGTTTTGTATTAGCTATTATTTTATGCTTTCTTGGGAATTAATAGTGCAAATGCAACTCACACTTAAATCTATTTAAACAGCCTACACCAACAGATATTTATTTCCAGGATTATAATGACAATCACAAATCATATTTTCATTCTAGCAAAGCATCTCTAAAAGAGATATTGGAAGTACTCTGTTATTTGTGTAAATGTATTGTGTGCAATTAACACATCTGAACTTTTAAAAATTATCCTATAAAGCTTTCTTTCACTCACCCAACCACAATTTTTCTAAATCATACTAATTTTTATGTCTAAAACTTCAATGAATACATTTGCGACTTATTGGAGTTCTAAAGGGACAAAAGCCAGAAGAAAGGAAACTGATGTTTGACAATGGTGAAATCTGAGAATTTCATGTGTGTGTAAGACTCGCTCACTTTATTGATAAGGACAGAGGGGTACTTGCCCAGGGCCACACGACTGATGAGAGGCCATTATGATTGCGACTGCGAGTTCAAACTCTTTCCAAACCATGACATTGTCCACGCCAAGTGCTCCTGTTCATTGCAATGACATTTAGCATTTACAACATGTGTAGAAAAGTGAAGTATTATCTTTTGAGACAGATGCTACAACCCGAATAGTCATGCAATGGCAAGAGCACCTGAACTCAGAGAAGTTCACGTGCATTCAAATGCCTCCTTGCCTCTGGTAAGATCTGTGTGGCCTCCACTCAGGCCTCAGTTTCCTCCTCATGAGCCATGCATAAACAGAGAAGTGAAATATAAAAGCTCATCTGTAAAAATACAATTCTTTGTCTATTTATGACTAAGAGTTTTAAACCAATTAAGTTCTAGAACATGAACTATTAGCATCTAAGACTTTCTCCCTCCTCCTCACCCTGTCACTTGACCCCTTTGCTCCCTCAAATATTTCTTTAATTACCTGGCTACCGTCATAAAATATTCACTGATGAGGTGTCATATATGGAGGAATGAATATGCATTGTACGGAGTAGGCTTCCTGCTGCCCTCATCTACGGACTAACAAGGAATCTTATCTGTGATGATCTGGCTGGTCAAGGGTTAAAGATTGGTAATTTCTGTTTCAAAAATGACAATACATTCCTTGTCACTTCCTGAATCTGAGTCATTCATATCAGCCTGATAGCTGACATTTTAAAGAATAGATCTTTCTATGTGATTTTTTCCCATCAGATTTATTTTTGCTATTTCTAAGAAAAGTGTCACAGGAAAGCAATATGTATGTACATCTCTGAGCAACCACACCGGTAAAGCATTAATGGGATGGGATGTTGGCATATGAGTAAATCTATGAGGAGGGGCAGGAGACAGGTGGAAGGACACAGATAATCGAAGGGGAAGATGGAGAATGAAATTTTGAAAACACAGCAAAACAAGGCAATGCTATCGATGCTGGAAAAGTAAGAATTTTGGCATCAGTATAACTCTACCACAAGAGGAATTCTAAGGTTTTAACACTGTGCCACAATCTCTCCCATGGTACAAAATTTACAAATGGTGTATGTTAGAAAATGTCTCATACAGATACAAAGATGGATGTTGCTGACATCTTGAGAGAGACGCAATCTAAATGGCCACCAAGTCGGGAACAAATGTACATACAGAGTATGGGCATAAAATACAACACTGTAGAACATGCAGAGACAGCAAAAACATAATCGCAGGTAAAAAAAAAAAAAGAGGCAAGATAAAAGGACACTAACATAATAAATACATTAATAAAAACGTACCAAAGTAATATTATGTAGTCACATAGTTATGCATTTAGATGAACTAGAAAGCTACATACTAATTGTAGTGATTGCCTTGGAAAAATGGGTCACGTGATGGGATGGGTAATGGTGGTCAAAGGAGATGTTAGCTTCATGATATGTTTCACATCTTTAACCAACAGGAAAAGCAGAGATGACAGATTTTTTTTTTATACTTAACACTCGGTGATAAGAAAATCGTTTTTTGGTTTTTTTGTTTGTTTTTTTAGAGAGAGATTGAGAGAGAGAGAGAATGCATGTGCCGGCAGGGGAGGGCAGAGGGAGAGAGAGAGAATCCCAAGCAGGCTCCACACTCAGTGTGGAGCTCCAAGCACGGCTTGATCTCACAACCCTCAGATCACGACCTGAGCCAAAAGCAAGAGTTGGTGGGTTGCTCAACCTACTGAGCCACTCAGGTGCCCCCCAAAATCAGTATACTTAATTTTCTCATTGTTTTTAACTTTTCTGTAAATTTTAAATTGACAAATTTGTTGTCCAAAATAAAAGTAAAATAATAAGAGACTCAAAGTCTGAGAATTTAGCAGCGATTTTCAGTGGTTTGTGTGGAGTGGTGGAATCATGAGTGGATCAGAGCTGAGTAAAAATGACTTTATACAGTCCCCTTCTTAAGCTGTGGCAGGAAGGATTTCAGTATACCCTGAAATCTCCGAAGGTGAATATATGCACACATTTATTATTTATTATATTTCCATTTACTATATATATTATATATTATATTTTAAATATATATTGTATATATAATATATATAACAAAACTGGTATGCTGAGATGTGCACTGTGAACCCCCACAGTGCTGAGGGGGATAAAAAGCCACTTAAAAACAAACATTTCAGGGGCACCTGGGTGGCTCAGGGGGTTGAGCTTCTGACTTCGGCTCAAGTCATGATCTCACAGTTCATGAGTTCGAGCCCCAAGCTGGGCTCTGTGCTGACAGCTTAGAGCCTGAAGCCTGCTTCAGATTCTATGTCTCCCTCTCTCTCTGCCCCTCCCCTGCTCGTGCTCTGTCTCTCTTGCTCTCAGAAATAAATAAAATATATATATAATAAAATATATAAAAATATATATAAAATATACATAAAATAAAATATATAAATATATAATATATATACATAAATATGTATATATTAAAATAAATAATATATATAAAATAAAATAAAAAATTAAATAGAATATATTAAATAAAATAAAATGAAATAAATTAAATTAAAAAGATATACTAAATAAAGTAAAAATATATAATAATATATATTATTTAATATATGTTATATATATTAAATTAAATACACACACACACACACACACACACACACACACACACATTATATATATATTAAAAACAAACAGGGCTGCCTGAGTGGCTAAGTCAGTTGAGCATCTGACTCCTGATTTCAGCTCAGGTCATGATCTTACGATCATGAGATCAAGCCCCGAGTTGAGCCCCATTTCGGGCTCTGTACTGAGTGTGGAGCCTGCTTAAGATTCTCGCTCTCCTCTCTTTCTGCCCCTCCCCTGCTCACGCACACGTGCACTCTCTCTCTCTCACTCTCTCAAAATAAATAAATGTTAAAAAATTTTTCAGTACCGTGAGATGGATAATTTATATAATTTATGATTTATACAATTTATGTAATTGTATAATTTATAATACATAAAATGTATTATACAATTTATGTAATTGTATAATACCTCCTCAGGGCTCTTTGAAAGAAACTCCAGGGGAAGAGGCAATGGCCACCATTCGTCTGCAGGGGGACTATTTTTATAGTGTGAGCCAGTAGTGGTCTAGGACAAATTAGAGAACCTCAGTTGGAGAGAAAAAAGGTAAAAGGAGGCAAGGAGGACCAGCTACAGGACTGGAAGCAAGCCAAAACAACCAGAACAAGATAAATAGGGAGAAACATCTTTTAAAATATTCCTAGCTTTTTAGAGATCTCCTTTTGAAGTTTCAAAACTCTGATCAGTCATCCATGATATTATTTAAGCACTTAAAATCCACTGACTGGAAAAAAAAATTGCAGAAACTGTTTTGAATTAGGCAGTATTTCTAAAGAAGATTGATTTAATTACTAATTCAAGATGATCTTTTAGACACTGGAGTATTGATAGGCAATATCTGAAGTATCTCCGATTCTACAGACCCCTTCCAACAATTTTGTAGACCCTGACTTCTTTCCATCGGATCGTGGCAACATCAATCTCGCCATAACCTCTGGCTCTAGGTGCAAGATGATTAGAATAAATAGAAAAACAACTCGACAGAAATTTGTAGCATGAATTCAGTGGAGTCTTCAGTAGACTTTGAAATGGATTAAGAATTTGCCACATGCTAAGTGACAGATCCAGGTCTCAGATGAATCTGATTGATTTCAAAGCTTGTGCTCTTCTACCCAACACATAACACTACATTTTGAACATTGCATTTCGTGCCCAACACTAGACTGAGTAAAGCACGTTGAAGCCAACCTCGACACAAGCCCTAAAGGGAAGATTTAAGCTTTAGATAAATCAGTTGATGTAATATACTAGTAGAGGGTTACTTTTCATTATTCCAACTAGGATCCTTCCTGGTAGTGTGAGGCTTGGCAAACAGACCTGATACAGTAACGAGGCAATCTGGCAGTGTGGGCGGGATTTAGCACTGCTAAATGGGCCATATTCGTGGTCTTCCCGCCTCTGTATCTGTGGATGCTTCATTCATGGATCCTGAGACCCTCTGTAAAATTATCTTCCCATTTTTCCAATTTTAGCGCAAAGAGAATCAGGCCAGACCTGGATCAGATGTACAAATATTTAACCGAAGAAAGGAATCAGGTAGCCTGGTGTTAACCTCCTGGTTGGCGTTCCTGACCAGGAACACAAGCAATGAAACTGAAATCTGTAGTCATCTTTCCAGGACCCAAATGCTGACTCCCATTTGGAGTATGTTTCTGGGTTCAGTCCTGCATCTATATTGAAATGCATCTACTGAAATTCACACATCCCTGCTGCTCTATCACCAGCATCAGCAAGTAGAACAGTGCCTGATACAAGAGGCACTCAAACATTTGTTAAATAAATGGATGCTGGTGGCTCTGGGATTTTTATTCCTGTACTGTTAGTATAAATTATAAAAATAATACACTTGGAATAATGGTGATACCTCAGAGCAGAAGGCCAAGATTCATCTTAAGAACCGATCATCTTGGGGCACCTGAGTGGTTCCGTAGGTTAAGCGTCCCACTTGGGTTCAGTTCATGATCTCGCGGTTTGGGAGTTTGAGCCCCGCCTCCGGCTCAGTACTGACAGCTCAGAGCCTGGAGCCTGCTTCGCCTCCTGTATTTTATTCACTCTCTACATTTTATTTTGTTATTTTTTTTAGCCTCCTGTGTTTTAGCAAAATGCAGAACTACCCCCAAATTCCCAAAGTGAATAGGGTTCGCCACGTGGATGGACATAGAAAACTGAACCATAAAAACGGTAATTCTTAGAAGAACAATGCTACATAATACCGCCCTATTGTCAAACGCTTTCTGTTAACTCTTGGTTGTAAGGATTTGCTAATTGATCTGATACTTTGAAAAGGCCTCGTTTTCTGTGCACTTAGCCAGCCAACATCACAGGTGGTTCAGCTCAATAGGAACGACAGAACGTGGTCCCTTAAGAGATGAGGAACAGACCCATCGCGTTGCCACTATTTCCATCTGTCTTTCATCTATTGTGTCTCGTCTCCTTTCCTTTGCTGATGCTACTGATAAAACGCGTGATTTGAATTAGCGAGAAAATGAGTGGCTGGTGTCTGTAAAATGTTCTTAAAACTCCCTTGTATCTTGCAAAAATCAAAACGGTTTTCCTTTTCACTTCAAGGTGGAAAAGAGGCAAATCTATAACGTATCGAGCACAGGTGGAGACACAGCATTTCTGTGCTGACACCGTGTTTGTCTAGCGTCAACAAATGGAGAGCTTTATTTTAAACGTTGCCAGATTCTGCCTAAGTTCCATTATGCCCTTCCGCTCCACGACAAAAAGGGACAGAGACTCTTTCTTTATCATCTAGGATTCCTGGGGAAAGATTGAGGCATCTCTTCCGGCTTTGAGGTAAAATGTGTGACTTCTCATTAACATTAGCAGGAGTGCTTTGGCACTGAAAGAACGGACTCCGTGTTTTTAAATGCTTGAGTGGTGATTCACGCGAAGCTGGGAAAAAGCCTTTTTGTCTTACGCAGCTCTGCCCACTGTTGCAGCACCGGGATTACGAGTCACAGCAGGCTATCCTTTTAAGACAGTGCATCCATCCAGTCATTTCAGAATGCTCGGGCAGAGAAAGATGTCATGGCAAAGCAACGCGGCGTGCCAGGCATGGCCCCTCACCGCCACATTTAAGGGACGAGGCTTTCAGGCAACACTCTTGTTAGACCGCTGCAAAAAGACAGCCTCCGCCAGGTGAAAAACTGCTTCGTGCTCCAGCTCTACTCTGGTCGGTTTAAAGTAAAAGAAAAATAATAGTATTGCTCCTGAATTTGCAAAGGCTGAAGAAAATCCTCTGAAACAGGTGCACCCAACGAGCTAATCCGGGTCAGTGGTCTCATCCCGTATTTACCACCTAAACAGAATGCCGCTGCTTCTTTTTATGTTCGCTTCTAAATAAGAAGAAAGTATAATTTTGCCACCTTTTAAGTGAAACAATTATGGAACAGGAAGAGATATTAATGGTTTTTTAAAGATCCCATAAATCATATAAACCAGTCTTTCCAAGTAATGTTTGCAAGTTGCTAAAGATATGAAGAGAAGAAGAAATGACTGAAATTAATTCTGAAGACAAATCCCCATCAAAATGAGCAATAGTGCACTAGCCTACATTAAATGAAAAATCACTCGTGTGGCATAAGGCAGCATAGAATAAATCAGTTTTTAAAGGAATACAGATACGCAAAGGAGCGCTGCTTTAAAACAAGCCAAAAAGACACCTTCCTGGACACTGACCAGGTAAGGGATGGCCCCACGGGAGCACCACGGTGGGTTTGCTTGCCCTCTGGGCTGGCTCTCAGGCTCCCTCTCCATTACCCCTCAGCCTGGGGACCGCTCTGTTCAAGGAACTCTCCGCAGGCTAGCAGGGGAACACCCAGCTCCCACCTCCTCTACTTTGCCTTGTAGATGCCCACCTCCAAAGTCCTTTTAGGTTCGTCTTATATGGCACGGAGAAGTCTCCTGGGTCTGGAGAAAATGGAGACCTACATACAGGGTTACAGGACGCTGAGGGGGAGCTGAGGGGGCCGGGCTTCTGCATCCTCTTAGAAAACTCTTTTAGAAAACAGAAACAAGGTCAGAAGCGGATAGAACCACCACATGTCCATTAGTTTTTATCAAGAAGACACGCCCATCCTGAGTCCATGACCCTGAACAACTGTGTCGTCAGCAAATAGAAAAGAAAAAGGGCGATGTGATGTGGCTTTAGGATAACGTGTTTTCCAGATTGCAAATATTTTTACTATGAAATCATGGATTCAGCAAGGATTGCTGAGAAAGGATGGGCCACAGGGGGTGGAATATATACATGTGGGTGCACACACACACACACACACACACACACACACGTTATAACGTACATTTCCAAAACGGTAAGTCAATTTGCGATTTAGTTGTTACTGATGTTTGTCTGTGCACCACAGTGAGTTCAGGATGTTTTACCTCGTTGGGAAATCTGTCAGGCATCAAAGGCATATGGGGGGAACTTACGGAACTGTGGGAACTTATCAAAGGGATGGAAAATAGTCCTTCCTTTTTTTGAGGTGCTTAAATGCTACCTGAGAAGGGCAGACGTGGGCACAATACGAATTTTTGAGAGCCATGTTCAAACAAGGCATTTAAAGCCTGTGAGGGACTTATTTTACATTTCTTAGAGCCTGAGGAGTGAGGTAACGTTTCTGCAAATGACTCGCACCACAAAGTAGGCCGAGGGGCAGCACGTCACTTACGTCTAGACACCTCTGTTTGTCTGACGGGGGGGGGGGGGGGCTCGTGAGGAGAGGGGCCTGGGCAGCCTCAGACCCCGGCTCTCAAGCCAGGAGGGGCCCAGGCACCTGTCGCACCTCAGCCGCTTCTCCATCCTGCTTCTTGGCCCTGACCTGTCTGCCTGCCCGCACCTCTGGGCCACAGGCCTGCCAGCCCCCGCTGTCCCCCATTCCAGACCACCGTGAACGACGCGGAGCGCCAATCTCCAGAAAACACCAAGCCCACGTTCAAAACTCCTCCGGGCCTTGTTGCTGCCTCTGTTTGGGGAAGTGGCTGTGGATCTTTTATCCTCCGGTCTCTCCAGCGTCTAATATCGTGCACGCTACTTATGTGCTCGTAATTAACTTGTGTAATGAATTCATTACCGCCCGTAGATAGATAAAGGTCAAATTTCACAATTTGGCTCTCAAAGTACTCAGTGTGACTCCCTCACCTGCCTTTTATCGGAACATCTCTTCACTTTATATTTAGGTTCCGCTAACATGGCCCATCACCCACTCTGTGCCAGGCCACCTTGTCCCGCACCCCCACACCTCTTCTCTCACTGGTCTCCATCCCTGGACGCCTTCTCCTCACCTGCCTCTCTAACCTCCTTCCGCAACTTTCAGGTCCTAGGCCCCCTTCCCAACGCAACGGTGCCTGCTCACCTCAGAATGTTCTTTTTTTCTTTTTTGAGCAGATCCTTTGCACCATCCATACGGCTCCAGAAGACGCTCTGAATCATATGTAGGTGTGTTTCGGGCAAGAGTTGAACTTCCCTTAGCACAGCACACTAATGGACACAGGATAAGAACTCAGCAGATATTCACTGAATAAGTAAACGATACCTTTGTCCTCCCTGCCAAGGGGGAAACGTCGGATGATACCAGTCATGTTTCATTTACAACAGAAGAGAAGAAACCAACAGAAGGAGGAGCCTAATGACGGCCCTTGACTTTGCCACGTTTCCATGCCACCCACAGCCATCTTCCATACAGCCTTCCCACTGCGCAACTGCCCTCGCATTTGTAGATAGGGATGCCTGCTCGCCAAAACGTAAAATCTGCAGCGGGCCATGCATTACACTAAAGACAACTAGAGACTATTTGACAAGCATTAGGCAAAATCACCATGATGGACTTAGCTGACCCCAACTACGTGTAAACCTTATTTTATTCTATTTTTGGCTTCAAAGTGAGTCTAGCCAGCATCGCAAGAGGCATCTCGGTGAGCAGTGGCACTTACCCCAAACATTTCAGCACCCCTGTCAGTGGGACTGCACTCTAGAAATCTCTACATCTCTAAAAAATAATAATAATAAGCAATGCATCAACTAAATGCATCCACAAAAATAATTTCCTTTAGGAATAATTTCACAGTATTACATAGGGTATCTGTTAAATATTTCTGATGGGCGGAAGCTGAGAGGCATATAATAATATATTGTTACATAAATTTCACTGGTCCGGACTAGAGAGTGGCATGAAAAATAAATGGAATGTGTGCACTGAGAAAACTTATCGATGCTGACACCATAAAATTGGGGGCTTGTGATATAAATTTATAAAGGAGCACGAGAAGATAGTGTTTCCATAGGGTGGGGTTAATTAGAAATATGGAAGAATGGAATTAAAAAGACTACTGTTAACTCACACTTAGATTCTGGCTCACCTCCCACAAACCAACATCCTGTCCAAGAAGGGACTTGTCCATTGTGTACGTGAAGGAGACTTTTAGTCCCAGGGTGACCCTCAAGTCTCCTTGTCGCTTAATTCTGTACTCAGTGTGCTACCGCAAAGAGTGCTGTCCACTTCCTATCCCTGCGAGTCAATAATTCGGGGATTGCTGATTTGTTTAGAACCTTGCCTAAAACCCAGTTAAAGCAAAGCTATTAAAATCTGAATATACTAGAACTAGGTCAAATTCAGTCATTTACGGTTCACATGAACCACATGGCCATCTATCTGATCTGCTTCAGATTCTCTTGCTAGAGTGTTTTCAGGCAGAAATTCAGGAAAGTTCTGTTAGTGTTGTATATTTGCTTGGCGGCGGAAGGGTAACTGAAAATCTACCTCTGTGCCAAGTTACTCATTTTTCTGCACACACCAAGATGAAGCAAATGATCCACACACTCCAATGGTCTGCCTTGGGCGTGCTCTATCATTATGAAGAAGTCTGACTTATCAACGTAGGTGGGCAATTGAGGAAGTTACTTTCATTCGCCCATATGGCCCGAAGAGAGAGGCCTCACTGTTGTGGGCAATGAAACAGACCACAGACGAAACAAATGCTCTCTCTCCACTGGAAGCAAAAGAAATGAGTGTGGATATTCAGTGAATACAGGAAGTTCTCCAGATAACAACTGCACTTACCTTCCACCGAGTTTTCAACTCTTTCTCATCTAAGTGGCCCTTGGAAATTAAATATTCTATTGCCATTTGAGAAAAGAAAGGCTAGAAATTCTTAACCTAATCATTACCTCACATTCACAGACCTGGGAATTCACTGATTAAAAAATGCTGCCCCATGCTACCCAGATTTCACGTCACTGCATAGGAAGTCTGGGGTGTTGTGAGGGAATGTGGGAGATGATTCCAGTAAGATTCCAACCAAGAAAGTGACTTTTTCCAACCAGACTGATGCTAAGTATAACATCTATCGTGACATAGTGGAGAATGATACCACCAGAGAGAAAGAAGCAGCCATCCAGGACACCAAGCACCTGCATACAGGACAGGAGGGGCAGAGACCAGTGGCCTTGTGTGGCCATTTTCTTTAACAAGTCCACATGGCAGCCATCATCTCACACAATGTAATGGTGGAAAGAGAGCCTTCAAAAGAATCTGCTGAAAAAACACTCCGGACTTAAAGGCTGCACTTTGAACAAGGACACAAGCAAAACTCAAAGAATTTTTGGCACTGAGGAAAAACTTATAATGAGAAAAAAAGGGAATTGGCTTGGAAGAGAACAATCTGCAACAGAAGGAAAGGATCCAGAGAGGTCCACATTTGTGCCCTTTGCCACATGAGGAGGGACTGTAGACTTGTATCTCAATCCCCTGTGTCTTCTTCCTAGTTTGTTGTGTGTCAACAAGGAGTAAGACTTCCTTCGCCAGCTTGGGCATCAAAACTGATCACATAACTTCTTTTTTTAATGTGGCACGTGTAGCTCCACATATCCTCATGCCTAGAAAGTCTAAGCACCCCCTTGGGAAAGGCTGTCCAAGCAGTCAGCGTTTTCATTCCAGTCTGGGCACTTCAGCCTGTTCCTCCCATAACCCACATGGTCACTTGTATTCTGCGTTGTTATCCAAGGCTGTGATGGGTGGGGAGATCTTGAGAAGATTCTGGCCTCAGCCCCCAAAATACGGCAACCAGCCCTAGCCCACAATCCTAAGGTTTTAGCATCCATTAGGTGACACCGAATAGCCTGCCCTTCTCCATGTGGTACACTGCATTGCTGGGCCTTGGGGTGCCCTTCCCAAGCAGTGAATTCCCACAGGTTTCCCTTTCTTTTGAGAGAGAGAGAGAGAGAGACAGACAGACAGACAGACAGAGAGAGAGCACAAGCTGGGGAAAGGGGCAGATGGAGAGAGAGGGAGAATCCCAAGCAGGATCCACACTCAGCACAGAGCCCGACGCAAGGGATCATGACCTGAGTGGAGCTTCAGAGTCAGATGCTCAACCGACTGAGCCACCCACCCAGGCGCCCCATGGTTTCCCTACTTTTCAAACTCATTTGAGACTTTGGCTTCTTTTCTCCCAGAAGGCCCTAGCTCTTTATGGAAATAGTGTCAGCTCTACCCCCAGAGCTCTCCTTGCCAAGCAGAGATCTTTCTCACACTCCTCTGCTCCAAATGGTGTGTGCCTAGTTGCCTACATTTGCATCTCTAAGGGTCCCCCCGCCACTCTGAAACACAAGAAGTTGTACCCTTGGGAGACTGTCTACTATACAAGAAGCAGGCATAGTCAACTTTTTAAATCATGTGTCTACATCAACAAACAATAACATATAAAATTACACTTGGTAAACATATTTACTCCTCACTTCAGAGTCTGGCTTCACTCACCCTTCACAAATTATTGCTCATCATCGCCCCTCAAGTATTTTGATATTCAAACATCTATTTGAGATGGATCCTTCCTAAGGAATACAGCTACTTTTAGTGTCCCATATGTGGGAAGAAGTTTAAATGATGAGAAACATCTCAGGAGGTTTTTGCCTTGGGGAGTGATACTCCTCTCTCAGTATGGGAGTTACTAATTCAGGCATGTGCTCCACAGGCAAGTTCATCACTCTCGAAGGCCCTGGGAGAGCCAGTGGGCACAAAAAGCATGCGCAACCTTTTGCAAGAAGGCAAAAGAGGAGAGAGAAGGGGACTGTGCTGGGCAGGCCTGCTCCAACAGGCCAGGGCTCTTGGCCACTAGTGGTATGAGGTGCCCCCTTCATCCGTGGGCATGTGAATCTGCCAACCATCACTAGGAAAGCACAGAACTCTGAGGATGGTCCATTCCAACCTCACGACAGGGTTGATGCGTGCCATAACAAGGGGTGGAAATGAAACCACCGGACAATCCTTCAGTCTTTATATTGTACTCAATGTCACGAAAGTTCTTGTTTGCTCTTTTGTCATATGGCTATTACTCAGTGTTCCGATTGAGGAATGAAAAACCAGAACTGGATGGCATCACTATCACTCATCTTGGCTAGGTAGCCTTGGTATGCTTAGAGGCGGAACACAGAGGTGTGTGCATTGCAAAGTCTCCAGAAAGAGTGCAGAATGGGTTGGCAAGCTGAGGTCACCAGGCAGCCTACCTACGTAATGCCTGTCACTCCACAAAAGCAGGGACTGCTCTGACCCAATCATCACTCTATCACTATCACTTAGCACAATGCCTGGAACTTGTAAAACTGCACCATAAACAGTTGTTGAACAAGCGAACACATCTTTCATATACTATTAAAACAACTAAATTGTAAAAGGGCTTCTCTATGGTCTTAGACGTTCCTATAAGTGATGGAATAGTAACAGCAAACACTTATTCAGATTTTCCCATGAGTGCTAAAATATTAAAAATGAACTTCAGATTTAAATCTTGAGACCCAAAGATGAAGAACGGATACCCAATGAGATTAAGTACATTGCCCAAGGTCACATATCATTGGCAGGACTCAGACTCAGAATTCAAATCAAGGCCCCTGGCTTTGGTCTATGCCTTGAACCTCGTTAAGACCTTCCCATCTGACTTCACGACATGATGGGAGCACATAACTTGGAGTTAGCCACAAACTTTGCCCAGAGAATGGTGTGATGAATACTACTTTGAATCATCCAAGGTATTGACCTGCCATTACTTTACTGTGCGTCTGGCTGCACTGATCTTCTTTGTTCCTTTTGTGAAGTCCTCATGGGTTCTTTCACTTATACTCCTACCCCAGGTACGTTCTTTTATTATAGATCACTTTCTATTTGAAGGTCCTGCTTTTCCTCCATTTGGCTGTGTTGGGTCTTTCTTTGCACCTGTCAGCTGGTAGAGGTGTGCCATAGCTTCCTATTCCTGAGTTTTCCACCTCCCAGGGTGGAATTAATGCTGGTGAGGCAGGTCTGTTTTGTTAAGGGTGTTGTGCAACACATCGGAAATATTCTAAAGGAAGCTGAAAGTACAAATAATTCTTCATCAAACGCATAGGTTTGACCATATGTACTTGACACATTTTTTTCCTTCTGGTCAAAAAAAAAAGAAAGTTTCCCGTGGCAAAATCAGAGGACAGGCTTAAGAAATCCCAGAAATCAATAATATCATCCTATCTGGACAATTTTTAAAAGGTGATGTGGAAACCAAGGAAGTTTCTTCTGGCTTAAACATGGTCTGCCTCCTTTGAGCTAATTTCCTATATTATAGTGAGTACAACGATAAAACATGTATTTAGTACAAATTCATGAGAATGTAAAAATACAGACCAACTTCCAGCAACCCAGAAGAAAGGAAAGGCCTCCGGGGATACCACTGAAAATATGTATCATCTTGCCAACGATGTGTGAGTTAGCAGCAATGTATCCTACAGTCTGAGGAAGATATTGAGAGCAGAGATGCAAGGCTGGAACCCAAGGGTCCCAACTGCAGTGGGAAGTAACGGGTAATCAAAGTCCATCCAGTGTTTTCCAACATGTGGTTCCGTGAAAGGACTAGCAGTAATAATGGCCCTAACCTGTGTGCGATGCACCATTCCTTAGAGCTAAGTGCTCACCTGCCAATCGTCTTGCACGACAGAGTACCACTTAGGACGTTTTCTCACACTTCTATGAACAGAAAATCCCCTCCTTGGGGCTCAAAAATATTAATTTCTCTTCTTGGGAAGACCAGTCTACCCACAAGAACGATATTCACATCTCCTTTGTGTGGATTTAGGAAATATAAACCTGTGGACTTATAGGCTTCTCTTCTCTGGTCTCTGTTTTTCCCAGGCTGCTTCACATTTCTGGCTATGGGTGAAGGCTGAACTGGGCCACCTTGACTATTGACCCTAAGAGCAGAGGCAGTTCCTTTCTGCAAAGCCACCATGAGAGACTTCACGAGACTTGCATGTGAACTTTTTTACATGCCTCAAATGTGTTTACTGAATATTTGGAACTACTTCATATGAAAATAATTTCTGAGTAGGAGTAGAAAAAAGGGTAAAGAAATCACATACACTACAGATTTTTTGTATTAAGATCATTTCATTCAAATGAGATTTGTTCCAAAAAGTATTCATACGGAAATTTATTTAATATGACTGAAATTTCAAGGGATCAATTTTCATCTCAGTCTTGTGCTACAAGAATACTGCAGATCTCCTTTATGCCATAAAGAAGCATCTTTATGTTACAAAAGATAAAGTGTTTTTCATGCAACGTATGGACTTTAATCTGCATTTTTTAAAAATCCCTTTGGGCCAGATTCTAATACAATTTCACAGGAAAATTCCTATTGAGGCTGACTGAATTCCAATATAATTTGAAAGCAATTAAAGTTTATCAAAGGAACTAGGCAGCAGAGTTATTCCAGAACTGGATCAAGCCCAAAGGCGGTAAACCAAGCATATTAGGTCTTTGGAGTGGCTCTAAGACATTTCTTAAGTTCTGCGGACTCTCGAAAGCTGTACTGTTTCCGTGGAGGCAGGAAAGATAAAAGCCTCAGGAGGCAGTTTGTACAGATTCACTGGAGTTTCAGAAACTGAAAAGTTTCTTCAAACTCAACAGTGTCACTTCCCAGTGGGCATTCCCGTACAACCTGAAGTACGAAACTTCTAGGACGCTTTCATGAAACATAAGCGAAGCCCGAGACAACACAGACGTTCCAATTTAAAATATCTTCTTTCTGTTTTGTCTTTATCTTTCTTGAAAACGTCTGAAGGGTCGTATTTCACCACCTCCCTCGCTCAGTGAGTCCCCCTTAAGAGTTTCACACAGAAGTGGGGCAGGAAACGACTCTAAACAAAGGAAGGGAACTTAGCAAAGAAGGAAAGAATGTTTCCGGGTGCATATCCTTACTGCTTGCATTACATCATCGCTGTACAATGCCTGCCTCAACTTTTGCACAACGTTCTGTTCTATGACCCAAGACGATATTCTGTACTAAATTGATACAGGCTGTTGTTTCTCATAGGAATTTTTGCTATAGTGATATGTTCTAAAAGAGGTGAACAGAGCCTAAGGAAAATGAGGCTTTGGGGGAGTTCCATTTATGCACATGCCACCTCGGGATTAAGTCTGTAGAACTAAGACTTGAAAATCATCAGCGCGTGCTGGTTAACTGACTTTAGTTACAGGAATAAGATCTCAGAGTAGTTAATGCGGCAAGTTAATGATATTGTTATGTCAAGTACATTTTCATTTTGAGGAACTTTACCAAAAGCCACGAGTCTACCCTCAATCACAATTATGATATTTGACACAGAAACTTGAAATATATGCTCAGTCAAGTGAAAATTCCAAAAAGGAACTGATAGCCAGGCATTTTGATGAATACACTATCTTAAATGAGGGAAAATTACATCCAGAATGGCAATGTGAGAAGCTCCACAGACCTGTTCCCTGGCAAAACAACCAAAAGTGATAGAATTGAAAAAAAAAAAAAAAAGAAAAAAAAAAAGAAAAGAAAAAGGAGCAGGAACAGGAGCAGGAGGAGGAGAAGGAGAAGAGGGAGGGGGAGGGGGAGGAGAAGAAACTTAACAGTCTAGAAATTTTTCTAAGGACATACAGCAAAAGCAGCAGCATTTATTCAAGAAAATCTCCTAAATGTAAGTAAAAGCAGAAAGAGTATTTGGAAATTGAGCCATGAACCCACTCCCTTGTTTCTCTTACTCCAGCTTAGCATGATTAAATCTCCATTCTCGGGGTGCCTGGGTGCCTCACTCCATTGAGCGTCTGACTTCGCCTCAGGTCACGATCTCCTGGTTCGTGAGTTCCAGCCCCGCATCGGGATTGCTGCTGTCAGCGTAGAGCCCACTTGAGATCCTCTGTTGCTCCCTCCCCGCCCCTAACCCCACTCACACTCTGTGCCTCTCACAAATAAACAAACATTAAAAAAATAATAATAAATCTCCACTTTTGGGTGGGGATGGCCAGGAAGATGGGGCTCCCTTTCCCTCAATTCCCAATCAAGGGACGATAAAAAGGTTGCAGAGGCTAAGCCCCTGAGGGCTTACAGCCAAGAGTTCACAGGCCCCCTTCTTCCATCAGCCCCCACTCACAGAGCAGAGGTTCTATACGAGGTGTAGCAAGCTCACTCACAAGCACCAAGTGCCCCAGCTCACTCGTACAGTGGTAGAGTTGCATCCTGGGAGAGGCAAGCCACAAAGATCAGAAGCTACTGCCCCTACCGAGAGCCCTGTTTCAAAGCAGGAGTGTCACTCCATAAGAAATAATCTACTGACCCCATCCACAGCTCAAGAGCTACGACTTAAAGATTTTGCCTAGGGCAAGGGACAGTTGATGAGCACAAAAAGCACCAAAGCTTTCTCTAAAAAAAAACTAACTTCATTAGTAACAAAGTGTGGGGAAGTTCAAGCCTAAGGGTACTCTGGAAACTAATGGAGATTTTGGTGGCAAGTAATTAAGAGGAGACTGTTAGCTAGCTGTATGAGGGTAGCAAGTTAAGTCACTAGCTAGTTTACCAGATAGAACCATGGAAAGAGACAGCTAAGAACCCTCCTATGATCAGAACAAATCTCACAGCTGGCCTCAAAACCACTCCTGCAAAGGGGTCTAAATTTAATTGAACCAGATATGGAGCAATTTATGCCCCAGGACATTGTCAAAAACAAGGAAGCAATCACCTAGGAGTGGACCTAACAGCTGCGTGTGTTTGCCAGGCAAACTGCTTAGCAGAGAGATCAGGAAAGAGACAGCCAAAGAGAGCCCTGTTACCATCACCGTAGTCCCATGATGACTGGGCACATGCCCAGAGTTACAGTTTTCTGAGGAACCACATCCCGGGGCTCCACAGTGCATGAAGTAACAGATGTGATAAAAATAGTCCTGCCAAATCACTAAATAAATAAAGCAAGCAACAACAAAAACAAATAAGAGATGGAGGGGGTGGAAAGGGGAGAAAATGAGTACAGGCTCAGAGAAATATGGGACACTATCAAGTGCACTAACATATGCATAATGGGCGTACCAGAAGGAGAGAAGAGAGAGAAATGGAAAAAAATACTTAAAGAAACAATGACCAAAAACAACCCAAACTGATGAAACATTAATCTACACATCTACAAAGCACAACCAACTCTAAGTAGGATAAACACAAAAGATCTATACCTAGACACATCATAGTAAGAATAATGGGTGGGAAAGGGCAGGTAACAGGAGGGGCAGGGGAAAAAAAGACAATAATTTGATAGCAGCAACATAAAAATGACCTTGTCAGAAGGAAACTCCATTAAGCTTGATGGCTGACATCTCATGAGAAACAATGGAAACAATGGAGGCCAAAGAGCCTGTCAATCAAGAATCTTACATACATCAAACTATCTTTCAAAAATAAAGGTAAAATAAAGACATTCCCACATAAACAAAAGAATTTGTTGCTAGTAGACTTGCCTTACCTGAAATTCTTCAGCCTGAAACCAAGTGACCCTAGACAGTAATTTGAATTCACACCAGAAACCAAACAGCACTGATAAAAGTAATTATGTAATCATAAAAGGCAGTATATGTGTATATTTCTTCCTTCTCTTATTTAAAAAGCAATTGTATAAAACAGTATTATATAATTATACTATTATGCTTAGAACGTATAGAAATGTAACACATTTGACAATAACATAAAGGAGGTAGGTGAGAACACAATACGAAAATGGACTAAGAAAATGATACAGATGGTAATGTGAATCCACAGAGCCAAATTCAAAGAACCAAAGAACCAGAAATGGTAAATAAGAAGGCTAATAAAAGAAATTGCATAAATAAGAAAATCTACTTGTCCTTTGTTTGCTTAGCTTCTAATAGGCAATTATATAAAATGATGAGTATAACAATATATTGTTGGGTTTGTCATTATATGTGTGTGTGTGTGTGTATACACATAATAGCACATAATAATAATATTAACAATAATAGCACAAAAAGAAGAAGAGAGAATAGAGAAACATAAAGGTTGTGTTTCTGGTCTCACTGTAATCAAGTTAATATAAATCTGAAGTACATTCTAATGAATTAACATGAATATGGTAAGCTCTAGAGCAGCCATTAAGAAAATAAAGTGCAAAGAAAGTGAAAGGAAAAATTAAAGCAATTGAAATAGTACAGTGGAAAACATTCACCTAATGCAAAACAAAGCAATAAAGGAGGGATAGAGAACAACAACCAAAAAGACATGAGACATGTAGAAAACAAAAAGCAAAATGGCAGGCATAAATCCAACTATATCAACAATAACACTAAATGTGAATGGGTTAAACAACGCAATCAAAAGTCAGAGACATTGTCAGGCTGGATGAAAAAATCAAATCCAACTTTAAGCTGTCTACAGGAGACACACTTTAGATTCAAAACTACAAACAGACTGAGAGTGAATGGAAAATACAAATCATGAAAACAGCAACTATAAGAAAGCTGCAATAGCTATACTAATATCTTAAAAGGTACTTTTGTAAAGCAAAAGTGTTCCTAGAGATAAAGAAGGGCATTTTATGATAATAAAAGGAGGGGCACCTGGGTGGCTCAGTCAGCTGAGCATCCAACTCTTGATTTTGGCTCAGGTCATGATCTCACGGTTCATGAGATCAAGCCCCACATCTGTGCTGTCAGGACAGAGCCTGCTTGGGATTCTCTCCCTCCCTCTCTCTCTGTCCCCCCCCCCCCACTCATGCTCTATCTCTCTCTAAAATAAACTTTAAAAGTAATAATGATAATAATAAAAGGATAACTCCTCAAGAAAGACATGAAGATTGTAAGCATATATATGCACCTAACAATAGAGCCCAAAATACCTAAAGAAAAAGCTGACAGAAATGAAAAGAGAAATAGATAAGTCAATAATAAAAGAGCCATCAATATCCTATTTTCAATAACAGAAATAGAAAGATCAACAAAATAGAATACTTAAACAACACTATAAGCCAACTAGACCTAACAGACATCTATAGAACACATCAACAAGAGCAGAATACACATTCTTCTCAAGTGCACATAGAAAGGGCGGGGATAAACATATGCTAGGGTATAAAACAACCCTCAACAGATTTAAAAGGATTGAAAACATGCAGAGTAAGTTCTCTGACCACAATAGAGGGGAATTAAAAATCAGTAACAGAAGTCTGGAAATTCATCAATATGTGAGAATTAACCAACACACACCTAAATCATCATTAAGTCAAAGAAGAAATCACAAGGCAAATTAGAACATACTTAGAAATAGAAGAAAGCAAAAATACAGCAAAAAAAAAAAACAACTTGTAAGATTCAGCAAAAAGCATGCTTAGAAAAATTTTATAAATGTAAATGGCTTTATTTTAAAAATAACCTCTCAAACCAATAACTAATCTTCCACCATAAGATACTAGAAAAATCACAAACCAAACCCAAAGCAGGCAGAAGGAAGGAAATAATATGGAGAACTTCACAAAATATGTTATAGAAACATAGAGAAAACCAACAAAATCAAATGTTCTCTGAGAAGAGCAACAATATTGGCAAGCCTCTAGCTTGAATGACCAACAAACATAGACTCAAATTATCTTAATTGACAGACCTTCTGAGAATAATATTACATTACACACCATCAGGTACATTAATTACCATGAATCAGAGGCGCTTTTGAATGTGTGAGATAGGTGAACAAAAGCACCTGTTTGTTGCCCTTTTTTCCTGTTAGATAAACAAACCCACCCTAAATTACATTTCAAGATCCATGAAATGTGTCATTTATCCTGTTAACCACTCCTCCACACACACAGTTTTGCCTTGGGAAGTTCCTTCCTCAATTTCAGGGTCCACTACGTATCTTTTACTTTTCTTTCCCCGGACACCATCAAACAGGATCGACTGCAGGTCAGTTGTTTGCACTTTGGTTGATGTACAAATGGCCCTTTGAAATTCAGTCCTACGTAAGCATCCCTATCACCAGCATTCATATTCTGAGTCTGAGGTACCTAAATGTGGAAAGAAGAAGGGGTTTTCCAGATCAAAGATTAGAAAGCCCCCACACAACCACACCAATGGACCCCACAAGCTGAATCAAGTAGTTCATTTCAGTCTTTTGACTCAAAAAATGTATGGTAAGTAAATTTGGTTGCTTCCATTAAAAAAAAAAAAAAATTGGAGGGGGAAATATAATCAACTAGTTATGACCCTAAAGGACATGTGAACTATTTTTTTGTTATGTCTATTTTGTTTTTTTTTCAGGGAGAGATGGTTAGAGATTGCAAGGAGCACTGGACGTTAAGTCCAAGAACATACCCTGGATGTTCACTCACCAACTGTGTCGGGAGCAAAGAGGCTGGGTGCCTGCACCCAGTTTTGTTCCAGGGCCTGAACACAGGCTCTACCCAAAGAACACCAAGATGCCTTCTGAATCCACAAGAAAATGAGATCTTCAGATGCCGTCTCTGGATGTCAAGTACAACGAGGCTATACCTACAACCAATGTTCGGCGTGTGTGGCCTGTTTGCGTCTAGGAGATATTAAGTCTTTAAATACGGGACAGTTTTGTAACCATTTCTTCATTATTTTTGCATACAAGAAACAACAGAAAGGAAGACTCCCAGGGCTTGTCTCCACTTCTCAGAGGCTCTGCCTGCTGCTGCCCTGCTGCGGTTTCTGGTCTAAGGACAGACCCTGACCCTTTGCAAGCCCAGGCTTTCCCTCACTCTGCTGCCACACCAGTCCCTCCTCTCCCTGCCCAAGGGGCCACCACAGTCCTTCTTTGCTGCCATTTTCAGGGATACTCAGCATATTTTTATTTGTATTTAATGTTTTCACTACTACAGCCTCTATCCAACACACCTAAAATCTCACAACACACACTTATTGCACCTGTAGGATTTCCAACTTTTGGCATCACAAAATCCCTCCGAATTGGGATTATGAAGTCTTCGGTTTTACAACAGTAATTATAACAACAGATAACATTTATTAAGTACTTGCTTTGTGCCAGGCACTCTACTGCTTTACAAAATTATCTCATTCTGTCACATCTAACTGCATCTAAGCATATGCTTACATTTACCAGTAGTGCTTAAAATTAATTAAAATAAAGATATTACTGATCATCTTGGAAAGCAATGGCTCAATATACTAAAGTCCATAGAATAAAATACCTTAAGGTCTTACGAAACGTACAACACTAAATTACTATAGAATGCTATTAAATTTAGGCTTCTATCGTGGAAAATAAAGCTATTCCTGGTATGTTGTACCCACTTACGTTTTACCCTATTTTTATGCCTTTCTCAAACTCCTAGAAACGAGAGCTTCTAATATGTCAAATAAATACAATTAGATTCATACATTCAATTCGATCCTTTGAGAAATATATAAAGCAATTTTGTTCTTGCATTAACTCCCAAATTGTTTTGCATAATAACCAGCCTGACATTAATTGTGCTATGAGGGCTGAAAACAACATGAGATAGGACTTTTACTAATCCTTCACATTCCATTTTCAAGCCGTGTGCTGTTCCTGATCAAACCTCTTATTTATTATCAAGAATTGCATTATTCTCCGAATGACGGAATTTTCTCTCGGAGACAGGAAATGAAGGATTGCTAACACCGGGAATGTATTTTTCCTGTCTCGGTATTAATACGTGATATATGTTCATATTAATAACAACTCTGAAAACTAGTTTCATTTCTTCTACACATAAGCAATCAACAGTATGTGCAAAAATATGAATACTAGCAGCAGTGACGTGGGGATACAACACTGGGTTTCTTCGGAATGTACAGCCACTTCTAATATTTCATTAGAGCACGTGTATAGGCAACTGTCACAGATGTCCATCAAAGCTGGATTAGATGAAGACAAACAACGCAGGCTTTGAGGATAAACTGAAGGTGCGGCTCAAAAGTTTCCGTTTCTCATCCAAGGGCACTATAGGATCGTTGTCTTCCTCCCTGAGGCAAAAAGAACGAATCAGTTATGTTACTGACATCCCTCCACGGCAGACTGAGACGTCTGTTTCACAGTCCAACAAGAGACAGTGCACGCTAAGATTTCATAAGAAAACGTGGAAATGTCAATGATCTCTTCCTGCTCAAGTCTGTCGTGTCTGCGGTTTTCCCACAAAGCCTACCATCCTTTTATTTCTGTGAAAGAACCGATGAATGCAAAATTGCACAGAAATAAAGTTGTTTTTTTTTTAATGTTTGTTACTGAGAGACAGAGAGAGACAGAGCATGAGCAGCGGAGGGGCAGAGAGAGAGGGAGACACAGAATCGGAGGCAGGTTCCAGGCTCTGAGCTGCGCACAGAGCCCGACGCGGGGCTCGAACTCACAAACCGCGAAATCACGACCTGAGCCGAAGTCGGTCACTTAACCGACGGAGACACTCAGGCGCCCCAGAGATAAATCTTTTGAATCGAAATAAATGCTTGACCTGCTAAACAACAAATTTATGTATCATAAATTAATAAGCTTAATAAGCTTATTAGCTTATTAATAAATTAATAAGCTTAATAAGATCATAAATTAATAAGCTTAATAAGCTTATTAGCTTATTAATAAATTAATAAGCTTAATAAGAAAATTAAGCTTTAAGGTATTGTCATTAATTTCTTATATAACAATCACAGACGGTAACTGCTTGAGCATGAAGACTACTTCTTCCCAGTCTCCAAGTAACTTTGTGACTCAATTCCATTAAGTGGATAAATAATAAATATAAAATAATACATGAAACAATAGTCCTTTTTGGGATAATGAATTTCCCATTTAGGAAAACATTCAGCTAAGATTTTCTTTTCAGTGACATCTGCGCACATTCCCAGTGATGGGAGTGGCCAACTGTCATACAGTTCCTGTGGGTTAACAGGTCCAGCATTTTGGACAATAAATGCCTATTAAAATTCAGATGCATATAGTTTTTTTTAAGTTTATTATTTTTTAAAATATAATTTATTGTCAAGTTGGCTAACATACAGTATACACAGGGTGCTCACGGGTAGATTCCCATGACTCATTGCTTCCATACAACACCCAGTGCTCATCCCAGCAAGTGCCCTCCTCAATGCCCATCACCCATTTTCCCCTTTCCCCTGCCCTGCCCCCATCCACCCTCAGTTTGTTCTCCATATTTAAGAGTCTTTTATGGTTTGCCTCCCTCCGTTTGTAACTAGTTTTTTCCTCTTCCCTTCCCCCATGGTCTTCTGTTAAGTTTCTCAAGTTCCACATATGAGTGAAAACATGATATCTGTCTTTCTCTGCCTGACTTATTTCACTTAGCATAATACTCTCCAGCTCCATCCACGTTGCTACAAATGGCCAGATTTCATTCTTCCTCATTGCCAAGGAGGATTCCATTGTACACATAAACCACATCTTCTTCATCCATTCATCAGTTGATGGACATTTAGGCTCTTCCATGATTTGGCTATTGTTGAAAGCGCTGCTATAAACATTGGGGTACATGTGCCCCTATGAATCAGCATAAGTTTATTTCTTTTTGAGAGAGAGAGCAGGGGGCGGGGCAGAGAGAGAAGGAGACAGAATCCTAGGAAGGCTCCATGCTATCAGTGCAGAGCCGGACCTGGGGCTCAAATTCATGAACCATGAGATCATGACCTGAGCCGAAACCGAGAGGCAGATGCTTAACCAACTGAGCCACCCACGTGCCCCCAGATGTATATACTTTTTGAGCTGAAATTATATTCCTAGGAGCTTATTGTACAGATACAACCACTCAATCAAA
This sequence comes from Neofelis nebulosa, assembly GCF_028018385.1. NCBI lineage: Eukaryota > Metazoa > Chordata > Mammalia > Carnivora > Felidae > Neofelis > Neofelis nebulosa. The sequence continues at coordinate 11,537,916 of NC_080795.1, forward strand.
GATTTTATGTGTAAGGATATTCACTGCAGCAAAATAATGGAAACAAGTGACTTCCTTCCTTAATAAATGACACAATAGAGCACTTTAAACATGTCCACAGATGAGATGTGTGCATGGATGTGTTGTACATACATGCATACATGTGTCTGTCCATGTATGCATATAGACATATAAATACTATTTCTTGAACAATTTATTAGGAAATATTTGTAATGCTGGGGTATATTTTTCCAAACTACATTTCAAAGAAGAGAGTCTAATCAAATCTTTAAGATCCCAGATAGAACTTCAAAGGTAAAATAGGACTTTGTGTATATATGTGATAATTATAACTCAGTAAATTGTAAGTCAAAGTAACACACAAAACTGATGACTGCAATTCTGAAGCCACAGCATTTCGGAGCGAAAAGGAGCCTAAAGGTCATGATGTATACATTTTCTGCCAAAGTAAAATAACCTAGAGTCCCCCATTTCCTAAAATGTGTTCCACATAACTAAAAATCACTTGGAAAAATGAATCCATGTTCCAAAAAACTATAGAAACTCTGGTTAAATACAGTAATACATGGTTCTTCTATACAAAACCACCTCAAAGTCTCTAACACACTGATGTGCACTGTAAATCTCCAAAAGGAGGTAATTATGTCCAGGAGTCTCTAAATTTGTAGACAATCAGCTTGTGACTTAAACACCTTAGTGGGTATCTTTATTTATTTATTTATTTTTTAATTTTTTTTTTCAACGTTTTTTATTTATTTTTGGGACAGAGAGAGACAGAGCATGAACAGGGGAGGGGCAGAGAGAGAGGGAGACACAGAATCGGAAACAGGCTCCAGGCTCCGAGCCATCAGCCCAGAGCCTGACGCGGGGCTCGAACTCACAGACCGCGAGATCGTGACCTGGCTGAAGTCGGACGCTTAACCGACTGCGCCACCCAGGCGCCCCCTTAGTGGGTATCTTAATGGCTGCATAGAACACGTTTGGAAAAGGCTAGTCCACAAGACAAACATATTCCAAGTTTATGAAAATAATGAAATTTCATTTTAAGAATATATGAAACAATTCTTAAAATTAAACTACCATGGTCCAAAACATCAATTAAAAAAGATAGTTAAAGTAAATATGCAGTCTTCCCAATCATACAAATTTACATCTTAACCCAAAGCATTTGAACACTTGAACATATATCCAAAGGGCAACGGAAGCACATGCTCATTGGTGTCTTATTCATTTTGAAGCTCTAAGGGTCTGATGTAAATGGTTCTCAATAGATGCCAAGTGAATTCTAGTCTACCAGAGTGTGGACCCTCCTGGTGAATTTAGGCACTCACTCTGCTAAAATCTCCCTCAAGGAGCAACTAAAGATACCCCATGTTTACGGAGCTTTCTCTCCTCTACAAGGCACATTGAGAACGATCTTTGTATTAGCTCCCCTCCGCCCCTGCCCCCCAACCTCCAAAGATAGATGCTTGATCTTGTTCACTGCAGATACCAGGTTATCTGGGAAAATATTTCAATTGATCACAATCTGGGGTATGGATTTGGAATCAGGGAGACTGATTCAGATCCCAGCTCTGCCATCAACTTGCTGTGAGATTTCAGGCAACCCACTTGCCCTTTCTGGGCTTCAGATAACAATAGCTACCTTCATAGCATTGTGTGAGAATCCAGCAGGCCAACAGATAAAATGTGACAACAGGGAGTCCTGGCTACATAACTGAGCTACCAGTGAGGATTTCAGTTGATTTAACAGACGTCTGTCTCACTAACTGAAAACTGAACCACACTATGGCCTACTATTTTCCATCGCATGTGTTCACAGTTTACTTTTCAGAATTTCAGAGAAGTTTTCATGGAATGAAATTATACTTGATCTCATCTGCGCTGTGTTCCCAAGGTCCAGAGCAGTATCTGGCCCACAGCAAATTCTCCAAGGAAAGTGCAAGTGTGTGTGTGTGTACACATACACAAAAAGTGTAACAAAATGACAGTGGCAACTTTAATTTTTGAAAATTTGTATCAAAATTACACATTCACATAAAGAGTTAAATAGTTCTAAAAGGTTTCTCATGAAAACTATCAGTCCTGTCTCTTATGCCACCAACTTCCTCAACTCTTTTAGCCGATCATTATACTAACACCACACGGCTATAGTGTGATGGCATTACTCCTTTTCGATTTTTAGTATTGTCTGTTTTACTCTCCCCACCAAGAAAGAAAATGCGACCCTCCTTCCTCCTGTGAGACATCCAACCCCCACGCCCCCCCCCACCACATCACCCACGTGCATACACACCCTTCCCTCACTCCGTCCTTCTAATACGGTTATACAGTCATTTTGGCTGGATCAGTTTCTATTCTATTATTTCTATTACTGTGAGAATGTAAATCTTATTCAGAGCTGAATTATGTGCATTAGTGTATCAATTTTTTCCTGCAAAATTTTTTTTTCCTGTGGAGTGAATAATTACATCAGTTTTTTCCCACCTTAGTTTTCTATGTACTCAATCCAAAACCACCTCCCAACTGTCTGACTCCCCAGAAGTTAAAAGACATATCCTGCAGTCTATCCATTTCATCTTTCTGGGAAAATCTCTAGAACGTTCTCATCTGCTCACATCTGGACTCTTAACCTCTACCCTTACACCCTCACTTCACAATCATTCGGGGCATCTCCTTTGCCATAATCTGTTTTCTTGGCTTAGTCCATTTTGGTGAAGCGCATCGTCTAGTGGCTTCCTAGGAAATAATTTTCAATACCTGTGATATTTAAAAATGACTACTTGAAGTTTGGGGAAAAAAATTCTAGCTGTAATTTTCTCTCAGAATTCATGCTTCACTTTTAGCTTCCTGTGTTGCTATTTAGAAGTCTGACATTCAAGAGGCTCCTGGGTGGCTCAGTCAGTTAAGTGTCTGACTCTTGATTTCAGCTCAGGTCATGATCTCGCAGTTCGTAGGTTCAAGCCCCACATCAGGCTCTGCACTGACAGCAATGAACCCGCTTGGGATTCTCTCTCTCTGTCTCTCTCTTTCTCTGTCTCTCTTCCCCTTCCTTGGTTTAGCTCTCTAAATAAATATATTTTAAAAATTAATAAAAAAGAAATCTGATGTTCAAATTCCAGGTTCTTTGATTTTGAATTTTTTTCTCTCCCTCTCTCTCTCAAAATAAATAAATAAACTTAAAATACATAAATAAACTTAAAATAAATTTAAAAAAAGAAGTCTGATGTTCAAATTCCAGGTTCTTGGATTTCGAATTTTTTTCTTCCTGAAATTCCTCCCTCAGTGTCCAGAAATGATAGTGCCTTGCTAGTGGGTGTATTTTGATCAAGCGTGCTGGAAATTCAATGGGTCCTTTCAAACTGCAAATGTATACCCAGGAGTCCTGAGAAAATGCTTAAATGGTTTTGTTACTGCTTCCTCTCCTCCATTTTCTCTGTTCTCTAACTTTGCCGATTATTTGAATACTGGACCTCCTAGACTGGTTCTCCAATTTTCTTATTTTTAGATCTCCTTTTTTTGCTCTACTTTCTAAGAAATTTCAGTTCTGCCTTCTGACTCTACTATAAAAGTTTTCATTTCTGCTATTATGTTTTCAATTTCCAAAAGCTTTGTAGAATATTCCTTTTCTTCCTAGCATCCAATTCCAGCTCATGGTGGCAATTTCCTCCCTTACCTCTCTGAAGACATGAATGATCACTTTTTTGAACTTTTTCTTTTCCTAAGTATTTATTTCTTATACCTTACCTTCTTCGGTTTCTTCTGGGCCCTTCTATATTACAGACTTTCTTCAAATATCCTCAGCAGCCCTATCTAAGAATGGGAACAACCATTGTAAGAAAACCTTGGTGAAGGCTCTGTGTGCACAGCAGGCACTTACTTCTCTGTCCTGCCTTCACCACAGAATGAACCGGCTGGGCCATTTAATTTAAAAAGTCCCTGGGGTTGCTCAGACTCTCCAGAAAGACCCTGCCAGCCAGCCCCCTGCCTAGAGAGTAGAGGCCTTTCTGCCAGTGTTCTGGAGGCCAAGTGGGGGAGGAGGGAAGATAAATGGGATGGTGGGATTTAATAATCCTATTTTTCAGTGAGGTGTCCTGACACCCAGTGCACCCATGTCCCCTAACAGGCTCTCTCGTCAGCTGCTAACCACTGCAGATGACTTTAGCTCCCTCTCACTCCACCTTCTAGAGATTATCTGTTGCCTCCAATTCCTGAGACTTTGAGAGATTCTGTCACGTAAACAGGCTTGTTCCTCACATCTGCTAAATCTGTTACCTCACAACCATCTGCTTCCAGCTTCTAAAATATTTTTGCTGCTGTCTCTTTTGTTTTCTCTATCCTTGCAGGTTTGGGCACTTCAAATAAAATCTTTCCTGTTATGCTAATGCAATTTGTGGTGGAACCAAAATTAATTGCCTGTGTTCCATGGATTATCGTTATTTGACACAAAAGTTCTTTTTCACACATTTGTGTATTTTCTAAAGTTTCTACCGTTAACTATACTACTTGGTAATCAGAATATAAATTTACTCAGTAAGACCATCTACAGAAATGATACTGTCAATGTATAAAGGTGGTCAGCTGGGCTTGCCCCGCTTTGGGCCCTCCTCCAAATACCCATTTATGGATATATAAATAATGAGAAAGCTTAACTCTAAAAATAGAATGTTCTATTATACGATGATCACTATTCATAGTGAGACCCTCAAGTATGGCCACAGCCTAACAAGTCTTCTAAATCACCTGCTATTTCAGTATAATTGTAACAGATGCTATCTTTCCTGTGACTATTTCTGAACTTCAAATGACCTATGAAGAGACCCTAGGGAATGAGTGCATATCGAATCACTCCTGGGAGAATTTCCTGAAAAGACCTCAAAAGTAAAAAATTAAAAAATGCAAAAAATGCAAAAATGCAAAAATGCAAAATTAAAAAATAATAACAAATAATAAAGTAATAAAAGGCACGCGTGCATACGTGTCCTGCTCTTGAGGCCACTGCAGGCCCCAGGGCTGACCTGAGTTCTAGTGAGTCTGGCTCAGCTCATTGGTAACCCATTAACGTTTCCCTCTATAAGAGAATTCGGTGTAAAATCTCCAAAATAAGAGTCTTTTAAGAAATAGGGATATGACAGACATGAGGATTCTCTCTTTCCGAGTGGTCGCTTTGGCCTGTTCACTAGAAGCACACTTTCTCAGGGCATTTTTCACATACTGCTTTAATTTGGAGTTAGCCGTGCTCCTGATTTACTCCCAACACTAGGCTGTAAGCCCTCTTGGGCAAAGTCTATGTCTGATTATGTTTACATTTTCACACAGCCCCCAGAATACCACCACACACAAAACAGAAGGCTAACATTAAATGTTCTCCCATTACAAGCAAGGGCACATGACCAGCTTTCTCGCCCCCCCCACCAACATACCCACTGACAACAGCATCAGGTCAAGGAAGGAAAATAAAGAAAGGAGGAAGAGAAAGGAAGAGGTCAGGCATGCCCAATGCATTCGAAGATTCAAAGAAAAAACAGTGAGGAAAATGCCACTGTATGTGGAAAAAGAAATCAAAACATATCAGAAGTCAGAAAGGGGTACCAGATTATTTCATATTATTCTGAAAGTACTACACGGTGCCATAAGTATTGAAATTAGAGAGGAGAAGATTATTAAATTGTCATTATTTACATATGTGATCATGGTCTATTTAGAAAATTCAAAATAATCAGCTAAAATGTTACTGGAAACTATGCAAAAGGTTAGTTAAGAAAGCCAAGGACAATTATTTGTTCAATGAAGAAATATTAACCAATAGAAAAATATAATGGAAAATGACACTGATCAAAATCGATAATGACAGCAGTAACAATAACAACAGTAATAGCTCACATGTGTGGAATGTTAATCCTCTGCAAAGCACCATGCTTGCATTTTACTTTATTTCACTTCACACTCACATCTCTATGAGGTATTACTCTTAGTACCTTTACTTCATAGAGGGGGAAACCGAGGCTGAAAGAATTTCAATAATCTGCCCAAGCTGTAGAACCAACTGGAGGTGCTGTGCTCCCCATCGAGCCACACCCAAGGTTGACTTCAGAGCCAAACGCACATCCTGTAGTAAATCCATGAAGGACGTAAAAACTTTAAGAAGCACCGACCCATGCATCATTCCTTGATCCAGATTTGATACTGGAAAGATACCAATTCTCCTCAATGTACTCTATACATTCAACGCAACCCAAATGTAATACTCTAGCAAGATTCTTTCCTCCTTTTCTCAAACTCTCTTTTTCCTACTCTCTTTTCTTTTACTCTCTATTTCAATCCTCCCGATAAAATGATCCTATAGTTTATCTGGGAAAAACTAAGCATGCGAAAATCGCCAGGAGAATTCTGCAGAAGGGACTAGTGAGGGATCTTGTCCTACCAAACACTGAAACATACACGAGCATGTGGGAGACGCTCAGGAATAGGCAGATTGGTGCAACAGGTGAGGGCCTTCAGGAAGAGAACCAAGTAGCCACGGACTGAAAATGTATCATAGTGTTGCCCTGTTCAGTCACAGATGGGCAAGGATGAAAAACCTGAAAACAGTTAATGTTGGTCAAGGTGAGGAGAACTGTGGTTACTGGTTAATGGAAGCATAAATGGAAGAGTAATTTGTATATACGTGTACTTAATTCCAACTCTCTGACCCTGTCATCTCATCGCCAAGAATGTTTTAAGGAAATAGATGCATAAATCAACCATTCTGATTACAGCAAAATACTACAAGTAACCTAAATGTATAACAATAGAGGATGTATAATAACGTACAATGCATAATAATAATGTCCTCATAATCCGGGGACATACTTGCAGGTAACTTATTTAGAAGTAATCATGTAAGGGGTGCCTGGGTGGCTCAGTTGGTGAAGCGTCCGACTTAGGCTCAGGTCATGATCTCGAGGTGAGTTCAAGCCCCACATCAGGCTCTGTGCGGACAGACTGGAGCCTGAAGCCTGCTTCAGATTCTGTGTCTCCCTCTCTGCCCCTCCCCCCACTCGTGCTCTGTCTCTCTCTCTCTCAAAAATAAATAAAAAAAAGTTTTAAAAATTTTAAAAATAAAGTAATCAGTTAGGGGGCACCTGGGTAGTTAAGTCATTGAAGCGTCTGACTCTTGGTTTTGGCTCAGGTCATGATCTCACAGTTTTTGAGTTCGAGCCACGCATCGGGCTCCACGCTGACAGTGTGGAATGGAGCCTGCTTAGGATTCTCTCTCTCCCTTTCTCTCTACCCCTCCCCTGCTCGCTCACTCTCTCTCTCAAGATAAATAAATTTAAAAATATTAAAATAAAAAAATCATTTTAAAGTATGGAATGTATCTAAAGTATGGAATGTATCTATTTAAGGACATAAAAATATATATATTATCAAAAAGATAGGAAAATAGTCTGGGGCACCTGGCTGGCTCAAATGGTACAGCATGAGACTCTTGATCTCAGGGTTGTGAGTTCAAGCCCCACATTGTATGTAAAGCTCCATTGTATGTAAAAACAAAACAAAACAAAAAACAACAATAGTAAAAAAAAAAAAAGAGGAAGAAACACAGATCCTATGGGGGGTCCGGTTGGCTCAGTCAGTAGAGCATGTGACTCTGGATCACAGGGTTATAAGTTCCCACCCGATGTTGGGTGCAGACAGGACTTAAAAATAAGAAAAAATATAGAAAATCTTTAAAGAAATAAGAAAAATAAAAATAGCCTGACTATAATCCCATAAAGAACATTATATATCTACATATCCCACTGAAGATAAATGCATAGTGACAGATCAAATGGACACAAATAAAAATAAAGCTAAGTATTCACTGGATACTTACATCATGGACCAAAAACACGTTAAGCACTTTGTATTCAATGTCCTTGTACCTTCACCATTACACTTAAGGACATCTTTTAAGTGACGAAGAAAATAACTTAGAGAAACTAGCAACTTTTTTCAAGATCACACAAATGATTAGTGGTGAAGTCAAAATGGAACCCAAGACATCCCCACTGTGCTACGGGGGCCTCCGCGTTCAGCCCAGTGCTGGTGATGGCTGTCACTGACAGGAGGGTTTGGGACGTCATCGCTTCTTCATTTCCCTCTATGTTGTTTCAATTTTCTGTCATGAACATGTATCATACTTAGAGACATGGCAACAAAGAACAAACAAACAAAAGAAATCAAAGGTGACTCCATAGGCAGATGGAGATGAACACATTTCAAGGAATTAAGGAGAAAAAAGATGAGGGAGAGATGGAAAGTATACTGAGTGATTTAAAAAAATGGCAGAAACACCTATAAAACAGTCAATCAATGATGCAAGCACACGTTGGTGAGACGGGGAAACTGAAGGGACCCCATGAAAAACTGCTTTTTTTTGGCTCTTTTTCCTGTTTGTATTCTTGCTGGGACCTACACCCTTGCCTTCCACATGCCTCACAGAACAGATAAATGTATGTCCTTGTTGCAGAGAAGTCAATAATCTCTTTGGATTCTTCCAGCACGGTGGGTAACATCTAAGGAGTGACCAGGCAGGGTCGTCATGAATGTTTTCCAAGACCACTGAGTCACCGAGCCCCCTGGCCCCAGGGCATACCTGACTTACAGAGGACACCTAAATACTTGTCTTTGTTCCCAGATGCCTGCCAAGCCACGTGCTCTGGACCACCATCCTCGATAAAAAGCCCAGGTCCCAAGCAAGGATGAGGCTCACTCTCCCTCTCTTTTCCTTTTCGAGTCTCCCAGACACTCTATCTGCACTCTACGTCCTCAGTAAACTCGGCTCTCACTTCCTCTTGGCCTGAGTTTGATTTCCACTCTACACGAAGCCAAGGACTATGTTGGCTGGTCCTGCAGGATCCACTCTAGGTCCGAGACCCTAGTGAGCCTGCATCATTAGCACATCCCTTAGGGAGGGTGTTTTAGCAATATGCTACCAAAAACGAAAACACGTGTGTCCCTTGCTCCCAGAAATCTCAGCCCCAGGAAATTATCCGAAAGACATAAGGAGGCAAATATATACAAGGACTTCATAACTTTCTGCCCTTTGTTATTTGAAATGTGGCGCAGTGACAAGAGCTCGGAGTTTCCAGTTAAGCCTACCTGGGTCTGAACTCTTGTGCTGCACTTTACTGGCTGTGACCTTGAGCAAGTTAGTCAACCCCTCTTAGCCTCAGTTTATCTCTAAAATGACAATCAGAACACATGCCTCCCAGGATTGCTGTGGGAATTAAATGAGATACAATAGAGCACCGTGTCTGAACTGTTAACAAAGCACTCCTTCTTCTTCTTCTCAGCATTCACTAGTATGTAGAACTTAGAATGAATACATAAACTTTAATAAGAACTCTAAAATAAATCATACAGCTTGGTAATTTCTACATTATTCTGCATCAGAGAATCATGAAACATTAAACTGAGCTTTTAAGACTGTTCAGTAGTAAACCTATGTTATGATACTTTGACACTTTCTCAATCTCAATTAGCAGTAAACCAATTAACAAAACTTTCCTACACTACAGTGAGTCACATTTTTCTTCCTTCTTCCCTAATCCCTGGTGTGTTGTAAGGGTGATTGAGTATCTAATTACTTCTTAATTGAATGCACATACTATACATTTTTCACTAGTTCAAGCTTAATGCCTTCAGTCCAGAAATCAGAGTCAATGAAATTAAGTTGAATTGGGATTTGGGCAACTATTATAATGAGAGAAGGTTTGTATTACGTCTAATTATAAGTAAATGTGGATTTTAGCATTATTTCCTATGGAAATATTTCAGGTACAGGAATGTGCCATAAATGACTAATTTAGATGATTAATAACATTGTTATTCTTATTTACAATCTTTTATTCCTCATTACAGTGATTTTATTGCTGGGACCCACTAAATATAATCATTCGTTAAAGAAAAGATACCATTAGAGAATCATTAGTTGTACCAAAATCAGAACGAACATTCACATCTGTGAAAAACTAGATGAGTTTCTCTGCAGCATAAAAGCTACAGGAATTCTCACATGCTGCAAACAGAAGAAAAACATAAATCTTGGAATCTAATCAGTTACATTAATAAAACATATTTATGGTAAACCGTAAAAATATTACTATCAAAATGGCATTCCAAATTCAGTTAATACTTTACAGAGAGACTATTTCATGAGGTTTTTTTTTTTTCATTTTTGCATTACAGAAGAGTAAAACAAAGTCTGAAATGGGTATTCTCCAACAACAAAGGTTGGTTTGCTTGTTTCTAGATACAGGGAGCAACCATCTGAAATAATTGAGTTGAAGACCTCTTCAGGTAGACGACTAGATTAAGTAACTTTTTAAGGTCCAATTCAACACCATGCTTCCAAGATGTCCTAAAAAGATTTACTGCAGACAAGCCCTAAAGACCTTTATGAGTTTCTAACCACTGAAAGTACAACGAGAATTCAAAATTTTTGAAGGGAACTAAAAAAGCACTGTAATGGAAAAGAGAAGCCATCCAAAACCAATGTGGTTTTCTTGCCTTAACAATAAATTTGAGAATGTGTTAGCTACCTAGTGGCAAATTTCAAGAAATTTGGAGAAACCCCCACATTATCTAACAAACATATGTGTATTTCTTCCCAAGATATTGGGTATTGTCTAGATCATTTTAGCTTTGTATATTATGAAAACAAGTTTTATTTGGAATGTTTACTTAATTAAAACTGAAGTATCTCCCCAAATAAGGCAAACCTATATTCATATACACACACCCCTAAGGTCTATGCCATTAAAAAAAACAACTTTTTATGGCACATTTTTATTAAAAATATTTTAAAATATATTGTCTCTCACCCTTTTGAGCATCATGTCAATATCTATCTTTCTCTTACGTGGTTTCTTCTCTAACTTATCCTTTTCCCTTCTTTGGGAGATGGCTTCTGTCCCTAATATAGAGGTCTGAGGTAGGTTTCTCCATGCTATCATGCCATAATTCTTCCCTCATCCTCCTGCCATTTCATTGTCATGCTGAGATTTCAGATTCCCTAGGTTTTGCTATATGTAAGCAATTTGCTATATACAATCATCAGGACCGTGACTATTACATAACGAAATGAAACTATTAAAAAGAGGACTTCAGTCATTCTGTCCTGTTTCCATATCCCCTTGATAACTGTCAACACCTAGTAACGTATCACTAGATCTAATTCAGATAAGTTTCCCAAGGCACATTTTCAAAAGACTGCACCTTAATAATAGATGCCAATAATAGAACCTTTCATTATGGATGGCGAGAACAAACTACAATACCACCCAACTCCAATGGCAGATGATGCCAATTTGTCACAGCATTCCCTCCCCCTAGGCTCACAAGTGGATTCAGTCTCCTTTTCAACCAATCACAGCGGACACAGAAGTTTGAGGGCTCCACATTACCCAGGTCTTTGATCTTTACAAATCTTCCTTTAATAATCCTATGCAGAAGAGAGCGGAACGCTCTTGTGATGGTCTAGGTAAGGGATGAGGCTAACCTCACGGGGTGTGATGTTGGGAAAGGGGACACAGAGATAGATTTGGGAGCGATCAGAAGGCAAATCTGCGGAACTGGATGATAAATTGGAAATGTGAGATGAGGTGAGGAAGAGAGGCATCAGGTATAACAGGTTTCTAAGAAAACTGGAAGAGAGCCAGGTCTTCGGAGAAAGATCATAAATTCACTCTTGTGTATAGTGAGGTTAAGATGTCTTTGACATATCCGAAAGAAAAGTCTAACAGACAGCTGGGCAGTCAATTCTGGATTCAATTCAATTCTAGAACTTAATAGAGAGACCTGGTCTTGGACTATAAATGCATGGGTCATCTGCATTGGGTGGCCACAGAAACTGCAGGTCTAGGTAAGAGCATGCGTCACAGGCTGGACTGTGAGGACTCCCAACAGTAAGCGGCCTCCCTGAAGGTCCATTCGAGGGCTGAGCTTTCATGCTTCCCTCGTTCTGGGATGATTGCTTTCCTAAGTCTCTGTAAACTTCACCATGAAAAAGAAAAACCCAAGAGAATGGACAGCAGATAAAGGAGGAGAAAACTGAAATGAGAGCCTCCTTAAAAATACTGTTTTCTTAAGAAGTCTCAAAGTGGGAAAATGGAGTCAAAAAATTGATTTGGGGAAATTACCAAAAACGAGCACCCATGATGTAAAAGGCATAATAGAACGTGTTTAGATAAGGTAACCTGGTCTCAGTAATTTTTCACTGGAAAATATATTCTCTAGATTTAAAATCATGAACCCCACCATCCTTAAGGTATCAGGATATAAGAATGTTCAACATACAAGTTGGCCCACGATTGCCAAATATTCTCTTATCTTTCTCCCAAACCCAATCTTGTTTTAAATCATGGGGAGCGGGGGAGATAAAAACTAAATCATTCCCCAATTGTTATCCACAATAAATAAATAAATAAATAAAACATTTCTAAAACATAAAAAGAAGAAAAGGATAAATACGGAAGCAGGGATTATTTTCCTTGTTGAGTAATCTTGAAGAAATGCTGCTATAGCTTTGATGTTTTTCATTCTTGGGTTAATAACAATTTTTATATCACATAATCAAAACACAATAGATAGGTTGAGCACCCTTGATATTTTGGCCTTTTCCTGAAATTATTTTGAAATCCTTTAGGAAATCCATTCCATTTTCAAGAAATTCTATATGATATAGTAAATAGAAAACAGCTATATCCATCGAGTTTTTCATTTCTCACCCTAATGCTGTGCATCAAGTTAAATTATTAGAGTGAGGAAAAGTCCAAGTTCTATTGACTGAAAATATGGCTTTGAGCTTTCCATTTGTCCTAGAAGGATAATAGCTTTTACCTACTTGGTCATTCAGAGTTGACACTCTCCCTTCCCCACATAGCCCCTCCTTTCCTATAATGCCTTATCCTTTTCCAACCTGTAACTCCTGTTAGGTTATAAAAGAGAACTGATATGAAACTGATGCTTGTGATAGCATTATTAAAGCTAAAAAGACAACATTATTAGTTGAAAAAGTATATGTGGGGAAGAGCTCAACACAGTTCAGGATAGCTTCAAAGACCCAGAAAGAAAAATGAGGGCAAGTCTGACAAAGGGATCATTCAAAGTCATTTGGTTAATAACCCCTCTTTTTTCTTCTTTTTTGTTCTACTTTTTTCCCTAACTTAATTGGAAGCATACTTATATTTTTCCCCATTTCAAGGGTGGGGGATAGGAAACTACTTAAAGAGACTTGTGGCACTGGTTTTACAGAAAATAAACATTATAATTAAGTACAGCTACTGTAAACGTGTGCAGCTTAACAATATTTGAGTCACTGGGAAATAAGCAAGTCTTTGAACAGCCAGAAAAGCTTTAAACAACGGGCTAATGCTTTGTGAAACAAACAGGCAAATAATCATCTCATCAGAACATAAGTACCAGTATAGAGATACCAAGAACAAAAGTATACTGTCTTTCTCCTGTCTTTGCACAGCTTTTACGAACCGTATACTATTTTGTACACATGTGTTGTATGGATATTTTATACCAATGTTATTGTGAATGACTATAAAGCATTGACGATTTTCTTCTCTCTCTTTTTTTGCAATGGCTTTTAAACTTTGTAGCTATCTAACTGCATAACTTATAAAGAAATACTTATTTTGTATTTTTACCTTGTATAGATTTTTATATATGTATCAAATGAACAAATGCCAAATAAAAAGAGAATGGAAAAAAAAAAAAGTAAACTGGACCTAAACTTTGGTCTTGTCTTTTGTTTGTTATTACACAGATATGGTTCTCATACAGAGAACTCAATGGGTAATGGATCATTTCATGTCCACTGGCTCCCAGAAACCTGAACTAGCACTGCAAAACTAAAGAATTTCCAGCACCTGGATGAGTTATAACCTAGTTCTTTAAACAAGTATAAAACCATAGTTCATACTTCTTAAATGGTAATATAAAAAGTCACAGATTATTCATGGAATAATAAGTCTTGGTTATCAAAGCCCTCCAGATGTCTAGCCATGTCATGCAAAAAAAAAAAAAAAAAAAAGTCATTCTAAGTCCAAAAACTAAAGTTATTTTAGTAAGACATAGCTAAAATAAATCTGAATTATTTTAAACATTTTTTAGAGAACTACCAGAATTTTTTTTTTCCTTTTCAGTTCCAAGAGCTTAAATGAAACATTCATGCATTAAATTCAAAGTCTGACTGTCAAATCATTCCACTTTAATAAAAATTTGAATTACCGCCCTTAGGGCATTATTAAATATCAAATAAAAAGCACACATCCATAAGTTTGATTTCCCAATATAATTTTATGTAGAACTATGACTAGATTTGTATTACACATTTCAAGATAAAAGGGTCAAAAATATATTCATAGAAGGATGAAGTCAGAACTAGAGTTGCCTTTGAAAGAATTTCTACACCATTCTAAGGAATCTGGGGGAAAGTGACACCCTTTAAGTAATCTTGGCCACAAAGATGAGGACACAAATCCACCCTCCTTTTAAAATGCCTAGGTCATAATTGATTTAAAGCCTTGAAAACTTATTCTTTACCTTCCTATCATATAAGGAATACAAAGTATCTGAAACACACATAATCTCGTCAACAACATTTTGGTCTGCGTGCCATGTGTGGGGGAGACAGAAAAGAGCGACGGTTATTTAGATCTTTACAGAAAGGCAACCCTGGCCTAGGACTAGATATGGATCAAAAATTCAAGGTAATAATCTGATTTCATTTATAGTTACTGATATTCACAGAGTACACTAAAACCTAGACTGGAGAAATCAATAAATTCACGTTCACCCAGCCTCACTGCACCTCCTGCCCACCCCTCCTACTGTGTTGCTCCTGTGAACCCACCGTCCCTCCCTTCTCTCTGCTCCAATCTCCCACCTTCCCTCCTGCTCTCACGCCTCCTGGCTGCAGCCCCATTCTTCCTTAAATAACAAAGGCAAGTCAGGGAAACTCGAAAGCTACAACTCGCCACCTCCTTCTCCCTTCCTATTATAGCCCAGAAAGTGTCCACTCTCGTAACAAAGCAGTATCCACATTTGCTTAGGATTTCATCCCTTTCCGTTTTCAGTAGTCTCTGCACCCAACGTGGCGCTTGCACTCAAGGCCCCCAGATCAAGAGTCGCATGCTCTTCCAACTGAGCCAGCCAGGCACCCCAGATTTCTTCCCCTTTCAACTCCTCAGGGACCTCACAGCTAGGATCAGCCCCTCTGAGACATGCCATTTTCATCGCCTCCCATCTCCTGGCTCATCACCCCAACATACAGACAGCTGCTAGTATTGTGTGTGTGTGTGTGTGTGTGTGTTTAAGAAGGAAGTGTCCCTCAATCCCTTCCCCTACTGCTGCGGGGGGGGGGGGGGGTCCACTCTTCTCCCAGCCCAGCTCAACAAGAATCACAAGACACCTCCCCCTCCTCCCTTCCCACTCAACTCCGGCCTGCCTGCGCAACACACATCCCTCCCTCAGCACGCCACCCCCCACCGCCAGTGTGGGGATGCTCTCTGACCTCTGCCGTGCAAGGGGTAAGAAGAAGGGCTCTGCCGGTCAGGCTGTCCAGGTCCAATTTCCAGCTCTGCCACTCAGGGACTGCATTATTTTAGCCAGTGATCTAATTTCTCTGTGCTTCAGGAACGTATTTATAAGGCCGCCTGTTAAATTTTAGGAGCACTTAATGAGATGATCCCATGTAGCATCAGAACATTATACACATACACATACATATACATATACATAATCTCCATGCCAGTGACGACCATACTCAGTTCAGACCTCCTTTCTGATCTCCACTCTCGAAACTCTAGTACCGGCACGAGGGGTCCACTACTGTGACTGACAGACCATCTCTCATTCAACGAGCTCCAACTCCACTGTCTTTCCAGCCCAGAGTCTGCTCTGGCTTTCCTGCCATCATTCAATGGCACTTCATCCACACAAGTTTCTAAAGCCCCCAATTCCCAGAAGCTATCTTTGGCTATTTCCATCTCCTTCCACCATCATCCAATTGATCAACTGAGTATCACTTGCAATGTTTATTTAATACACTTTGACTTTTCCGCATCTCCACTGCTCCTATTCTAGTAGCCAAGATTCTGTGTCTTTCACCTCGGCTACCCGGCAGACTTCTAAAATATCTCCCTCCCCCTCCCCCTTAGCCCACTATGATCCGATCTGTTCATTCCCCAGCTACTGTGATCTATTGAAAACACACATGAGGTCCAGCCACTCCCCTGAGTAAAAGTCTTCATGGGTTCTCAGCACATCAACAGCAAAATAAAGATGCCTTCATGTGGCAGCCAGAGGCTTCAGGGCCTCCGAGATAAGAGCTTTGCCCCTTTGATTCCTACACACCAGATGTACAGGGTCTCCCCTTGTACCTCAACGCATCAAATTCTCACCTCCTCCACAGGGAGCAGCCCCTCAGGGCCTTTGCAAGAGATATTCCCTCTATCTGAAATCTCCTTCACTGCATTTTCTTCTTCTTCTTCTCATTCGTGGATTCATTATAAGCTGTAACTGTATGTTTTTGAAGTATTTGTTTTTCCTCTGTCAGGCTCCCCACATGAGATTCTAAGTTTCATGAGAACAGAGACAGGTTCTTCTGACCTTTGGATACCCAGAACCCTCACATAGTAGGTGCTCGATAAAGATTTTTGAGCAAATGTATTTTAATTCTTTAGTTCCTCCATTGTAAGACTTAGCTTAAAGCACTCTTGGGTTTTTCTCCCTTGTTTCCACATATGGATTACTCTAAGTCCCCACTCGTTCCTACGAAAGCAACTTTGCCTGGTTGGCCCTCACCATCTCCAAAATCAGAAGGGGACGAACTGTACTGGCTAAGCAATGGAGAGTCAGTGAATGACTGGAATGTGGCTGGCCGATACACACTATGTGTAGTTCTAAAGAATTTCCAGGGGCACCTGGGTGGCCCTGTTGATTAAACATCCTATTCTTGATTTTGGCCCAGGTCATGATCTCACAGTTCAGGTCGTGAGTTCAAGCCCCGTATCGGGCTCTGTGCTAACAGCACGGGGCCTGCTTGAGATTCTCTCTCTCCCTCTTTCTCTGCCCCTACCCTACTCACAAGCACTCTCTCTCTCTCTCTCTCGCTCTCAAACATTTTTAGAAAAGAAAGAATTTCTAATTTGCCAATAGATATTCAAGACACAAAGTATTGTATGTCATGATGGATTCAAGGTATAATGGAGATGCTTCAACTCTTTAAAACCTTGAATCTAACAGAGAAAAAATAAGAAATACACACATAGCTAACTGGAAGAAAGAATGTGAACTGAGAGGCACAATTTAAGGGAGAAGCAGAGAATTTGTGCTGAGAACAGTATTTGAGTTGGGCCTGCAGGGGTGGGAAAGAATGTATGAGCAAAGCACATTCACATAAGAAAAAAGACAGTCTGGACAGAACACTAGGAATATGTGGTATATAGAAAGAGGCAAGAAAAACGGATGGGGAAACACGTGGACAAAATGATCACCTTTTAAAATTCCAACGTCCACTGTCTAGCTTGTGAGACCGTGAGCTTCTCGAGGCTAGAGATTTCTACTGACCTGGGACTCCCACACACCGTTCCACCCGCACAGTATGTGAGCTCACACTCTCCACGGTCCATTGAACAAAGTCCAAGCTCTGACCCGTCTGCCTACGTTAGCTCCGACAGATGCTTTCCTCTTGTGGGAAGCAGTGGTTGGCCAGCTCAGGGAACTGACCTCTGTACACACTCAGGCAATTCACAAGGTAAAGAAATAATCCAGCATATATACAGCCATTTATGTATATTTGAGCTTTCCTGTGTCTGTGACGTTTTATCCTGTTAGCTCTATGGGGATAAGGTATACACATATTGAATTCGGTATGTTAAAATGCATAGATTATGGTTTAGACAATAAAGAAACGTACCATATTCACGTAACTGACAAGTGTTTCTTGATCTATCAAATGAAAGCACTTGCACAGGTCAAGGGTTTCAATGCGTGCCAGATCTGCCCTCCCCTACCCCGATAAATAAGATCGAATCCGCATTAGACAAGGGTCAACTGTGAGGCTCACACACGCCTCCAGTGGCCTCCTTTGTGTTCCTGAGTCATCAGGAGGCGACTGCTGCCGTTTCAAGGCTACAGCATGGCGAGCGCTTAAAAAGGACTTAACCTCTACCTGGAGTAAAGAGGGGCTGCCTCTCTGCCTCGAGGCTCCTTATCCCGTCAAGGTCAATGTTAAAGCAAAACGAAAATTAAAGGCTGCTCTGGTGGGAAAATAGAAGGACGGCAGATTGTGTCTCAACGCTGCGTGAAATTTTTAAAGCCACCTGACTTGTAATTAACAGCGCTTGCGAACGTGTCATCCGTTTCATCAAAATGAAGTGCACTCACACTGCTAAATTATCAGCAGCACCATGAGAATAACTCTGGCATGGCAGCTTCACGGAACTGTGTGCCCTCTTTTCCTTAATCTGCACATACCCAGAGGAAGGCAGTCTCGTTCCTGTTCTCGTTGGCTACTGAAATGCAGCTCTAATGACTCTGTCGCTAAGTGGCTGAGTGGGTCTAAAATTGTCTCCCAAAATCCCGTCACAGCCTTCCACAAGTTCAGCTCCCTTGACGTGTGTCCTCAGCCTTCGAAATTCTTCGATCTGAAAATAAAAACAGAGCAACACAAGCTGATTATTTGCTAGACATTTCATAAATGACTTCAAAGATGCATACATTGTAAGAGTTTTAAAAAATAACATTAAAGTTGATCTTCAGGAAGAGCAAAACCGTCTTAAGTCTTCCAGACCTGAGGAAGGCATCAGACACAAGTGGCACCCAAGCAACAAAGGCCGGAGAAGAGGAGACACCGAAGTCTCCAGACAACCCCAACAGACACAGAAACCTGCTGGACTCATTCATGCGAGAATGATACACACCTCCCCAAGAGCTTGCATGATAAGACAAGGCGAACAAATGAATGAGTGCTCTTAAATGCTTCCCAAGTACAGCTTTCATTAATGGATTCTGGTCCTGCTGTATCCTGATTAGATAGATCCTGATTAGATGCTGGATTTATCAGATGGAGGTTTCCTTTATCACAAGACTCCCTCTGCCACTCTTCCAGCCTTCTGGAGTGCACAGGCCCAGTGAATACCTCCGGCTGTCCAAAACCGTAAGCCCAACTTCCCCCCCTTAGCAATATCGATTTTCAAGTGCATCTCCCTTTCTCAGGTGGCTTCCCCAGATCCCATGGATTCTCATTCCACAGGAAGGAAGAGATCCCCAGTGTCTCAAGGATCAGTGTATCCAACTTGCCAGGTCCCCATCTCCCAAGAACCCACTCGCTGCCGGGACCCGCCAAACACTAGTGAAGCCAGAAGCAAACGTGATGAACATTCACCAGGCTCATTCGCATTCGTCGATTTAGCTACAGGACTCATCACCTGATGTTCTTCTGCTTAAATGTCGCACAGTCACAGGACACGTTCTTTGCCCCTTCCACAAAAGGAGGAACTGAACAATTAAGAACGTTTCCACGTTAGCCAGGTCTGACGAGTCCCAGTCAGCCTGCTCTTCTCCTGGCTTCACTGCCACCTCTTCAGGATTCTCATCACTCAGGGGCGCTTGGGTGGCTCTGCTGGGTAAGCATCTGACTCCTGATTTCAGCTCAGTTCATGATCTCACAGTTTGTGAGTTTGAGCCCCGCAGCAGGCTCTGCACTGACAGTGTGGAAGCTGCTTAGCATTCTCTCTCCCTCTCTCTGCCTCTTCCCTACTCATTCTCATTGTCTCATTCTCTCTCTCTCTCTCTCTCTCTCTCTCTAAAGTAAATACATAAAACTTAAAAAAAAAGTTTTTAAAAAGAAATTCTAATCAACTCAGTATAACCTGTATCCTCCATATTCCCGGATGTGGAACAAATGTGCTTTAAAGAGCATCGATTCGGGGCGCCTGGGTGGCGCAGTCGGTTAAGCGTCCGACTTCAGCCAGGTCACGATCTCGCGGTCCGTGAGTTCGAGCCCCGCGTCAGGCTCTGGGCTGACGGCTCGGAGCCTGGAGCCTGTTTCCGATTCTGTGTCTCCCTCTCTCTCTGCCCCTCCCCCGTTCATGCTCTGTCTCTCTCTGTCCCAAAAATAAAAATAAAAAAAAAAACGTTGAAAAAAAAAAAATCTAAAGAGCATCGATTCACCAAAAGTTCACCAGGAAAACAGGGCTTTGTCTACAAATGTTCTTCATACAGCAGAGCCACAGGATTCTGCCATTTGTGAGCTACAATGAAATGCAGGAGATCAACTGATTCAGGGGTTCTAATAAAAGTCTAGAAACCCTAAGAGATTTTGGAGGGCCCACGAAACCCCTGGATGACATGCAAATGTTTACATGTGCCTTTCCTAAGAAGAGGTTCCCGGACTCCAAAAGAGTTAAGTCTCACAGGATTCTAATATTCCCACCACTCCTATACACGTCGGGAAACGGAGCACAGGGAAGAGTAAGTAGCTTGTTAGATTCGAACCCAAGTTAGAAATCTAAGGGCTTATTTTCTCAGCATTCCAAACGATTTCCCTAAATGGGAGAAGGCTGACCCACCTGCTATTGTCCTGTTGTCTGCTTGTTTAGAACACCTGTGTGCTGTACTTGCACAGCAGTGCCAGTGAGATGAGCAAGTGGCTGTTTAGTCTACACAGTGGTTTTTCACTAGACTTCCTTGGGATCTCAGGCTGAGAATACGGGCGGCACCTATTGCTTACTGCATCTGGAAAACTTCTGGAAGCAAGGCTGCGTGCGAATCCCCTGTCATCATCCGTGGAGTGTGCTCTGACTTCGAGTTTGTCACGGAGCAGAAAGGAACCCAGTCGAGCTTCTTCAAGAAGGCGACTATGGAGGTGAAGGCAGTTGGGTTCTGCATCCAAAACCCCGTTCACCCCCCGGCTCTGACCCCTAAGACCCCAACGACCCGATCAGGTCACCTCTTTAGGCTTCAGTTTCCACGTGTGTATAAGCGATGATGACGGCAGTACTTGCGAGGACGGTCCAAGGAGTGAGATAATTCACGACAATCACTCAGCACACGTCTAGCACGCAGACGTGCTCGGCAGCTACTAGCACAACTTCTTGTGAAGTCAAACCTTTAGCATCCTGAGATAAATATTTAGCTACAACTTGATAGGTAAAAAGCAGACTGGAGGTCAGAAGCCAACTGACTGAGAAAACAGAAAGGGCTCCCTTCTTGCATTCACTTTGATGTGTCAACCCCACGTAAGGGCCGCGTCTAGAATCTTCATACCATGCACCGGGTCACTGAGGAGCGACAGAGACTAGAAACCGTACTGCGTACATATATTTTAGGAAATGCTTCTTTTTGGATTGACCTTGAGGCCTATGTTAAGACTAGGTTAATTTTATATTTACATATTCGGAGCTGACAATAAATCTTTCAAGCCCCAGACCTCAGCCTGAAGCAAATTCAGTGAAAACAGCTTCTTCTCGAACAGATGAGCTGAATCCACAGCGAGCCAGCCTCAAATCACTGCATTCTTGGAGAGAACTATTTCACAAGAAACGTGTTTCTCTGATCATAGGCAACACTTTGAAGACTTCAAACGTCAACAGAGATGGAGGGAAAAACATGTCCTTCTGAAATGCCAATTTTTCTGAAGTAATCGCCCCCCCAAAACCTTTAGTCACTTCAAATGGTTTCAAGACCATACCGGGTTATCTCCCACTGAAAAGACAGACATTGAGAAATGAGCAGAATAATATTTTCAGGATAAAAGTCTGCAATGAAATTCAAATGTCAGGGCAGTACAGAGACTTTCACTGCCACGTGTATCAGTAGGGATGATTTCGTTGATTTTTAATACTACTCTACTTAAACATGGTTGTTTTTAACCAATTTAAGAGAGACAGAGACAGAGAGAGAGAGAGAGGGACAACAGAGACCCAAGCTTCAGGGAGAAATCCTCATTTCCTGAAGGTAGCAGAGTTGAACAGTGACTGGTCTCTGAACTCTACTTAGCCTAAAGCGTTTACTCCAACCTTCAGTGACTCATGAACCAGATTATTCACTCAAAGTTCAGCTTTAAAACTGCATTCTTTAGGAGTGCATTTAAAGTGCTAATTTACATGGCTTCAGGTTTGGCACTAATTGTTTTTAAAAGTTCCCAAGTTTCTATAAATATCCTCTACCAGACTTCTTTTGACTTACATCTCTGTTATCATGTTAAAAGAGAAAAATAACACATAAAAGTCAATGTTCTCGTATTATTTTATCATCAGGTAATGGCAATAAACGAATTCGAGTAATGTAACTCCTTATGGCAGCCATCAAAAGTAAGTCAAAAGCAGGCTGTGCTTAAATACTCCATATACACGTCTATATCCTGGGATTATACGTTATATGTCATTTATAGGATTCTCCAGCTTTCACGTACTCAGACTTGTTTTCGTTTATTTCATTTTCTTCAACCCACTATCTCACTTTTTTCTAAAGCCATTGCTCCCTCTTTTTTACTAACTTCTCATCCATAAACCAACTCATCTGTCTTTGACTCCTTAATCTGATCTAATTTTCCTACGAGCTTAGAGAAGAGAATATCCTCTCCCCAGTAACAATGATGTCAACTTTCCCTTATTCCAATCCTCAGTCCTGGTCTCTGTCACTGTCTTCCCATCTTTGCTTGAAGACGGTTACTGATGAGCTACGCATACACAAACATCATCAAAATTACAGTCCAGACATGTACAGACATTGCTCTGAAGAAGATATACCAATGGCTAACAGACACATGAAAAAATGCCCAACATCACTCATTATCAGGGAAATACAAATCAAAACCACAGTGAGATACCACCTGTCAGATGGCTAAAAATAACAACTCCGGAAACAACAGATGTTGGCGACAATGCAGAGAAAGGGGAACCCTACAGAAAACAGTATGGAGGTTCCTCAAAAAGTTAAGAACAGAACTACCCAGTGACCCAGCAATTGCACTACTAGGTATTTATCCAAAGGATACAAAAATGCTGATTCGAAGGGGCACACGCGCCCCAATGTTCCAATGTTTACAGTAGCACTATCGACAATAGCCAAATCATGGAAAGAGCCCAAATGTCCATCAACTAATAAATAGATGAATGGATAAAGATGTGATATATATATATATATATATATATATACACACA
Source organism: Neofelis nebulosa (assembly GCF_028018385.1). NCBI lineage: Eukaryota > Metazoa > Chordata > Mammalia > Carnivora > Felidae > Neofelis > Neofelis nebulosa. Next base: position 11,561,126 of record NC_080795.1, read on the forward strand.
CACACATATATATATATATGCAATGGAATATTACTCAGCCATCAAAAGGAATGAAATTTTGCCACCTGCAACAACATGGATGGAACTAGAGTGTATTATGCTCAGCGAAATAAGTAAGTCAGAGGAAGACGAATATCATATGATTTCACTCATATGTGGAATTTTAAGAAACAAAAGAGATGAACACAGGGAAAGGGAAGAAAATAAAATAAGATAAAAACAGAGAGGGAGGCAAACCATAAGAGACTGTTACGTATAAAGAAGAAACTGAGGGCTGCTGGAGGGTGACGGATGGGCTAAATGGGTGATGGGCATTGAGGGGGGCACTTGTTGGGATGAGCACTGGGTGTTATATGGAAGCGACGAATCACTAAATTCTACTCCTGAAACCAATACTACCCTATATGCTATATGGTAACTAACTTGAATATAAATAAATTCTTGGAAGATAATTAATTAAGAAAATGCCAAGCTGATCATGTTATGCAAGGAGTTATAACTGTTTACCTCCTTGACTCTGTTCTAGGTAAGGAACCTCCAAAAGGAAGTATTGTGTCGTTCATTATTCTGTTCTCACTCTTTCTTTTGTAATGAATCTTCAAAAAATATTAGTTGGATGAATAAATGGCTGGTGACTTTAAAAAAAAAAAAAAGAACTATAGTCTAGAGTTCATGACCACCACTATACTATCTGAATTAATTTCATCTATTGAGATTTTTTTTTTTATTGTGACTACCAGAAGTTTTAATCTTACATATGCGGCTCATACTGTGTTTCCACTGGATACTCAATACTTACCTTCGAAACTCCACATTCCGGTGTTAGAGTGCTGTTCTAAATTATACATGGAGGTAAATACAAGTAGACAAAAAATAGGGGTTCTCAAAGTGTGCTTCCTGGAAGAAGTTCCTACCCCAGTCATACTGAATCAGAAACTCTGTGGGGCCCAGCAATCTGTGTTCTTTTGTTTGTTTGTTTGTTTACTCATTTGGGGGGGGGGGGGGGGAGGGACTGAGAGAGGGGGGCAAAGGATTTGAAGTGGGCTCTGTGCTGACAGCAACAAGCCCAGTGTGGGGCTCGAACTCATGAATCGCGAGATCATGACCTGAGCTGAAGTCCAACGCTCAACTGACTGAGCCACCCAGGAGCCCCCCAGCGATCTGTGTTCTAACCAGCCCACAAGTTTGAGAATCATGGATACAGAAGAAAATTTACAACAAATATTCCAAATGATTTGGAAAAAAAAAATCTTGAGAGAGAGAGAGAGAGCGCACACACATGCAAGCACATGAGCAGGGGAGGGGCAGAAGGAGAGAGAAAGAGGACCTTAAGTAGCCTCCACGACTACATGGGGCTCTATCTCACAACCGTGAAATCATAACCTGAGCCAAAGTCAAGAGTCAGATGTTTAACTGGCTGAGCCACTCCGGTGCCCCTGAAATGATTTTCAAACATGACCAGGCCATGGTCCCACAGCAACTTGGTTTTTAGGGTTAACGGCAGCTCAAAACCCATGTGGAGCAAGCACACGGAAAGAGGGGGCCCTGCTCCTGCCGCTGAGTCCCGGATATAGTAACACCCCCTTGGCCACCCAGGACGAGGTGGGCTCCCAGGTCCCACTGGCTAAGCACACATCATGACCTGACCCGGGCTGCTGGGGCTAGGAAGAGTCCCGCTTTCCAACCTCTAAGAAACACGGAATGGGGAAGGATGAAGAGGAAGGAAAATGGAGAAGAAAAGAAAATTAAAAGTGGTTTTCCAAGTTCTAACAAGACAAATATCCACATAGTGAAGAACAATAAGCACATTTATATTCCTTTGCTTCACTGGGATCACGTAACGCTGAAAGAGATAAAAACAAAGACAGGCACATCTAACTGCAGAAAGCAGATAAATTAACAAATAGGAACAGATGAGTAAGAGGAAACAGAAGAGAGAAAAAAGGCAAAGGAGAGTAAAACTTTATCGGTCATCTGCGTGTGTGTGCGTGCACATACTTGTACACATGCCATTATATCAAAATAACCACATTTTATCAACCCTGAGTGTTGTTCACATTTTAATGTCTCTGGAAATCAGGATGTGTCTGAAAATTCTGTTGACAGACTTGATGAAATCTGGTTATTTTTTATTCCATTCTTGGAATCTCATCTCCAAACATAATAATTCAGCTGGAAAAAAATTTTCCTGTAGCATCCTAATGCTTAGACCACTGTTTATTGAAAAGTAATTTAACAGTTATGGATCATAGCAAAATAAAAGAAAATTACACTCATTCAAATCCATCCAATAGCATGCTTTTTCCCCCTAGCATATGCTATGCTAACCAAGAATAATATGAACAAATTCAACCAAGCAGAGGCTCCCAGATCCATACTCTAGAATTCTGAGTACTTAGAAGGGTGAAAATGCTCCAGGATAGGCTTAACTGTCAACTCTCCATCAGCAAACAGAAGATGACTCCTCTTTAAATCCAGCTGCTGTGCATTTCATTAAAAGGTATGATGATTTAGAGCTTTTTCTTTAATGTGGCTAGTGCAGACATTATTGTCCTATGGCAGATGGTTTATTTCAAGATGCCCATTATTTCTATAATAATACCCAGCAGCTTAATTTACATGTTAACCTTGGCATCTAAAAGTAAACATTTCTTCCTCAATACAGTTTTATATTTCTCAATATAGTCAGCTATGCAAAGACTCTATCTACTATTTGCTGTTCCTTTTGTTATTTTATATACAATCCCTCCCCTTTTCTCTGTTCTTCTTTAAGGGCAATAATGATACGAGAGGTCTCAATTTTGCTTGGTCTAAATTTTAGAACTACATCTCTCCCTCTAGTTCCTCTCATTTTTATTGCCCTCTCTAGACCTTTTCCATTTTTGCTCTGCTTTCTCTGAAATTCTAAGAGCAGCAACAGTGAAACATTCAAGTCAACCGACAGACTAATTTGTATCTTCCCAAAATTAGGATTTTTTCCAAAATCACTCTAAAATGCATTCTAATATGTGTATGTGTGCATTTTAAATATAATTTTTGTCAAATTGGTTTCCATAGAACACCCAGTACTCATCCCAACAGATGCCCTCCACCCTGCCCATCACCCACTTTCCCCTCGTCCCCACCCCCCCCCCCCCCCGCCCCGTCAACCCTCTGTCTGTTCTCAGTATCCAAGAGTCTCTTACAGTTTGCCTCCCTCCCTCTCTGTAACTTTGTTTTTCCCCTTCCCCTCCCCCACGGTCTCCTGTTAAGTTTCTCAAGATCCACATATGAGTGAAAACATATGGTATCTGTCTTTCTCTGCCTGACTCATTTCACTTAGCATAATACCCTCCAGTTTCATCCATGTTGCTGCAAATGGCCAGATTTCATTCTTTCTCACTGCCAAGTAGTATTCCGTTGTATATATAAACCACATTAAAATGCATTCAAATATGTGTATGTGTGCATTTTAACACTGCTGCCCTCTGAACAGATGCTAGCATGGAGCTTTGTGCAAATAGTACCTAAATCTTTTCTTAAAAAGCTACAGCTACCTGGGAAGTCATCTGTTTTCAAGAGGAGTTGGGATCATTCCTTCCAATACACATGCCTTTGGTTTTGGCTCCCAGAGAGGAAGATACGGCTTTTCCCAACAATCGAGGAACAGGTGGGTTAGGGTTAGAGTATGTCACTGACCCTACTCAGAGGGACAACAGAAAGCAAGGTCCCCTTTGAAGCCAGCCAGACACAAAGGCCCAGTGCTCTGTCTCTGAATCTTAGCATCGCACGCTAGTCAACAGGGGAGTAAAACACTATTGCTCAGATTTACAGAACATTGGTTGACATTCACAATGTAGTTCAACATTCACATCCCCGTGCGTTAACATGCTAGCAAGGGAATCCTTAATGGAGTTCTGAGAGGGATGGAGAATGTTCTCTTTTCTGGCTCACCAAGGTTAATCCTAACTTCCAATAAATAGAAATGTGTTGTGGTGTTAAAGTTTTATTTTTCACTGTAAGGTTTGATCTATCGTTAGAAAAGTACCCTAAACAAAGCGATGCTGAACAACTAGGACCGCAGACTCAGATTCTTCCACGTCATATTCACATCTGAGACCTCTCCTCGTGGCTAAATACAACTAATACTTTGCTGAGACCTCTCTTCGTGGCTAAATACAACTAATACTTTTCAGCCGTTCATTTAATGTGTGTGCAGCATCGGATACTTCTCATCTCGCCACTCCTTCCTCCTCAAAACTCACGCCCACGCCCCACCGTGGCTTCCAGACATTACGCCACATCAACCTCTTGACTGTCCCCTCCCTTCTTGAGTCACTGCACAGGGACAACTCTTGCAACGCATGCCCTCATCAGCTGCCACTCCCAGCATCATTCCCTTTCTCTCCCTGAAGGATCTCCTCTTCTACACGTAGGGCTTCAACCATCACCTATGTAATACGCCCCTTTCTTGGATGTCACAAAGGCATCTCGAACTCTCCGCATTTACAGCCACAAGCTCCTAATACTCTCCATAAAGCCAGCTCTCCCACTTTTGTTCCCGATCATGGTGGAGAGCAACATCACACTCACCGGTCACTCAAGCCAAAATCCAGGGAGTGGTATGTGGGTTCGAACTCCCTGAAAACCCTCCAGCGTCATCGGTCACCAATTCTACTACTTTATTATTTCTAAAGCCATTCCTCTCCTTTCATCTCACTGTCACGGTCTCACCTGAGCTTTCCATCTCCATCCTGTACCTACAGAGAGGTTTTTCAAATTCAAACCTGGCCTCGTCTCTTTCTTCCTCACAACATCCCAGAGATTCGTTGCCTTCAGGAAGCCTCCACGGCACAATATCAAGGCTCTTCGATGAAGGTCAGGCCCTTCATCTCCTCTCCAACTTCACCTCGTGCCGCTGGCCCTTTATACTAACAGCGTGTGTCTCCAAAGTCCTCCGTGCCCTGTGCCGACACTTCTTCCCCGGTTGGCAATGCCCAGTAACAATCGTGCCACACCGCATCACCTGGCCGGGGAAGGAGTACTAGATGGCTAAATCTTATCTGATGTCTGTCCTCTGTGCTACCACAAAACCATATTCACGTCACACCAAGGCACTGTTCACACGAAATTATGGTTCTTTCAGTGTGAACATATTCGCCTTCCCCCTAGAGGGTGAACTCCTTGAGGTCAGAACCATGTCTTACTTGGTCCTCCACTTCAGTGCCTACTATGGTACCTGGAATATAGAAAATGCCAGATCACCCAATCGATCCATGAATGCATGAGTTAATGAATAAATTACCCATATTATTCTCAAAGGAGATCTTCCCCATGCTAACATCCACCTTTGACAAGGGTAAAGGAAGACAGGACTATGGCAAAATACTATCAGTTAACTTCTTGCATTAATAGGGTCAGGGACATGTAAAAGCCAATGAATGCATCCCCAGCATCACAAAATATACTGTATATCAAGCCTCAATGCTTTGAAACTTGGTCATCTAAGATTTTATGCTACTGGCAGCAACAACAAGGAAACGTGTATCACTGTCCTAGAAGCAAGTTACAGGAAGAGTAAATGCAGAGGGATGTCTGATCTCTGATATACGTCATTCCCAGAACAATCATAATATCAGGACCGCTGAGGTTGCAATCTCTCACAGTCTGACCCGGACGGGCTGGCCAACCACAAACATGGCCTTCACATGCCCACTTCCTAATCCCAGACCTTCTTCCCTGCTTTGGAAATGTGATGTCGGTGAGAGGACCAGACTTGGGGGTAACCAGACAGCAAAAGGAGAGTAGTACGTCCCACGGGACCCTGCCAGCTTAGAAGAGTTCTCTTCTAAAAGACAGGATGCCCTCAGGAAAAAGTCCCAAGAGAATGTTTCTACCATGTTCTCGACTCTTCTTCACCCATACTCTTTTCTTGGTATCTCATTTGTTTGTGTCCACTGGCTTCTTCTCTTATGCCAATGATCCCTCCCTCAATCAGCCTCTGAAGATCTTGCTCTCTGTTTCCAACTGTCAAAAGAAACCAAACTCTTCCTACTTGAGGACACAAAACATAGGCCAAACAGGCAGAAACCTTCTCTGATACCAGTGAGATTTCCTGTCAAGGTCTCACATGGAAAAAAGAGGGTCTCAAAGGAACTGTAACGTCATAAAGGGCAAGACTTGAAAGGCGACAGTGCTTAGGCACCCAGTACTGATAATCACACGGAATCGGGGTGGATCCCCACAACTACCTACTGGCATCTGGGCTCATTTCTGTAAGGTAGTGTTAATTGCCACTCCGGTGGGCAGCACTCATCCTACGGAGATTCTCTGAGGCATCTGTCACTATTAAATTCTCTCCTCTACACGCTGGCAATGTTCTCTCCCACCCTGGATCCCAGGACATCATTCCCTCCTGACTGTCCTCAAGTCCTTCCTAGTGCCCTGCATGGTACCATCGCCTCCAGCTGCCCTGAGGTTCTCTAATCAGCTGGTGTCTTGTCTCCTCCTCAACTTGAGCACAACTCTGCATCAAATCCACTTCTTCCTCTTCCTGGGCGTGAAGCCTGAATGCACTTCCCAGCCTCCCCCACAGTCAGATGTGGCCATGTGGCTGAGTTCCAGCCAAGAGAAGGCAAGCGTGAGTGTTCACCGTTTCTAGGACTGGCCCTTAAAAAATCCTCCTGGAGATTCTTCACACTCTTCTCCTTTCTGTTGGCTACGTGCCCACACCTAGAGCAACTCTGCGAGGGAGGCAGTGTCTTTCCATCTGGTCCCTTAGACAACTGCACAGAGAGGAGCCTTCACCAGGAAGAAGAAACCCACTTGCTGGATTCTGAGTAAGAAATAAATTTCTTCTGTGACAAGTCATTGAAATGTTGACATTGACCGGTTACCGCAGCTACGATCTTGGTGTTAAAATCCAAACCCATAATCAGTAGTCCAAACTTCTATTCCTGACATTAGACTCCAATTTCTAACTCCTTTTCTCTCCTTTACTAGACTTACTCCTAATACCTTTCAGGAATTGTCCACTTACTTCTTTTTCTAAGAATTAATTTTAAAAGTTCCCAGTCAGGGATGGGTTTCTCTCCTACGCGTTTCCAGCACACCTCGCTGCTCACAATGAACATAATTATCTGTGTGGCTGTTTGCTTCTTCAACTCTACGGCAAACTTTTTGAGGGTCAAGACTACGTTTTAATCTCTACGTTCTTTGTGTGTCTGGTTGGCACTGGGCATAGTTCCTTGTGAGACCAGAGGGATGAATGAATCAACAAGGGATCTGGTATATTAAAAATATGAAGGCCTAAAGGTGATGTGATCAAAGTCTGTAAAAGGATGGTGAAGCTAAATTGGTAACTCTTAAAATTAATCCTTGGAAAAAGAAAAATAAGAAGCAACTATTAAAGGCTGAAAGGATTTTGAAGATTTAAGGACAAGCAAAAAAGAAGGGTTTACTGAGTAGTTAGTAAACTTAAAGTTCTTATAAAATGATAGAGGATATAATAAAAATCTATAAAACGTTATTAAAGGAAACTTGGTTTGTTTGGAGTATAGCTTAAGACTTCTGAGATTGATCATGAAGAAAAAAAACATAGCCTTTTAGAACACATCCCTTAGATCCCTGGAGGACAGGAGACATTTGAAGTACCTCTCTTGTAATAATATCAAAATCATTATTTAAACACGTTATAATGATGTTGCCTCATGTTCCACCAGCCAACAGCCCAGGACATGCAAGCTGGGGCCTCCACCCCTGTGCATCAGCATTAGAGCACCTGTGCAAAGCCTAAGGTGGGAAGTTAAGTGACCAAACGTGGGGCTAGAGAACAATCCAGATCTTTCCAGAGCATTCCTTTTACCCCCCCTTCACCCTTCTGCTTACAAAACTTTCTTGTGCAAGACAAGGAAGAAGTATTATAAAGCCCACGTGTCTCACAGAAATAACCAACGTTCTCATTTCCAAGACCTTTCTCCTTTCCACTCCTGGGGAATCCTACACAAAGAAATAACTAGACTAATGAAAAGTCGGACTATTTCCGTGACTTCTATTTACTCTATAAAAACTAACTTTTAAAATACAGTTCATAAATGATAGCTTGGTTTCGTTTGTCCCTGACCTTTCAATTGCTTTCACTGGTTCAAGACATTTATTTAACTTTCATCTGCAAAGATGTGACAGATCTAAAGGAAGCTAAAACATAAAAGACATTTCTCTCTTACAGAAACAATATTTAACCTTTAACTCAGAACTTCTTCTGAAAGATTTAAAACGCTGTACTCACCTGTAGCTGGGATATAGTTAAAGGGTATCGGAATAATATCCAGGTGACACCTTCACTGCAAGGTGGGATGGTAAGAGAGCCTTCATATACCCAATAATCTCGCAGCAAAGGATCTGTGCAACCACATGGACATGTCACGAAAATTTAAGTAAACAACAATCTTGAAGATTCCAATAATCACTTTTAAAATTACAAACTGTCTGAACAACAATTTTCAGGCTGAAGTCATTTTAAACTAGAGCCTCATACACGTATTCTTAAACTAATGTTCACGAAGAAAATAACTAATGGGAAAATATGACAAACATTCTTTCTATTGTTTCTAGCGATTTCTATCATTGTATCACTATATACTCCAAATATGGCTATATAAACCTGATATATATGTACACACGTGTACGTATATACCAAGTTTGGTCACTTCGGAAGAAGTGTATCTGTGGTGTTTTGTACTTTAGTGAAGGACTGACCTGACTTACTCATACGTAATTCAGTACTAATTCAATACTTACTCCATGTGAGGCACTGTTTGTTCTAAGCACTTTACATGAACTCATCTAACCCTTACAACAAACAAGATACATAGTGTCATTAGCCCCATTTTTCAGACGGAAAAACTGAATCACAGAGGGTTACATAATTTGCCCAAGGTCGCTCAGCTAATAACTGGCAGAGAGCCAGGATTCAAACCCAAGCAGTCTGACTTCAAAGTCTGTGTCTTCAACCATTCTGTTGTAGCTGCGTCTTATACTGCTCCCTCAACAGTAAAATATTAAAGTCCTATTATGACAGGACAAAAGAAATCATTCCTAAGAAATCTTTAGCTCCGCATTAGAGGAATTCACAATCGAATATGATGGATAAGTGTTCAACACACGGCAAAAACCGCTTTGCCGTGAGGCAGTTAAATGTAGGAAGCCGAAGATAACCATGCGTCAGCCTATTTGGTTTTGTTTAAAACACTAAGAAATAGCATAAAATTTAGGCAGAGAAATGTAAAGACAAAACTTTTATACCAAACAACCTTTAACTACAAACTATGTTTTGAGCATCATATACACGATTCTTACACGCTTAGGTATACTTAAAAGATTAGAGTTAACACCTAAACAATAGCATCACTGCAATTAGATACGAAGTTTATTTCACTCAGAGGTTAAAAAGAACCTCGCTGACCAATCCTAGAAGTGTATCAAGGTCATGTTATGCTCGTGCTTTTCACAGAGGTAGCCATTTTTACAGCTAAAAATCCAAAGGAAACTCTTCAAAGAATAATAGAACAAGTGACAAAATGTTTATTATTTCAAAAGGTTTACTCCCATGTTCAGAGCAACCTGAAACTGGTACCTACTACGGAGAATACATGTTGTAAAGAAACTGTATTCACTAACAATACATAGTTATATGTATTATGAGGGAAACAGTGCGGTCGTATCCACACGGTTAAAATTCCTCTTATGCCATCAAGATGAGCACCTACCTGGTAATAAAGTGTTAGGATTAAAGCAGGGTATTGTTTTGGACTTCCCCTGAAAAAGAAAAAAAAAAAAATTACCCCATGTTAAGATAAAACTTCTAAATCGTATAATAAAAATCCATTAGCACTAAAAATCCAGGTTGACATCTTTTCTGAACGGCAGCCTCAACACCACAGATTTGTGGGTTCCTGATTCCGTCTCCTCACTGGAGAAACAGCGGCTCGTTCCAACAAGATACTCCTGCTTTGAGCTTATGGTTCTTTCTTTGCTACCACGGTTCAATTTTCCCTTTAATCGATTACCCGGAGTGAAATTTAAGTCTGTCTGTCCAGCGTCTGTAGGCCCCACGCCAGGTACTTTTCTGGCCCTACCACAACCACACCAGAGACGGGCTTTGGTGTAAAATGCCTGAACCCTGGTTCAGGGAATCCTTCTGAAATGACCTACCTCCCACTGCTCTGCCCTCAGCTCCTAGCCTTCTTGGCATTATAACCCGCCTCCGAAACTCTCATTTTGCTCCATTTGCATTTGGTAACCCAGCTCTACGATGTATTCTAGGTGCTCTCTTCCTCCAGGGAGGGAAAACTAACACCTGAGTGAAAATATTCAATTCTTACCAACTTTTATCAAAGCTGTATTGAAATTTCAATAAAATATTTGTGGCATTATTCAACAGTTCACATTTACAATCGGTATTTTACAAAGAGCCACTTAAAATGCTCAGGCCCTAGAGGCAAACCAGACCTGTCACAGCAGTTGGATGTCTCTTATAAGATTATTTTATCAATATAGACATAACAGGGCAAGTTAATGCATAACCTTTTGGTCTCTTCCTTATTTCTAGGAACTATCTGAGACACTAAAGAATCCAGCTTACTTGGGGCACCTGGGTGGGCTCCATCAATCAAGCATCCAAAACCGAAAAACAAATACTCCACTGAAGAAATGGGCAAAAAACATGAATAGACACTTCTCTAAAGAAGACATCCGGATGGCCAACAGGCACACGAAAAGATGCTCAACATCGCTCCTCGTCAGGGAAATACAAATCAAAACCACACTCAGATATCACCTCATGCCAGTCAGAGTGGTTAAAATGAACAAATCAGGAGACTATAGATGCTGACGAGGATGTGGAGAAATGGGAACCCTCTTGCACTGTTGGTGGGAAGGCAAACTGGTGCAGCTGCTCTGGAAAACAGTGTGGAGGTTCCTCAAAAAATTAAAAATAGACCTACCCTATGACCCAGCAATAGCACTGCTAGGAATGTACCCAAGGGATACAGGAGTGCTGATGCACAGGGGCCCTTGCACCCCCATGTTTATAGCAGCACTTTCAACAATAGCCAAATCATGGAAAGAGCCTAAATGCCCATCAACTGACGAACGGATAAAGAAATTGTGGTTTATATACACAATGGAATACTACGTGGCAACGAGGAAGAATGAAATCCTGCCATTTGTGGCAACATGGATGGAACTGGAGGGTATTATGCTAACTGAAATAAGTCAGGCAGAGAAAGACAGATATCATATGTTTTCACTCTTATGTGGATCCTGAGAAACTTAACAAAAGACCGGGGGGGGGGGGGGGGAAGGGGAAAAAAAAAGAGAGAGGGAAGGAGGCAAACCACGAGAGACTCTTAAATACTGAGAACAAACTGAGGGTTGACGGGGGGTGGGGGAGAGGGGAAAGTGGGTGATGGGCAATGAGGAGGGTACTTGTTGAGATGACCACTGGGTGTTGTATGGAAACCAATTTGACGGTAAATTATATTTAAAAAAAAAATTAAGCATCCAAGTGTTCATTTCAGATCAGGCCATGATCTCACAGTTTGTGAGTTCAAGCCCCACATGGGTTCTGTGCTGACGGCGCGCGGGCTGCTTGGGATTCTCTCTCTGCCCCTCCCCTGCTTGTGCCAGCGTGTGTTCTCTCACTCTCAAAAATAAACATGAAAAAAGAGAGAGAATCCCGCGTACTTACTCTCCCCCACCCCACCGTATTCCAGAAAGATTGATGCCATCTGAGCAGAAACAATGAAAGAAAATTTCTCAATCCATTTCTAGTAGACGCGTGTCAGTCAAAATGTGTCCTTCCTCCTTTTTACCAGCTTTCTGACTACTCTGCGCTTTCCCTCGGGTAGCTGGATTCACTCTGAGCCTGCTCGGGAAATCTTCAGTAGAGGCTGCTGCCTCATTCGAGAGGTCCTGGGCTTGTGCCGGCCTAGAGCTAATCAGACTTCACTCCCAGATTGATTTTTGGTTTGGCCTTGGATCGCTGAATCCTGTGCTGTATCTCCAGAAGCCACCCAGGATTACGCTGTTGCCCTCCAAGGCCACTCAGATTCAATCAATCCAATGTGAGTGCTAAAAAGTACAGTTTAAAACAGAACTTGTGTTTCCAGCAAAGCTGGGCTGAATCACCACAGAATCATATCCAACTCAATCACCTCCTCTGAGATAAAGGATCCTACAGCCTCTGCATGCTGGTCTTTCTGAAGTGTTAAGTGCCGTAATTTTTGTTTCATTTACACAACTTTCCTGCAACCAGTAAGTGGAAAAGGTGAGCTCAGCAGGCCTGGGTTGCTCAAAAGGAGGTCTGTCTTCAGGACTGGCCTTGATTGGCTCGAAGGTTGTGGAACATTCTGGCTGATACGAATGTTTCTGTATGCCTGAGACCTTGGGCCACGCTCTACCAGCCGGACCAGATAAGTTTACCCTGACAACGTGATTTTTGAAAACGCGTGGTTTTGCTCGGGCTGGGGTGGGAGTGATGGAGTCAGTGACACAGACACCGTGTGCTCATATAACCGACCCCCAATAAAATCCCTGTGTACAAAGGCTCAGCTAGTCTTCTCTGATGGGTGACACTTCACGCATGCCGTGACGCATCACTGCTGAAAGAACCAGGCTCATCCCAAGGCGATTCCACTGGGGTAGGACAGCGGGAAGCTTGTGTTTGGTTTCTCCCGGACTCTGCCCCATGCACCTTTGCACTGCCCTCATTTTTCACCTGTGTCCTCCGTCTGTAATCAACCACAACCATGAGCATAACAGCTATTCCATGAGTCCTTTTAGCGAATCATCAATCTGAGAATGGTCTTGGGGACCTCTGCCATAACCAGTACTTTCATTTTCTTTGAAATAATAACTTACCTTATATTGAATATCCTGGAGGATTTCAGTCACAGCCTTCAGACCTACATGTTCTTTTCCTATCTGAAATACATAAAGCATAAACCACACCACAAAATTTTTTAAACACTCAGCTTTTACTCAAAATAACTAACAGAAAGTAAAGTTCAAGTCCACCTGAATTTCCTTCTCAGGGAGTAAGTAAATGACCTTTTTATTAATAACCAGGTCAACTTCTACTAAAGGCAATTAAAGTTGTAAGAGAAGCTACTATAAGAAAGTATTAGCTATGTTCTTGGACATTTCCAACAATTCATTCTAAATTCATCTTGCTCTGTATGGATTATCACCCACTCTGCTCTATGTAATTGACCCTTGAACAATGAGGGGGTTAAGGGGCACTGACTCCTGTGCCCTTGAAAATGACGTATAATGTCTAACTCCCCAAAAACTTACCTACTAATAGCCTACTGTTGACCTGAAGCCTTACTGAAAGCAACAATTAACACGGATTCTGAACGTTATACGTGTTATATACTGTATTCTCACAATAAAGTAAGCTGGAGAAAATAAAATATTATTAAGAAAATCATAAGAAGGAGAAAACATGGTACTATACCATAAAAAATCCATGTATAATGGACCCATGCAGTTAAAGTCATGTTTGTTCAAGGGCCAACTGTTTATCAAATGATTACAATTTCAAGGGTATTTCAAGGATATTTCTTATTAAAATTGCTCATCACATTCCAAACACTTTCATTTTTACCTCTGGCATTTTTAGACCATTGTCATAAAGACTTTACCAACGTTGAAAAATTGTATTAACTCAGAAAAGTAAGTATGTGATTTCATATTTAAAGTCACCAAAATCAGGACATCTCTTGATTACCACTGGACATAACTGTAAAATCACCTTTTTATTCCTAAATACATCAAAATATGCTGTTCATTGATTTTTATTTTCAAACATTACATATCATTACATATTTTTAGTGTATAATATGCTTCAAAGAACGTGAGCCTTCAAAGAAATCTGACATTAAGTATTCTTGACTTTAACATTAGAAATTGTAAGTGCCATCTGATTTCCACTTTTCGACCAGGTTTCAATGGTCTGTGATAACGGAAGACAGCAACAGCAAGAGATAACTTAAAATCTTAGATAAACACTGTTATCATTCGCTTTTTCTCTTCCACAGAAAGGTGTGGAGAATGACCTACAGGAGCTAGAAAAGCTGTCAACGTGTCGCCATTTTCCATGTCTCTCCACGAGCAGCAACTGCGAAGCACGCCGGGTGAAGGGGCGAGAGAGAGAAAAGAGACAAGAAACTCACATAACCTAAGACAGCCCAATCAGTTCCAAACAGCCAAGACTTCAGCTATTTTCCAAGTGTTTGCAGTTCCTCAGACAGGCTTTAAAGACAGAAAATGAACCCTCTAAAGCTAAAGAATAATACCGAAGGCAAATGCAGTCGTGAGTGCAGAAGCCTGGATCTGTTAGCAGAAGGCTTTGCCCAGTCACCTGGGGAAACGGACCTCTCTCTTTGTTGTACTTGGTTAACCATGACGTAGCATCTGGAGGATTCCTGATGGGGTCCATTTTCCTTTAACGCATCTGCTGTCAGACTGTAACTTGTTGAAAGAGTCCTCAGTGTCGTGGTTCAGGAGCAAGGTCACCTATGCTGGGTGTCCGGGTTCTGAGCGGGACTCACTTTTCAGCCTTAAGCAAGTTTACTTAACCTCTATGTCCTTCAGATTCCTCATCTGGGGGGGGCGGGGGGGGGGGGGCGCTGATAGGGTGGAAGATAAGACTACAAAAGGACATGGAACATGGCAATTCAATTAATACCACCCATTATCATCCTCGCTCAGAATGTCACACAGCATCAAACAGTTGTGACATCTGGTAGCACTCAACTATCATTGGCTCCTTCGATCTACAAAGATTCTTTACTTTCTGCGAGAGTTTTAAATCTGCAACAAACCCCAGCGAATGCTCCCTCTCTTCCTTTCCTCCTTTGCCAAATTTCTGTACGAAGAGGTTATCACCACCACAAGCAAGCCCAGACGATACTGTGTACGCCCCGGTCCCCAAGATCCCACGGCAATCCAGGTGACAGCACGGCCTGGTGCCAAGGACCGGGAGGGAGGCCAGGTCACTTCCTACCTCTCACCTTCGCCATCTTTCGCTGTCATCCAAAAGGCAAACCGTGGGCCCTGCACGGCCCTGTGCTCTTCCACCTTCTCACCCCGCCTCATCTCCACCGAGCCCTCTGCGACAGGGCGCCGGCGCATCTCCGACAAGCTCGGCCACCACCCCCCGGTCTACCGATCCCCCTCAGGTCTGCTGGAGGCGCAGCTCTCCCGGACCTGTCCAGCGGGCGCTGCGCGGTCTCTCTCAGAGACAGTCAGAGACAGGGCTGAAAGCTGTGGTCAGAGCCCTGCTGTTCCCCGCCCCAATGGATACTCTGACCCACGTGCACGGGGCCGTCGTCCTCTGAGTGCACCACCCACTGTCAAGATCCACTTGGGGCAACGTTTTTACAAAATGACTCACTGGTCACTCCCTCGTACGCATCACCTCCTGCTGTCACTACGGGGGGCTTCACCGCCGGTCTGTGTCTTTACCCCCCCGCAGTCCGTGGTTTCTAGCACCATTCCGCCTCGGCACCCATCCCGAGAACACTCCCTGAATTTGTTTTCACTCTGAACACGTCAGCTCCGAAGACCATTCCCTCTCACCACAGTTTCCCAGCCATCTAGCTCTCTCGCTCTTTTTTCTCTCTCCACGTTCACTCCTCTAAGGAGCCAAGACTCTCAGGGGCCTCTTGGCTTTGTCTCTTTCCCTTCCTGCCTACCCTGAAGGAGACCCCTCTTCAACCGCCCCCAATTCTCTAATTTTCTATGTCCTCCTAAATCATCTGCACTGCAACAGATCAATGAAACAATTTGCTAGAATGTTCTACGCTTCTACCTGGATAGAGAACCATCCACGATATGTCGTGCTGTACAATCTAGGATGTCCACTCCCCAGTGGGTCTCCCAGACCGACGGTCAAGGCTATTATCATCTCCTCCTGGGCTATTTCTAAACCCAACCCCGCACCAATGCTTCCCTTGCTTTATAAATAATGTTGCTTTGTAGGTCTCAGAGATTATGACCATCAGGCATGAGTTCCTCTAATTTCCAGCCATCCTCCACCTTCAAATTCGTGCCATTTCTACCCAGTCTTTCTTCTGACCCCCTGTCGTGAAGAAAGGGTGGCCCCTCCTTCTTTCCAAGGTTAGTCTACCCACAAAAGTTCGTCATCCCACAGCCTCCTGCCTCCCCCAGAACTTGTCTGTATCAAGTATCCCTTTTCTTTCCAGTATTTTTAAACTCTGCATCTGCACCAGTGCTTTTTGCACAAAATTAAAATGCAGGCAGACCGCAGATCTCAAAATGAAACAAAGAGAACATCCCTGTGCAGCAGCACGAGTTATTACCCCATCTGCCTTTCTCTCCCTGAGCCAAGCCTCCTGAACGGGGAGCCCATGCTCACGGTCTCTGGCGGCCTCCTCGCTCATTTTCCACTCCTCTCGCCTAAGTGTGAGACCCCCAGATGGACTTCAGTCCTTCTCCTTTCTGCTTCAGTGGGCACTCCTGCTCAGTGCTCCTTTCCTTCATGAAATCTGGCTCTCAAAGTGTCTGTACCTTTACTGTCTCCTAGATAATCTGATTTTTTCCTCACAGCAAACTTTGGAAAGTTAGAACAAGGGTGCATTCTCTTAGGCTTCCCCTTGCTTACAACAAGGAGCTTCTTCCTAGAAGATCGAAGCCCGGTCCCCAGAGTCCTGGCTTTCCACCTAGTGTTCTCTTACTGCGTGTCACATGTAATATGCTGAGAATCAGCAAGTGAAAATACTATCACGTCTAATTCCACTCACAAATATTTATTGGGTACCAACTGCACAGATGAATCTAATGCGGTCACTTCCCTTCTCTGTGAGTGCTCAGTTATCTGTATTATTTTATTTTATTATTTTATTCTTAGTTTTTACTAATAAGATATTGCCTTCTACTTCTCTTGCCTCAACATCTCAAATTTGGATGCTTAATAACTTTTTCAGGTTTCAAAAAATAGACTTCAGTAGCTAGCACACTTAGGAACACTAAAGATTATCAAAATGTGTATTTATAATTAAAAACATTTTTACTGATATCCTGATGCCCTGATTTCCTTCCATTTACAAAATGCAGTCATAAAACAGAAGTAATATAGGGCCCTGCCTGTAAAAGACCCATGAAGTAAACAGTAAGAAGGTTCATTTAAAACTGTAAGAATTTGTTTTTCAATTCTAGGACATGTGTCATACTTTCAAGATATTGATTTTAAAATATTAACAGGCTAAAACCAGATGGCTGCTTTCAAACATCAATAGGAAAATATCCGAGAAAGAAATTTATAATGGAAAATGATTGTACATAATAATACTATTGAAATATATACCACCCAGGGGCACCTGGGTGGCTCGGCTGGTTAAAACATCCACCTCTGGATTTCGGCTTGGGTCATGATCTCATGGTTTGTGGACTGAACCCCACGTGGGGCTCTGTGCTGACAGTGTGGAGCATGCTTGGGTTTCTCTCTCTCTTTCTCCCTCTCTCTCGCTCTCTGCCCCTCCTCCATTTTCTCTCTCAAAATAAATAAACTTAAAAAAAAATGAAGAAGAGAAGAAAAGATATCTATACCACACACAAGAAAAGCAGGTTTGCAAAGGCCCAACTCTCTTTCAAAGATTAAGTTACTAAAGATCACTATGCTAATATTACTGCTCTGGTCCCACATTCTCCAAGAGGCAGCTTGGAACCACGTTTATTTGAAATAATGGTTCCTGGTCTTGTCAGTGACACTAAGTCTCTGTGACTATAAACAATGCCTAACCTCTCTGGCCCTTGGTCTCTCTTCTGTAGGATGGGGAAGGGGAAAGCCGGATCTCTTTCACCTCTTAACCTTTTAGGACATCCAACGGGTGATAAGACAAAGTTAAACAGATTCGCGGGAGGAACTAGATTAAAATTTTTACCTTTGAAAGTATGTGGTCTGTTTTTTTGTAGGTTTCACAAAATTTATGTAATAAATTGTGTTCATTTATTATTTTGCCCACCACAGAGCTCAAATCTAAACTTATTTATTTATTGACTATATCCACCAAGATCTCTGCTACCAACATCTTACTTTATCACTGTTTTCTATCAGATGCTTCAAATCTTCTTGGAGTGAAAATTATTCACAATAAAGAGCTAAAACAATCTACTATGTGATTATATTATTGACTTTTCTTCAATTTCACAGAAAGCCAGGGTCCAAAAACATTTTCTAAAAACATTTTTTTTTCATTAATAAAGTGAACTCTGCCTTCGGGAGACACTTTCTCCATCGCTTCGCCCAAGACGCTGAAGGCCAGTTTGAAGAACAGTTCTACTAACTAAATGAACCACATTCTACCAGTGAATATGGTTGCTCTCCCATGAGCCAGAAAAATCAAGTTTTCCAACTTTAAATTATCTGTGTTTTCTGCACAGGAGTTTAATAAGTAACGAAATTGAGAAAGAACAAAAAATATTCTGCAAATGAAATTAGAAATAAGCATCTCTGAACAATCCAACAGTCACAGCAAAAGACCATTTACCTGAACGAACAAAGCAATGATGGCAATTCCATGTGGCTTTCCCACGGCCTCATCAATACTGCCAAACAGGGTGGCATTCCAGTGGATCAGATGGAGCTGGGTAAACAACAGACAGGTCACCTCATCATTAACGTATTTCTAGTGAGAACAAAGAGACATCCATTTCTCCTAAATTATATCTATTACATCTCTATGGTATCATATGAAACAAAAGTATACCCAACAGACCCAAACAGACCACTGCTTTAATTCAGGCGCTCTGTAGGAATTCTTTCCTTCTTACCTCTTTTTTTTTTTTTTTTTTTAATGTTTGTTTATTTTCGAGAGACAGAGAGAGAGGAGCAGCAGAGAGAGAGGGAGACACAGAATCCAAAGCAGGCTCCAGGCTCTGAGCAGCACAGAGCCCGATGCGGGGCTCGAACTCATGAACCGCGAGATCATGACCTGAGTCGAAGTCGGATGCTTAACTGACTGAGCCACTCAGGCACCCCCCACCCCCAACACTTCTTATTTCTGAACAGAAGCAATGCTCAGTGGATCATTGCCTCTTGAGTTACGTTTTGATCATAATCAGGACTGCATCTAAGGGGAGTGGCCGATTTCACACTGAGTTAGTTGCCGTTCCTTAAATGGCATCCCCCTCTAGTTCTCAACAGAACAAAACTTCGGGTTTGGGCACAAACACCAGAACTCATTCCAGGGATTAGTACCTGCAAAATCAAATACTGTGTCACCCACGATTTCCATCAAGAATAAGACAAAGCCAGCCTCAAGTTCTGGTAAATTATTTCAACTCTCTTAAGGATAAACAGAGATAGCACCCTATAATGCTGCATCTTCTTAAAAGTCACGGTAACATAATGAATGTTGATGTAGAGCTCTAAAAGAAGGCTATTTCCTGCGCGGAGATAAAATTTTATCTGTGAAGGAATGACAAACAGTGCTCTAGAGGACTCCCTCACTCCTAGCTTCATGAAGCTTTGTAGCTTTCAAGTTTATCTAGAATATGCACTTGCTCCTACAGCAGTGATAAAACACTTGCAAGAAGCCAGATTCCATTCGCTGGTTAAATTCAAATGCCCACTGAGGTTCTTAGTAAAGCAGCAGCTAGGTAAATCGTCCACCTGGAATGCTATCTTTCATCACTATAGCTTTTAATCAAGTTAGAATTACTTACCACTTTAAAACACTGTCCCATTTAAATATTAGTTCTAATCCAAAAATAGGTAGCTAAAATTCATCACCATGTCATTTTAGCATCCGTATTAAAACGTGAGGGGAAAATTACCACGAGAATAGTCAGTAATTTGATTTTTCTACCTCTGAATTTGTCCAGCTAGAATTTGAGATGATAAAGCTGACCACTAGAGGGCGAAAATGAAATCCTCTGCCTACAATAGAAACAGTAACCTAGAAAAAGACCACATTCAAGGCCAAGCTAGGACAGGCTCTGAAAAACCAACATGGACTGTGACCACCCAATAAATGTAACTGTCAAGGCACTGCCTCTGAGAAAACAATGTTCTATAACATTTCAATTAATAATGAAAGACAGACCAATTTTAATCTTTCCTTTTCTGGCTGTAACAATAGCCTGGGAGTCCCCGTGGTACAGATAAGTATACAGCATACAGATAAGAACTGACCGCCTTAATTAGATAAACAAAGAAGGCCCAAGGTTGAAATCTATTTTTATTCAACAAATTGCAACGTTCCAATCAACATTTTTCTTACTTCACATAGCAACATTACAAAGTATTTTTTTTTTCTGAAACAAAAGGAGCAAAAAAAAAAAAAAAAAAAAAAAAAAAAGCATGGTTTTGTGTTTTGCTTTGCCACTCCTTGTAATTCAGCAACATCGTTACTCACACCCTGCGTTCAAAAACTGCTCCAGGGTATTTTGTGTTTAAGAAATCGAGGGTCCCCAGTCCTTAGGCATATGCTTCACACAGTGACTTGGTTTCCGAGAGGAACTTTACTGTGAAGACACGGGACAGACACTACCTGGGCCAGGTGAGCAAGGTCAGAATCGACAGTCATCAGTCATGTTGATAGCGTGCACCCTCGACAGGATGCGGTGAAAACGACATTTTACCCCTATGGTCTTCCTCCCAACAACCTGAAACCCCAGTCTAATCGTGAAGAAAACATCAGACAAATCCCAGTAGAGGGACATTCTATAAAACGCCTGACCAGTATTCCTCAAGACCGTCAAGGTCAACAAAAGCCAAGGAAGCCTGAGAAAAGGTCGCAGACAAAAGGAGTCCAAGACGACACGGGAATTACATGTAACACAGTATCACTGGTGAGCTCCTGAGACACAGAAAAGAAATAGCTTAAAACTAAGGAAACTGAATAAAATTAAAACTTAATGTATAGGGGTGTCTGGGTGGCTCAGTCAGTTGAGCATCTGACTCTTGATTACGGCTCAGGTCATGATCCCAGGGTCGTGGGCTCGAGCCCCGTGTCAGGCTCCGCACTCAGTGTGGATAATGGAAAATGGCCAGGACTCTTGTGTGACTAGCACAGAAGGTTCTCTCTCCCTCTCCCCACTCGCTCACTCTCTCTCTCAATCTCTAAAATAAAATTAAGGGGCGCCTGGGTGGCTCAGTCGGTTAAGCGGCCGACTTCGGCTCAGGTCGCGATCTCACGGTCCGTGAGTTCGAGCCCCGCGTCGGGCTCTGTGCTGATGGCTCAGAGCCTGGAGCCTGCTTCCGATTCTGTGTCTCCCTCTCTCTCTGACCCTCCCCCATTCATGCTCTGTCTCTCTCTGTCTCAAAAATAAATAAACGTTAAAAAAAAAAATTAAAAAAAAATAAAATTAAATTAAATTAAAAAATAAAAATAAAAAAATCTTACGTGTGTATACATTTTGCTCCACTAATTATAAGAAATGTAAAATGCTAAGGTAATATGTTAATAACAGGGGACTGGGTATGGGTTATATGGGAACTTTCTGTATGTCTCCACAGTCTCCCTATAAATCTAAAAGTGCTCTAAAAAGACGAAGTCTTTTTTTTTTTTTTTTTAAGGGAAATGCTGTCACCTCAGCCAACCCAAGCTAAAAAAGGATAATAACGAAAGCTCACTGTGACTCTTGTGTGACTAGCACGTAACACAAAATGAAACAGCCAGAGAATCTCTACCACCTGTTGTTCATTCTACCATCTGGGTCTTAAATAATCACCTGCGACTTGGCAGTTGAGAGGCAGAAGAGATTCATCCGTCACAATCAACAAGGGACCCAAGATTCGGAAAACAAAGCTCTGTTCTGGTACTAACTGGGCACCCTCTTCTCCTGGAGGCTCTTGCTCTCGCTGTAAGACACCATTAAAGAAAGACCCCTGTTCCCCACCATTTGAACACGGTTAATTCAAGGACCAGGCTGAGGTCCAACACGTTGTGGAAATCGGCCGTAACCTAGTAGTAGTAACTCAGATGCACGATCCACTAAGGTAACACTCCACGTTTCTGCCGCCTCTCCGCTTCAGCCCTCTCCGCGCTCCCTGAGCCCCTCCTCACTCCACCTGAAGGAGTTTGCTCGGGTCCCATAACAAAGCACCAGAGACTGGGTGATGGGAATGACAGAAATTTATCTTCTCACAGTTCTGGCGGCTGACAGTCCAAGGCCACTGTCAGCAGGTTCGGTTTCTTCTGAGGCCTCTTTCTTCGGCTTGTAGATGGCCACCTTCTCCCTGCGTCCTCACATCATCTTTCCCCCGTGTGTGTCTGTATCCAAATTCCCTCTTCTTATATAAGGACACCAGTCGTACTGGGTTAAGGGCCCACTCCAACAACCTCATCTGAGCCTAATTACTTCCATAAAGATTGTGTCTCCAAATATGGTCACATCCTGAAGACCTCAACATATGAATGGAGGAGGGGGGAACAATTCGGCCCATAACACCATCTATCTCACCGTTTCCTCTCTCCCCACCTTAATGAAGTGTTTTCAGAGCTCAAAAGCTTGAATTATTCACATTGACTTCTGTTCTCTCTCAGCCCCCTCCTGATTCCTACCATCTTATATTTTGCTTTATACTAGTCTTGCTTCTGTATCATAAAGCAAAGCCATAGAGACAGGAAATTATCAGTGCACAGGAAGAAGTAAAAGTACCTCTGAGAGTAGCTAGTAGAGCGTACGTAAGTCTGTCCAAGACAGGAAAGACAAGGCTGGAAGGTATAGGGGTTCCGGTGGCACAGAACTTTTGAATTTATCCTAACTGTATCTTGGGGAACACTAAGAAGGTATTAGCACAGTGAGGATTATTATTACTTACACTGCTTAGAACGAAATGTTCCCATGCCGATGTCTGTCCTT
This sequence comes from Neofelis nebulosa, assembly GCF_028018385.1. Classification (NCBI taxonomy): domain Eukaryota; kingdom Metazoa; phylum Chordata; class Mammalia; order Carnivora; family Felidae; genus Neofelis; species Neofelis nebulosa. The sequence goes on from NC_080795.1 coordinate 11,584,001, forward strand.
CTAAGGTCTCCTGACAGAAGGAGGGTGGAAAAGAAGTGGAAGATGGCCATAGGAGACTGGAAGATAAGCTAGGAGGGTACCACAAAAGCTCCTTAATTTCATGTGTCAATATGGCGTGGCTATGGTGCTCGGATTTTTGGACAAACGCCAGTCTAGCCGTTTTGCTGTGAAGGTCCTTTTTCTTTAATACCTATGTATTTATTTTGAGAGAGAGAGAGAACATGTGGGGTAGAGGCAGATAGAAAAGAGAACGAGAGCGAGAGCGAGAGAGAATTCCAAGCGGGCTCCACGCTGTCAGCACAGAGCCCTATGCGTAGCTCCATCTCACGAACCATGAGATCATGACCTGAGCTGAAATCAAGAGTCAGACGCTTAACTGACGGAGCCACCCAGGCGCCCCTGCGAAAGTACTTTCTACAGGTGATGTGGTGGGCCTCCCCCTATTAGTCGAAAGCCTGTCAAGCAAAGACTGAGGTCCCCTGAAGAAGAAGCAACAGTACTTCCAGATTATAACATAACAATTCTACCTGAGTTTCCAATCTCCGGTCTGCCTGCAGATTCCAGACCGGCCATGTGATTATAATCAAATAAGTCAGTTACTTAAAACAAATCTCAGGGTCTCTTTCTGTGTCAGGTACATATGCTCAGTATATATTTTGTTTCTCTCGAGAACCCTAACCAATACGGGCTGCACAAGCGACCAAACAAAAAGTGTGGAAACAAGTGGACGTTTAGATGTGGACAATTCTAGCAGCAATATGAATAAAGACAAAGGACTCTAACAATTAAAGTGAGAGCATTTGCAGTTTACTCTCCTAAGCCTAAGTGTAGTTCCTGTAGGGAAGAGGAGTGGAGGGACAAAACAACCCACATACGAACGGAAAATACAGACTAGAACTTCTACCCATTTATTTTCATCCTTTTTAAAATTTCATTTCCCTGTGCTTCCCAACATAATTGTACGAACAGAAGAAGACAGATCCAGGCAAAACCCATATTGGTGCCCGTGTATAACTTACTACTAGACACGCACGATGTTAAGGATATGTGCTCCAAAATTTGCGTAGGGACAAATGAGTCTGAATGGAGAGGCAGATGATATTAAGAACATGGCTCAGAAAACGATGAAGTGGCCAATCAAGCCCAAGGGGGGCTTAGCAGAGGTCCATGCAGACAGCCCTTAGCAGTCAAGGGAACTTGGAAGCTAACTTCAAAGCCTGACGGTACAGCCGTGCTCTGGGGTGTGAATGGTGTGCAGGGCAGTGCAGACTGCAGAGGCGGGAACAATGGGCACTTCCTCTGCAACTCCACTCCTGAATTCTTAGAGGCAACAGGCTCTCCTGAAAGATCTCTGAGCTAGCAATCCCGAATCTTAGACTCTTAGACTCAGAATCACAGCTCTTCAGCTCCGTGAACTTCACAAGTCACTAACTTGTCCGAGCCTCAGGATCTGCAACACAAGGAGAGCTGTATCTTCCGAGCTCGGCTTCTTCACACCTCTCTCTGCCCGCTCACCATACTCTCTTGATTCTGAGATTTCTAGCACGTTTTGCACTCATCAGCATCAGTTCTCTGCAGGCAGCAAAGGCATAGAGGCAGGATGAAGCATCTTGGGAATGGAGAGCGGCCGACCAAGTGATGGTGACACCCAAGTATTTACGTGCCCCTGACCGTCTCTAAGGAGTCTAAGGGTTAGGAGTGTTATCACTACATCTGCTGCCTACACTCTCACTCCGTCAGGGTCTCCGGGGCTCAAGGTGACAGACAGCAAGCAGGACTCTGCCTTAGCAGCTGAAAAAGGGAGAAGTCTTCAATCAAAACAATGGGCAGTTCTCCACTCTCCCTTCACTCTCCCTCCAAGGACAAAAGGTGTTGGTCTCCTCCCACCTTGGCTGTGTCTGAGTAGAAGAAAGTGGTTTTCTCTAGCAAAGCCAACTCTTTCCTCACTTCTACTGCTCTCCCCCCACCCCTACTACCGCCAACCCCGAGGCCTCAATGCATGTGGCCTCATATGAATTACAAGGTAGGTATCACAGAGAACTGGAAAAGCAAAGATCCATAATTTCTCTATCGGCATCGTGACCATCATCCCTGCCTATTAAAAAAAAAAAAAAAAGAAAAAAGCTGACCATCCGATAACAATTGTAAAGCATCCTTTCACAGTTTAAGAGAAAATCTTTGAGCTTCTGCTACATGGCTCACAAATTCAAATTTCCTGCAATTGATTGTGCTGCTGAGCCATTAGTACCCGTGAAACGTTAATCTTAATGTACTTAACTCACAGCAATAGATAAATTTGTCCAAAGTTATGAAACTGTGACAAGCCGCAGCCTTATAATCACTTATTTGTCACCGAGAAAAAGAAGTTTGAAGATTTCATGGCGGCCTAACAGAAAGCTATCTTCAAGATAAATGATGTTTATTATTAACATAAATAACACGACAGCACTAAAGTACAAAAGAATGAATCATGAGGAATGGAAAAAGCAGTAAATTACGGCTGAAGAGGCAATGATAACTCACAAACTTCTCTCCCCAGCCCTGTGCACTCGCTCACACACGTTCTGTGAAAACTCTCCTCCGGTGTTCCGTGGACAATTCCTTCCGAATGGCTTCACGTCAGCTCAAGCTGAGTATCTCTAGACCGGACATCAACTCCCTTACTCTTACTCTCCCGCCATGGAGCCCCAACCTCCAGGACCTGGGACCTTGGACCCTGCCCCCCCATCTCCAACTCTGCCTTTCCCCAGCTCCTAAGCATTTGCATTATAAAGCCCAACCGATTTCTCTTTAATGCAGCTTTCACCACATTCCCTCTGTTCAAAAATGTCTAATTTGCTTTATTTCCTGCCCACGTGGGATCAAATTTCTTTAACCCCATCCCTCCCCATCCTAACTATCTCCAAAACACTCAAATCACGTGTGACTCCTGACCGTTCACAACAGCCTTCCTGTTCTGTTTAATGTCCCACTCGCTTGGAACGGAGACTGTGGGGAGACTCATCCAAACTCTCCCTATCTTCCTGGGCCTTGACAGGCATTTGATAGACAGATACACTGATGATGCAGATAACAGAGATGAAAAGAGATACAACCTGACTCAACAGACACGAAGGAGAAGGGATCACTGAGGTTTCTAACCTGTATCGCTGACCAAAAACAAAAGAGTTCGATTGTAGAGAAGAGTTGAAAGTTACGTCTCAACAGTCCAGCTGGTCTCCCAGGGGTAAGACGTGCAGAACGAAGAACTAACTGCCTTAAGAAGAAGGGCTGACGGTGTAGACTGCAGACATCCTCAGATATCTAGACAGACAGCCTTACGGAGTCAGGTCACCCATGGGTCCAGTCATAAAAGAGACTGACAGAAGGGCAAAGACTGAGATTTTGGAAATGGTGAGATGAGGAAAAGGGGAATTTCAGACCCCAAATCTGGAGGAGGAAACCAAGAAAATTCCAAAGACCTATTAGGACAAATGAATCATTTTAGGAGAAGCGTTAAGGCTGTGCTACCAACAAAGCTACAAAGAAACAGAAGAAAATAAGGAAAGGAAAAGATGTGGGACCCATCTCCTTTTAGAGATTATTGAGAGGGCAGTGGCAATACAATGAAAGAAGCAGAGTATAAAGGCTTAGTAAGCGTCGGGGCGCCTGGCTGGCTCAGTCGGAGGAGCAGGTGACTCTTGATCTTGGGGTCATGAGTTCAAGCCTCATGAAGGGTGTAGAGATTACTTAAACAAATAAAACTTTAAGGAAATAAAATAAAGGCCTTGGGAAAAAACCAGCAGGGCAAGGCCACTCACCCAAGAAGGTGAGCGGCGAGTATCAGAAAACAAATCAAAAGGTGGCTGAAGTGACTGCTAAGTGCTCTTTCTTCAAGTAAGGAGAAACAGTATGCTTGAGTTCAAGGAGAAGTCCTCTTTCACTTTCAGTGTCCTTTTTATCTATTCTTTCAACGGGTACAAGTAAAACTGGGGAGAATCACAAGCTGCTATACATTTTGATAAATCAGAAGTATTCAGGGGCGCCTGGGTGGCTCAGTCGGTTAGGCGTCTGACTCCGGCTCAGGTCATGATCTCACGGTTCGTGGATTCGAGCCCCATGTCGCGCTCTGTGCTGAATGCTTGCTGGGAGCCTGGGGCCTGTTTCGGATTCTGTGTCTCCTTCTCTCTCTGCCCCTCCTCCACTCACGCTCTGTCTCACCCTGTCTCTCAAAGATAAATAAATGTAAGAAAAAAGAAAAAAAGGGAAGCGTTCAATGCACCTAAGAACTCAGATGCAACTGTGCCTGAAAAGCATTCTTCTGCCAAACTATAGTCATTGAGAACTTTCCTGTGAGCTGGGCCACTACCTATTATAGATTCGTCAAGAAGAGACCCTGGTTTCTGGGTCCTGATTTGGGCGAACTGCTTTCCTTAGTCCCAAAGAAACGCAACGTGGGGATCCTTAGTCCCAAAGAAATGCAACGTGGGGAGAGGTACAGCCGGTCTCCCACCAGATTCTGAGTGTCAGAAGCCAAGAGTGCCACCGCACCTGTGCTCTGGCCCACTCCAAACACCCACTCTCAGAGTACTCCGGAAGAGCTATGGAATTAGAGAAAGGGAAAGAAAAGAGAAGGTCTCAGCTACACCTCTGATAAGGAGAGGGCTGAAACAGAGAAGACATTAAGCATTCCAACTTAAAAAAGAACAGGAAACTGGAAATGTTTTGAGTAACAAGATGAGAGCAATAATTAACTGAAAAAGAGCAGAGAAAGCACCCCCTCTCTCCAGATCCACTCCTAATTACCTCTGCAGATAAACGGAGATTTAGTGTGTATTATCTCCAGGTGCTGCTGCACTTTAAGATGTCATTGTCAATCTATCATACAGCCATTATTCAGAGAAGGACATCCAAGGTGTAGACAAATATAATAGTGACAAAGGGATGTAAAGCATGAAATGGAAAATAAATTATTTGAAATTCTATCTGTCACTTACTTGTTATGTTTGCCTAAAAATTACGTAGCCTCTCACATGAGGTAGAAGAAAAATAGGAGGATATGTTAAAACATTTCAGAGCAACTTCATCTACTGATTTATTAGTATCAAAAGCTATTTACAGTGCTCTCGGGGCTTAGAATTCTCAGTCCAAAAGGCACTAGAGTTCTATGTAATCTACAAAAGATTTTTCTCAAAGTAGAATGACCTCCTCTTGGAATGCTAATTTCTTTTGTTTACCTTGACATCGCTGCCCTCTTAGGAAGAGGGCATCTGAGTACTGTTAGGACTCTTCTCTCGAAAACTGGAGATTCCTTCAGGAAGTTCATTAACAAACATTGGAAAAAAGGCTTGTTGGAGCAGTCTTCAGAATCAAAACAAACATCATTTCGACCTAATTCATATTTAATGTAAGATCAGAAGCAATTAAAACTGATTCTTTCGACACTGGTTTCCTTGTTTTCCGAGAAATATCCAATCTTGTTTGTTTTGTTTTTTTTTAATCACCCATCTTATTTTCTAAAGAAAAGAAAATCTCAATTGCGGGCTGTGGCTGCAGTTAAATCGCTCTAACTAAACGTCTCCCTATTTCATTTGTTATTCTATGAAATAAAGAAAGCAAAGAGATGTCAAAGGGTCTTGGGGTTATAGAGCGGAAGTCATTTACAGACTGCATCTGTCTGCTCCGTCCGGTCCGTCAGCAAATAATGTCCGTATTCTTTCCCCACTGCTCCCAACTAAAACCACATTTGACAAAACAGTTCTGAAATTTACTAAGCACCAATGATACCTGGGTTTTAGCGCTCACTGCCTTCAACACTGGAAATACAAAGACCTCAAATCTTTTTATTGGGGAGTACAGGGTGTGAATAAATACAAACGCAAAACTTCTACTTCAACAGAAGGAAAAGATAAGTGAAAAGCATCAGGGTGCAGCATACATTCTAGAGGATGCTCTGGGTATTTGTGTTTACTTAATGTGTACTGACGTCACGTTCTCCACCAGGCGCGGTCCGTCACGAACATTCGCAAACATCTCCCTCGGTCCTCGCGATCACCTTTCTAACGACAGATGCTATTGCGACTGTCACCAACACCCATCTTAACAAGAAGGGAATGGAGGCAGAGAAGACAAAGTAGACAGCTCACAAGTGGCAGAGCGAGGACGTGGCTACGGCACCTGGACGGCAGCTCTGTGCTCCAAAGAGGCAAGGTGGAAGACGATGAGCGTAGCTTTCACAGCGTGAACGGTCACACGGTGCCTAGAGGAACGACACACAGCGCTCTCTCTAGAGACCAGAAAAACCAGGGACAAGAGAATGAATAAAGAGCGTGCAAACCAGGAAACGGCTAGTAATCCAGGCAGGCTGTGTGATACTAACAAGCACACAGGGCCGAGGTGTGAGTGCACAGCTCCGGGAGAAATTACCTGAGCTCTAAGACTCTCCACTGTCAAAGAGAGCTGATACTATCTAACGTTTCAGGCCGTTACAAGGGCAAGAGATACTATCTGGAAAGCTCCTGGAAAATATCACCTAAGTGCCGGGGCGGGTGAGGAGAAGCAGAAGTGCCAGCAGAACAGTATCGTATTAAAACTGTACTAAAAGTCTCTGAAAACAAACGTATGCTCCTCTCCCTTCAGTCTGGTTCTTTGCTCATTACGCTGCCCGACCTCACCTATTTTATTTTGCTAAAGGTCCAAGATCACTAATAAGGCTTTTCATTACAGAAAGCTGGATCCCTTCCATCCGAGTCACAAATTCAAGTGCCTCTAAGAAGCAGGCTAATCAATAAGGGAAAATATGGGGTGAACAGGGACGGGAGAACTGAGGAACATACCCTCTCGCCTCTTCTCTTCCCACCGAGCAAATTCTCATTGGGTCATCTTATACCCGCCCAGGTCTTCCCTTGCCATCTAGATGCCCCTGATTCCAAAACCACCATCTTTCACCGAAATCTGTCTTGAGTCTAGATCCCTTTACTCAACTGCCCGCTGAAATATTTTAAAACCGGCATTTTGCAATTGAAGCCCGTCCAGCAACTCCTCACAGCTGGGTCCCCCACCCTGTGCACCTTGTGCTGTCAATGGCCCCACGCCAGAAACCTCTTTCATCGTCTTCTTCCTTTACAAAACAACCAGGAGCTATGTTCTGCCGTCTCCCCCCTCCTTAAAATCTCCCAGATCCGTCCACTTGACTTATTCCCACGAGCGATTCCTGAGTTTAGATCTGCATCAGCTTTTGCCAGAATTGCTGCCCAGGTCTCTCAACTTATCTCCATGTCTCCAAAGCAGGCATTTCAGATGCACCTCCCACCGTGCAGTCACCCGGTGCAAATCCGATCACGTCACTCTCCTCAGGAAGGCCCAACTAAGTCTTCTTACTGTCCCCGGGATACAATCCGAATTCCTCAATACGCAGCACAGCACAGCACAGCACAAGAATATGTCCTTGTATCAAAACACCTCTGTCAATTTTCATCCTCCAACTTTATACACCTAATACATTGCCTATTAACCTAGTTTTCAGGAAATATATTTTAAAGCCAATTACGATATTCAAAATATTACAATTGCACGATAGAATGCGTTTATCTGAAAATGTTGAAGTCCATTTTACTCCTCACTGTACCTGAAAAGCTACTTGTCTGTTAACACAGCATGCATACTCAGAGGCTTTTACTTTCTGAACTGTGATTATCTACAGCACAAATCAGAACCATTTTATTAGAAATATGAGAAGGCATATATCGTAGAGGGAAAAGAATGGTACTTGGTCTGAGTCTCAGCCATTACTGATGTACCTGGGGCAACTTACTTAACGCCCCATGACTTGATTATTCGACTGAAAAATACACATGACATCTAGCTCTAAGGGACATTTTAACGATTAAATAAGATATGGCATGTGTCTGGCACACGGATGGTCTTCATGAGCGTGAACACTGTCTCCACAATTCCCTGAGGATTGCAGTAAAAGGAGTCTTTGCATTAACTCCATGCATATGAGATCATGCGAGGGACGCAAAACTTTCCAACAATAAAAACATCCAGCATCTTTGAAATACTGAGAGAAGAGTGAACTCTGACAGGCTCAAGAAATAAACGTACACTCAGAAATTCATGTAACAGATTTTCGCCCAAACATTCCCGCACAAGTACAAGGACATCCCCGCCTCTACAACTAGACGAGCACTCAAGACTGCCCTCATCCTCAAGACAAAAGGCTCTGCAAAGATCCACACCTACGCTCCTCCCGCAAATTATTTCCTTATTGATAGAAGTTTCCAGCTCACTTGTTGCTCAAGAGAGTTGCACAAAGAACCTTTCTTCAGCAAACTCGCAGTAAACTACATACATCACTTCTAGTGCTAGTTAAAGGGGACCACGTTTCCCTGAAGTCTGTCTCAGACTCTCAGGCTAACACGGGAGCAATGCTACTGGGAACCAAATGCAAATCAAATTATTTTAAAAGGCATTCTAGAAAACTGGGTTTTAACCTACCCCTGACCTAGAACATGGAGTCCAGGTTTCCTTTCAATGCTATGACAAGGTGAAGTATCACTCTGCTTGACTGAGATGGAACTTGTACCAAAACAACTCGGGTAAAAAAAAGGTCAACCAGGAACAGGAAAGGCATGAATGGGTGTGAACGAGAAAAAGCACAACAATTCTGATAGGAAATTTAACCTACGTTTACGTGGCAGTGCGCTTGGATTTTGCACAGCTCCTATGACTTAGGGGGAAAACATTTCTAAAACAAGAGGATTACATTTTACACATAATCCAAAATGAATAATCACCAGTGACCACCGTGCTTTCCGCAAATGTTCAGAGGGCAGATATGGAAACACCAATTAGGAAATGAGAACGTCACCTATGCCTGAATTTGCCTACCAAAGGGGCCGATCTCTCCAGGACTGACTAGGCTCTCTGCTTGACTAGACTCTGCTTTACAACACTTATTCCCCTGGTCTGCACAGCCATGGCTTTCACTGTGCTACTCGATGCTTTATCATCTTGGCCATCCACAACCATTCTCAAAAAAGAACCTATGTAAATTCAGATAGAAACACAATTATTGTTTTCCAAAAGTCTTTATTACAGGTAGCACATTTGTTTCAGACAAATGAAATATATCAGTGAGTGAAACTGTATTTCTGAGTGTATGTGAAGTCATAGAGACATGCCCCTCCGAGAAGCAAGGACCTTCCTTGCTCGACAGTAATGTAACTCAGAAGATAATTCTGCTAAAATCACTGTGGACGTGTACAGTTACTGTATTACCTTTGCTTTTACATAACACGGTATTTGATATTTTTAATTAATGTGCTGTTAAGGCTTAAGCCGGAACCAAAGCTTAATGAAACACTGTTTCCGTGGGAAAATGGTAACCACTTTCTGGAGAGCGCTCCCCCCCGCACATTTTCAATGAGGCACCACGACGAAGACAAAAGCAACGACGGGCGACACTGTCCAAAGGTCGATTTATTACAGCAGGCTTAGTGAAAATGTAATCTTGTAAAAATACAAATTAAAATGCAAAAAGCACAATCACTATTAAAAATACTTACAGGGGCGCCTGGGTGGCGCAGTCGGTTAAGCGTCCGACTTCAGCCAGGTCACGATCTCACGGTCCGTGAGTTCGAGCCCCGCGTCAGGCTCTGGGCTGATGGCTCGGAGCCTGGAGCCTGTTTCCGATTCTGTGTCTCCCTCTCTCTCTGCCCCTCCCCCGTTCATGCTCTGTCTCTCTCTGTCCCAAAAATAAATAAAAAACGTTGAAAAAAAAAAAAAATTAAAAAAAAAAAAAATAAAAAAAAATAAAAAAATAAAAATACTTACAGAGGACTCTTGCTAAATTTTGAAAGTAAGTCCAGAAGAGAGATCTTGGGGAGCACAAAGCCACTCCTCTGGTAGTGTCTAATTGGTGGGACTGGATGTTCCCACTTTCTGCAGACACAGCTGCCTCCCCTCCCCCTTCCTCCATGCAGACAGAACCTCAGCTGCAGTTCTTTTTTTTTATTTTTTTATTTTTTTATTTTTTTTTTAATGTTTGTTTATTTTTGAGACAGAGAGAGACAGAGCATGAACAGGGGAGGGGCAGAGAGAGAGGGAGACACAGAATCTGAAACAGGCTCCAGGCTCTGAGCTGTCAGCACAGAGCCCGACACGGGGCTCGAACTCACGGATCGTGAGATCATGACCTGAGCTGAAGTCGGACGCTTAACAGACCGAGCCACCCAGGCGCCCCCAGCTGCATTTCTATATATCAGACCAAGTGTTTATGACAAGCCTAGAGCCCTCCTCAGCCCTACAGAGTGAGCCTGACTAAGCCAAGAGTGACAGCTTTGTCTTCTCCCTTGAAATGACCATCCCAGGAACCCGCGTGTACAGAAATTCTGGCGAATGATACATGAGGGGAGCTCTGCTGGATGGCAGGGGCGAGGAAGACCTCTGGGAAAACATCCGGTTGCTAAAAAGAGATTCCTAAGGCTGGTAACAGCATGGAGCAGGACAAACACTGTGGCCAATTAACTGGCAACAACTGCTAGAGCTGAACTACGCCTTTCCTACACAGGCTACCCTTCTAAGTGTATGCTCGCCAAACAGAATACTCACAGAAGCTCTAGTCTAACAGACCAGACCTGAATGGAATCCGAATGCCGGTCAACAGTGAAAAAAATACACCATCGAAAACGCACGCAGTGATATGCTACTACACAAGAAAGTAAACAAAGGAAACATACACGCTACAGTGTAGCAGACTCCAACCTAGAATTTTAAAAAACGAAGACACAGGATTAACAACTACTACGTGATTCGATTTATACAAAGCCCCTAAATAGGCAAAACTTACCTATGATGTTGGAAGTCAAGATCACGGTTAACTAACCTTGGAGGAACCGTGACGGGAGCTTCTGGGATACTGGTCGTGCTCTGTTTGTTAATCTGCATGCTGGTTTTTCATAGGTATGTTTACCTTCTGAAAATGCAGTGAACTGTCGAACTGTCTATTTGTGGTTTGGGCACCTTTCTGTACGTACGTTACTTACCTACAAGATGTTTTATTGTAAAAAATAGAGATGGCACCAAAAGCAGAACCAGTAAGAGAAAAAATTGATATATCAGATTTCATCCAAATCAAAAAGTTTTGGACATCAAGCAACACCATCAGCAAACGAAAACACAATGCATATGGATAGCCAACAGACCCACGAAAAGACGCTCCATATATCATTAGGGAAATACAAACCAAAACCACAAGGAGAAATTCCTTCAAACCCACTAGAATGGCTCTCATCAAAAAGAAAGACAACAGCCAGTGTTGTCCAGGATGTGGAAAAATTGAAGCCCTCACACAGTGCTGACAGGATTGGGAAAATGATGCAGTCCCTTTGGGAAAAAAATTAGCAATTCCCAAAATGTTAAACACAGAGCTACCATATCGCCCAGTAATTCCACGCCTAGGAAATTAGGTGTGGACTGCCATATTACCCCGAATTCCACACCCAAGAGAAATGAAAAACTTACGTCCACGCAAAACCTTGTATGCAAATGTTCATAGCTGCATTACTCACAACAGCCGAAAAGTGGAAACAAACTGAGTGTCCGTCAACTGACAGATAAACAAAAGGAGGTATATCCACACAATGGAACGCTCTCTGGCAATCAAAGTCATCAAATACTGACACAGGTTACAACATGGATAAACGAACCTTGAAAACAGCCATCGTTTGGTTACTATGAAATGTCTAGAATAGGAAAGTCTACAGGGCCAGAAAGCAGATTCCTAGTTGCCTAGGGATAGGGGTAGGGGATGAAGAGTAACTTTTTCTTTATGGGGTGATGAAACGGTTCTAAAACTAGACCATGGTAATGGCTGCACAACACTGTAAATATACTGAAGCCACTGACCTGTACAGTTTAAATGGGTGAATTTCATGGTATGTAAGTTTTGCGTCAATAAAACATTTTTTAATGCAAGAAAACAGGGGCGCCTGGGTGGCTCAGTCAGGTAAGCTTCCGACTTTGGCTCAGGTCATGGTCTCACAGTTCGGTTCACGAGTTCAAGCCCCACACTGGGGCTCTGTGTTGACCACTCAGAGCCTGGGACCTGCTTTGGATTCTGTGCCTCCCTCTCTCTGCTCCTCCGCCACTTGTAATCTGTCTCTCAGTCTCTCAAAAATAAATACATGTTACCAAAAAATTAATGTAAGAAAATGGAGTCCTCTTACAACCTTTCATCATTAGTCTGTGAGGATGTGCCACTAAGATGTGATATGGCCATCCTGCAACCCTGAATGGACATTTCCAGGAAAGGGCCAAAGTCCTGAAATGACTTAGCAGGAAAACAAAGCAGCTGGCCCTTCAAAACACGGCTTAGCAGCTGAATTAACCAACCCAGGAGCTGCCCTTTAGAACTTTTCACAACGTGGAAGGAAAAATGTCCGGCGCTTTCTGAGTTGCAAGGTGCTCCTCTAAAAGGGATATAGGATGCTGAACAAAAGCACTCCCTTGGTTTCTGTCATCAAATCTTTTAGATGTGCACACAGCCAAATAACTTAATACATAAAAGAAAAATTTTATCTCAATTCAAATTTGGGGTTCTGGTAGACAAAATGTAGCATTCCTTGAAAAGTAAAATTATGTCTAAGAACAGACAAAAGTATATTGAGCTTTGTGCTCTGATCTAGGGCTTTTCAGAAAATAGTCTAAGACGCATTTTCTATATCATCATTTTTAATACCCTGAAATATAAAGACATGAGGCACGGAAACCGGTTATCAGCAAGCAGAAAATGTATCATCAGCTAAAGCAATTTTAGGAGTGTAAATCTAGTCCTAAATCTTACACTCACATTAATATTTCTTAATAAGCAGTGGATTTTATTATTAGTTTATTGTTGAAGTAAGTAGCTTAGTTAAGTTTCAAGGATGGATTAATTACTGGTGTGGATAAAGAGAACATATGCTACCACAATCGCTGCAATCATAGTATGTAAACCGGTGGCCATTACCTAGGATTAAGAATATAATTTCCCCTTGGTAAAGTACTGCATGATTAAGCTTACTCAGGAACATTACATATTCCTATGATACCAATAAGCAGTAGTGACAGGATACCAAATGAAAGTTGTAACTGTTTTCTCATGACATTGCATGAACTCTTTTATATGAACTCATTTACCTGGAGTCAGATTCAAATAGATACATAAGTAAACAGTATCAGCTGCTGTAGCACATGCTGAACGGTGGCCTCTCTTCTGAGTTACCGATCTGCATTTCTAGCCTCTTCCTGGGCATTTCCACTTGGGTGAAAGGCAGCCGTCCAACTCAAAACATATCAAAGTATACACCAGGATTTTCCACCAAAACCGTCCCCCTTTCTGGCATTCCTCTAAGAGGCCCACCATTTTTCCAGCTATGGAGGCTCAAATCTTAGAGGAATCACGGACTGCTCCTTTCACCTGATCTCCAAACAAGCTAGCAAAACTCTTGGTAAGCTCTGAATGCTCTCTCCCCACATCATTTCCCACACTCCCTTCTTTTTTTGTCAAAGCCGACGACATCCTAGGTGACGTCATGACTTCCCCAAAGCATCCCATGACTGATCGATGAAAATGATTACATTTCACTAGAAGTACCGTTTTGAGAAGGAAAGTGATTTCTGCGTAGTTTGTCACCCGTGTGTTGTCCCTAGTACCTCAGACTGCCCGCAACTCATATGGTAGGTGCTCAACAAATATTTGGTGAATGCATGAAAAAACGTGTAACTGTGAAATGCAGAACAGTGATCCCCACTGCCCTTAGTGAAATGCCACATATACATCATTCTGACCAAAGAAAAGGATACGAATATCAACCTGACATTTAAGGGTTTCCATCCTTTGTTCCACCCTGCCATTCAAGATTTATCTCCAGCTATTTAATTTCTAGATCCCCTAAACTCCAGCTACAATACATTACTATAAAATAGCCATATGTACGGTACACATATACAGAATTTATGTTTAAATAACCATATATATGTATTATTAAATTACCGTGAAATGCAGTGGAGAAAACCAAGTAGGTTAAGGAAAGCTAAAGTCAGCCTCTCTGCTTATGTGACATCTGAATAGAGACCCAAAGGCGCTGAAGGAGCAAGTTAATGGCTATCTGGTGGAAGAATATTCCAGACAGGGGAATTGCAAGGACAAAATCCCCCACGTGGGAGAAGGTCCCAACTGTCCTATTTACGTCCTCAGAACCTGGGTACGATGCCTAGAACTTTACCGTCTACTCTTTCACTCACTTATTTATATTTATTTAGAGCCCTCTCTATGCCAGGAACCGAGAGTCTATCAGAAATCAAACTTCCCAATGTGAAAATTCCTCCAATTCATCTTTGAGTTCAACTGTGTATAACAATCTCAACCAGTCTCAAATTCAGCATGACTTCGGTTGGCCTTGACATCTTTGCTTCAATCCCCTTTCCCTCCTGGCATCCCCATGCCATTTCACAATACACAGTGCTCCCCGGCCTCCCGCTCAAAGTCTCCATTCTTTTCTTTTTGTTAGTGTTTATTTTGAGAGAGAGAGAGAGAGAGAGAGAGAGAGAGAGAGAGAGAGAGAGAGAGGAGGCACACACTGGGGAGGGGCAGAGAGAGAGAAGGAGAACAGGAATCCCAAGCAGGCTTCATGCTGTCAGCACAGAGCCCCACACAAGCCTTGAACCCATAAACAGCGAGATCATGACCTGAGCTTAACCGACTGAGCCACCCAGGTGCCTCTCCATTACTTTTCTGACAAGTGTGACGTGAGGTACACGCTTACTATTATCCACCCCCAAATTATAGTATTTGGTCAGTCCAATTTTATGTCTACTATCTTCCCCAATGCCCCCCGCTCCCCGCCCCCCCCCCCCCCCGCCGAAAAAGGCTGGGAAAGAGAGGCAAAACAATCTGCCATTATCTCAAATCTTTGTCCACACAGGATTCAATATTTATTCAGTAAGGGATGCAACCGAGATGTTTCTGATATTAGACTCAAATAACAAAGGATAATTCTTCCTATAAAGACGGTGCAAACTTGACTGGAACCTAGTTCTCCAGAGCCTTTTGGCTCAGCAGAGCAGTAACCCCCGTAACACAAATCCTAATAACCTAAAACAAAACGCTGTGTTGTCTGCACAAATATGGTTTTCACAACAAATTCACAATAAACTCTCTAATAAAATTTAGATATACAGAAATGTAAATATCCGTGTAATTTGATGCATCTTCACTTATGGTGTTCCTTGTCAATATCCTATTTCTGCCACGTTCTTTAGTTTTTAAAATCCAGCAGTTCTAAGGGCCGTCAGGTGCACTGACAGCACACGGACATCCATGTTAAAAAATAACCTGGCCAGAGGAAAGGAGGAGAGACTCCAGGAACAGCCACTGCCAAGAGCAAGCCTAGCGATTCCAAGGAGCACAGATATCAAGAGAAACGTCTCTTCCAAAACAACACCAAAAAGGAGAGGCTCTCCTGGATGCTGCCTAGGAAACCCGGGCAGAAATACATGAGACCCTGTGGGGATCAATACAGTCAGACCATCAAGCTAAAAGGAGGGGATGAAAATTCCAAAGCTGAAAATTCTTTCCCTGCGAAAACAAATCAACTCCAACTAACAGGAAACACAAACTAAACTCTGGTAATCCTCAGTTTTAATTCACTTTTCTGTTGTGTGGAGAAAGATCAGCCCTGCTTTCATTAAGACTCACATTGTGTGAGGCTTAGTAGGACTTCAAGTGTTTTTCTCTCTTCACCTCCTCTACAGCTGAGAGCATCTTTACAACCTTTCAAGGAACTGCTACCCCAACTCCTATTGTTTTTTTTCTTTTTACCTAATTTGCGAGTATTCTGGGATTAAAAACAATATGGATTGAAATGAGTAAAGTGACACTTGTATTAATTCAAATGTATCAGCCTCTCTCCACCATGGTACCTCGCTTTCTGACCCCCTGATTTTCTGATTCGTTGTCTCATGACTATTTCAGCTACAGAAGGTCCACTTCTCAGCATCACACTGGCCTTTTCTCATCACTCGCCAAGCCCCAGTGCACCTGTCCTTTACGACATTCCTGCATCCACCTCTCCTTTTTTCGTATCGTTTTTATCCTGCAAACTCCTACCCAATCGTCAGGGCCCAGCTCCAATAACCGTTCTTTTCCACAGCCCTCCCTGAGTCCAGCAGAAAGCCACTATTCCGTGGTGTCGGTTCCCTTTTAGAGGTCATCATTTCTTTTTTAATGTTTATTTATTTTTGAGACAGAGAGAGACAGAGCATGAACGGGGGAGGGTCAGAGAGAGAGGGAGACACAGAATCCGAAACAGGCTCCGGGCTCCGAGCTGTCAGCACAGAGCCCGACGCGGGGCTCGAACTCACGGACCGCGAGATCATGACCTGGGCTGAAGTCGGACGCTCAACCGACTGAGCCACCCAGGCGCCCCATAGATGTCATCATTTTTCATAGGCCTGTCACTCTGCTGGGAACATGAACCTCTTCTAGACCTGGATTATTTTTCATTTATTGTTAAAGGTCGGCACCACACCCAGCAGCAAACACACAGCAGCTGCTCCCTAAATGCGTTTCGAACCACTTTTCATTTAACCTTTCTGCTGTTATCTCTTCACGTGTTTTTATCTTAATCCAACCTCTTCCCACCAGGCTACAGAATCACCGCACACAAGTACTGTTGTCTGACATGCTGTGTATCTCACAGGGTTTGGTAATTGACAGGTGTTTGTGAACCGAATGGTAGGCACCACTCCGCCATCATGCCTTCCTACGAGACTCAAAACCCAGTAGTATCTTCCTTCTCACTTGCCCATGGGGAAAACAGTGCCTCAGAGAGAAAGCCTCAAAGGAGGCAACCCACTGGAGCTCAGCTGAGGAAACAGTAACAGACATTACTAATGGCACAGCCTTTATTCCACTAGACCCAAGTCCTTGACCGATACAGGCAAGCTCGAGGTTGGCCAGAAAACAGCAAGATTGGGAGCAGAGTTAAAGCACGTCATGGCTGATAAGCTAATTAGAAACAATGCCCACTGATAAAAATCTGTGATTATTTGTTCTCCATGACAAGGTGGATAAGTGACATTTGTTCTTAAAAATTACTGCAGAATAGTTCCAGCACTGCGCAACCCAAATTCAGAATAGGATTAATGATTTAAGCCTTGGACTTAGGTCGCAATTTGGGGGAAGTAAAACAGTTCTTTTTATAAATACATTTATATCTTTGGTTTAAACAACCGGCCCAAGCTGAGATGCTACATTGGACAGAAACCCCCCCACGTAGGTTAGAAAGAAAAAAAATAAATCCTGCACATGCATCAAAATCCTCGCTCACTCCATCTCCCAGCTCCTTCTAGAAAGGAGGAGACTGTGCGACTATCTTAGGTACAAAGGGGCAGCTAGCAAAAAGGGATTTGGTCCCAGATGATTAAAATGAACAAACCGGAATAAAAGGAAACCGCACTCTCGCCGCTGATTCCCAAACGGAGTTGGTCTCTTGCGCCAGTGCCATCAAATTTTAAAGGATAAGTGGGAGAATTTTTAAGAGTCTGTCTTAGGGGCGCCTGGGTGGCTCAGTCGGTTAAGCGGCCGACTTCGGCTCAGGTCATGATCTCACAGCCCGTGAGTTCGAGCCCTGCGTCAGGCTCTGGGCTGATGGCTCGGAGCCTGGAGCCCGTTTCCGATTCTGTGTCTCCCTCTCTCTCTGCCCCTCCCCCGTTCATGCTATGTCTCTCTCTGTCCCAAAAATAAATTAAAAAAAAAAAAAAAAACGTTGAAAAAAAATATATATATATAAAAATTGGTTCAATTAAGGAAGGAGGGACGGTGTGAGTGTGGTTTATTTATATTTTGTTCTCAAAAAAGACAAAGAAATTTCATTTGGATTAAATATTTTAGGGGCGCCTGGGTGGCTCAGTCGGTTGAGCGTCCGACTTCAGCCAGGTCACGATCTCGCGGCCCGTGAGTTCGAGCCCCGTGTCGGGCTCTGTGCTGACAGCTCAGAGCCTGGAGCCTGTTTCGGATTCTGTGTCTCCCTCTCTCTGACCCTCCCCCGTTCATGCTCTGTCTCTCTCTGTCTCAAAAATAAGTAAACGTTTAAAAAAAAAAAAACTAAAAAAAAAAAAAAAAGAGTCTGTCTTATCAACAGGAAATGCCTCTTCCCTGTTGCCCGTCCCTATAAAGAGGGATTTTGCCTCAACAAGGCTGGCCTTCCTCTCCACTCTTTCAACTAACCCCTTCCTCTTTTTTCTTTTCCTCTTTTGAAACGAGAGCTACCTTAGAGAGCAGGCTAATACACCCTGCCACCCGCCCCTTGCCTGTAACTAGGCGGGCAGAGCCTTTTCCTTCTACGCTATGTCTCCGGTATAGTTCCATTCACAACAGAGGTAATGTTTTGTTCTCCATTTGATGACTCTAATAATGCCCTATTTCTTACTTGTTCAAAACCCAGGCTGGAGAAAGGGATCCCTTTATAGATCTCCTCAGAGAACTCATCAATTTAGAGAACTCATCAAGGAACGTTCACGAGAAATACATTAACTCTGAAGCCAAATAAATTGGTTCCACTGAATAAGCTCTATCAACCAGAGCTCTAAGTGACTCGTTAACTGGGTTTAGAGAACATGCTTGCCTCAGGGCCCCAAGTGAACACATTAATTGATGAAAAAAGGTCCATCTTTCATCTGTCGGGTCCTACAAGCATAAATGTCTTCCTTCTATACTTAATGTGTATATTTAGCAGTTTAAAATCTGGATTTCTTTTTTTCTACTCAAGGCTTCTAAAAAACAAAAAACCCGAGACAACGATACTATCATAAATTACATTTACATACACTGCAGCTAATTATGCCCTTAAAATGCTTTTACAAAGTACTTTAAGCGAACACCAGATTGTGTTTAAACCACCATATGAGATACTCGGTGCGTGGTGCCTCCGATATTACACCATTAATTTTTACAGCCTCTCCCTAAGTTCCATAAGGGTTAAGTACAACTGTATTATCTTTATGTCCCAGCAAAGGAATTGAACTGGAATGGCTACAAAGAAGTCCTATAGCAAATACCATGGTGAGCTGGAATCCGAGTGGGGCTTTCTCTGATGGAGAGTACCGATCACCAGAGCAGGCTTCCGTCTGGGAAACCACAGCACCAAAAGTTCCAATTTCCCACAGGGTCCATGGCCCAACGTTCTAGGATTCCACAGTGAGTTCCTGTTGTGCGTAACACGAAGAAGCTAAAAGGAGACATGTTTTCAAGCACAGCAAAGCTGTGGCCAGGGCGCAAGCACAATTATCTTACCAATACCACTGGGCCATTTTAAGCTGTCATTCTTAAATACCAAAAACAAACAAACAAGCAAAAAACCCCACACCTTATGTAGTTTCTATACTAATTAAGATCTTCTGGAATTAAAAATCTTTCAATAGTCTCCCATTCGATTAGAAGTTTTATCATGCCAATACTCACCTCACGCAGGAAATATTTATTTGATTTTCACTACAAAATAGGCTGGTGATATAAATTCTATTGCTTGTGCACGCTCCATAATCATAAAAACATGTCTCAGGGAGCATATTGACTAGACTTGTAGAGGACAATATATTCAAGTAAAGGGTGGAACAGGGGTTTCAAAGAAAACAAAAGACTTTTTTTCTCCATTCATAGTCCATGTAATAACAACAACAAAAAAGCCTTTTGTTTTCCCCTTAGGAACTTTTCACTAGATTTTTTAAAATAATTTTTTAAAGTTTATTTATTTATTTTGAGATAAAGAAAAAAAAGAGAGAGTGGGTGAGGAGCAGAGAGGGGGTGGGGAGAGAGAATCCCAGGCAGGCTCTGTGCCGTCAGCACAGACAGAGCCCTGTCTGGGGCTCAAACTCACAAACCATGAGGTTACGACCCGAGCCGAATTCAAGAGTCCAACGCTTGACCAAATGAACCACCCAGGTGTCCCTTAACTAGATTTTTACCATCACAATCACAATTGCCCCTTGATGTCCTCCCATCTCTTCCTCATGGTAGGAATAATAATAATAATAATAATAATAACAATAACACTAATGGAATAATGACACCTTCCTAATATACTAAAAGGTTTACTCCTTGCCAACTTTGGAGCTACTTTTGAACCCTCTTCGTAGACAGGAACATCTGAAGAGGTTTACTACCTTGCCCAAGGTCACAGAGCTTGGATCTGAATCTTGGATTTTCTGATGTACCGGCCTAAACTCTCACCAACCCCAGCACACTGACCCCTCCCCACCCCATCCCACCGGTAATCTATAGGTAGGTAATGGGGCAGCAGCACTGGCCGGGGGGCTCCAGCAGCTTTTCAGAATCTAGACCTTTCCTAACTTGCCCCCCCCACCATCAAAACTTTCCTATCCTGTGTCTTGCTGATTCTAATTTTGTTAGGTTATCGCAGTTAAATTAACCCTGTGGCAGAGTTACACCTGACACAGTGCCTTTCACATACTAGTCAATAAATGTTTTGTTTGGTTGACAATCATTTACCTTTCAAATAATGTATTTGCTTTCTAGTAAGTATCTTCAAAACCTTCCTGTAATTAGCTTCTAATAGCCTGAGTTTGCATACTGCATAGACAGGGTAGAGGGGATAAGGCCCTTTAACACTGATTTGAAAGCTCATCAATTTAGGGGGAAAGGGGGGAGGAGATAAATTGCATACAAATGCATTTGCACTCCCCCCAGTGCAATAAACTCCACTGGCTGTCTTTGACACTCATCGTTGTATCCCTATCACTTAGCCCAGAGCCTGAGCAGTAGATTCCCAAGAAACACTTGATTGGATGCATGGATGCATGGATGCATGGAAGGATGGAAAAACAACAGATGAATAAACTGATGAATAGATGGAAAGGAGTTAAAGGTGGCCACTTGGTTATGGACTCTATATTTAAATCAGAGTCTATTTCTTACCTGAAGACGCATTAAGAGATCTATTTTACTGTAGAATTTATATCTGTTAGAACCCAATTTAAAATATTCTCTTCTTGCAAGTCTATAAATTATTTATACCTATTACACCTGTAAATTAATTATACACCATATACATTTACAGAAACAATTTTTCACTTTGCACAAATTTGCCTTACTTGTAAAAATATACATATAAATGATTCTTCCAAATTTAGTTTGCCGAAAACATTTTATACATCTTCAAACAACAACAAAGAATAATCTACTAAAAGAAATAGTTGCAAATATAAAATGAAAGGTAGCTTCAAAGACGACTCAAAGGTCAAACTGGCCTCATGCACTTCTATTTCTAAGTGGGAATGGAAGATTGCCACATCATGTGGTACAGCGAAAAGAACATTTCTGTTTGCTCAACACTGTAATTTATTTTCTATTCAGTAAACTGTGAAGTTTCTACTCTAAATACATTTTCATAAATGAGAAAATAAACACGCTAAATCAAAGCAGGAACTGTGATTTTTATGTAGTAAAAATGCAAGTGGTCATCAGAATTCAGGAAACATAAAATTTGTTTTTATTTATCTTTTTTTTTAACCCAGATATGAGAGGGAGTTTCCGCAATTATGACCACAGAGAGGCCACAGCACAAGGTTCTAATTCCTTCATCTGTTTATCCGTGAGGCTCAATCTGCTAGCCCTGTGGAATATTCCAGGATGCCAAATTATAATCATAACAATCATATGTACAATTTGTTCCTTTTTTCTGATCAAAAGAATACAATTTCCCAAAGAAGCTGAACATTCAAACTTTGAGTCATTTCCTTTAGTATCAGTCTTACCTCCTCTTTCGCTTTTTTCTTGTAAAGCAACCTCAATCCAAAGTATTAACTACCATTACAAATATAATCTCAAACTAGAGTTGATTTTTCTAGGAATAATGGGCTTTGGAAAGTGGGGGACTGGGGCGGGGGAGCACTCCTTGGAGAAGGCAGATAATAGGTCTTGTGACCCCTGCCATTGCCTGAGCTAGTCCCCTTCTTCTCCAGACCTTGGTGAGCACCCCAGCAAAGCGGAGGGACTACCTCATCCATTACATCCACGCCGGTTCTCGGGGGGCAGCAAGGGTCCCAACCTTCATGACCCCACACTGCTATACCTTCACAAAGCCACTCTGAATTTTGTCTTCACAGCCAGTAAGGCCAGGGAACCATGCCACAGCTTCAGTACAGTCCTATGCAAGGCGACAACACTCCCATCTCTGAATGGGGGTGCATGCACACATACAAGACCCTCTCAGGCATGTTGTGGGGGGAGGCAGGGAGACAAAGACTGTTGTGTTGTCTCTTGTCGATCTAACCCATTAGAGAAAAGACCAGTAGCAGAGGATGACTCTTTTTTAAGTGGAATATTTAATTAACTAAAATACCCCCTCTTCCACCCGGGCCATACATTATGGCTTCCACCAAGTTGCCCTGTGACCCTTAATCTTTAGCAGCTTCAGATTTCTCCTATGTTAAACAGGAGTTTGTGCTGGGTGATCTCTGAAGTTCCTTTTAAAAATAAATTATTTAACTATATATCTTATAGATCTAATCTCATCATATTTTTCTCACTGAAGTCAAGGGAAGTCTATTTCGGAAGCGAGTCACAAACACGAAGCTCTATTTGAGACATCCGTGGGAATAAAGTAACTTGAACAGATCCCCCTGCCTTTCGCTGTTGACCATGAAAACTCTTCCTGGTGCTCCCCAGAGCCCGGAAAACTGACAAAGGCCTTTCAGTCAGGCAAATATACAAGCATGCAAATAGCTTAGGAAAAACAAAAAGCCTGATCGTTTTTACTAAAAGAAAACTTAAATGGTAGACACTAGTATTTGCCTGAAAAGAAAAGAAAAGTACAGGATACACAGAAGACCCGGGACTTGGAGAGTGGAGAGTGGAATATTCAGAACTGGTACGGTATCAGGAGACACACTGTTCAAAATGTTCTGTTGGCCTGGGGCGCCTGGATGGCTCAGGTGGTTAAGCATCCAACTTCAGCTCAAGTCATGATCTCACAGTTCGTGAGTTCGAGCCCCGCGGTGGCCTGTGTGCTGACAGCTCAGAGCCTGGAGCCTGCTTCCGATTCTGTGTCTCCCTCTCTCTCTGCCCCTCCCCCGCTCACGCTCGGTCTCTCTCAAAAATAAAAAATTTAAAAAAATTTTTAACGAATGTTCTGTTGGCTTATTTCACAACCAAGGCCTAGACTCTTCACAACTAAAGAGTCCTGCTCTGCACAAACTTACTTTTTTTTTTTTTAATATTTACCTAATGCACCCAACTTCCCATAAATAGCTGGTATGTGGCTCAATTACCGCTGAGTCCTTTCGGAGAATACAGAGCAATAGCTTCTCTTTAAATATACAAGATAAACATAAGAATCTGTCCTACAACATGCTCTTCCTTGGTAATTCACTCTCAAATTACAAACTTTTAGGCCCAGAGGGCAAGAAAGACCCGTCCGCCATGCATGACCTCCTGCTGGTCTGTGGGCAGGACCAGTGCCCTTCCTGACAAGACTATCATTCATCTATAGTGAAATGAGAAAACAGAACTGAGGTTACGAGTTTTTTAAAAGCTAAGTCTGTTCAACTTACAGGTCCGTGTTCATTCTCAGACTGTATCCTTCCTACACTCATCTAGTAAAGATGTTCTCTCTATGAAATGATGAGGACAGTATAGTTAATAATGTTCGTATTTAAAAAAACAAAACAAAACTGGGCCACACTATCTGTTTCCCCATCCTCTAATTTTTTTTTATTTCATTGCTCCTAAAATCTAAATGCCTGGGAAGCACTCTTCCATGGAAGTATGGAAGTATTAAAGTAGCAACTCATGGGTGAAGATAATCATAATTTACCAAGAGTTCTACGGACCACAACGTTAGGCTACTTGAAGTAGAAAAGCAGCTGAGAGTCTTCTTAGACAAGTGGCGGAAACAGAACATACAGCCTGAAAGTTGAACGTGACCCTAAATACCTAGCAGTTCCTCCAGCGGTCAGATCTGTAACAAAAATTAACGTGAATGGAATAAATTATCCTTATGGTATGGTGAGTGAACGCAATATACCGGTATGGCAAAATGACAACATTCTTACAGGATTCAAGTTGGACTTCAAGAGCTATGGTATCTAATGATGTCTAAAGAAAATATGAAGGTTTTGCAGCCACCAGAAGGACAAAGACACAGGAATTCATTTGACTGGATCTCAGACTTCTCTGCAATCAACAACCTCCCCCTCCTGTTGCCATCTTGATTCAATACCACAATGCAAAACCTCCACACGTTAAGTAAGAGAATTCCAGCTGGCAGACATGACTCAGACATTTCTAAGAATGTAGTTAACATGTACAAACTCATTAGGTGTTCAGCTAACAGGAAGAAAAGTGCAGCACAATTTATTTTTCTCTTGCTAAGGCACCGTCCTCTAAGCACAAACCTGGAGTATGAACAACAGAATTCAGGTGTACGGGACGAAAACAGCAAGAATGTCAGACGCTGTGGAAGCTCATCTGTGCCTCAAAAGTAAGAAGTTCAAGAAGCAAAAGCAGAAATGGTGTGCCTTATCCATCCCACTTAGCAAAAGAGCTGCAGTTTAAACTGTCTGAAGTCACCAACTGTGTTAATATTTGAAGGGATGTGGGTGCTGGCTACTAGTACCATCAAAAACCTTCAGAATTGTTCTTATTGTGTATGTTCATAACTTTAAAAAGTTAGTGGGGAGACTGATGAGTGACTGTTAGAAGCCATTCTTATGTTTCACGTAAGACCCGTGGTCAATATTTGTTTGTAGTGTTTAGTAAGCCATTCATTTCAGGTTAAGTGAAATCAATAAAAGGAAAGCATGTATAGATAGGTGATCTGGAGATTAAAGTTAGTCTTAAAGTATAAGTCAAATACGGAAAGTATCTTTAAGAAACATTTTTTTAATAACACGCCCAAAAGGGTACTGGATGCCCTCCCTCTCCACTGTCCTATTTGCCATGCCCTTGTGCTCCAGGTGGCCTGTGAGGGCAGTTCAGGACCAGGGGACCAGTGGCAAGTCACCTACCTATCTCCACATCAGCCATCTCATTCCCTCTTGGACAATTCTACAGGGAGTGTCTCTCTTCTCTCTTTCAGCACACCGTGTGTGAGCCCCCTCCCCCGGAACACCCAGCTCAGTATTCACAGCCACCATTAAAACAAAGCAAAACACAACACACAAACAGAAAACACGTGGCTTATGGATCTCTCCCTCTGCTTCTGCCCACTCACGCTCCTGCATTTACGTGCTCCATGGGATACAACACTACACAAACATCGGATGGTGATACAAGTATTTTCTCTAGGATTGGATCAGGGATAATCTGGGGTAACAAAGAGTATAAATATTATTCATCACCGATTTTGGAAAAATTACAGCAAGTAACTCCATTACCCTAAATATAAATATTTCTGCAGAAACAAAGCCTCTCAGAATTTAATCTTCACTCAAAACAAACCATTACCTGTGCTTAATGGACCGGAGCAGTTAAAGTGGCACCAAGTAACAGAACCAGTCTGAACATGTGGTCTGGAAACGCTAATCCACCGCAGAGCAAAGAACACACACCACTGACTCCCTTAACCTAATCAAGCTTTCTCAAGGCTGTAAATTCCGTGTGTTGCAAGCAAAGCCACTAAGTTCTCACCTACAAGTTGCTGCCTACCCAATTACTCCCATCTGTCACTAAATTTTTTTATATCACACTACGTCTTGGAAGATGGGTTGAGAGGAAGTGATGAAACGGTCTTTCAATCTCGAAGAAGAGGGCAGAGCTGAGGCACTGGCCGTCCACTGTTCAACCTGCCCCTCACTCTGCCCTCCACTACCCTGCAGGTTTAACTGTTTTTGGACTCTTTTGTGCCCTCTCTCCTCCCTGATGCATCCCGGTGTGTACTTTTCCTTGTCACATCGGGTGAGGACAGCACAGTAGCCAGAGGTGACACAAAGACACGGCAGAACTGTTTTCAGGTGGTGGAAGTCAGACGATGTCTGTAGGCACTGAGAAACACAGCGCTTAGAATGGTAACGTCTGAAGACCCAACCTTCCCCATCAAGGCCTTAAAGGAGCTGCCCTCCTTTACGGTCCTCCCGATCACAAACTCAGGTGCTGCTCAACATACTGTTTTCCCTCCATCCTTAAAACACTTAATATTTCACTTTTAAGACTTGAGTCCTTTTTAATGAAACGGTTATCCTCAGATTCCAAAGGGATTTTTTTTGAAGTTTACTTATTTATTTTGAGAGAGAGAGAAAGCGCGGAGGGGACGGGCAAAGAGAGAGGCAGGGAGAGAATCCCAGGCAGGCTCCGCACTGTCAGCGCAGAGCCCAACATGCGGCTCCAACTCAAGAAACAGGAGATCGTCACCTGAACCAAAATCAACAGTCGGACACTTAACCCAGGAGCCCCCGAAGAGACTTTTTAAAAATGATAATTAGGGGCGCCTGGGTGGCTCTGTTGGTTAAGCGGCCGACTTCGGCTCAGGTCACGATCTCACCGTCCGTGAGTTCGAGCCCCGCGTTGGGCTCTGTGCTTACTGCTCAGAACCTGGAGCCTGTTTCAGATTCTGTGTCTCCCTCTCTCTCTGCCCCTCCCCCGTTCATGCTCTGTCTCTCCCTGTCTCAGAAATAAATAAAACGTTAAAAAAAAATTTAAAAAAAATGATAATTAAAGTAATATCAAGAAGGCCTTCCTCTACCTTCATTCTTTGAAATACAAATATCACTTCCATAAATTATACAGTAGTGATTTCTAGTCACTAGGCTGGACTAGACACAGTGTCTAGCCATGTTCAATTCCATAATTAAGGATGCGTGCAGTTGCGAGCAAGGAGAGAACTATGGGTCCTTATAGAAAGAAATATAAACAAGGCCTGGACCAACAGGGACATCACCTGCATTTCACAGAGACATACCTAGCAGTGGATTAAATGATGGGTGTGAAGAGAAGAATGAGAGGGAGACTTTTTCCTCAGGAGCTGTCTTAGCCACCTTGGGCCCAAGTCACCACAGGTGGCGTGACTTTCAACAAACACTTATTTCTCACAGTCCTGGAGATTGGGCAATCCAACGTCAAGAGGCCGACAGATCTGACGTCTGGTGAGGACCCACTTCCTGGCTTATCGCCAGCCATCTCCTTGTTGCGTCCTCACATGGCAAGGAGCAGAGAAAGCAAGCTCTCTCTGGACTCCTATAAGGGCACTAATCCCGTTCATTAGGACTCTACCCTCCTGACCTCATCGAACCCTAATTACATCCAAAGCCCCCACTTCCTAATACCATCATATTGGGGGGTAGAGTTACAATATATGAACGGGGGCCGCGAATACTTCAGTCCATAAAGGAACCCACAGGATCAGTGAGAAAGACACCGTAGGCACTAAAGGTTATGACCCATGAGTGCCATGGCAGCAATCGGTCAAGTACGCTTGGAACACCAAAGAGGGAGAACTCATTCTGCTTAGGGAAGGAACTCAGAAAAAGTCCCATGGAAGAAATGATACGTCCACTAGGTATTGAAGAAGCAGCAGGAACCGACTAGGACAGTAAGTAAGGAGGGAATTCTTCAGACAAAATGTCTAAAAATCTCTAAATGCCTAGGGTGAATAAAACCAATTTACCAATTTTAATCAGAGCTCAACCAGACTTTTGGCTAGTGCTGAGGTGCCCCCAAAAGTTACTGGTTTTCAGTTTATCATGTATTTATAGCATCTACAAAACTGACCTAGTGAATCTGCAGAGGCAGCAGAATTTTTAGAACAGTACCAATGCTGAAAGGAAACTTATTAGTGTAGATTACCTTTACAGCCAGTTGCCCACGTGCATCCTTCAAGCTCACCAAAGTTCTTGGGAAGCGTCATCTGCTGCCCTGAGCTTACGTTTCCGTAAATACTTTATCACTTTAATATCAACTGATAAAATCCAATTGATGTGCAACTACTTCTCAGCTAAACCATTCTCAGCAAATCATTGAACACTTTACATGAACAGTAAGAGTTTTACAAGAGGATTTGTTATTCTTACCTCCATGGGAAAAGCTTTGAAATTAACTGTGTGCTCAGAACCGCGCTGGTTTTCTCTCCCCCAATGAAATCTAACTTCATACAGTTCAAATTCATGCCCTTGAGGCAATGGACCTCCTGATAGAACTGAAAAAAGAAAATTAAGTTCTGTTTAATTACATCTCAAACATACTCATCAGTATAGCATTCTAAACATGGGGAACATTTTTTGCCAGAAAGCTCTCATGAGCTCTACAGATTGAATTCATACAGCCAAAATGAGAAATATATTCTAACTGTGGGATGCGCTTACACTATCATATCGATACTAGATTTGAGTCTAGTGTTGAGGTTTCCCCAAAAGTTACCGATTTTCAGTTTATCATCTATCCACAGCATCTACAAAACTGACCTAGTGAATCTGCAGAGGCAGCAGAATTCTTACAACAGTAAGTTCAAAACTGAAGTTCAAACACTGAAATACTTCGAAATGTTGCAGAACATCAACTTCTTATGTCTTTCAGGGAAAGGAGTAGACACAGAAAACACACACAGTACCTACTCTCCCTGAGACTTACATTTAGCACACTGCTCAGGAGACAAGAATAGAATCTGTGCCTCAGACTGACCAATAATTTGTTATAAACCTGTCAATAAATTAAATCCATTAAAGATCATCCATTTGCACCAGACTGCCAATTTAAAAAGTGTAAGCTAACAAAATTTTCCATGAAAAGAATGATTATGGCCATATGATTTCTCAACAACAAAGTAACACTTGAAAAGCTATTTACCATTTTAGAACCACAGACATGCAAGTGAAATAAAATTATGATAGAATATTAACAATATTTAAAATGTCAACGTTTGGAAAAACGACATCAACGTTTGTTCTACGGGGGCCATTTCTCTATGTCTTATTTCCAGATATAACCCAGAACTTTGTCCCAAACAAGAGCACTCTAAGGATGATGAAAAGTACATTTGTGTAAGAACCTGTCTCGAAGCAATAACATACTTTCCTTAAACATTCCGTGACAGCATACGAAAAAACTTAGTTTATTACAGATGACCAATTTTGACATCAATGAAGGTTGTTTGCATTCTTCCTAAACATAAATGTTAACTCTAGATGGTATTTGGCTAAGAATTGTAAGTTATTTTTACTCTTTCAGTTAGGAAGCTGAAAAAATTTACCTCTTCCCCCAAGAAGCAGTCTCTTTGAAAGAAATTAGCATTCACACTCGGGCCACCATTGTGAAGGAAGCAATGGTGCCCAAGGATGAGTGCCACACAGAGGGACAGTTCTGCTGTCCATCCTTACTCTAAACCTCAAAGGAGAAGTAAGGGAGTTGGTGCAGCATTATTCGTTTGGCTGGTTCTTCATCTAATAACTTGTTCTAAAAACATGTTAGGGCTTCTGACATCCAGTACGTGTAATACAGCCAGAAGGCATAAATTAGAAGGAAGAGCAAAGGGAAAACAAAAGACAGAGACAGGTGCAGACGGGGAAATGCGGCTGCCACGCAAACGAGTGCCGTGAAATCCTTACCAAAAGTACCCTATAAACTTGGTTTTAAGCTTTCTACCAGCTCAAAGAAGAAAAAGAGCTATCAGCAGCAAAACACCATGATAATTTTCCAAGGATGTACACCTCACAACCAGCGGGGAAGGGAAGTGAGACACCTGGTCTTTAGGAGAACACTACCTGGCGCGATTTTAACGTTTTCCTCACGCTTGGTCTTATTTTAAATCGTACAACAAATCAGAAGGGTCAGTCGGTGTTAATCATCCCCATCGACAGGGGAGAAAACGTGGCCAAGAGGAGCAAAGTGTGACCAGCCCTGGGCACCCAGCTAGCTAGCAAACTTCAGGAGCCTGGGACTCCATTCTTCTGATCCACATTGCCCACTGATACAGGACAGGGGGATCCAAATCTCTGCATCTGTTTGCAGGAACTAAAAAAAAAAAAACAAAACCAATGAGTTCTTTAAGCTTGGATTTCTAACCTGCAGTCCTTCTTTTGAGAACTACTACACCTCATCCTTTTTCCAGAACCATCAAAAAGAAAATGTAAATACATAGATCACAAAGGTTTACAGATGTCCCAAACTGCAGAGCAAGTGCATGGCATCGTGTCCAATAACCCATCCACGCTGTGGATGAAATGCTTCTATTTCAACCACCATGCCACAGTTTGTGAATAAAAATCATTCCTTTCCCTTGGCTGTCCAATGCTGGTCTTGAGAAAAACCAGGAAGGAAGTCTGCGCTGTACCCACTCCCAAAGGTGGAATGTACCCCACCTCCTAAACCAAAAAGAATAAATGGGAAAAAGTTTCTGGTACGTCCCGTGCCACACCCCAGTCTGCATCATCAGAACTAGAAAACATACCCCTCACCATGCACAGCTACAGCCCGACCTGAGGCCTGGTGGGGGGAGACGGGTGTTCTCTCACTCTCTACTCTTTCAATAGAAGGCAAAAATGGTCTTAGAGGAGGCTTAGCTCCACGTTGCTAAAGAAAAAGAAAGGGTAGCATTGTGAAATGAAGCACATGTGAAATGGGAAAGAGGATTTTAAAAAATCTTTCCCCAAAACCTCTTTTCAGGGCGCACTCACACACACACACACACACACACACACACACACACACACGCAGTGTTTCTGAACTGTTACAGGGCAGTCCACCAATACTCTCCTATAGAAAAAGAGGAAACGGACCTTGAGTGATTTCAGGGGACCAAAATACAACCTCCATCTGATCGATGCCTGGTATTTCTTCAACAGGAATGAAAGTCTTTACTTTGAAACTTGAGGACAGAGCTGATATTTTGATCTGTGTCTTCATAGGGAGAAATTCCAGGCCCCCAGGGGTTTATTTACTCATCCTTTCAACTAGTATTCTTATACCAGGTACCATATTAAATACTTAAGATACCCTATGATGAAACCGACAAAATTCACTAGTCCCCTGGGTCTTACATTCTATTGGATAAAATGCAAATTCATGCGTTAATGCTGAGTATGTGGTATTTAGTCCCTACCTGGCAGGTTTGTTAGCTGTGAAGTCATTATGTTCAATAAAATTATAATGAAACAAGAGCCTCATGGGTCTTACATTCTATTGGGTTGAAAATAAACACAAAGGAGGGAAGCATTTTGCCCAGGCCTGGTCCCCAGGGAGGGGTGACAAAGACGCAGCTTTCGGCCAGCACTCAGGCCCTGGGTACCTTTCGCTTTTGCTGCAGATGAATAATCCAAAGTTAAACCACACTAAAATCACAAAGCTGTGCAAAGCCATAAAAAATGACAAAATACTGACTTCAGAATTTTATGAGGTGCCAAGTAAAAGCATTACCTGTTCATCCCCCAAGAATGATTGCATCTATAGACTAAAAATAAGTAGTAGCTCTGTTTTACCCATTTGGCAACATCCTCTTATTCTCCCTTTTCCCAGCCTATTTTTTCATAAGGAAACTAGTCATAGCAAAAGCGGTATACTCTCCTTACATTTATGTGTATCAAATTTTGCTGAGTGATATTCTGTCACCACGTGGCAGGTTTATTAGTTGTGATGTCATTATGTTCAATAAAATTACACCGAAACAACGTGAAACTCACACTGATGACACATTGCATTTCCTTAGAATAGCACACTCGTGGAAAGAATATAAAATAAACCAACGCAATTGCCACCGTCTGCATTTTCTCTAATAGGCATGGCTATTATGCTTATCCACATAAAAAGCGCTCCTTTCAGAAGCCTCTGCAGAATTTGAGAATCCCATAAAGACATGATATAGAAGCATTTACCCAAGTCCAACTAAGCTTCCACAATCCTCTGCCGAAAACAAATTTTCCAGACAGTTCAAAGGCTATTGATCAAGGCTTATTCCCCCTCATTTCATTTCAGTTTAACACACGTTTTGAGATACACTCCATGCCCAGCCCCGTGCTGACCACCAAGAATCTCAAAAGAAGGACATAGGCTCAGGGCTAGCAAGACATTCTCAGTGCTTCGTGAACTTAATACTGTAGTTTAAACAGATTACATCAAAAGCAGTAAGAGAAAGTGCCAAGGAACCGGGAGGATACCAAGCGAGAGCCACGCCAAAACCAACGGGGCATCAGAAAGTCATGGAACACTTTCCAGAGGAGATAACTAAGCAGAGTCTGGAAGATCAAGCCGAGAGAAGTGAGCGAGTACATTCCAAGCGGCCAGAAGAGGCTGAGAAACCCTGAGTGTGTTTCAAGAGAAAAAAGGTAGGCTTCAAGATGTGAGCCCCAGGAGGGGACTTGTAGGCTATACCTAAGAGCTGGAGTTTATCACAGAGGGAATCACTGATAGCTTTTAAGCAGAGAACTAATATTTTTTTGCCCTCTAAAATATTACTCCCATACCTTCCTGCACAGTGGACCATCAAAGGACAAGCCTAAGTGGCTGGCTGTCCCAGCTCAGGCAGACACGGTGAGGCCAGGAGACAGAGCCTGCCAGAGCCTTATCTCCAACACGGAGGGAAACCCATGTTAATGGTCCCTGATGTGTCCCCCAAAGGATCTCAAGACCCAAAGAGCCCATTCTCAACAGGTCTACCTGTTTGTACCCAAACAAACAGCTCATTCTCGACAGGTCTGAAGGTTTCATAACCTCAGTTTAAATTTTAAGGAATCCAAAAGGTAGTCATAAAACATTCCAAAAATAGTATAAATTAGTTCTTTTTTAGCATTTGAAGGCGTAAATGCAAAAATCAATTATCTTATGGTCTTTAGCTTTTAACCTACACTTTCATTTCATATTAAAGAACAAATATCATCAGCTTTTAAGAGTGGATGTAACATTGACAGTAGGGGGAGGAGGCCAGTTAGGTTGCTCTGTATAAGCAAAGTGAGACAGATTAAGGCAATTTTCCAGGTGATGCAAGACCCCCAAAGTTAGCTAATAATAAGTATAATCAGAAAGAAATTCAACCCTGACATCCCTATAAATAAACGATACAGAGCCACTTCCTAAGTGAAAATAACTTAAAGATATTTTTGACAACTTCATCTTTAAATCAGCAAGGCTGTTAAGAAGCACTATAAAAAGTTGTCATGTTTTTGGTGGGGGGGGGGGAAGCATGATTGACAATAAAAGTAATCTAGTCTAAATTTAATATTGAGAATTATAAAAGACCCAGAAGTAAAATTTTCTTTATTAAGGTTTCTATAATAAGTTACTGCGAAGGGTACAAATGACCTGTCCTGATTAGCAATCTCTCCCACACTGACGGCCCGTTAAAAATGTCATTACCCTTAACACACTGTTTGTCGTCAGAAGGAAAGACATTCTATTCCAGAAGCTTGGCCAGTCTCATGCTTTTTCGTGACTTAAGTATTAAACCACTCAGGCTATAGAAATCTACAGTGCTATTTTTATACTTAAGCTACTTTTCATACCGCTGTAAGATGTCTGATTTTAATTTGTGCACACTAAACATTACGATTCCTGCAGTACAGGGATTCCCGTGTCCTACAGGGAAATGGAGCCGTCTATGTGGCAGCCTCAGTAAAATGCCCCATAGTCAAGAGACAACAGGACCTGGAATGTGGTGCTCGGCTCAACCCAAGTTAGAAGGCACTCTGTCACCTTGAAATATGCACAAAGGGTGAAGCACAGTGACAGGATCCAAAGTGTGGTCCAGTCACAGGGGCTCCACCCCAGCGCACGTCTCTGACGATTCCCATCTTTGCCATTTCACGGAATCAGTCACCGAAGCCCTGTGGATGGCATCTCAGAACCACCCCCCTGCCCCCGCCCCTTGTCACCCCTGCCTTTCCAATGGCACTCCCAACACAGAAGCTGCTTTGGTTAACTTAATCTCTTGTGATAACTTTCAAACTGGCTCCCGACCTCTCCCAGATCCCATCTTACTTGGTATGGCCGGGTTAATTTTCCTAAAACATATTCTACAGAGGAAAAAAAAAAAAAAAAAAAGGTTATACTCTTTACACCTGGCTCCGGGTCCCTCATGAGTTTGCTCCAACACAGCCACTCCATTTATAGATTAATCTCATTTAACACGAACGAATCTTTTCTTTCAGTTATACTTCAGGATTCACTTCTCCTCATCCAACGTCTACACCTTCCCATATATCCTATGTCCTTTCTGCTTACTGCCCTCTCTCCCCATACACATTCCAATAATCCCAATCCAAAGGCTCTTCAGTCTTTGTGTTTTCTGCAAATGCTACTTCCTGAGCCAATCCTCCCCTAATAATGTCAGCCAAAAATAATCTCTTCCTTACACCTATCTTTCACGATCCGCCACTGCAAACTTCTTTTTTAAACGTTTACTTTTGAGAGAGAGGGGAGAGAGAGCATGAGCAGGGGAGGCGCAGAGAGAGAAGGAGATAAGAGTATTTGATTCGGGCTCTGCACTGAGAGTGGAGAGCCCGATACGGAGCCTGAACCCATGAACCGCGAGATCACGCGTGACCTGAGCCAAAATCAAGAGTCAGGTGCTTGACCAACTGACCCACCCAGGCACCCCCACCACTGTATGCTTCTTGAAGGCAGGGTGCAGGCCTGATTTATATTTACCCAATCCAAGAAGGGTAATACCTTACAAAAAAGGTAAAACAAAGATTGCCACCTGCACCTTGGCAGGCCAGATAAAACCAGCGTGAGAAGCCAATGCATACTGCTGAGTGAAAGAACGAAAGAAGCCAATGTAGGATCCCAACTAGATGACATCCTCAAAAATGCAGAACTACAGTGAAGGTAAAAAGATACTAACACAATTCTTAGGCCCATTCCTAAATATAAATAAAGAGCCAGAGATAACTAGACATTTGCGAAGAACACTCATCTTAAAAACAGAGACCAAACAAATAGAAGAAAGAACCCAGAATAAGCGGAGACATAGAACAGAAAAAAAGCAATAGAGGAAAGAATGGAGAAAGAGCCTGCATTTATGAAATAATTTTCAGAAGGTATACTTGGTCAACTAAAAAAAAAAATTATAGAATAAGCATTTTCTTATTAAAAATGTAAGAGCAGGGGCACCTGGGTGGCTCAGTTGGTTGAGCGTCCGACTCGATTTCAGCTCAGGTACTGATCCCATGGTGTGTGGGTTTGAGCCCTGCATTGGGCTCTGATGCTGACAGCATGGAGCCTGCTTGGGATTCTCTCTCTTACTCTCTCTCTCTCTGCCCCTCTCTCACGTAAACATTCTCTCTCTCCGTCTCTCAAAAATAAACTTTAAAAAAATATAAGAGCAGAAATGAAAATTTTAATAGACCGAAAGACATAAGTTGAGGAAATCTACCAGAGAGCAGAACAAAAGAAACAAGAGTAAGAGTTACAAAAGAAGAAAATAAAGAAAAAACAGAAAACTTATCAATAATGTAAGAAAAGAAGGTATACTTCAACAACTAAAAAAAAGTCATAGAATAAGCACCTTTTTTTTTTATAATGTTTATTTTTGAGAAAGAGAGAGAGACAAAGAGCACAAGCAGGAAAGGTAGAGAGAGAGGGAGACACAGACCCAAACCAGGTTGCAGGCTCTGAGCTGTCAGCACAGAACCCAACATGGGGCTCAAATTCATGAGCCTCAAGACTATGACCTGAGCTGAAGTTAGATGCTTAACCAACTGAGCCACCCAGGCGCCCCAGGCACAATTTTCTTAGAAGTTAAAAATGTTAGAGCAGAGGGGCGCCTGGGTGGCGCAGTCGGTTAAGCGTCCGACTTCAGCCAGGTCACGATCTTGCGGTCTGTGAGTTCGAGCCCCGCGTCGGGCTCTGGGCTGATGGCTCGGAGCCTGTTTCTGATTCTGTGTCTCCCTCTCTCTGACCCTCCCCCGCTCATGCTCTGTCTCTCTCTGTCCCAAAAATAAATAAAAAACGTTGAAAAAAAAAATTTAAAAAAAAAAAAAAAAAAAAAAATGTTAGAGCAGAAATGAAAAGTTTGAGAGAAAGACTGAAAGATATAAATTGAGGAAATCTACCAGAAAGTAGGACCAAAAAAAAAAAAAAAATAGGACTTACAAAAGAAGAAAGTAAAAAAAAGCAGAAAACTTATTAAATAATGTAAGAAAATTTCTAAAAATGACAGACACAATTCTTCTGAGCAAAAGGCACACCAAGTACCCAGGACAGACACACACACGGTATCCAAACATTTAGCCCTCACACGCCCTTCTTCCCAGGAAGTTACTGGAAGATAGACCACAGGAGGGAATAAACCTAGAAACTCCCTGAAATGAGGGATCAACCTCAAAAGTGGATGCCCAGCATCCAGGAAACATGGGCTTGGACACAAGAGACCAGCAAAGGAACTCTCTAGGCATAAGGTGAAGGCAGCTGCAAGTGATGGCTACAGGGCAGGCCTCGAGAGCATGCGGTCCAAGTGGGGCAGAAGAAGGGAGGAGAGGCCTCCAAGGGAGGGTGGAAGGACCTCTTGATGATCTGCCATCTGTCAAGAGTCTGGAAATGAAATCATGAGAGATAAAGATGCAATTAAATAAATAAAAATGCATGAACTCCAGGGGAGAAAAACTCCATATTTTTCAATAAAGAAAACGGAATCTAGTCTCAGCTGGAAACAACAGCCACACACTCGTAATGATAAAAAAAAATAATGCAGGGGCGCTGGGGTGGCTCAGTGGGTCAAGCATCTGACTCCAACTCAAGTCATGACCTCGTGGTCTGTGAGCTTTAGCCCCGCGTCGGGCTCTGTGCTGACAGCTTAGAGCCTGGAGCCTGCTTCGGATTCTGTGCCTCTGTCTCTGTCTGCCCCTCCCCTGCTTGCGCTGTGCCTCCCTCTCTTTCTCAAAAATAAGTAGACATTACCAAAAAAAATTTTTTTTTATTAATGCATATTCTTTAAACAAAAATGGCAATTTAAGTATACAGGGACAACAGAGGGGCAAAACCACAATGGGGGAGGAGAATAAGAGAACCAGCCTCATTCTCCATAGCAAGGAGTCCATGGAGATCTTAAATGTCAAAGCATGACAGTATATACGTATCCGTAAAGGATGAAGGAGAGAGCAGGAGAAATGGCTAAGAGCTAAAAGTGGCTGTCACCAGGGCAAAAAGTATTTTTTTGCGGGGGGAAGGGTATAACCAGGCAGAGAGAGAAACATGTAGTACTAGTCAGCTATTTAAATTACAGCTATGGGGGCGCCTGGGTGGCGCAGTCGGTTAAGCGTCCGACTTCAGCCAGGTCACGATCTCGCGGTCCGTGAGTTCGAGCCCCGCGTCGGGCTCTGGGCTGATGGCTCGGAGCCTGGAGCCTGTTTCCGATTCTGTGTCTCCCTCTCTCTCTGCCCCTCCCCCGTTCATGCTCTGTCTCTCTCTGTCCCAAAAATAAATAAAAAAAAAACGTTGAAAAAAAAAAAAATTTAAATTACAGCTATGTTCTATTTTGATACAGATGACACTTGAATTAAATACATAAATGACAGGGTGTTCGGGGCTTACAGACTACTCCTTTGAGAAGCTCAAGTATCCTAGGAGGGAAAAAATGGTCCAGACATGGTATTTTTTTTTTCTTTTTGGTTGTTACTTGTTTCTTAAGTTTGAGAAATACTAAAAAGGAGGAAACAAGGAAGAAGAAATTGTTATGGCAGCAAGGAGACAGGGCATCTAAAGGAGAAAGCTCCCTAAGGAGGCAGGAGGAAAGGGTGTGGAACATGTGTCTCCAAATTAGGCTAGGACAGCCATACAGAGAGCTCTGCCCAGCTGGTCAGGGGTCGGGGTGGAAGGTGGAGGGACCCTGAAAGGGAAAATCTTGCGGGTAGAGAGTTGAGACACTGCTTGATAGTGTCTGTTCTGGGCTAAGAGAGGGGGCCAAGGAAAATCGTGAAGGGACCAGAAGGAAATGTTAAATTCAATTCCATCACGTTAAATTGGCTCTAACAGCAGAGTATTTGTACTCAGCCATCCCTCTATGCTCCCATATTTCATAACACTTCTACTAGCATTTACACTAATGCTTTAAAGAATTGTGTTTTGGGGTGCCTGCATGGCTCAGTTGGTTGAGCATCTGACTTCAGCTCAGGTCATGACCTCACGGTTTGTGAGTTCAAGCCCCGCATCGGGCTCTGTGCTGACAGCTCGGAGCCTAGAGCCTGCTTCGGATTCTGTGTCTCCCTCTCTCTTTGCCTCTCCCCCCTTGTGCTGTCTCTGTCTCTCTCAAAAATAAACAAACATTAAAAAAAGAAAATTTAAAGGATCGTGTTTTTCACTAAACTATGAATCCTGGAGAACAGTCTTATCTATTTGTATACAACCTATACTCACCACAGTGCTGATGTGCAATGCATTTTTGTTGTATAGATTTATAAATGTTTATTTCCAGAAATACCAAGGCATGTCAACATACCAATACACATTTATTACCTTCAAATGTTTTTCATAAACCAGAACAGTCAGCATTTAATAACTGTACTGTGTTCTTAAAAAGCACCACATAATGTCTCTCCTGGATACCCTCCCCCACAAAATCTTACTTAAATCCAAATTTATATCTGAAGCGGTTTCTCTTCGACTACATATAGTAACACCTACAATCTGTTTGATGATGTCCATACCTTCACGAAACTCAGAACAGCAGGGAAAACTACATCCATCTGTGACTAGCTCATGGACTCTAAATTAAAGTTCAGGAACATTCACAATGAGTTAAAAAAAAAAAAAAAAAAAAAGGGAGGGGGGGCACCCGGGTGGCTCAGTCGGTTGAGCGTCCGACTTTGACTCAGGTCATGATCTCGCAGTTGACGAGTTCAAGCCCCGCATCGGGCTCTGTACTGACAGCTCAGAGCCTGGAGCCTGCTTCCAATTCTGCGTCTCCCTCTCTCTCTGCCTCTCCCCTCCTCATGCTCTGTCTCTATCTCAAAAATAAAGATAAACATAAAAAAAAAAAAAATCCACCATTGGAAATCAGTACCTGCCCTGCCAAATAATAAACACAAAGATTTTATGGGTTGAAATATAAAATTTATTAATTCAGAATTAATTTGGGCACAGAGGATCTCTGCTCATTAGTATTTCCTAGCATTTCAACATACTCTAATTTTATATTCTTACCAAGAAATACAACTATTATTCACTAAGAAAAACATTAATATGCATGCTAACTTTTCAAAATTCTTCTTTCCTCTCTCCTACATTTAAGCCAACTTTCTTGACAATTTCCAACACCCTTTCCACAAAACATTTCAGATCCATCTCAGATGAGTTCAAAGGGGAGGGGAAGAATTAAAAATAAAAACAGGAGTTTTGTTGGCCATTTAAGTCTTTTACTAAGTTTAGAGATGTTTTTGATTGCTATTAGTTGAAGTTCTTCTTGTCACATTCATATAGTAGAGAAAATTGATTTGAAAAGTTCATCCTGAATGCCAGATTAGGTAAAAAAAAAAAAAATCCTAATCTTTAGTTTCACCAAGCAGTGAAAGAAGAGAATACTTATCTGAACGAGTTAAGCCAAACAACAATTTAGGACAAAATGCAAATTAGTACACCTGCATATACTTTTCCTCAAATCCCACCAAGTTTAAGTCGACCGACTAAGGGTGTTCCAGCAAGATCATACAACACAGAACAACCAAACTGCCATCTTCATTATTCCATCCTTTTATCCTTTCAAAAACGTTTTCTAATATACCTGATTTTGACTTCAGGATAACCTGAATGGTATGTCCATCATTGGTCACTTCGCAGTCTCGGCAGACCACATAATTTGGGGAGAGGCGGACATCCAGAAGTGAGGGGTCATATCTAGCTTCTCTTGAGTTTAGGTTAATGGGAGACTGGTATTCCCCATTAGCATCGGGAAACACCAAGCCCCACTCCACACCTAAGGACAAAATGAAGCAAATTTAGAACAGGTTTTAAAAAGTTCCGGTAAAATTTAACATGCAAAGGCTAGTTTAAACACCGTTTATGATCCTTGACGGATGAAATACGATAAATGTGGAAGTACTTCTGCATTCATATTCCGAATGATCTAAAGCTATCAAATACATACAAAAAATCCCGGACTAACAAAATAGCCTATTTGTATTTGTCCACATAGATGTAATCCTTTATGACTCTAGGAAGTCTAGCTCATCTTTAAGTGATTAAAAAAACAGTAATTCCACAAAATTTTTTTTCTGCTCATGAGTTCAATTACATGCACTACTGGGGAAATACCTGTAACTCAACTTGCTCGAGGAGAGCCAAAAACCACTAAATCTGACGCTAGTGAATGAACACCTCTTTAACAGAATGCAAAGATGGTCATTTTGAAGTGGATATATGTACGTCTACCCACACCTATATCTTCACGCAATACAGACTCATATTCTCTTTCCCTATTTTATAATTAAAGTCAAAAATTCCACATCTGTTTCAACACCAGCCCCCGTGGTCACATGTATGAGGACTCCTACATCTTCCGGGATAAATGTAGCAAGCAAAACTTTTTAAAAAGTCAGCCCCCTTCGGACCAAACCCGCTGACCGAGCTTGAAATCCAGGCCTTCTTTAGAAAGAGCTGAACACTGTTAGTTTCCTTCACGAACGGAGGGGCGGCAAGGACACTTTCTGCCCGTAGGGTGGTCGCGGCAGCACCGTGCACCCGAAGGTGCTGAGCGACACGTAACGCCGCTCTTCGCGGGCCCTCGGCGCGCGCACAGAAGTGCTCCGGGGCGGCCGAAGGCTGGCCCTCCAAACCGCCGCAGGTGCCAGCCGCCGCGGGGCAGGAAGCCGGGCTCCCCGACGCGAACGCGGACGGCGGGCCCGCCCTCTCTCCCGGAGCCACTTCCACCAGTGGAGCGGGTGCGCGCGACAGACACGCACGTGGGAGAGCGGGGCGCAGCGGGGACCCCGCGCTCGGCGGGACGCACGCGCGGCGCCCGGGACCCCGGACACCCCGCCCGACGCGCGGCCGGTTACCTTCTTCGTAGCCCCACTCCACCCCCTCCTCCTCTTCCTCTTCATCCTCCTCCTTCTCCGGGAAGGCGACGGAATCTTCGATGAAGCTCAGGTCAGCCATGGGAAGGCCGTGGGTCCCCTCGGCGCTCTCGCGCCGCCGCAGGGAAGCGGGCAGGAGTGGGACCGTGAGCGCGTGTGAGGGCGCGCGTGCGAGGGTGCAGGTGAGCCAGTGGGGGCGTGAGCGCGCGAGGCGGGCGCGGGGTGGGCGCGGGCCGAGCCGGACTTTTCGGGCGGCGGGCGCTGCGAGAGCGTCCCGAGTCCCCGCGGAGCGCGAGTGGAACCGCGGCTCCGGGAGCGGCAGCCGGCGAATTATAAACCGGACGGGGGCGTGTCTGGTACGGGAGGATCCGCCCCGCTCGCTCCGTGGCCCCCGCGCAGGGGGGCGGACGGCGGGGAAAGGCCTCGGGGCTGCCGGGCCCCACCAGGGAAACTGCAGAAGCCCCGCCCCCTACCTGCGGCGTCGCCTCCCCGCGGCCGGCTCTCCCACGCTTTACCTTCCAGGAGCCCGCGAGTCACCCGGGGCCTGCCCTCGGGCTGCCCCGCGTGCGGGGCCTTGACCCGGGGCTTTCGACCTCCGTCTAGTTCATTTAGGCTTTACTGCAGGAAATGCCCAAAAGAAAAAAGGTGGGGGAGGAGGTCGGGGAGAGGCGAGATGAATTGCCTTGAGCAGGAGAAAGAGAGGACTGGGAGACCTCAAGAAAAAAGTTTCCCCCTCCCGATCTTTATTATTGGCGGTTTACTATATAATTCGCCCTTGAAGGATGACGGAAACGGGAATGGAAAAATTCCCGAGAAACTTGTAGTTCCTACAACCATTTCGGACAAAATTGTTTCAATCTAGAGAAGTAAATAGAATCCGGGGAATTTTTTCCATTAAAAAAAAAAATTATCTCAAAAGCAAGAGTAGTGAAAAGCAATAAAGAAAGGGCGCGTGGTTTTACTTTCAGAGTCTGGGGTGCTGCTGCAGGCGCAGCTTGCTGTGCACACCGCTCCCAAAATGCCTCGTGAAATCATGTAAATAATGAAATGCACACA
The DNA here is from genome assembly GCF_028018385.1 of Neofelis nebulosa. Classification (NCBI taxonomy): domain Eukaryota; kingdom Metazoa; phylum Chordata; class Mammalia; order Carnivora; family Felidae; genus Neofelis; species Neofelis nebulosa. The sequence continues at coordinate 11,626,022 of NC_080795.1, forward strand.
TTGCGTAACAGGAACTTGCCTGCTCCGTAGAGGTCCCATTGTTACCTTACACGTGCTTCCCAATGAGTTCATGCCTTCGGCCCCCCGTTTCAATGCATTTTAAAAGCCCAAGCTGATAACCCCTGAGCAGGTTAACTCCATATTTTTAGAAAGTGTACATACATAAGTTCAGAATTGATCCGTAAGCAAAATGTGTTTTTATATGCTCTGTGCGCGCACCAAAATGTCTGGTAGCAGTTTGAGTAGCTGGTTCCTAAATCATAGCATCCGCGACGCTAAGTATTAACCATTTTCACCGAAGTGCTTCTAAAAGGAACATTCCGTTTCTCTTTCCATTGTTGAATACCTTTTCACAATGCCGACATTTTCCTTCACGTTTCTTGCTAGAAGCATGTTCACACGTTAATCAAATGCCGCAGCTAGTGGAACCTGTAGAAGATAATAACATCATTTTGCCACCCTGAGCTCATGAGCAACGTGCATTCCCCTGCACCCCACAAGTGCACAGATGCCAAACTGTAGCCCTGTGTGACCACCAATTTCATTTAAAGCATCACATGAGTTATGGAGATGTTTACCAAACCAGAGAACAGCAAATCACCATGGCAAAAAGGTCAGGGTTCCATGAGCAAACGGTGTGCCATGTTTACAGCAGATAGGCTGAAAGATTGGATTACCAATATTGAATTTTGCAGCTAATAGACCATTTTGTATATAGCCAACAATATATCACTATTTATAAATGCAGTTAACTACTAGACAAACACACGTTTACCCATATTTATTCTTTCTGAATTATTGAGCATCATGTGTATAACGCAGCTCCTCACCGCAAGCCTAGGATACCCTACCCAGCGACATACGAGCCATTACACTGTGCATCCAAATATTCAATTAACAGCCTTAATTGCTTTGAGACTGTGTGCTTCAGATTTCTGCTAATTAACAGCACCTTAAGACCTCTTCTCAGGTCCCTGTACTATATTATCACTAAAGATGGAATTTCTATTTCTAGCTATTATAAGGTATTTGTCACCATAAAACCTAAACACACAGACCGAAGATATAGGCCAATTCTTTGATTTATAAACTAGAGCAAGCACACCTAAATCTAATATCAGAGAATCTAAAAATATCCCTGCTCTATATTATGAACATAAGTACTCCACATACCCCTGCATGTAATTTTAAAATATTTCAACCTAATAGCATATTTGATTCCTTAAATGAACTTTCTATGGCTTGCTTTATAGTGTTTGCATAACTGAGGTCAAACCACATCAGTAGAACAATTTATTAAAACTAAGACCTGTATAACTATTACTATTTGATACTAAGAAAACAGAAATAGAAATAACTAAAAGGGACAAACTGATCTAGTTGTCACAGGAACAAAGACGCACTAAGATGGCTTCACGGCATCCCTGACTTCCACACCCCTCTCCTCCCAATCTTCCCCCATCCTTTGCCTACCTTACCCAGACTTCCTCCTTGTGTTGTTGAGTTTGGGCTCTAGACGAGTCATGAACAATTATTATATTCTTCTTGTGTACCTCTTATGCTCTGGGAGCACCTCAAGGACAGTGCTAACCTATGGATATCAAATGGCTTCTAACCAGATTGTAAATTTCTAAACTTCAGCAACCATGACTTTTGTTCCTTCTTGCGTACCGCTCTGCATTGTGCACTGTGGGAGACCCCAAAATGAATAGCACTCTTTCTGCCCACAGAAATTCACAATCAGTCCCAAGAAATCTTGGGATGGGGCGGGGGAGGGGGGGGTGGGGCGGGGGATCAGTCAATAATTAACTATCATAAAGGCGATATATTTAATAGAAATGCAAACACCATTACATGCAAGGAAGATGCAATTCATACAGATGGGAATGATCAAGGAGAGTTTCTTGGAAAAGATGGCTTTTAAGGCAAATGAAAAAGGCTGAGTAGGATGTAGAAGGCAGTGAGTGAGCCAACAGCATTTTAAGCGCAAGTAATGATACCAAATCACGAAGTGCTCTTTGTGGACCCACTTTTCCATTAAGTGTCTCCCGTGACCTGCCAAGACCAATCTAGATTACTCAGAAAAAGCGTGCTTCAGTGGGATTGTGACTGGGTTTAGTTTGTCTGATTTTCGTTTTGTCAGTGAAGACATTGTTAACCTGAAAAACAAAACAGTCAGCCATTTTACCAGCAAAAATAGATTTATTCAGGAATATCAGAGAATTGCGATTCAGAAAAGGTAAGCTGTGGCAAAACCATACACAAGTCCAACAAACATAGGAGAGGAACACTACTTTATGGAGAAAGAGGAGGTGGGAAGGGTTGTTTTGAATGAAAGTCCGTTGGAGAAAAGCGAAAGTTCAAGATGATAATGGTTTCTCATTGGCTGAGTTGCAAGGTGGTTCATTTCTTGTAGGAGATACAACGAACCATCAGTCCCTATCGGGGCCCGTAATTTATGATTCTTTCCTGTGAACAGTTCTTCCGTTCGAGTCTGGAATTGACAATTCTTCCTATGATAGACATTTGAGTGATGTCTCCCCCCGCTGTGCTCCCCCCCTGGCTTCCCAACTCCATTTTAGCGAATTTTCCCTGGATTAATTTTCACAACATCAAAATTTTCCTCATTACGTATTTTGATGTCTGAAACTTTCAAGTTTTGCTTTGAGGCGAGAAGTTCTGATTCGTTCACATTTTTTACCTTACCAGATGAAGCGCATATTTTGCCTACTTAAAGTTGTGTTAATCACCCTACCTTTGTTTGATCTCTCCTTGATCTTTTGTCTTCAGAACCATCAGCTTTCAGTGTTCAGGTTCTGGGTAGCCATGGTAGGTTTTATTATGGTTCCTTTCATTCTCTGCCCCTCTCTGCGAGATGGCACTTCACTGACCATAGGACCTGCTTTGACCAATTAAATACGCGTAAATGTGCACATGCCACTTCTAATAGAAGCCTTAAGAGTTGTCATGTGGTTCTACCATCCTGTCTGTCCCTCTGTCCCAAAAGTACCCAGTCTAAGAAAGCCACTACTTCTTCAGTCACTCTGGATCCTGGCACAAAAAAGACTCATAGATCAGAGCCACAGCCAACCAGAAGTCGACATGTAATGTCAGTGAGAAGTAAACGTTTGTTTCATAAGCCACTAAAATTTGAGGATAATCTTTTACAGCAGCCTAGCATAACCTAGCTGCTACAGCAGCCCATCAGGTAACGGTGAGTTCAAGGGCAAGTTTCATCTCCTGAAATGCTTTCTGTCATCTTTTTCTTTAGCGTGGAAGAACCTCTCTGGCCTGCAAGGAAACTAAACACTGCAAAGCAGGGCCCGTATCCCACCTCGCAAAGTTCGTAGGAGCCCCGGCCCTATCTAGGATCCTCACAATCTTACCACACGGTGCGAAAGCCCTTTTCCATGAGAAATGTGCCTTCTCTCTGAGTAAACATGGGTAGAACCCTCTTCCCTTGTCTGAGATCACAGCAGTTACTCATGGGCCCCTCCACCTAGAACCAAAATGCCTGCCGTTGGGCCGTGTGATCATTATATTGATGCTTCTCAAATCTACCTTTATTAGGAAGCAAAACCTTCTCTAGGGAACCTTCCAAGTGTTCTGCCAAATGAAACTCCCACTCAAGTGGTTGAGCGCTTCCGCATACCGTGTACAGATCTCGAGCCCTGAAATGAAGACTAAGTTGGAAGTATGTATCTTATAGCCATCTCCTCCAATCGACAATGAGCCCTCACGAGCAAAGAGTTCATCTGAATTCCTCTTTGTATCCCCCACGTAGCACATGGTAGGCACTTAGGAATTAGTTTCCTTGTGCCAGCAGCCATATGGTGACCCGATCAGCCTTTATAAATATATTAGTGCAATAAAAATTGTGATTACCGTGGTAGAAGCTTTCAGGGAGCAGCGGGGCCACAAAAACAGGGAGTGATCAAGTTTACTTGGTGGCAGGTGTGTCAATAGGGGCTTCATAAAGGAAATGCCCTATAAATGGAAAGATAAATAAGTGTTCTTTTGCCCGCAGAAGGGAAAAGGAAGGGAGGCAAAATAGACATGCCGGTCAAGTGGAAAAATAAAGAACAAAACTTCAAATACAGAAGCCAGCACGGCTTGGACTTTTTGGTCAAGTTTGTTTTCTTTCTCTATGGTGTTAATAGAAGGTTTTCTGCGGTGCTAATAAAAAAGCGAAAATGACATGTTCAGATAAGGTATCTTTATGTTTGCTCTAAATTTCCTTTTCTAAAAGTCTCAAAATAACCTCGCCACATGAAATAAAATACCCAGTAGATCACATGCTTGAATGAGTATGACGTGGTATTGACAGAACAACAGCGTTGAAAACACGTGGAGACACAACAGCATCCGTCAGATGTTCGAACAGCCCCGTGGCCACACCCCTACTTTAGTTCCCACAGCAGCTCTGACGCCTCACTCTGCCTTGTAACAGGCCATGAAGCTCCGGGACCTAAAGGGATGCCTGTTACACAAGATGACAAACCAATTCACAGGAAAGTAATCATTTGAGCACTGTGGTTGTCTCCAAAGATGGCTGCCACAGTTCTTGCCGTCCCCTTAAATCGGAGCTGGCTCTGTGACCTGCTTTGTACAACAGACTGTGAGAGAGTGACCCCGTACAGTTGTGGGCTTAGCCTTAAAGCGGGCTGACCAATTCTTTTGCTCTCAGAAACCAGTCATCATGGAAGAAACCCTCCCACCCTGAGCCCGCCATGCTGTGAGGAAGAGCAAGCTAGGTAGGCGATGACAGGTGGAGGAGGGGCTCAGAGGCACAGGTGCACGCATAAAGCCCTCGGGGACCTTCCAGCCCAGCCTAGCTACCACCTGAAAGCTGGTAGTGACCCCAGCTGGCAGCATGTGTGACAGAAAAACCCTGCCTGAATTCCTGGCCCACAGAACTCTGAGAAATCATAATCACTGTTTCAAGCCACTAAGCTCTGGAGTGGTTTAGTAAGCAGCACGGAGAACTGAAGCAAGCACTTACCTATGTAGCAGATACTATGCAAAGCATTTCCCAGTGTTTCCTTTCATTCTCGGACGAGCTCCAATAATATCGCTTCCTTTGCAGGTGAGAAAACCAAAGGCTCAGACTTGTCTATGGCCACAGACAGAGGTGGTGGGTGACCTGAGGTCTGTCTCTCGAACCCGTGCTCTGAGCTGCTAAATTTACTGCCTTTAGAGTTGGTGAAGTCGGCTAATGTGCTCCATCACCACCACCAGGAGAATGTGGGCTGTAGGAACAGTTAGGAATCAGACACCAAGGCACCTGGGTGGCTCAGTGCGTTAAGGGTCCAACTCTTGATTTTGGCTCAGGTCACGACCTTACAGTTGTGAGATCGATCCGCGTCGGGCTCCGTGCCAGGGTGGAGCCCGCTCGGGATTCTTTCTCCCTCTCCCTCTCCCCCTGCTCTCTAAAAAAGAAAAAAGAAAGGAACACGGAAAGAATCAAACACCAACTGAAATGCACACTCCAGCCCTATTGCATCCTGCCTCTGAGCAAACTCAGACTCACAGCCCCAGGATTGATGTCTCTTGGTGGATGGCAGAGTCCTCTCTACTTAGCTGGCGATTTACTAATCATCTATTATGTATTAAGTGTGCCATGTGATTTAGCTCATTAATTCATAATATGACAAAAGGTGTTTTTTTATAGATGAAGAAACAGAAACTCAGAAATTAAGTGCTTTATCCATGATCACACAGCTAACAAATGGAAGAATTAAAATCTGAATCAAGTCCAACCAGCTCTACAGCCCAAGCTTATACGGTAACCCTCTCCCACCTCTCACTCAGGCAAGTTTTAGCCACTATTGTAGCAAAAAGCCCATTCAGAGTGTCATTAGTCATTCACCCTTTCGTGTTTACAACCAGCTCCCGATGGGATATGAATTAAGTGCCTACTTAGCAACCTAAAATACTACTCTTCGAAAACAGAAGGCATTCAAGATGTTCTATATTAAATATTTCTATTTCATAAAGAGTTTGTGTAATGAGGAGGAACCAGGGACACTGATGAAATACACAAAACAATAAACATTTCTAATGCTAATGGAGCACAGCATGTTTACATTATAATTGGAACCCCATCGATTAGCCTTCACTGACTATTACTTTTAGCAGAATTACCAGTGATGGAAGAGAAAATGTAGCTTGGTGCTGAGTACATGCTAAGCACTAAACAAGATTGACTGTGCTTTTAACTGGGCGTTAATTACCTAAGGGGCAGTAACATACAACATTCTAACTTGATAGTCTCCACCTTGACAAAGGAGATAACAGAAAAATAGACTAAAATTACAACATGAGAGATTTAGGTGAGACACAGTGATTACCAGATACTCAGAATTATTTAAAGTGGTCCTTTCCAACAATCTGATGGAAACACCTCTCTCATTAAATGCATTATTATTTAATGTTGAGAGACAGTATAGTATAGTATAGTATAGTATAATGGCTTTGTCGCTTAGTAAGTTTGCTCGTGATCAAATCATCTAACCTCTCTTTGCCTCAGTTTCCTCATCAATAAAATGGGAACAATAATAGTACCAAGCCAAAAGGGTGATGGGATGATTACACAAGTTCGTACAGATAATGCGCTTCAACTAGAACGGTCACTTCTACGAGAATGCTTGTTTTGAAAATGCAAATTTGCTCTCATGCAATTGGTATGTAAGGAACAACTGGAGCACAGCAAGACTTCCCTGCTGCTTATGCCACTTTTGTCTGTGAGAAACACCAGACTGACACAGAAAACTGTACCTGATTTGACTGAGTGGTGCAGGGACTACACTAAGTGCACACAGGTGCACACCTCAGACACCTACGGCTACCTCAGTTTACGGTGTGTTCGCGGCCAGACCGTCCTCATCTGATGTGACGACTGTCCATCAGATTCCAAGGAACCTATCTTCCACCCCTTCACAGTAACTCCCAAGCTGCAGCCTTTCTAATACCTGCTTCCACAAGCAAATATCAGTCTTTTCCAAGTTAAAATGCCACACTTATTTTAGCATTTATGCATTTTTTTTAATTTATGGAGTTTTTTAATTTCTTTAATGTTTATTCATTGTTGAGAGAGAGAGAGAGACAGAGATAGAATGTGAGCAGGGGAGGGGCAGAGAAAGAGAGGGAGACACAGAATCCAAAGCAGGCTCCAGGCTCCGAGCTGTCCGCACAGAGCCCGACGCGGGGCTCGAACTCACAAATTGCGAGATCGTGACCTGAGCAAAAGTCAGATGCTTAACGGACTAAGCCACCCAGGCACGCCAAAATTTATTTTTCAGAGAGAGAGCATGCAAGCAGGGGGGTGGGGTGGGTTCAGAGAAAAAGAGAATCCTAAGCAGGCTCCACACTCAGTGCAGAGCCCAAAGCAGGGCTCAATCCCATGATCCTGGGATCATGACCTGAGCCAAAGTCAGACACTCAACCGACTGAGCCACTCAGGCACCCCTAGAATTTATGCATTTCTTAATCTTTGAAATGTGTAAAAAACTATTATTCTTTTTTTTTTCCAAGAGAAAGAGAGTGCGAGCAGGGAAGAGGGCAGAGAAAGAGAGAAAGAGAATCTTAGGCAGGCTCACGCACAGCATGGAGCTGGATGAGGGGCTCAATCCCACACCCTGGGACCAGACGTGAGCTGAAATTAAGAGGCGGACGCTTAGCTGACTGAGCCACCCAGGTGCCCTAACACATTGGGTTTTAAGAGCATGCGTGTCACATTGGAGCAAAACTGACTCTACCTTGCATGTACTAAACACTCAAATAATGTAATTATTATGGTTGTAATGATAAGAAACTGACATTTAGTGTGTTTGACCTGGATATTTTCTTAGGTCATTTTATGTTTGGGTTAATTTGATTATTACCATTATTAGTTTGATTATTATTATTATTATTATTATATTCATAGAAGTGGTCTTTATGTTTTTGTACATTTGTGAGATTGCCCAAAGTGTGTAAAACAATACAAGAATAGCGCATCACTTCAGGACTTCAAATGTATTGGAAACCTTAGGAAGTTGACCATATCCCTTTGAGACCACAGATGAAAATACAACCTGCTGGGGGCGCCTGGGTGGTTCAGTCGGTTGAGCATCCGACTTCAGCTCAGGTCATGATCTCACGGTTCCTGGGTTTGAGCCCCGTGTTGGGCTCTGTGCTGATAGCTCAGAGCCTGGAGCATGCTTCGGATTCTGTGTCTCCCTCTCTCTCTGCCCCTCCCCTGCTTGTGTTCTGTCTCTCTCTCTCTCTCTCTCTCTCTCTCTCAAAAATGAGTACACATTAAAAAAACATTTTTCTAAAAGAAAGAAAGAAAGAAAGAAAATACAACCTGCTGGTAATCAGTAGATAATTCTAGGTATTTGCCTTCAGGATAGTTTGGTTTTAGACAACTTATTCTAGATTAGTTTTCCTTAAGCCTCTTTAACCAATGATCACATAGATGGGGAAAGGAGGGATATTTACATTTCAGATATGAGAGAAATTATCAGTAAGTCTACCAAGGGGCTGAAGTCGTGGGAAGAAGACAAGAAGATCGTTTGAGATGTGAATTTTTGCACATTTTCTGTCCTACTTCTTACGCACTTTCAAAAGCCCAAGTCACGCGTGAACAACGCTCAAGGACACGACGAGTCCTAACTTCCAGGCAGTCCATCAGTACTGCAACTGTACTGCTCTGCCTAAGCTTTGACGGCTTGAACGTGCCCTTTCATTCATCCATCCTTTCATTCAGGCAGCACTTATCGATTAAGTCCTCTGTGGTAGATCCTGTCTCAAGGCTTGGGATACCGTGATGAAATGCGTACCCACACTCAGAATGCCTCAAGCAATGACCTTGAGAAACAGGCCTTACAAATGGTGGTGTGACCATTGGGAAAGATCCCAGAGGTGAGGAGCTGTTAGGTTTTCCACAGAGCCATCAACAGGGAAAGCCCAGTTTGCAGAAGCTCCAACTGCAAACCAAAGAACGACTATGTGTGCCTTCACTGTGCAAAGAACTGCGTGCACACACACATTGTTTAATCCACATTCATACATTCGTGATGTTCAGTAAGAGTGGCACGCCCCTCTATGAAAGACGAAAATATGATACTGTAAAAATATCAACTCACAATTCTTAAGAAATACATATGGAAATTATTAAAAATTATCAATGATTGTACAAATATAAATTAGTTTCGTAATTATTAAGTTGCTTCTCGTATCATGTCTGCAGCTAAACGCATTCCCCAACTCACCCCACCTAGTTTAGCAACCTCACTTTTTTTTTAATGTTTATTTACTTTTGAGAGAGAGAGAGAGAGAGACAGTGCAAGCAGGGGAGAGGCAGAGAGAGAGGGAGACACAGAATCTGAAACAGGTTCCAGGCTCCAAGCTGTCAGCACAGAACCAGATGTGGGGCTCAAACCCATGAACCGTGAGATCATGACAGAGCCAAAGTCGGACGCTCAACCGACTGAGCCACCCAGGCGCCCCAGCAACCTCACTTTTCTAACGTTGTTTGCTGCCAATATGGAAGCTACCATTGGTGCAATATAGAAAGTTCATAATCAACCTGCACTACCTTCCTTCTCACCAATGCAGTGTTTTCTCTAATAATCCTGTTAATTCCATTTCAAAGCATGACTCTCAACCCCTGTCTTCCTTTTTGTTCCCCCAGCTACTGTCATGGTCCAAAACTGTCAGCTTTCACCTGGGTGGTCCTGCCCTCACTCTCTCCTCATGTGCTCATCTTCCGTATCAATGGTGAAGGTAACATCCTGTCTCTTCCCTGCTTAGAAATCCCTACTGGCTCCCTGCCGCATACGGTATTTAAGATCCACGTCCTTTAGTGTGGAACACAAGACCCTTAAAAAGCTGGCCAAATCTTACCATCTAGCTTCATTAAATTCACTCGGTAATTAATCCAAAACTCTGACCACACAAAACTTATCATTATAAAATATTCACAATTGTTTTCATGCCCACCATACTGTTCTGCATAATGTTTCTTCTTTGACCTAGTCCCCATTCCTGGGTGGATTTGAGGATGGGGACGTTGGTAGGGGCACAGGTAAAGGATGACTTAGTATCAGTGGGTGTGTGATGTGACTCGTTTTCTAGGCTAGGAACTGACTAGAAATCTATCTCATTTTTCTCTATTTGCCTTGCTAGAATCTAGTAGTTTCCCAGCAGCTCAATACATTTATAAACTAATGACTTTCAGGCACCGTTTCTATTGCTACGGAGTTACAAAATAGAGCAAAGACATAGACTTATGGCCCCAGAGAATGGGACTCTCCTGGGAAGGCCCCTCCCACAATACCCAGATTTCCACTACAAGGACATCCAGAAATCTCTTTTGCCCATTTCAAACGTCTGTCACAACTTTTGCTGACAGAAGAGCCCTTGCAGATCCCTGGGCACCTGGGTGACTCAGTCAGTTGAGCATCCAGCTTGATTTTGGCTCAGATCATAATCCCAGGGTCGTGGGATCGAGCCCTGCATCAAGATCTATGCTAAGCATGGAGCCTGCTTAAGATTCTCTCTCTGTCCCCCTCTGTTCCTCTCCCCTACTCTCTCTCTCTCTCTCTCTCTCTCTCATACAAAAAAATAAAAATAAAAAGGCAGAGTTCAGAAAGGTCATGTGATTCCCCCCAAGTCTATCCCTTTAGTGGACACTTCAGGTCTCTTTTTTAGTGCCTGACATTCTTTCCACTGTCTGTAGTAAAGTCTTTCACCATTTCTCTGCTGCAAGAAATTCCCAGCCTAGAACTCTAGCCAGCTTCTCTTCTTTCTTCCAACTGGTGCTCTCTGGGTTTCCAAGTTCCTCCAACAACCGTCTTGGAATTTCTTCACAGGGGCTCTGTAAGAGTTCCCTCGTAATTGGTAGAGTTACCCCAGATACTCACAACACAATGAAAAATCCAAATGGCTCTAGTAGCTTCAACATTGATTTTTTGAATATACTCATGTGTTACTAACATCTACAGAGCTGAGTCTTGTCCTACTATAAAGAAGAGCCTTCTAACCTAGAGTACTTCTTAAAGTCATCCCAAGTGAACAAAATTAAATAATCTTAGTATGTTATTTCTTCCAGGGGAAAAAAAAAATCCTAGCTCATTTTGTGACCCCTAAAAAGAATCTCTCATGATAAAATGAACTTTAGAAAAAGGTACTGGGGAACAGCCATATGACTACTTAAATGCTATTCTAAATTATTGACATGATTCCGCAGATTGAATATGCATTATGAAAGAACATCCTTTTGAACCTCATTCAAAATACCCAAAGCAGTGACTATAGTCTGCATGAAAAACTAAAATAATGGCCCCCACTCAGTTGGATCTTCAGAAGAATTCTTTTAAATGAACAGCAGGGGTTCGAAACTATGGGAGAGGAGAAGAGCCAAGAATCATAATTTTTAAAAGCTCCACCAATTAATATTAATATACAGCAGGGCTAAAAATCACTAGGCTAGAGCAAACCTGAACTAAACCATCCCACAAGTGTCTCCAGTTTCTCCAGAGATGCTACAAAATTCTGAAAGTTTTTTTTTAATCTTTTAAAAATATTTATATTTGAGAGAGCACATCAGGGGAGGGACAGAGAAAGGGGACAGAGGATCCAAAGCGGGCTCTGTGCTGACAACAGCAAGCCCGATGTGGGGCTCAGACTCAGGAACCGCAAAATCATGACCCGAGCCAAAGTCAGATGCTCAACCGACTGAGCCACCCAGGAGCCCCTAAAAGTGATTTAAATAAATTAAGTGTTAAGCTTCTGAACAGACATAAGAAAACCACATTTCACCCCACAGTAGAGGAAGGACTTAGGGCAAGAGCAGCAGTGAGCACATTCTCACCACCAAGGGTGAATCAAATACTATTAGACTTACTTGCTCATTTAATCCTCATGACAACCCTGTAAAGTATTATTATCTCTGTTATACAGATGAGGAAGCTGGGGCCCAGAGAGTTAATGTAACTTACCCAACATGACAGCCTCAATAGGCAGTGAGATTAGAATACACACACACAATCTACTGGCTTCAAAGATGGTGTGGCTTTCATTACTCCGGTAATAGAACGTTAAAACTCCAGAAATATGAGGATCATTAATAAATGGCTGCTGACTGATGACGAGCTAAAATCTGGTTTTCAAAAATGCATTTGACATTCAAAATGTATTAGATACTTACTGATAGACACAGTTGCGTATCACAATGCTAAATTAGACCTCCTATTAAGTGTACTGCATATGGGGCTCCCTCTACCCAAAGGGAGGACACCTCTTGCTCCTTCTTCCGTTCCCCACCCTCCCCCAGCCCTCCTTACCCCCTCGCTGCTGGCAAAACTAATTTTTTTCCACTTGAAGCCTTTCCCAACTCCCACATTTTGCAAAAACGGGCTATTCCCAAAGCATTTGCTCTATAATTATCGCTTACCTGCTTTTCTTTAGCACTTGAGTATAAGCTCTCAAAAAGTCAGTAGTAACATTTTATTCATCTTTGAATCTCCAACACCTAGTAAGCCTCAGGCTTAGAGTAGGTGCTCAAAATAAATACTCGTTGACTAATTCACATGATAAGATTTTAGTCTTTTTTTTTTTTTTAATAACCTATCACACGTTTTGGAAACCCAATAGTTTAAAAGGAGAGTTCTGGGTCTACTGGGAATAATTTAAACACTTCTAAGCAAAACTAACAAACTTATTGGTTAATATGATAGACACTCTGAAGGTCAAAGTCCTATTTTCACGTGGCATTTCTCAGCCACAATACACCTAAATGGATTCTGTTTCATGCAAAGCTTCATCAATTTTTAATTTATGTTTTGAACGTGTCTATATTTTGTACTTTTAAACCATTGATTTTTGTCCCCGCTGGTCATCTCCCCAGCTTGAATAAACCCCCTCTCTAACAACAACCTGACCGGGAAGCTGGTGTTCCTGACCAGCATGCATATCCAAGCCCATCTGTATTTGGATCTGATGGAAGCCTTGTACCTTTGTGAAGACCGTGAGCAAATGGCCCTTGGTGTATTCCCAAACTTCCTAAGAAGGAGAAGAAACTCTTGTTTCTTGGTTACATGAAAAAAATAAAAGTCTGTGTTTCTTGTATCTGCTGAGAAGAAACATTTGTCTTCTTGGCTACCAAGAACATCCAGGCCTGTCTCCTTTCCCAAAACATTGAAATGCAATTCCCTCTCCCCCCACCACCTTTTTCTTTCTTTTCATAACTGCTTTGGTGCTAACTGGTTGTTTTAAAGGCCAAACCAAAAAACCTATGCAAGAAGTGTGGCTTTCAATAGCAGAAGCTGAAAATGGAATTTCTTGTGGATATAGGTGGATATAGCTAATGGATAAGCATCATTGAGTAAGACCCTAACTAAAGTTTCCAAGGAGATATCTGGACATGTGCCAGCAGGGAAATAATGGGGGATCAGTAAATTAGATATGGAGGTGTTTGTCAAATTCTGGGATAATCAAATTAACAAAGCTCCTCTTGGAAATTAAAAGGTATAATTTTAGGAAAAGTCTTTTCAAAGGTCTACTTTATATATTTAATAAGCTTCAAAAGTATGATATAAAATTATGATGTAGTTTAATAAATTTATAGTTTCAAGAAATATTTAGATAAATTCAGTAGCCTATAGATATGGTACAAAAGAAAAACAGAGACTTATGTCTCTGGGGTCTAATGCATCGAGAAATCATGCCCCACTGCTGAATGTCCTCTATAAGAATACAAAAACCTTAAACTCCCCTTTTTGACTTTTATGTAAATGTGTATACAGCCTCAGTGAAATTTGTAAAAGTACCTCTGTTCAAAAACAAACATGAGTGAAACATTAGGAGCTCTAGAATGAGAGGATGGTATAAGAGGAAACTTTCAACGAAGACTGAAAAAGTCAGAATCATTTTGGAGTCAACCCAGAAAATCGCAATTTTATTACGCAAAGACCATCAATTAACAAAAATAAGCAACAGATGTCCAAAACGTATACCCATTTTCAAGAGAAGCAGTTCTCGGGACGCCTGAGTGGCTCAGTCAGTTAAGCGTCCAACTTCGGCTCAGGTCACCACCTCGTGGTTCATGAGTTCCAGCCCCGCATCCGGCTTTGTGCTGTCTGTGCAGAACCCGCTTGGGATCATCTCTCTCTCTCTCTCTCTCTCTCTCTCTCGCTCTCGCTCTCGCTCTCGCTCTCGCTCTCTGCCCCTCCCGTGCACTTTTTCTCTCATTCTCTCAAAAATAAACATTAAAAAAAAAAAAAAAAAGATTTTCTAAAAGAGAACCATTTCTCACCTCATGTGTAAAGATCTTAGGTTTGTCTGGAACAAAGGTGGTCTCAGAAACACAAAGCATGGTTCCAGAACAGCAGAATCCGCTTCCCCTGAGAAATTGTTAGACATGAAATTGTTAGACATGCAAATTAGTGGGCTCCCTTCCAGACCTGGGAAATGGGGTGGAGCCCAGCAATAATATTTTAACAAGTCTTCCAGGCTAGAGTTTGGGAACCAGTGGTCCAGACCTGTGCTGGCCAATAAGATAAATACAAGCTCCATGTTGCTATTGGACATTTGAAATACGGCTCATCCCAACTGAGACGTGCTGCCACATGAAAAACACAAGCTGAATGTCAGAAACAGTAAAAAAAAAAAAAAATTAAGGATATAATTCATGCTTTCTGTATCGATTATATATTTAAATAGTAATGATTTGGATAGATCAGGTTAAAGAGTCTATTATTAAAATCAATTTAATCAGTTTTTTTCATCTGGCTAGAAGAACATTTAAAATTACACAAGTTGCATTATATCTCTAAGAGGCAGCACTGCTCTAGACCAATTTCTTAAAAATGTAACAACTGACCTCACAAAACTCATATGGAAAATTAAATAACCTCTGCCTCAATACTTTCAATGACAAGGAACCTGCAAATGACCACTTTCATTTCTGAACAGGACTTTCATATATTGAATTAAGATCTGCTGTGCTTTAACATCCTGGGGTTGTTTGTTTTCTCTTTATCCTGATTCTGACCTCCTAAACCACAGAGAATAAGGATAACCCTTTGCCTCATGACAATTCTTTGATACTGGGTAACTTACATCTTTTCTTTGCCAGGCAGAAAATGCCCCCAGTACAATATACCTTGCCTTTCCTGGGCTGAAAATATCCCACACGGCTCCCCCCCCCCATCATTTGTCCACAGAATGCATGATTTCTGCTTTCACGGTTATTCTACGTGAAACATCCTTCTCTTTGGTGATATCCCTCATGTAGGAAAAATGGTCCAAATCTTTGGAAATGGCCAAACTGATTTCTAGTGCCCTTTCAGTGGAGCTCACAGCATTGTTAGCACACCCTCGAGGGTTATCTAATTCTAGAGGGTGTGCACTTCTGATGGCCTTTAATTGGCTTGGCTATTTTACAAGGCCGTAGGAATAGACTTGAAGTTATAGAAAATGGGTAACAAAGGCAAGTGCATGCCCACGGTAATGCAGACGATTCGTGTTCATGGCAGCATAAATGGATTTTGTCTGGCGGAGAACATAAATCTCTGTAAGTCAAAATACCATCTAAGTAGATTTTAATTAGCGACTTAAATAAAATACTTGACACCTGTTCATTTTATTTTTGTGACTTTACCTTCCAGAAAAGTATGCTTTACCACTTCTGAGACAGGCTTCCCAGAACACGGAAGGATAAATTAGATGTGCTCTGCACACAGTGGACTCCTCTATGCTTGCCCGGTTACCATACATCCCATAACTCTAGATATTTCTAATAACCTCATTAGCACCTACTGACACACGGAGTTCGTGGTGAAACAAAACACTTAGCTCCTTCTTCACGAATGACAGTCCAGCCGTTTCCTCAGTCCTGTACCTTTTCTTTTATAACTCAAATGCTAGATTTTTTTTTTACACTTAACGTCTTTTAAATTTAATGTTCAGGATTTGAGCACATTATTCCAGCCTGCCAATACCACTGTCATTTCATGGATCTCTTTATGGAAGTGCAAAACAGGGGCCAGAAGCACTCCGAACTCAGGGAGGCTTTTGGTAATCAAGCTTGAATTCCGCAGTTAGGATGGGAGAGGAGGAGGGAAAGGACTTCTCTCCAGAAGCAAGTTCAAGCACAGGCTGAGGCAGGTTTTGTGGGGCCTGAGACATACACAATTTGGGAGTAGGGGATCCTCCTCAGGAGAAATAATGCAAAATTGTCTTCTTTATGTGATGTCAGACTTCAATAACATTACTGTCTTCAAAAACGTAGAAAATTAAGAATATAAAACTGCTAGAGCCTCTCCAAGTGTAGCAGGATTCGGGCACAGAGTTGTGACACCAAGCCTTTTCTTTCAGGAAGCAACTTTATTCCTGCCAGTGCCGCTCAGTTGGGTTCGCACCCGAAGAACTGAGCCCCGAACGCCCCGAGGCGTGGCGTAGTTTTGTTTTGTGTTGGTATTTATTTACTTATTCATTTATTTACATCCAGGTTAGCATACAATGGAACAATGATTTCAGGAGTAGATTCCTTAATGCCCTTACCCAGTTAGCCCATCCCCCCCCACAACCCCTCCAGCAACCCTCTGTTTGTTCTCCATATTTAAGAGTCTCTTATGTTTTGTCCCCCTCCCTGTTTTTATATTATTTTTGCTTCCCTTCCCTTATGTTCATCTGTTTTGCTTATGTTCACTCATATGAGTGAAGCCTTATGATATTTGTCTTTCTCTGACTAATTTCGCTTAGCATAATACCCTCTAGTTCCATCCAGGTAGTTGCAAATGGCAAGATTTCATTCTTTTTGATTGTCGAGTAATACTCCATGATATATATATATATATATATATATATATATATATATACACACACACACATGTATATATATACATATACATATATATACATGTATACATATATACGTATATACGTATATATATGTATATATATACATGTATATGTATATATATATACACATGTATATATATATATGTATACATGTATATATACACACCACATCTTTATCCATTCATCCATTGATGGACATTTGGGCTCTTTCCATACTTTGGCTATTGTCTTGGCTATTTGGCCATACTTGGGTATTTATAGTGCTGCTATGAACATTGGGGTGCATGTGCCCCTTCAAAACAGCACACCTGTATCCCTTGGATAAATACCTAGTAGTGTAATTGCTGGGTCATAGGGTAGTTCTATTTTTAACTTTTTGAGGAACCTCCATACTGTTTTCCAGAGTGGCTACACCAGTTTGCATTCCCACCAACAGTGCAAAAGAGATCCTCTTTCTCTGCATCCTCGCCAACATCTGTTGTTGCCAGTGTTGTTAATGTTAGCCACTCTGACAAGTGTAAGGTGATATCTCATTGTGGTTTTGATTTGTATTTCCCTGATGATGAGTGATGTTGAGCATTTTTTCACGTGTCAGTTGGCCATCTGGATGTCTTCTTTGGACAAACATCTATTCATGTCTTTTGCCCATTTCTTCACTGGATTATTTGTTTTTTGGGTGTTGATTTTGATAAGTTCTTTATAGATTTTGGATACTAACTTTTTATCTGATATGTCATTTGCAGATATCTTCTCCCATTCGTCAGTTGCCTTTTAGTTTTGCTGATTGTTTCTTTCGCTGTGCAGAAGCTTTTTATTTTGATGAGGTCCCAATAGTTCGTTTTTTCTTTTGTTTCCCTTGCCTCTGGAGACATGTTGAGTAAGAAGTTGCTACATGATGAGTAAGTAGGTTTTGCCTGCTTTCTCCTCGAGGATTTTTTCCTGCCTTACATTTAGGTCTTTCATCCATTTTGAGTTTATTTTTGTGTCTGGTGTAAGAAAGTGGTCCAGGTTCATTCTTCTGCATGTCTCTGTCCAGTTTTCCCAGCACCATTTGCTGAAGAGACTGTCTTTATTCCATTGGATATTCTTTCCTGTTTTGTCAAAGATTAGTTGGCCATACATTTGTGGGTCCATTTCTGGCTTCTGTATTCTGTTCCATTGATCTGAGTGTCTCTTTTTGTGCCAGTGGCGTAGTTTTTTGTATATTTTTTACTTCTTTGTCTCCCATATATGGTAACACACACAAACATGCAGTCTGATTAAGTGGTCTCATGTTACAAGGTCATGAGGGATGTTATCGTGGACGCGCATCGCCAGATTACCTTGAGGTTTTGTTGGGTTTTTTTCCTTTCCTTAGGCAGGGAACCCTACCACATTCCCCCCCTTTGATACTCACACCCTCTATTTTGGGTCAAACAGCATCATCTTGGTTTAGACGTTTGTATTTCTGTAACATCATTACATGAGTGACCATCCTTTTTTTTTTTAATTATGGTCTCAATGAGACCGGGGACAGACCATGCAACCAAGGGAGCTAAGCAAGGTATGATTAAGCAACCTCCCAGAATTAGGAGGATAATTTTTATGAGAGTTTTGAATCCTCCGAAAGTTGAAAAACATCCTCCACATAACTCCTTGGGGTTTTAACTGTTCCAGGTCTGGACGGGGACATGAGAAATCCTTTTCATTTGATTTGTGATCTCCTCTATGTCTTTTTTCTCATTATCTATCTGTAGGCAGCAGTTGCTTATGTTAAACTTTTTACAAACTTTTTTTTTTTTGGGAAGCAAGCAGGTAATCTAAGTCCAAGCAATTTTGATAGGTAGCATTGTGCATTTTGGTTTGCTGCTTGGCTAGTAAGTCAAGCACTCTGGCAGTTTTGTTGGTTATAATTTTTATAATTGCCTATAATCTGATTGTGCGGTTTAGCATGTAAATGGGAGTGCAGTAGCCTGAGGACCCCTCCTCTGTCCAGGCGGCAGGGCCATAATATTGGATTATATGCTCGGGAGGCCCTTTATCGCCTTTTTAATTGCCAGTTTGTAAGGCACGCTGCTTTCTTTGCGTCTCCCTCTCCCCATACACTTGGACTCCCGAATGTTTCCCTCTGGCAGGTGGGAGCAGGAAGAAAGATGGACGCAGAGTTCCCAGCACACGTGACCGTGACCAGACCAAGGGAAGTACTGTAGAGCTGTCCTTCCACATATCTAGTACAGTCCACCTGGGACCCGCCATTTGATGGCTGTGTTGACACTGTCCCAGGCCTCTCAGAGATGAGAAAAGTTAGAAAATGGATGGGTATCTGGCTCAAGGTGATCTAGGGTCCCCCACCATTGGGTTTTCCTGGCAGTTCAGTTGGCCTAGGAATGTTAAGTTTTTTAACAGAGAGGACGATGAACTTTTCCCCCACTAGGTAAGAAAGTTCTTCCCAATTATTTGAGCTTTTGAGAAGCCAAACCCCGGTAGTAGGACTGGGGTATTTTGTTTTACTCTAAAGTTTGTGGGGATCTAGTTTTCTAGTCTCTTATGGCCATTGTTTTCCCACGTTGGTACCAACGAAGTATCCTATCCACAAGAGGAAGGTGAGTGTTCACAGAAACCTCTCCCCACATTTGCAGCCAACCGGGGCGGCCTAGGCCAATCCTGTGACAAAGAGTAGAGCAAATATCACAGTAATAGTGAGAAACAAGGGTGACAGTGCATCGCAAGTAAGGAAACATACAGAAAATAAGACGGTCATCTGTCTCACCAGACTGTCAGTCCCTCAGCCTTCTGCTGTGCATAGATCAGGCAGCTTCCTGAGTGACTAAAGCAGGGCTGCAGTCTCCCGGAGCCTCTGGAGTTGCAGAATCTTCCATATGGTCAGCTTGCACAGCATTGATGGGTCAGGAATGCATGCCCAGTTTTGAGATGCCGGCTTCACTCTGCTGTGGTGAATCCAGGGACACACTCTGGGCACCTTTACTGCAGGAGGGGTGGACAGAATGATAGTGAACGGGCCCCTCCAGAGGGGTTTTAGGGGTTGGACATTTCACTCCTTTATCCATATTGCATCTCCTGGTTTAAAGGGGTGAGGGTCTGTGGTCAGACTCACAGGCAATCGCTCCCTGACCCAGGGGTGTAAGGTGGTTAGGGCAGAGCCCAGGGCCCGCGTCTGTTGTCTTAGGGTTAGGTTGTCCATCGCATTTAGATCCTCCCCCTTATGCCCTTGATAATGGGGGGGAGGGTGCCCGTCAAAGATCCTATACGGGGAGAAGCCCGTCTGCTTCTTCAGCCCCCCACCTGCAGCTGCGGTCCCTTATCTCTCCCTGCCTCATGTTAACCCTTTCCCTGTTTATTCCACCCCTGGAACAGGGCCTATAACTGCTGTCAGGGAACAGGGACGATGACCGCTGTGGCTTCTTCAAGCTGACAGGGGGCGGTGTAGGGAGGGGTACAGCAGTTAGAGTCCACCCACGGGTCGGTTGAGTGGCTCACAGCATGTTTCTACAGGAAGGCTGGCAGGCAAGAGGTGGTATAAACATCAGCAGACACACAGAGAAAAACACAAACGATTATACTGACCAACAAGATGGCGTCTTAAAATAATGTCCTTAGTTCCCAAACCCGTCAAACAACCTAGGAGAGACCCTGACTCTGTCAGGGGATCTCTCATCACTCAGGTGATGGAGGAACAGGAGCAGTGCGTAACCAATGGTGGCTCTATTTCCAAGAGTTCGGCCCTAGATTAATTTAAAAAACATGTTTTTAAAACATCTAATGCTTGTGAGGTGTTATTTAGAGTTTTGCTGAGCATCAGCAGACGGTTTGCTTTATTTTGAGGTGTAAAACTCTTCTAAGAGCCAGGAGTCCTACTAGAGGAAGAGTCAAAGCAGCCATTTACCATCATTAATTTGCAAATTTTTAGGTAAGCCAAACCTGGGTGTCATTTTATAAAGCAGAACTTTTATTACTTCTTGTGCCTTTTCTGTCTTGTAGAAGAAGGCCTTTACTCAATTAGTGAAAGTATCAATCCGTGCCAACAGATGTTGGCATTCCTTCGACCTTGGCATATGAGTGAAACCTAATTGTCAGTCTTCCGGGGATTAGCCTCCAGTTCTTTGACTGCCTGGGAGAGAGAGTTTGTTGAGAGGACTGTTTCCAAGACATACTTCACAGGCTGACACTACTTGCAGAACTGTCCTTGACAAATTTTTTCCGGTGAACATCCTTTGGGCCATTCGATAAATCTTGTCCTTCCCTGAATGAAAGGCCTGATGCTGTGTTTTAATGATCTTTTAGCCCTGTGAGCTTGGTAAAAGTAATTGCCCTGCTCTGTTTATAACCATTCCAAGGGCTGGAGACAGTGCCTAGGAGTCAGACCCTGGTTTGTTTGTTTGTTTTTTGGAGAGTAGGTGGGATTGAGTCTCCTTTAATAATTGATAATAGCAGGCAAACCATTTTCCTGAACCCTGGTATCTACAGCCTACAATATCCAATAATTTCCCAAAATCCATACAATTGTTTATTTGTTCTGGAGTTACTCGTATTATAGTCTCTAATTTAGTTATAATGTCCCTTCCTACAAGGGAGTAAGGCTCTCCGGTATTATCCAGAAAGAATGAGAAAAAAATTAGTTTTTTCCCACATGCATCCCAGGGGCTGAAAGAAAAATTTAGTTAAGACGTTTTCTGGAGATGCCTCTAATCGTCGTACTGTGTTTGGATAGTTGGCCTGGAGTGGAAAGGAGGACAGAAAAGGTAGCTCAGGTGTCAAGAAGGAAATCAACCAGTTTTCATTCTATATTTGGAGTTACCCGAGGCTCTGGGTTTCTGATAGACAGTTGGTTCAGGGGAGCCTCGGTGAAGAGCCCCAGGCCCCGTCAGTCCCTTGCAGAGACATGGTTATCTGAGCCTCACAGATACAGGTCCCCGAGTGGATTCAGATCTCCGGTGGTTGTCTCCACGCAAGGGGCCTGGCTTATGGGGTTTTCATTTCTGTTGTCCCCTCTGAGGACGTTCTCATTTTCGTGCTCTGAACGGCCATATAAATGGCACTTGGTGCCAGGACCTCGGGAAGTCCGGTCTGACATAGTACATAAGGCCACAACTAAGGCCTCAGATTGTTTTCTTTTGTTTTTAAGCCTCCTTTTCTTTTCTCTTCTTTTTTCTTTTCTTTTCTTTTTTTTATTCTCCTCTTGATCTTGGTTGCAATATACCCAGTTGGCAGCTCATAAGAGCTCCTCCAGGGTTCCTTCTGGACCAACAGTCAGTTTTTGCAGTTTTCTCCTACTACCTGGGGCCAATTGAGTGACAAATTTGTCTTTTAGAATCATCTCAGCCTCAGGAGTGTTAGGGGAAAAGCCATATATTGAATGAGAGCCTCCCTTAACCTTTCCAGGAAGGCCACCGGGCTTTTATTTTGTGTCTGTAAGATAGTGGATAATTTAGCATAAGTTAATGGTTTAACTTTAGACCTCCTGACCAGATATAAAAAAAAATTTTTTAAGATTTTTCTTTATAAACCTTTTACGATTTTTTCTTTGCTTTTAGATTTTGACCTAAGCCTTTTTTCTATGTGTGTGTGTGTGTGTGTGTGTGTGTGTGTGTGTGTGTGTCTAAACAACCAGTCTCATTTAGGACAAAAGTATTTTTCTTTTTTTTTTACCTTTAACAAAAAATGTATATATATATATATTAATATATCTACTTTTTTACATGCAGAGTTGCTTTCCTTATTCTCATTAGTCTTAATGACATTGAGCAGGAATTTTAACTCTTAGAAACTTTAGTGTCCAGTGAAAACTAAGTAGTAACCAACTGTGAACTGTTACATCAGAATTTCTAAGATGGCAAACTTACAAATCAATTAACCAACTGAGCCACCCAGGCGCCCCAAAGTTAACCATTACTTTAAGTCATCCTTTTGCTAACAAATTAGACCAGAGATAACATGAGCTCATTTGACCTCCAGCAAATCTAGGTAGAATAAAAGAGTTTGGTTGTTGTTGTTGACAAACATTGTCTATCTCAAACCAAAAGCTTAAATTAGCTTAAACACTGCATATGTTTTACTTGGGTCCACAAAAGACACTTTGTTTCCCGTGGTTAATTTTTACCTGGAACGTTGGTGGGGAAATCTGACATCCGGGTCTTCGGTCCTCAACATCTAGGGTGGGAGGAGGAGTTGATGGTGCCTGAGGCATTGGGGAGCCAGTTGTGCAGGCCACCCCCCAGGTGGGGCAGAAACAGGAGGGGGGGAAGGGCAGGCAGAAGAGGGGAGGTGCCAGCAGAAGGCAGAGAAAGAGAATTCCTTGGTTTAAATCTTATCAGGTCAGACAGAGGAGCAGACTGTAGGCTGAACGAAACGTTGTGTGGTCTTACCGTGCCGGAATCTGCCTTTCAGCTCAGCCCCCGTCAACGTTTTATGCCTCAGATGAGCGCCCTGGTCCAAGTCCAGTCCCCAACCTCATACCAAAGGAAGTGGCCTGTATAAGTCCACAGAATTATAATGGCATAAATATTTAATATTCAAAGCGTGTGTTCAGTAACAGAATTTGGAAGATCCTTCCCCTTTGCTCGTGCTGTATATACATTGTAGCCTCGTAGTATTTAAGACTGAATTCGAGCTTCACCCCTTGTTAGTTGTGTAACCTTGAGAGATTACTGAAGCTTTCTAAGCCTCAGTTTCCCCATCTGCCAAAAGCCGTGAAATCAAGATAATAGCAACATTTACCTTATATGTGATTACAGACATAATATATTTAAAGACTTTAGTATGCTGCATGGTATGCCCTCAGTGCTTAGGAAAAGGCTAGGGGTTATTACATTTGTCACTTGTCATTTTGTACTATAATGACTTTTTCTTGAGATGTTTTTAAAGTTTTTTATTTACTTATTTTGAGAGAGAGAGAGAGAGAATAAATGTGCATGCAGGAGTGGGGCAGAGAGAGAAGGGAGAGAGAGAATCCTAAGCAGGCTCCATACCATCCGCTCAGAGACCACAAACCATGAGATCATGACCTGAACTGAAATCAAGAGTCTGACGCTCACCCAACTGAGCCACCTAGGCGCCTCTAAGATTTTATTTATTTATTTTTTTTTTTTTTTTAACGTTTATTTATTTTTGAGACAGAGAGAGAGACAGAGCATGAACGGGGGAGGAGCAGAGAGAGAGGGAGACACAGAATCAGAAGCAGGCTCCAGGCTCTGGGCCATCAGCCCAGAGCCCGACGCGGGGCTCGAACTCACGGACCGCGAGATCGTGACCTGGCTGAAGTCGGACGCTTAACCGACTGCGCCACCCAGGTGCCCCTCTAAGATTTTATTTTTAAGTAATCTCTACACCCAACGTAGGGCTCGAACTCACAACCCCAAGAATGAGAGTCACACGCTCTACTGACTGAGCCAACCAGGCATCCCTGTATTATAATGGCTTTTTAACAGCTACATTGAAATAGAATTTATATAACATAAAAACATACTTGTTTAAACTGTACCGTTCAGTGGTTTTTAGTATACTTACAGAGTTGTGCAGCATCACCATAATCTAAGTGGAGAACATTTCTATCCTCCCAAAAAGAACTCTATTAGCAGTCATTCCCACTGCCTTTGCCTGAAGAACCTCCAGCAGAATGTTGAATACAAGTGGTGAGAGCGACATCCTTCTCTTGTCCCCAGCCTTAAGGGGAAAGCATTCAGTCTTTGACCATTCAGTCACCTTGTTGACAGTTTTTCACAGATTTTCTGTATCAGTGGGAGGAAATTCCCTTCCGTTCCTAGCTTGCTGAGTGTCTGTCACGAAAAGGTGGTAGATTTTGTCAATTGTCTTTCTGGGTCTATTCAGATGATTGTGTACTTTCTGTTTTTTATTCTCTCAATATAACATATTACTAATTTAATTGATTTTCTGACGTTAAACCAACCTTGCGCTCCTGCAATAAATCCTGCTTTCTCATGGTATATAATCCTTTTTGTGTGTTGCTGCTGGATTTGGTTTGCTAGCTTTTTGCTGAGTCTTTAAAGATAGGAACGCATGCCTTAATCAGGTCCGAATGGCCAGGGCATAACACACGTCGTAAGGTGTGTGCAAGGGAGCTAAAACTGGAAGAGGTCACATCCTGCTGTTAGTGAAGGATACAAGGCCAGACTCACTTAGAGCAGAAACTCTCCCTGGAATAATTATGTTAGAGAAATCTGCTTGGCTTTGCATTATCAGGACTATCAGGCACCACTTTGAAACCTAATATGAATAATGTGAAATGTACTTAGTGAATGAAAACATACGTACAGCTATATACAGTAGGTTCCCCATGGATATAAATTGATGGTGTTAAATAATATTGAGAGAAAAATGCATGAGAAAAACAAAGAAATGTCTAAGCCTTGAGAAAAATTAAGAACTAATGATGAATCAAACATCTGTTCATTCATTTCAAAAGCATTTATCGAGAGAAGGGAAAGATGGGTGATGGGTATGGAGGAGGGCACCTGTTGGGATGAGCACCGGGTGTTGTATGGAAACCAATTTGACAATAAATTGTATTTAATATAAAAAAATAAAAATAAAAAATAAAAGCATTTATCGAGTGCCTCCTATCAGATGCCAGACTCTGAAGCAATACCAAAAAGACTAGGATACAGTCCTTGTTCCCAAGGGCTCATAGTATGGTGTGGAAGGCAGAGTGATAAATTATTACATTACAGAGTAATAAGCACAGAGTTGATATATATGCCCAGCTCAGAGGCAGCCCGAAAGAGGAAGTAAGGAAGCAGTGGGTGAGAATGTGGAGAAATGGGTCCAGTAGGCCTTGATTATCACTCCATAAAGTTTATAAAGAAGTTCTAGAACGTTTTGCCTATGTTACACTGAGCTTCAGAAACGGGTTACTTATCCAGTGCTTACGTGGCACTTCATTGCCAAGTGCCAGTCACTGTTCTAAGCATTCTGCAATTATTAATTCAATTACAACCCAATGAGGTAGTACTATTATCATTCTGATTTTATAGATGAGAAAAGTGAGTCTCTGAGAGGTGAAGAAAGTTGTGTGATTCGTATTGTAGGTGGTGAACCTAGGCATTCTAGCATCAGGTTCCATGCTTTTACTGCTACGCTGTGCTGTGCTGCTATAAGAACTTGAGTTTTAATCTAATCTGTTTCCCGGGAAGTGCTTCGGAAACTTTTAATGTGCATACAGCCCCCTAGCAATCTTACTAAAAAAGCACATTCATGAGGAGCCCTGGTGGCTCAGTCCGTTAAGCGCCCGACTTCAGCTCGGGTCATGATCTCACGGTCCATGGGTTCAGGCCCCGCGTCAGGCTCTGTGCTGACAGCTCGGAGCCTGGAGCCTGCATTGGATTCTGTGTCTCCCTCTCTCTCTCTGCCCCTCCCCTGCTAGCTCTCCCTCTCTAAAAAAATAAAAATATTAAAAAAAAAAAAAAAAAAAAAGCAAAACAAAGCATTCAGATTTAGTAGGTCCCGTTTGGGGTCTGATATTCAGCATTTCTTTTTTTTTTTTTTCAATACCCTGCATTTCTAACACACTCCTGGATGGTGCCAATGCCGGTGGTCCAAGAGACAGGATCTTCTGTGTGGTTTTTTTTCCAATATAATACACTCATTCTTAGATTTTTTTTTTCCTCCATGTCCACTCTTGCGCTTGTGGGAAAATTATGTGGACTTCACGTTCTCATCACCAGTGTGAGTACTTGTGGCTCCAACCAATAGCCTGTAGCACCTGCACGTCCTGTGTTTAAGCATGTGGATGGAGCAAGCCAGTCAGCCGAGAGAAGGATTGGTCAGTCGGGTAAAGCAGCAGGCAGGAGGTCAAGGAAGCGGGGATAGACTTGAGGAAGCAGGAAGAAGGAAAGAAGTCAGGGAGCAGGTATAGCCAAGCCTCTCATGAAAGTTTTCTTGTATGTGGGTTTCTGTCCACGGGTATACATCCCCTTCTGGGTTTTAATTCCAAAGCACAGAAGCCGTATAATCCAAACATGCCACACATACATGTTCCATAGCCTACTAGAAAGTATTTGCTCCTGATAACGTCTACGAGATGAGATCATTGTGAATATCTGTGCATCCCCGCCGCATCCATATCCGTCTCCTCTATATGGGTTGCTGAAATTTAGATCACGGTTTCCTTTGACTAACAAAACTGACTTGTCCACGATACCTCATTTATTTCACAACGGCGCTTCTTCCAAAATTCCATAAATGATTCCACAGTGCCCTCAACTCACCTCTTAAATAGGCAATTTCCCTTTCCACGGAGCGATTCAAATTTATCCCCATTCTCTGACTACAAATGACTTCTAAAGGCTTTGCGTGGAGCAGTCTTACTTCCTTTGAGGAGTCTGAGTCATGGACCACTCTCTAAGAATCCAGTGTATACCAGTGGGTTATTTCGCACCTCATGGCAAATTCCCAAAACTTTAAATGAGAGAAAACAGTCCCAGCTCAAGACATGGTTTTGATTTTTAAAAGTGACTGCTTTATGTTTGTGCCACGTGATGCTGTGATGTTGTAGGTGAGGTGGACAGAATGCCCACTCACAGCCCGGTGCTCTTTTGTACAATGTTAATTTCCTCATGCCCCAGCACCTCGTGGGACTGTCCTCCATGTATTTCCTGATTGTTGGCATCCTGAAACAGCTAACCTATTCTAGCCCTTATAAGTAAGGGACACGTGTTCACTGGTGCACAGTAACAGTTATTGCCGTCCAGTATTTGTTTGAGTGAGCGGATGCACAGAGAGGTGAAGCAGATTGCCCAAGGTTGCACGGCTGGGAAATGTGAGACCCAGAACCTAAGGCCAGAAAGTGGAGATCCAGAGCCAAGCTCTGAACCACCAGGTTTTGTTGACCCGTCAAGAGTGAACCAAACCACAGAAGAGTCCTTATCAAAAAGAGAAATATGGGGCGCCCGGGTGGCTCAATCGGCTAAGTGTCTGACTCTTGATTTCAGCTCAGGTCATGATCGCTCAGTCGGTGATCCGAGCCCCTCATTGGGCTCTGCACCGACAATCCCTGCTTGGGATTCTCTCTCTTCCTGTCTCTCTCTGCCCCTCCCTCGTTCTCGCTCTCAAATAAATAAAAACTTTTTTAAAAAAGGCAGAAAGGAGCACCTGGGTGACTCAACCTGTTAAGTGTCCAACTCTTGATTCTGTCTCCGGTCACCATCTCACCGTTTGTGAGTTCAAGCCCTGTGTCAGGCTCCATGCTGACTGTGCAGAGCCTGCTTGGGATTCTCATTCTCTCTCCCTCCCTCCCTCCCTCCCTCCCTCCCTCTCCCCCCTTCTCTCTGCTCCTCCCCTACTCATGCTTGCTCATTCTGTCTCTCTCTCAAAATAAATCAATAAACTTAAAAAAAAAGAAATAGTGGCCTCACGTATAAGTAAACGATGCTTTAAAGCCAACAAAGTAAAATGTGTAACAAGTCAGCCGGAAATTTCACTGCAAAGCTGCAGGAAATGGAATCCTTGCTTTCTTTTTTTAAATTTTTTTTTTCAACATTTTTTTATTTATTTTTGGGACAGAGAGAGACAGAGCATGAACGGGGGAGGGGCAGAGAGAGAGGGAGACACAGAATCGGAAACAGGCTCCGGGCTCCGAGCCGTCAGCCCGGAGCCCGACGCGGGGCTCGAACTCACGGACCGCGAGATCGTGACCTGGCTGAAGTCGGACGCTTAACCGACTGCGCCACCCAGGCGCCCCGGAATCCTTGCTTTCAAATGCAGCAAGAGCAAGGACACCACAGGCCTGGCCTTGGCCTCCGCCCCAAATGAAGGGAACTGGAAGGTGTAGGGCCTCCCGTGGAAAACGCGGATGAGGTGTCCCATTGTGGGAAAAGCAGCTCCCTAAGGGACGGAAGTGTGTGCCCTGAGGCCTGTAGCTGCAGCCTTCACACAGACCGTCCAGCCGTAGGAGTTGGAGAGCTTAGCCAGTGAGTCAGGCAAGGCCTGCCCTGGGGAAGTTCACCAGCCTGAAGCCTCCCCTGCATATAAATCCTCTCAGTTGGCCATTTCCCTCGAAAACCTGTTTAGATTCCTGCCCTCCGACTCAACGGTAGGCATTTGAATAATGTTGTTCAACGACAGCCAGTTGTGGGGCTCTTGCCTCGGTCGGGTCCGGTCAGTGGGAGGCAGGGAAGCCCGTCCGTGAACCCCACAGGGGGACAAAGGTGGTGCTTGTCTTACGTAACTGTTGCCACTTCAGAGATTTCTCTAAAACTTAGGGGCTTTAGAAAACATTTATCATCTCGCGGCTTCTATGGGCTGGGGATCTGGGCGCAGCCTGGATGCCACCTCCGGTGCTCGCAAGGCTGTCGTCAGGGTGTGGCCCGGGGCTGCTGTCACCTCAGGGTTCCGCTGGGGCAGGACCCGCTTCCAGCCTCCCTCACGTGGCGGTTGGCCACCTCAGTCCTTGGTCGCTGTCGGCTGGAGACGTGAGTTCCTTGTCCACACGGACCTCGCCACAGGGTAGCTCACAATGTGGCTGCCAGTCTCCCTGAGGGGGGAGAGAGAGAGAGAGAGAGAAAGAGAGAGAAAGAGAGAGAGCCAGGATGCAGCCGGAGCCTTCTTAGGACTCAGTCTTGGCAGAGGCATCTCATCGCCCCTGCCCCATCCTGTTTGCCAGAAAAGAGCCAAAAGATCCAGGCTACCCTCGGGGAGGGGCTGACATGAGGCCAGGAGTACCAGGGGGGCTGCCGTAGAGGCCAAAGGAAGACAGAGACCGTGAAGAGATGCGATGAGGGAAAAGCCTTCTCTCAGCTTATGATCTTTCATACAAACACTCTCCTCTGCATATCTAACTGCAAGAAGCCTATCAAATTATATACAGATACCTAAGGAAAATGCGGTGGCCTTTTCTTGGTTTCTGTCTGAGTTGCCTGCAGACCGTTGGCAGTTCTCCTTCCCTGGCTGCACCGCTTGCTTGACCCTTCAGAGTCCCAGGACTGGTGACCTGTCACTAGTTGTGCCGCCAGTATTTGGGGCACGTATCTAGGGTGGCAATTTATCATCCACAGCGGGACGCTCTGAGAGGAAAGGCTACTGTTGCTAATTATATGGGAACAACAGGCAAACCAGGATGCAGAGTCACCTCCTCTTAGGCCAAGTTACCGTTGTAGGGGGTACCTCCCTCTCTCTGTCCTTCTCTTCTTTCATTCACTCTTCACCGCGTCTCTCTATACCACTGGTTTTATTTTTTTTAATGTTTATTTCTTTTTGACAGAGAGAGAGAGAACGAGTAGGGGAGGGGCAGAGAGAGAGAGGGAGAATATGAAGCAGGCTCCAGGCTCTGATCTGTCAGCGCAGAGCCTGATGCGGGGCTCGAACCCATGAAACGGGAGATCACGACCTGAGCCCAAGTCGGACGCCCAACAGACAGCCACCCAGGCGCCCCCGTGCCTCCGATTTTAAAAGTGAGCCGAGATAGAAGCATCGTTCATCAGCAGCACTGCCGGCCATGCTCCCCTGCTCCGTGCTCCCGTGTTGCCCTCCACTCTCCTGGATCTTCTTCTCCAGCTGCCTTTGAAGATGAGAGATCCGCCCGCACGGTGCTCCCTGCCGGGACTTGGGTTCCAAGCACCGCTTGGTTCTTTCACTGTTGCGTTTACCTGACGCTGGGGCCACTGTGGGGCGTGTCCTCCTTCCCACCGTCAGCCATTCAGGGAGTGTGTGTGTGTGTGTGTGTGTGTGTGTGTGTGTTTGTATGGGGTGTTCCTGGTCAGGGCATCAGAAATTGGAAAGGATAAAGAGTAATACTGTCAGGGTTGTTGGGTTGCTTTTTGTTTTTATAAAGCTTTTCTTCGGCATCTCCTTGTACAGAATATCTGTTAGCTACTGTACCATCATTTTATGGTATTTTTTTAAATTCTGCATTTAGAAGTTAACATATCATTAAAAATACGTACTCTGGTGTTTGCCCCTAACTTGGGATACGAACTTTGTTACTAAAATTGAATATAAAAACGAGGAACCATTGAGATCACTTACCTAATATGTCCCGGTCTTGTCCCTCTTTAAGGAAACAATTTTTTAATATATGTTTTATATTTTATTTTTATTTATATATATATTTAGAGAGATCAAGAGAGCATGAGTGGTAGAGGGAGAGAGAGATTCTTAAGCAGGCGCCACACTCGGTGTGGAGCCCGACATGGGGCTCAATCTCACAACGCTGAGATGAAATCAAAAGTTGGATGCACAACTGACTGAGCCACCCAGGTGCCCCAGGAAACCATTTTTTTAAACTCTATTCACTATCACTAGTGGATAGACATTAGCCAGATTGTTGTTATATAAATAAAATTAAGGAAACCACATCCGTGAACTGACTTGCTCATTGAAATAATACTGTTTCCATTTATTCAGTTACTCTCCCATCTTTCTTAGTAAACATCCTTTAACTCATTCTAAGAAAGCATGTATATGAACAGAAGAATATTTTCTTAAAACAAAAAAAACGAAATCTCTTATGATCTTAACAGCAATCATTTCTGTATCATAAACTCAAGAGCAGTCCAAATTGAAATTAACAATTACAGTTTCTAATGATCTGGAGAAGCCATATGTCTTTTTAACTGTTCCGTTGTTCAAGACAAATGAGCACAAGAGTGAATTTTTTCCTTTTTCTCAACTCATCCAAATTGAATTGGCAACAAATATGAAATCATTTTTCAGAGCTATTACGGAGAGCATGTACAGTATTATCAACTATAGTCTAGACCGCTGTTAGTTTTGTAGCAAGGAAATGTTTCCATCATATGGTCCTTATCAAGAAAACTAAATAGAAGGATTGATAACTGGTGGATAATAGTCTCTCATAAGCTAGCTTTTAAATGGGTCACATTGTTCTCCATTGCATTGGAAACTGAAAATAGATGCTATATCAGCAACGTTTGTGAAAAATAGCACATTATCTGGAACTGACTGGTAGGGGTAGGGGGACAATATATTTCTTTATAAATTGAGCCTCCAGCAGAACCATAAAGTTTTTAAATCTGACAGGGGCTTTACAGCTCATCCATTCCAAGCCCCTCATTTTCTATCTGAGGAATATGACATCCAGAAATATTAAGGAACCAAAGTAAAACAACTACTTAGTATTAGAATTATAATTCCAACGGAAAAAATTCCTGTTTCATCCTAAATGCATTGTCTACAATTTTTTTCTGAATGAAGATAGAGTGGAGAAAAAGAAAATTTATCCTTAGGTTATCCAGTGTAGTAAAACTCCTTTAAGATTCTAAAGATTTTACCACTGATGATCCTTAAACTAGAATAAAAGTTGAAACGGAGAAAAACAGAGAAACCACTTTTCCTGTAAATAAAATGGAAGCCGCTGCTTCTCCCCATCTCGGCCAATAGGACGTGGCCCCTGCAGTGACAGAGTGTGCTCCCCCCGCCTCACGGGCGATACCACAATTGTCCCTTCTGCAAGGACCCAGCACAACTATGGCCTTGACTTCAGCCACTTGGGTCTCCCTGAAGTCAGACCTTAAGGGTCAGAAAAAGGAGTCAGGAGAGGCTTTGCTCTCCAGGCTCCAAAGGAACCAATATGAACAACACCCTCGTTCTTGCCTTCCCAGAACCAAGGTGACAGTCAAGCACAGTCTAAAGCCAGCCTGCAAAAGCAACTTTTGAACGAGATCAAATACCCATAGTACCAGATTGCCTTTGACCTCGAGGCTACTTGCCGTTTACTGAATACATTACAGGCTGTAGTTCATGTATTTCAGGCCTGAAGGGGGCTGAAAGTGAAAGTTTTGTGTCCAGAATACATTAAATCAAGTTCCACTTTCGAACAACTTTTTTCCTGTCTCTTGCTTGCTGCTCAGAGCCATTTTGAAAAACAAGCAAATGAACAGCTGGAAGGCTAAGCAATCAGTTTTTTTTTTTTTTTTTTTCTTACGTACTTGGTCTCCTGCATCTCAGCTCAAGGACATACAGGGAGACTGTGGGCTCTGCTAAATTAGTAGCTAGTGGAAGTCCCTTGATAAATTAAAAAGAAATGAATTAATATCAGTGCTTTGTAAGGTGAGGCCCGAAGCACCCCTCTGGCAGAGATAACTTAGGATGACCCAGTTATGATTATAATGAAGAGCTGAACAGGGTGATATTCCCGACAGAATTCTGAAACTTTCGAAATTCTGCAGTAATGTTAACCCATATATAGACAATAGCTAACATTTACGGAGCACTGAATGTCTGGTAGACAATCCGCCAAGCTCTTTACAAACATCATCCCCTTGATCCTCACTACAAGCCAAAGAGAGGGTTTGATTATGATCTCCATTTTATAGATGATGGAACGGAAGCTTGGGACGGTTAAGTAACTTGACGCAGGTCTCACAGCCTCGAAAGAATGGAATCAGGCTTTGAATCTATGTCGCCTGACTCCTGAGCCCACACTTTTAATGCCGTTCTGTAACTGATAAGGAAGACATTTCTCAAGTTGTGATACATTCAAGCACTTTTAATATGCACAAAATTATTTAAAGACCAGAGTCAACTTACTCAAAGACCGGCAGGGTGGGATTTCCTGCAGGTTTTCCACCTGAGAACTCTCCCTGGGTCCAGGGGTGAAGATGTGGCCAGGCTCTTGAGTAGCTACCTACTAAGACAGACTCTCAAGGTGAAGGCAGGCAGGCAGGCAGGCAGGCAGAGCCCCCTTTCCTGAGGGGAAGGGGTACAAGAACTACTAACCCACAGGACTAGAGGGGACAGGAGTCTGTCTTCTGTGCTCGCCCCTCCTCCGTGGGTGCTCTGCCCCAGTTTGTCTGTTCCACCTCCCCTTCCCAGCACTCAGGTCACGAGTCAGAACCCAGAAGTTCATTAAAGAACATTGAACCTGCTCAAAAAAAAAAACACAAAAAAAACAAAGGTTTCCAGAGTTGAAAAGGAGGTTTGCACAAAATGGCCAATTCAGAGACAGGAGAGGTAGAAAAGCCTGTGCAGGGCCAGAGAGGATGATGCTGGAAGGTCATTTAGGAGAGAAGGAAGCAAGTCGACACTATGTTTTGTCGTTCTCAGGGATAGCATAGAGCAAAATTTTCCTCCCCGCCCTCCCCCCCGCCTCCCCCGCCTCCGCCGATGACCCCAATTCCAAGTAAGTAAAGCAAAATAAATTCACACAAGCAGCTCTCATTGCATGTCAACCCCATTATTCTTGTCCCTGAAAATGTAAGAAATGATTAAGAAAGAATTGGAAAGGGGAAGTCCGTGGGCCTCCCCCTCCAGAGTTCAAAAATATGTGCTTGGGCATGAAAAATCTCCACTCTGGATTTGTGTCCTTTCACAAGAGTGAAGAAGTCTGGGTCTTTGGTTTGGGAGAATGTTCCAAAGATATTATGCAGCTGGGAGAATAGTGAACAAATGTTGGGAACAAATAGCAACCTTAAATTGAAATGAACCCAATTTTAACTTAGGGGGAAAAAATCACCTATTTTATTTGCATGAAAAGGCCTGTTTTAAAGAGGAGTAACAGCCCTTTCTCCAGATTGTGTCACTCGTGTTGTTTAATCTTGGTTTTGTGCATCTGAGGAGGCCTAAGATTTCGTGTTATTTTACATAAATAGTTTCTAAACTTGACGAAAATAGGGTTTCACTCTGGCCGAGAGGATGGAAATCCCCACACTCCAGCCTTCAGTTGAAGTATTCCCAAGTTCCATTTTCCTCTACAGAACAGCCATTTGGTTTATGCAGCAGTGTTTGGACTAAAGCGTGTTGCCAACTCTTGTACCAGATACTGGCAGTTTTATTACAAATTACAAAATCGGAAAACCACAGGTATAAATGTTGCACATTTCTAATTTATTTAGTGTAACAAGTGCTAGTTTTGCATTCGCCACAACTTCTTATGTTTACATGTTGAGAAGTTACAGGAATATACGTTGGATTACGAATTGCTTTCCAATGATCCCTTTGTTAAGGGAAAAGCCGCAACATTGGAAATGTACCTTCTGTTCATTGTGTACCTTCTTTTTATTCGTACGTTGTGGCTTCGGCTGACTTAAGAGAGGCCAGGGGCCTACAAAGTTCAGTCTCGACTCTATAAACAGTCTGGTAATCTTCCAAAGCGTTTAAGTCATGAATAACAGTCGCCTGACTATGCTTTAGAGGAACCGAGCTGGGCTCAGACAACAGTAGTATTGTTTTATTTCCGAAAGCACGGGACCGACGGGAGAGGTTTATTAAGAGTCTGACCCAAATGAAAAGGATCATATCAATTTAAATCCACGGTGCAAGAAATCGCAGAGGATGAAAACGACAAGGAATGTGTGTTCAGTGCCTTCTGTGGGTCGGGAGCTCTTCAGATGATTTGGACGCTGGATACGCTGGCTTTCAAGATGCTTCTGGAAGGACCACCCCTCCTGGAGTTTAGAGTATAGCTGAAGGATATTGGGGGGGGGGGTGAGGGGGGGGAGGCAGACAACGAAGCCCTCAGTGGTAGGGATCTGTGTTAAGTGTTGTCTTCCAAGAGGCACAGGCCTGTAGAAGCCGTGTGCATAGCAGAGAAGGGGAGGAGAGAGACGAGGAGGGGGAGACAATCCCCGCCTCGGCTTGTGATGTGCTAAGTAGGTTTAGTACGTGCACTAAGTAGGTTTTGTGTGTGCGAGTGATCTTAGCAAGGAGACTGACCGCAGTTGTAAAGATCAGAGAAGCTTTCTTCAAAGAACTGATATTTGCATCAGAGATGACAGGGAAGGATCTCCGACAGAGCAAGGACTTGGAAGCATTAAGACACAGAGAGAATTTAGGGCACAGCAGGTAGCACAGATAGAGAGCAGAGGGCGTGCCGAGCAGCAAACCGGGAAGGCAGGTGTACCAGATTTCAGATGGGTATCGGAACCCGAAGAAATGCAAAGCTAAGTTTTCCCTTAAGCAAAGATTAAGTCCCAAATATGACTTAGCTCATTTTTATACCATTAATTCAATAGGAGAAAAATTGATCACTCTGCTCCTGAAATCTCTAAAATCAGAGGTCTCCCAAAGGCACAATTAGTATTTGGAAAATGCCCGAAGGAATTCCCAATCTCTTTAATGTTCTTTCTGCCGTTGGATTATTTATTAGGTGTTCGGAGACTTCAGCTGCCTGAGGTAAAGGAATGTAGGCACCTTGTCTGCCATTAGCTTACCATGTTACAAGACGATCGTTTTCTAGCATAGAAAACAGGAGAAGCCTTTGTCATGCATCGTTGCTACCCCGTACCCCCCAAGAGATCAATGTAAGGTGCTGTCTCTCTATGGCAGTCATATAGAGACTTCTTTGTCTGTGGGTCATTTTAATAAGTTCAAAATGCAAGGCAGGGCAAAGTTTTACAAATCAGGAAGCCGCATAGCAGGTTTCTCCCAAATGAGCAAGCTTTATCTGGATGCTGAAACTCTAGATAATTCCTTCACTGGTTCAAGGATTACTTTTCTCCGTTGAAATTACTCTGCCTCCAAGAATAGATTTCTCAAAAGCTAGACTTTTATATACTCACCATCTTGACAGATTACGGATGTTACAAATATATGTTCTTACGTTTTCCCAGCCAGGGACTTGGTCTTATGTATGACCAATGGCTTCTGTGAAGGATCACTTTGGTTTTCTTCTCTCAAACACATTGGTCTTTTAAAGCACATCCTATAAGATTTTAACCCATTATTATGAGATACTGTGACTTGATAAAAGGCAATATTGATGCTTTTGAGTTTTCCTACAATAACTGAGGTAATTTAAAATATGTGATTTAAAATGTGGGGGAAGTGGAGTTTTAAAGAAAATCACCTTTTTCCCCATAGCACTTTGCATGAGCCCTGTACCTTCTCTAATCTCTGTGATGCTGTTTTAGTGTTATTAAAACTGACCTCTTCCCTAAACTTATTAACTTCAGTCAACTTATTAACTGTCTAAAGACAACCAAAAAAATGTTAAGTCAAACTCTCCTTCTACTAGGACTAAAACTGGATTTGTCCAGTGTAGTAGCTCGCCGAGTATAAAGTTTTAAGAATTCCAAGTATTATGGTAATCTTTCCAAAGTGAACAATCTCTCAGATTTCTCAAGAGGCTATCCTGAGAATGAATGTGAGGCCCCGCTGATCTAGAATGAAGCCAGCAACTAGAAATGCACCAGGGCAGGGCTCCAGAGAAGATAGAAGCTCATCGTATTCTTCACCGAAGCTGAAAGTTTAGACATTCTATGGGGTCCGTGGTTACATGGGTCTTGGTAAATGGGAGTCTGTGCTCTCTGGCCCATGCGTAGTCACCACGGTGACTGCATTCATGGGTTCACCATGTCAGCACCAGGGTGATTAACAATAGAGACTGGCTGATATAAACCTACCAGATCATTCTGTCTGTTCCCTTGTCTCGTGCTTTTTCTAAGGGTACGCTCTCACGGGTTTTAACATGTGACACAAAGGTCTTCACATGCAGGCCCACTCCTTACGTCCATCACATGCATCTGTGATCTTCCAGCCTTTTTCCTTCCTCAGTCCTGCCCGGCCAGCCAAGCCATTCAGGATGTCCCATGAGTGTCATGATTTCCTAGCCATGGGCCACTTCTCTTTCGTTATAAAGCAGGTGACCAAGTACACTGCCCGCGGGGAGGCTTTTCTCTCGCCACATTCTATCAAGGCCACCTCTGAGGGAGCCTGTGGCATGGCTGTCATCCATTTGTGGTTTGCCTCCATATAACGAACTCACCCTCTATAGAGCCAGCT
The DNA here is from genome assembly GCF_028018385.1 of Neofelis nebulosa. Taxonomy (NCBI): domain Eukaryota; kingdom Metazoa; phylum Chordata; class Mammalia; order Carnivora; family Felidae; genus Neofelis; species Neofelis nebulosa. The sequence continues at coordinate 11,663,558 of NC_080795.1, forward strand.
TGGGCCTTTTCTTCCATCTGTAGGATCCCCCATACAGCCATAAGTACAGGGGCACGGTACCACAGTCGTGGCTGCATTGCTCACGCTGCGTGCTCGTGTCCACTGGTGCTGTTCACGCTTAATCCTGGATGCACCCTCCTCACCATCCGATACGGTGGATTGTGGCTCAGCCAGCCCGACCTTATGAGGTGCGAAGTCTGCCCAGCTCGCGATGGGCAGATCCAGCTGAATGGTCACTTGGTGTTCCTTGGTCGGTCATTCTGTCTCTACCAGAGCCCAGTAGCAGGTCAGGAAATGTTTTTCAAAGAGCATATAATTCTACGCTGCTGATGAAGTGGCATCCCGCCAGAACACTGGGGGCCTACTTTTTTATTCTCCCACTAGGAATTGCCACAGGTTCCACGTCTTTTCCCACCGCTGATACCGCCCCCCCCCCCCCCCCCCCAACACCTGCTGCAGAGGCCTTTCCTGCCCTGGCCACATTCACAGCTGGTAGGTCGCCTTTGGCTCCACTCAGTATTAGAGCCGGAGCGATATTCCCAGCTGTGGCATATGCTGCTTCTGGAACCCAGAGAGGCCCAGTAGGTATTGTGATGCCTTCTTTGTGGTAGAAAAGGGCAAGGTGTAGTACTTTGGAGATGTCCTGGCACATCCCTAACCACCAGATCCCTGAAAATTTTATAAATAGGGCAACCACTCGGTCTACTGTATTCTTGGAAGTACCTACAAAACCTCCACACTCCATTGTAGGACTGGCTTTTTTCAGGGCGCATCCAGAAACTCTTATCTTTCCTCCATGCCAATGGTTTTCACCTATAGAGTGCATAAGAATACATGTGAATGCTTGCCAAAGTTCTCAAGCTCTGCCCATGAAATGCTGATTCCAAATACATCTGCATGAGCCCAGGAATCTGCATTTTGCAAAAGCACCCACCCCCACCCCCTGGTGCCTCTGATGGGCTTTAGGAAGCTCTGCTTTATGCCTTTGAACATGTTGTTCACTCTGCCTGTGATGCTTTCCTCTCTTCACCTGGCCAACTCCCACTCATTCTTCAGGACTCAGCTCAAACAAATGTCACCTCTTTTGGGAAGCTTTTCCTAACTCTCCCCAGGTTGGAGTTAGTCCATCAAGGTACCAGAGCAATTTTCATGCCTCTTTTTAATTCCCATAGTTGTTTATGTGAAGCCTTGTGTTCCCACAAGCCTGAGAACTTCTTCAGCACAGAGATTTTCATGCACTTTTTATGCCCTGCAGTTATCCCAATGCCAGGCACGTACGTGGGAGGCACTCACTGTGTATTTCTTGGATTGATGAGTGCATGAATCCTGGGAGATATAAACATGAAAATCGTAACTGTGAATTGGTTCATTTCCACAATGTAAAAAGTTTGCATATCAACATTCGTTCCTTTAGTTTTCTCACTAAATGACTAATATATGCTTTCTCCCGAAGTGTCATCCTATCCTTTCCTTAATCTCTTTATGGAGCTGTAAGACAAGGTCCTAATCCCTTAAGGACCTACATTTGATGAGCCCTTGAACAGCTCTAAACGGAGCATAGCTTTTTCCGGAAGAGTTCCAGGAAAAGTTTCCTATGAGTTTCCCATTCATTTCATGGTTGATCTTTTGCTAATTAATTATTAATTTGCTTGACCTGACCCATTTTTGAAGTGCTGCGAGTTCAGTCCTCTGTGGATCCCATGTTTTTAATAAACCACAGCATGACTGGTAGATACATCTCTACTCCACCTTTGCCCTGTGAAATCCCACAAAGATGAATTTCCTTCAACCCAAGCCAGATCAAGTTGTTGACGGTGGTGGTGGTGGTGTTAATGCCCTTTCTAAATGCTCTGATCCGTTTTAGAAAACGGCCCAATGCTGACATGTTAATGGACTCCATACTTGTGAATGCTATTGGTATCTGGAAGGAGTGAATCAACTAAAACATCAGATCCACATTTGATGCAGCTTGAGAAATTAAATGAATTCCTCGGGAACAGCCTAGGAAACGAAGAACCTCTGAGCAGAGCCTTGGTCCTGTGTGATATTTGCTACCTTACCTGGATCTTAACTACTGAACTGTGCTAGGTAAACTCAACAAAAGCTGTTGAGTTTAAGCTTGTTAAGAATGAGTTTAAGAATGTGTTAAGGCCCATTCTCTTTTATGTCACTGAACTATTTTCTCATACTGAAGAAGAACCCTGGTAGCTTAATCCACCCTGTGAGAAGCTTCTAGTACATTGAAATAAAGTCATTAGGAATTAGGTAACAAATAACGTCAAAACATGTATCGAGCTTTTTCGGTACAATAGACACTAACAACTGCCCTAAAAGAATGAAGAAATTATTTTTAATTACTTTTTGAGAATTTACTCCTCTACACAAAATTAAAGACAAAAACACATGAACCGTTTCCTGTACACCTGAACGTATACTGCCTGTTACCAACAGGATAAAATAAAATTTTCTTCTTAATAAAAGCAGAAAGTAATCTAAAAGTCACCTAATGCAAAATCACACTAGAAAAGCTCCTCTTTATGTGAACAGTCCCTTCAATCTTTCCTTGCTTTTTATGAGTAGATACTTGTCAAAAAAGAAATTTGAATTTTGAAAGAACAGGAAGTTGTTGTAGTGTAAACAGAGGACCAGATCCATTTATCTTATCACTGCTCACCTACTCGGTGTTCCCCTAGCGCCTAGGAACTGTAGCAAACTTTTTCCTAGTTCAGAAAGAAAACAATGAGCTACGGAAACATTTCCAGGATAATCGAGCAGAAATTTGCTGAAAGGAACCACGAAGAATTTTTTTTAACAACGCAGGAAAATAGTCAGTGATTTTAATACTTGTCAAATCTTCACTGTAATCGTAGGAGAATGGATGGCATGTAAGAGAACTATCAGGTTTAAAAGAGTGAATCTTCCACTAGCCACATGGCTATTTACACTGACAGTTTGTGAGATGGATCAACGACCCCTTGGGCCAAATAAAAATAACTCCATTATGGAAATATATTCCTCTACCCACGATTCTGACATTTTTCACCCTCTTACCCCCAAAGGAAGCATCCCTGTCTATAAACATATACATATACACGCCAGTGGCAGCGAAGCACACGTTGGAAATTGCTTTTCTGGTAAGGGCATCCTCCTCATGGACCTACTTTGAAATTAAAATATTCCTAGGGAGGAGTAACACACGTAATTATTATCTTACTGGAAGTTGTTTATCGCATCCTTCTTCTCTGTGACCCAGGTTGCAAGAGAGGAAGTGGGGAGGAGATAGATGAAGTACGTGGACAAAAAGGGGAAGTAGTGGCCTCAAAGACAAACTGCCCTACCACATGCTGTTGCCAGCCCCACGGCCGGCATTTGGGGCGCTTGCCAACGCGTAAGAGAGTTTTCGTGGCAAGCGCTGTTCCAGAGTAAACACCATTCATCGCCACCGTTAGCTACTGACCACGTTCTTGTCTTCGGGCATGCATAAACTAATCCTGTGCCTGATAAACACTCTCTTGGTGGAAAGGAAGGATGCCATTGCTCTCTGCCATCTGATTTGTTCAAATCCCAAAAGGAAATTGTGGTCTGACGTGTAGACAACGTGCACGGCTTGGTTGCATTTGATTCACTTACGAAGAGATTTGTGTGGGCCCAACTCTGTCTCTATTGTTGGATGTAAAGGACACAGATCCTGTCCCAAGAATCGATCATTAGTCACTCTCCGAGCAGAAAGATTGATGTGGTGGTGGTGGTTTTCTCGAGGGACAATGGTCACAAGTTAGCCAAAGCTCTTTCACCCTGACGACACAATAGTTCTCTTTCCAAGGGATGGAAATAGATACGGGCAGCTGCAGATACGGTCTTCCCGTGCTAAATGATTTTATCTCATCACTGAGGAGAACTTCTCCAACAGAGCTCCACCCTACAGCGACTACACCTGCGAAAGTTACTTTGCTAAAAAGTCTTCCAAGCTCTAGACGAGTATTTTGGGGGAATTTTACCACTCAAAGTCAAGAGGCAGCTTCTGAGTCGAAAATCAGCATCAAGTGTTCAAAAGTCAGTACCCCATTTTGGCAGCTGTTTCAGGCAAGTTCAAATATACATCCGAAGTCAGAACGGTCTGGAACTTGCTGGGGGGAAATATGGCAGCTACCAAACAAACAGAGCTCCCACATACACACATTTAATCTGGTTCTAGCCTGCCCTTACCTTTCTGCCATCAATACTTGGAAGATTTAACAGGTAGCGACTTTTCTTGTAAAACACTGTCCTTGAAGTATATTTCTCTAAGCCTTACCCTGCCTGTCCACCATACCACTAATATATTTGCTGGCATGCAGGAAATTCAGTTAAAGAGTAGAAGATGTTTGAATCTAACCAATGTTTACACTGCAGCTGAGTGTGAGCCTTTCAAAGGCCTCAAAAATGTGCATATTGTTGATCTACCAATTTCATTTCTAATAATTTTTCCAAAGAAAATAACTAGAGGTTTGCGCAAGGATTTAGCTACAAGGATTCTTATTGTAGAGTTGTTTTATAATATAAAAATAAGTAAAAATCCTGAATAGACAGCTATGTGAAGTCTTTAATTTGTGGTGAACCCATATACTGGACTATTTTTGCTATCATTTACTAGTATTAAGTCTATCTGACTGGATGGGAAAATATTTGTAGTATAACATTACATGAAAAAGCTTAGAAGGCAGCATTTTCAACTATATAAACTCTAAGGGAGAAAAAATTGAAAGGACACACACCCAGACACTAAGTGCGGTTATATGCGAAGAACGGACAAGCAATGCCTTCTATAGTCTTCTCTTTGCTTTCTTCTATCTTCCAAATAATCTGTAATAAATATCTATTAGTTTTGTATTCACAAAAAAGAAATTTCCTAAACAGTAAAGTAAATTCAGAAGTGTAGATGTTAGGGGCACCTGGGTGGCCCAGGTCATGGTTAAGGTCATGATCTCACAGTTCAAGAGTCTGAGCCTCAAATGAGACTCTCTGCTCTCAGTGCTGAAGCCCACTTCGGATCCTCTGTCCCCCCGCCACCCCACCCCTTCCCCACTCGTGCGCTCGTGCTCGCTCACTCTCTCTCTCTCTTTCTCAAAAATAAATAAACATTAAAACAAGAGAAGTGTAGTGTCAGTGGTTGGAAACTCCGAGCTCGGGGGCAGCAAAGGCTTGCCACTATGTGTGTCACCTTTGTGATGTGTTAGGTGGGAATGTGTGCTGTTGCTACGTCTGTGTTAACAAATTACAATGCTTCGATTCCCTTAAGCGGGAACTTTGGATGAGTATTTCGACTAGTGGGTAGGAGCAAAGAGCTAGGGAATAAAATGTTAGCTAAGGAGTGAAATGTAGGCAATAACACTAAGCTTCCTGCAGGTGCTGTGCTCAGAATTGCTGGGAATAAGAACAAAGGTTGACCATTCCTTTGACCCTATACGTGGACTGACTTTGCCCATGTGTCCAGGTGCTACAGGCACTCATGCCCTGTGGGCTCAGCAGAGCAGGTGACGTGGCAGCTGAGAAGTCTAGAACACCCAGCACTAGCCTGTTGACAAGCACAGCCCCAATGGCTATGTACCAGTGCAGACAGGAATTGAAGCAATTCAGACTCACAGTGGAAGAAATGTTTCTCAGGATGCAAATGGCTGAAATAAAAAACATCAACCACAGGAGACTATGGGAAGGAGCCAAAGCACAGTTTTCAACTAGGTTTTGGTGGCAGCAAAGCCCTGAAGTCATTAAACTCCACGGAGTTGAATCGTAGCCATGCCACTTACCTACAGAAAGCCCTTAGGCACGTGACCCTGGGCCTCAGCTTCCTCATATGCAACATAGAGACACCAAGTGATTCTCCTATTCACAGTAGTTATATTCTAGAAAGTTGCTAGAGATACGGAATTAGTGAACACTGAATCACTGAACCATTGTCCCCACAGGAAATATAGGGTTAGGTTCCTACGAGATTCTGGTTACAATATTTTTGCCGACTTGTCAATACATAGGCTTGTTTTATGTGTGTTCGTGTAAAGATGCCTTGCTTAATATTGACTTATTGACATTGAACTCACTGTCAGCAGCCTGTAACCGATGATAAGCAAAGCCTGTCTGACACTTTTTTTCCACAAGGCACATCGTGGCCTTCTTGCTCTTAGGAACACTGGACAGCACATCAGCCCTTTGCTTTAAACAATGTTTTACCAATGCAATGTCCAACATAAAACACAAAAATGCACACACACACACACACACACACACACACACACACAAACAGTGGTACATAGACAGCAAAAAAGGATACTTGTTTACAGTCTGAGAGCTGGAAGAAGAAGGTAAAACCTCATCTTGTCCAACCTCACCTGGGAACATGTGCATTGGGCAACCCAGACTTTTTCCTGCTCTGCACGTGTGCACATCCGCGAGTAATTGCAAAGGTGCCACAAGTATTGATTTGGGATTACAAATACATTTTCACAAGCAGCTGAATTTCCAAATACACAAGCCCCACACGCTGAAGAACGATGTTAATGGTAGCATCATCTTCAGCAAGTTATGTGGAGATAAGTGAAACATTTTATGTCAGGCACTTAACACAGAATTTGGTACACATATATATGTGCGGGGAAAAATGACTGCTGTTTTGTAAAATATTTTAAGCCCCGGTTCAGTTGTTCAGGATATAACTATCCATATTCCCATACACCGTAACTGAATACTCTAGAAAGAGGATTACAAAACAGCCTAATGTTAAAATTACCTAATAAACTGGTACAATTTTTTACCGTGACTTTTTTCAAATTATCTTTAAAAAATCCACTTAAAATAATACCATCTATATTTTCTGTAACAGGTTTGTTGAGTTGTCATTAAGACCTCTGGGAGACCTGGAAGTGGGGAACCACGGGAACAGATTAATTGTTTCGCAAGAAAAACTGCCCTGACAGAGAGAGTTAAGCCTTACTCAGAAGTAAATAGGGACATTTCCTCAATAAAACATTAATAGGACTCTAGAAAGGATGCTCCAGTGTAGTCCTTTTTAAACTTTAAGAACTGGGGCACCTGGGTGGCTCAGTTGGTTAAGCATCAACTATCGATTTCAACTCAGGTCATGATGTCACAGTCGTGAGGTCGAGCCCCACATCAGGCTCTGCTCTGGGCACGGAGCCTGCTTGAAATTCTCTCTCTTTCCTTCTCTCTCTCTCTCCCTCTGTCCCTCCCCCCTCTCTTTAAAAAAAAAATAGTAAACTTTAAGAACCACCTTGTTCGGCATTTATTTCTACTTAGGTGTAATAGTAAACACAAGGGATCCTCTTTATGTGGCATAGAATTTCCTTGCCAGAAAGTTAATATTTGATGATTATGTAAGGAGCTATAAACACAATCTCCTGAGAGATCTCCTAAGAAATTTACCCGCCTAGCCAAATGGATTGAGAAGATTTCGAATCTAACCTCCCTTCCAAATGTAGCCAGATGGGCATTTTCTTCTAATTCATTCCTCCCGACCCTACCACACTGGAACCCTTCTTCTCTTCCGGGGGTGTAGAGTTCAAAACTCTGGGCCGAGCTTTTCCTTGCCGTTGTTGTTGTCTAAAATACTTGTGCAGTGCTATCCATAGTATCTGTAACATCTCCCTCGGTTGTCTCCACTTCCAGACCCACTCGTCCTGCATTCCTGGCTCCGTTCATGGGATCACCATTCTTGCAGTTGCCCAGGCTTGGATTCGGCATTTTCATCTTCCACTTCTTGCCACAAGCCAGCGGCATCCCGTGACTTCATCGTGAAGGGACCACATTTGCATGTTGGTCACATCCGCCCCCATCTGTCCATCCCTCATCGCCTTTTCCCTAGTCGAGTCCCTCAGTCTCATTGCCTGAGCTAAGGCAATAGCTTTGTAACCCCCTCTCCCCAAAACCATTCTACCCGTGGCCACCGAATTCACGTTCATAAAGCACTGTTTCATTGTCACACCCCAGAGAGAATGCCTCATTGGTTCCCCAGCATCCACAAAATAAAATGCTGACTCTCCTTTGCTTGTCAGGGAGAAGCTTCGGGGACCTATCCGTGATCGTCCCCTGTAGCCACATCTCCCGCAGTTGCCTTTCGGGAAGTCTGGGCCAGACCAGAACCTCCTCTCGCGGCAGTCTGTCCTTGCATCCAGAAATCCCGCTTCCAGTCCTCGCCTGCTACAGTCCTTCTACTCACAGCTGCCTTCCCTAACTCTTGGGTACTCTCCACCGCTAAAAGTTATTTCAGGCCCGCCTCAAATGCCACCTCTTGCCTGACACCTTGCTTAATTCAGGCCACCACAGTCGCCTCCCTCCTGAGATCCCAGCGCAGACTCTGAACCACACTACAGCCTGGGGAAAGGGTTCACGGTTAAGTATTGGATGCAGTAAAATGATCGGCTGCCTTCCTGGAGGGAACCAATGACGCGGCCGTAAGGTGAGGGGCTAAAATTGCGTCAAGGCAGGGTAGGCCTGTGCAGACCCAAGAACCGAAACCCCCAGCTGCTGCCCGCCAGGCGACACAGTTTAAAGAAAAGGACAAGACGGGCGCTTGGATGGCTCAGTCGGTTGAGCACCAAACTTCAGCTCAGTTCACGATCTCGCAGTTCATGAGTTCAAGTCCCATATCGGGCTCTGCACTGTCAGATCCTTTGTCTCCCTTTCTCTCTCCACCCCTCCCCTGTCTCTCAAAAATAAATAGGCACCGTGTGTGTGTGTGTGTGTGTGTGTGTGTGTGTGTGTGTATGGAAAAGGGCAAGATAGGGAAAGAATTGAATAAATAGAAAAGAACATATTTGAGAGGTTGCTGGGGACAGAATGTTTGTGTCCCCCTAAATTCGTATGTTAAAATCCTGATACCCAAAGGTGATGGGATTAGTAGGTGGAGCCTCTCAGGGGTGCTTGGAAGGGTAGAGCCCTGAGAAAGGGATTAGTGCCATGTGAAAGACGCTCCAGAGAAACCATGTGAGGGCACAACGAGAGGACGCCAGGTATGAACCAGAAAGAGACCCTTCACCGGCCCCTGCCGGTGCTCTCGGATTTCCTGCCTCCAGAGAAATAGATGTTTGTTGTTTATAAGCCACCTAGTCTCTGTTCTTTTATTATAGCAGCCCATGGACCAAGACAGAGGTGTTTTTCCATTTTTAGCGAACAGCTTCGGGAAAGACTCACACTCAGAAATAGAACAAATTATATAAGAGAAATATTTTACGTGTACCAATTACTAGGTTGCAGCAATTAATTCTTCACATTGTTTGAAAATATCTCATAGATACAGAAACAGACATAGATAGAGATACAAAGACCACAATGGCAATGGTCATCATTTTGGGGTAGTGAAATCACTGTATTTGTCTGACTGTAGTTTTTCACTTTTTTATAACAAATACTGTTAGCGTCTAAGACAGTGGTTCCCAATCTTGGCTGCACCCCTTAATCACCACAGAAGCTTTTCTTTAAATGTCTAAGCCCCACCCCCAGGGATTCTGGTTAGTCTGAGATAGAACCCAGATGCTAGTGTCTTTTAAATGCCCTCTAATGAGCAGACTGGTTGAAGACGCTGCTCTAGGAGTCCTTTCCTCCCCATCCCACCCCCTCGCTCTGTCCTGAGAAGGAAGATCACTCAGACTTTAGAGATGAAGACACGGGGCGTTAAATGAGCAAATGTGCTCTCTACTGTCCACTGGCAGGTGCAGCGGTTTCTTGTTCCATTGTGACGCAAGTTCCCAGACCTACCTGTGTGCAGGGGGCCAGCCCAACAGCACACAGTGTGCCTTGCTCCAGGCCCGGCATGGTCACCAGCCTCAGGGAAGCCTGCCCTCCCAGGAGTCCATCCCAGTCCCTGCTGCTCTGCAGGGGTGTCTGGAGCTAAAGCCCAACTCAGGAGAATGTACTTCTTTCCAGCTTCACGTGTCTGTTATTCCCTGGGGTTACATCTTCAGGAGAAAATGAGAGAGCTGTGTCAACAAAGGATTCAAAACTTGGTGTTCCTTGATCAAATACAGGTCTCCCCGCTTTCCAAAAGTTTGCGTTGTGCCACTCGGCTTTTATGAAAAACCGACCTTACAACATGTTTTCGCTCACCCAAAGAAATTTGAGGATTTTCACATTTGCAAACTGGTAACTGCTTTTTCATGACGTTTCGCTTTATGACAGGTTTCAGAGGAAGCTCTGCTCATGGGTAGCAGGGGAAACCTGTCCCATCCAGTATCATTGAGCCCTTGACTTTTCACACACACGTTTTGCTTACATGATAAAAAATAATTTTTGTGTACAAAAAATTACTGCTTGTTTGGGGAGTGGTTAATACTGCTTATTTCAATTACCAGCAAATACTCCAGGGGAAGTCAGCCATTCCCTGGCTCTGGATGGCCCTGTAGTTATATTTCACCGGGAAGTTTTTCTATCAGATAGATTTAATAGAGATAGTACCTGAAAGAAAATGGTGGAGAGAAGAAAGAGAAGTTTCAGTGGTGGAATCTGTGCTAATGACCCAACAAACATGAAAGCTGGATGGAATACAATGAGGGTAGGAAACTGTGCTTCCATCAAGAGGGGCCTCCCTTACAGTATTTATCGCAAAGAAGAAAACTCCAGGCCCTTTGCTGGCAGATAACTCTACGGGGTGCAGACCCTGCTACCTAAACACTAAGCTGAAAATTACCTAGTTCTTTTTCAATACTAAGGGCCCAGTGTACTCTACTAAAATCTGAAGGGTTATGTGACCTTTCTGTTTGCCTAGAATTTTGAGTCGCCAAAAATTGCTTAAAATAAGTGGGCCATCAGCCTGAACTTGAGAATTTTCCCACGTTCCAAATGTCCAATGAGTATATTTGACCTGTGTATATGACACGTATGTGACTTCTTTCTACCACTTATATTCTTTGGGTTGACCCATTTTCCTCTGTATAATTTGTCACAAACACTTTAGATTTTTTTTGTTAGTAAGAATAATGAAAATAATTTTACCATTTGTATAATTCAGGCACCATCGTAAGTACTTTCCAGATACTATTTCATCTGCTCTAACAAGAGCTTTGTGAAGTAGGTGTTATAATCTCCTTTTTGAAGATGAAAGAGAAGTTAAATAACTTGTCTATGGTCAAGTCAGCTGGTAACATAACCAGACCTGGGTATCTCGAGTAAATAAATATTGATCTTATAAATTGCAGTAGCCAAAGCATTTGGATTGAACTAATGAATACAATCTTCTCTAACATCATGAAATCATAATCTATAGAGAACCTGGAAAGAAACCCAAAGATTTACCAATAAATCAGAAATTCAGAGAATATTAGCAAAATCAGCTTACTTGTTTTTGAAAAGAAAATTGAGAACCCAAGAGAAAAAAATAACTTTCCCTAATGTCACACACAAAATTATGTATGTTAGGAATAGGCAAATTTTAATTTTCCCAACGACCCTCTGAGATAAATATTAATATCCCCATTTTAAGGTTCCAGGGAGGTTGAATAAACTTGCCCAAAGTCACAGAGCTATTAACTATGGGAGTTTGAATTCAAATCTACAACTATGGAACTCTCATATTTGAGTCATTAACTTCTCTAATGTCTCCCAAATAGTTAATGACCGAGCATGGATTAGAGTCAGGGGAAAGATTGTTTTACTACAAAATCAGGGTTTTGTTCTATGGAACAGATGAAACATTTAGGGAATAGCGTTCCTCTTCTCTGCTCCCAGGCCACACAGAGTAGCTTGGTAGGGTCCTGCTCTGAGGTTCACCAGAGTCACCCGCCCTACAGGATATCCCTGAGATCAGATGAATTAAACGGGGAGGGTGGCGGGCGAGAAACTCACTGCTCGATAGGTTTCATCATTTGCTTCCTAAAACTAAGATCCAAAGTTTAATACAGTGAACACATTAGGAAGAGGAGGCAGAAACTTCAGGCCTTCCAGTCACTGTAGCCTCTCAAGTTCCACCTGAATCTGGAGGGAAGGAGTCAGAGAGGCTGAAAGGGGTGTTGTTGTAGTTTGATATTGGTATTTTATTTTTGTTTGGTTGTTACTATTTTTCAAATTCTGTATGTGATTTTTGAAAAAAAGTAATGATGAGCTATAGACGAAATATAAGACATTGTGTTCTTCATCAGTTTCTATTTTGAAAATGTAACTTCCATCCCAAATGAGGTTTCGGTACAATTCTGGGAAGAGTAGTGTGAATGCACCCTGAGAAGCCAGCGTTAGAGGAAGCAGACTTTGCAACTCCTGAGTGTCTGAATTCCAACAGGGAACAATTGGATGTGATTCAAAACAAGTTCGTGATGTTGAGAGAAAATAGTTCTGCGATAATGCAGGGGAGCCCTAAAATCCTCTTTTCAAAGAGTGTATCCCCCCTTTTGATACAAGGTTAAATGAGGAGTTGATGAAATTCTGTGACTTAGGACACTGAAAAAGACAAAATTCAGACTTGACAGTTCTTGCCATTTCCTTCTTTACCAAATTCACTGCTCTTTTGTGTGCAATAATTTTGTTTTAATGTTAGAATTTAAAAAAATCTTCATTGTCCATAGTAAAATAAAGACTTTAGACAGATCTCTGTTTTCTGTGCTTGGTTCGTGATTTTTGTATGTATTTATTTTCAGCACTGCTCTGAGTTTAGGCGTTCCATCCAACATCACTAGATTGCAGATTCTCTCAGATGGAAGAGTAGAAAAATAACGAAAGTTGCCCGTGACTCAAAATCTTCCTTGAAAAATGATGGCAAGAAAACTGTCTCATTTGGTAAGTAGAAATGAGAGATTATTATTTCCATTACCTGCAAGATATGATGTGTCTTCCAAAAATGAGAGCACGACTAATTTAACTAGAAAATGTTGCAGGCAGCCTATATCAATTCTCCATTACCCCAATTCAAGGCCGAGTCAATATGTCTTTACTTCAAAAACAAGTACAGAAAGGGGGGAGAAGGCACTATTTATTTGGGTGTGTAGACAAAAGGACAAAGAGAAATTGCCCCTCCCCTAATCTCCTAATACTGGCCCTTAAATGAAAGAGTTTCGTGACCTGAAAGTTACTCGTCAGGACGGATGTAACTGAAAACGCATGGGAAGTTACAGTCGTTCATTCTCTCCTCTTGAGCTAGTACCTGACCAGGGAGACATATTAAGTCTTGGCTTGTTCTTCGTGGAGAAGTTTTAGTGTCTAATTGGATCACAAACAGAATGTGAGCAAGTCCGTTATGCAAGAAAGAAGCCCCACCTTCTGGCCACCCTTGTAAGTCTTACAGTGCACCTCCCCACCATATCCCCTGCCACACTCCCAACCCCTGTGCATCGGGGCAAGAGTAGCTCTCCACTGGTCTTTATTTCCTAAAGCAGGAAGTTTTCCTGTGTACTTGGGAAGAAAATATTTGGCAATAATGGAAATCAAAATATTTCTCTAGACAGTTCAGCATTATGCCCTTTTAAACCGAAGCATACTTGTTTAATAACAACAAGTTATTCCCTTTCTCTGCTTCCCTTTTTCGTTGTTGGGGAGAAAACATAACAGTATTCTATCCTGGAAAAGCTCCATATACAGTCTGACAATTGCTTTATCTTTTCCTTCTCAGCTCGTAAGCTTAGATCATTATTAACAGAATTTTTCTGTTTGTCAATACCATTTGCAAATGCGTCATGATTCCTTTCAGCGACATTATTAATCAATTTCTAATTCAAGCTATAGCTTCATTGTGTCCAATGTATTTTGCGTTTATAATATAACACTGTATAAAGTGTCTCTTAAGTCAACTAGGTTCCATTTGTCTCTGAGACCAGGTTTTGACCATCGTATTTATTTCTTATTGATAAGACCTCACTAACGTAAGCAATGAGGTATAATAACCAGCATGCTTTCCATTGGACCCCATGTAGGTTCTCAGCACTAAAATAAGAAAGCTAAACTGGCATAAAGCTATGTAAGAGATTCTCCTTTAATTTACATCTGAGTTTTGTGACCAAGGTACATAAATAAAGCATGCTACGTTGAGAACGACAACTACCCACAATAGTTGGTAATTAAGAGTAAGGGAGAGGCGAAGTGGGGTGAATTTCAGAATAAAATGTGTTCAAGGAGCGTGGCGATGGGTGGGGAATACGTACGTGGGAGATGTCATCGATCACTAATATGCTGTCCCAGTGGGGACAAATCAAGGACACGATACCTTCCAAGTCCCACTAGTGTGTTAGAGACTTCTCAGTTTAATTGAGTATGAATATGCCTTTTTGTGCCCTTGATTTCCGTCTTCTTTTTTTTTTTTTTTTAAGTAGGCTCCATGCTCAGTGTGGAGCCCAACCCCGGGCTTGAACTCACAGCCCTGAGATGTAGACCTTGAGCTGAGATCAAGAGCTGGATGCTTAACTGACAGCCACCAGGCGCCCCTGTGCCCTTGATTTCTTAACGAAAATTGAATGCCACATTCTTCTAATTGTTGCTTCTTGGGAACGTTACTGCTAACTACTTTTTCCACCCAAGAACTGATAGTTAAAACAATACGTGTTGCGAGAACTGTCAGAAATCCAGACCAGCACTGTTCCCGGTCACTCTTCATTTCCTCCCTCCTCTTATCTCTTCTCTAACATTCACCTTTCACTGCCATGTTGGAGTCAACCATGAAGAGACCGTATTTTATGCTTTATTGTGATGTGTTAGGCCTATTTCTGAAAATGAAATAACTCCGTGAAAGAGAAAAACTCACAACCCAAACAAGACAGATATCCAAAATAAGTAAGATAAGTAAGTGACAAAAAACAGTGGGCCGGTTTTAGGCATTTTCTTTTGCGCTCTTGTCCTGAGAGGAAAACTTAATTCACTTTTATGTGTCTCATTTGTCCGTTTGTAAAAATCTTGTAGTATTTGTGTGTGTTTCTGTTTTATAAAAGTCATAATAAGCAGAATTATGTAACAAGTATTTGCTATTTGCAGTGCAAACAGTTGTGCTTGAACCTCAGAAACATCTGGTAAGGCAGGAGTACTTATTCTCCCATTAAAGAAATGAGATCATGATTCTGCCAGGGTCACTTCTGATTATACATCCTGGGTTCTCTTTCTACACTATTCTGCTTCTAAGGAGTGGTTATTAATAACCAGATTGGGTTTTTTTTAATGTTTGTTTCCTTATTTTTGAGAATGAGAGAGCCCATCACAGGATGGGCAGGGACAGAGAGAGAGAGGGAGAGAGAGATTCCCAAGCAGGCTCTGTGCTGTCAGGGCAGAGCCCGATGCAGGGCTCGATCCCACAAACTGTGGGATCATGACCTGAGCCGAGATCAAGAGTCGGCCGCTTAACCTACTGAGCCACCCAGGCACCCTCATCGCCAAGTTTCTTGATGTTACTGAGGGACCAGGGACTACTTTCTAGCCCAGTAGACTATGGGAAAATTCATGGCGTCTGAATCTTGGCATCTGAGGTAAAGAGAAGGGGTTAGTAGATGTCTTAGCTCTGGCTGCTATAGTAAGACATAGCGTGCTAATACCATAGACTTGAGGTGGGGGGGGGGGCGCTTAAACAACAGAAATTTGTTTTCCCACAGTTCTGGAGACTAGAAAGCCCAAGATCAAGATCCCTCAGGGTTCACTTCCTAGTGAGAGCTCTCTTTCCAACTTGCAGATGGCTGCCTTCTCCCTGTGTCCTCACACAGTGGAGAGACAGGGAGGTGAACAAAGGGAGGGAGGGAGAGATAAAGGGAGCGAGAGCGAGCCCTGCCCCCTCTTCCTCTTCTTATGAAACACTAATCTCAACATGTGGGTCCCCCACCTCATGACCTCATTTAAACCTAACTATGCCTCAAGGGCCCCACCTCCAAATACTATCATACTTGGGGTTAGCGCTTCAATGTTTGTATTTTGGAGAGACGCCAACGTTCAGTCCGTAACATAGATTGAAGGCAAATGTGTCTGCATGCTGAATTTACAGAACTCAGTGACTACTAGAAGTATAGAATTATAAGGTGAACTCACATCACCTGGCAAATTTTTCTCTTTACAGAAGCTAAATGGGAGAAAATTAAGCGACCTGCCCAACCACGGTCAATTTATCATTTGCATTTGGTTCTCTCCCACTTTCCTGCTACAACTCCTAGCTATCTCATACCTACATCCTTCCTCCCTCCCTATTAAATCCCTCAGCTTCCGGCAACTTGACTTACGCCTTCACTGGATTGCCGGCTGAGCCAAACCCGTTCTTCAGAAAAGAACCAGTGAGACACTGATTTCCCCAGAATCCGTTCCCTGAACCCCCAGACTAGTAGAACTAAGACTGCATTCGAAGTCTGGCCACTCCTGGAGGGACGATGACCTCAAAGTCCCTATGGCAGATACTGGAAATTCCATCCCCACCCCCACCCCGGGGATCCCTGAGAAGTCCAGGAGCACTTAAGTTCTAGTCAGCTCCAGTATCGAGTTCTTGAAGCCACTATGTTAGCTCAGCTTAGGGAATGTCTTGCTGAGCTGTGTTGCTCAGAACTGTGTTAGCTCACGTGGCATTGAGATTTCTTCCTCCGTATCCATTAAACGCCATCTCCCTCGACATTCGTGGGAGTGGGAGTTTGGGAAGACAGAGGGATGTTTTTTGGTACCTTTGACGACAGCTTAATACCAGCTGTTGGAGGACCACCTGTGGAGGCTACAGCCACTGCTGGATGGCAGTACCTCATGGTAATAAGGCCTTCTGTCTTCGTCCTTTGCTCCCTGCTCCCAGCCACCAGCTCAGCTACCACTAGTACCTAGTCGCTTCCTGCACTGGAAAGTTCGACTGTCTTTTCTGTTCGCTTGGCTTCTGCTAAGTCATTTCCTCTTCCCACACCATCACTCACCTTCCATGTAAAGGCCGTTCTCTCCCTAAGAGCAACTCTGGTGCCTGCGGTAAAGAAATAAATGCCTTACCCCGTTTCGCCAGGTGAGATCATGGGCTTAACAACAACTAGACCCTCTGAGCCCAGTCACAGCATTTCTGGCATCTCTGCTTTGTTTAATGAGGTCTTCACTTTTCACACATCTAAAAGCCATCCCAACAGAGTGTTAATAGTCCTCTGGGGCCCTCACCAAGGTGCTGTTGACTGTGTTACCAAACAGCATCCCTATGTTGACAACCTCTCCCTTACCTAGATTTGTCTTCTGACGCTTTGATTCAACACCCCCGGGATCCACTCCCAGGCAGACACTTCTGGTTCCTGCTGGTACATGTTAGCACACACGGTTGCCTTTTCGGCAGATAATCCCTTTCCTCCTCCACCAGGTCCCGCACATTCACAGTCAGGATACACTGAGACTTGACACTAGATGTTGACGGGTGTCCAAGAGGGGAGCTGGGAGCAGATCTTCTGTTTTTAAAGTGCTTGCCCCGTTTGAGGCTTTTGCAATCTTCAAATAAAGAGGAGCCAGGCGGGGGTCCATCTCACAACAAGAGGTCATGGGCAAGAAAGTTCAGGAAACTCTAGCCGGACTCCCCATCTCAAGTTTCAGATCCCCATCCCTTCCCTATCAGCACCTTGACCGTGGTGTAGAAAACCAAGGTCAGCTGAGAATTAAGCGTTCCCCAATGGTTGTCATTCACAATTCAGTCCTGTGCCTGACCTGGAGCTTTCTCTGCCCTGTGGCTGAAGATAGTGGAGGCTAGGGCTTGGGAGTGGTGGTAGGGATCTCTAAATGTGCACAAAATCTCTCTGATTCTCACACTTCCCTTTAAAAATTGCAGTTAGCCCGAGCCTGCCATTTTCTTTCTTCGTGCATCATGGGTGTCCAGCAACAGCTGTGGCTATGCAACTCCGCCATCTTTGTATGTTTTATTTCCCCCCAGACCTTTCAAACGCCAGACATACTCCACCGTGGTGCATCCCTTCGGCTCGGGTGCCACTGCAGTGGACACGTGCCTTAGCAGTGACACCATGATGGGGAGTGCCGGTGCCTCTGCTACCAGCAAGGATGGGTCCTCGGTGCCAGCCAAGATCTGATCCAACTCTAGTGTCCCACTCAAACACTGTTGGCTGTTGCCTCAGGTAAAATCCAAACTTAGCCTGAACGCTGTGGGGATGGGTGCCTAGAAGAACAGATCGCACCATAGAGTTGTCCCATCTTTGAGGCAGGGGGTCAGGGTTTGTACTCCGCTGTCCGTCACACCCCAATTCCGGCAATATCGAATCTAGAACAGTGTGAATCGTCTGTGCCTTGAAGATGTCGCTTCTTCCTGGGTCTTTGATCTTGGGCAAATCACTTACCTCTTCTAAACGTCAGATAGCTTCTCTGAAAATGGGGAGATGAATTTCTATTTCAGAAGATTATTGGGAGAACTAAAGGAAACAAATAGATGTGAAGTCTTTGTGTGACACGCTTAGATCAGTGCCGTAAGCAGCACTGTAAATGTCCGTTCCCAATCCTCTCCCGCAGTCCCAACATTTAACTACCCTTTGATTTGCAGCAGGTTCACCTTTCTGAACATGGATGAACTATGTCAATTCTCCCTTCCCGCAAATCTCACAAGACTCCTGTAGCATCAGAAACATACTCACACAAGAGTATTCTTTTTAATGGTGGCAAAAGGCACACGACATAGAATTTAGCATTTTATTTTCGAGAGTCCAGTCTTGTTAAGGGTATTCACATTGTTGGGCAACCGATCTCTAGGACTTTTTCATCTCATAAACCTGACACTCTATTAAAAAACACCTTTCCATTCCCAGTCCCCCCAGCCCCTGGCAACCAACTTTCTACTTTCTTCTCTCTCTGTGAATCTGACTGCTTTGGATACCTCATGTAAGTGGAATCATACAGTATCTGCCTTCTCGTAACTGGCTTATTTCATTGGGCATAATGTCCTTCAGGTTCATCCATGTCGTGGCATGTGTCAGAATTTCCTTCCCTTTTAAGGCTGAATGATAAATATTCTAGCCTTTGTATACACCACATTTTGTGTTTCCATTTACCCACCAGCGTACCTACACTTGGATTGCTACCACTTTTTGGCTACTGTGAATAGTGATACTGTAAACATGGCTGTACAAATATCTCTTCAAGTACACGCATTCGGTGCAGTTGCTGGATTGTCCGGTAGTTTTATTTTTAATCTTTTGAGGAACTTCCATACTATTTTCCATAGTGGCCGCACTATTTTGCATTCTCATCAGCTGGACACAGGGCTTCCAATCTCTCCATCTCCATATTCTTGCAAACACTCGCTGTGAGATCGTGGTTTCGTTTTTGTTTTTATATTAGCCATCCTGGTGTATGTGGAAAATACTTTTAAACGTAGTTAATATCATTAACATTTAACACTTTGTTAGTCTCTGTAATGTTTAATTTTATGTGTCAATTTGACTGGCCTAAGGGATGCCCAGAGAGCGATAACACATTATTTTTGCGTGTGTCCGTGAAGGGCATGGTCACAAGAGATGAGCATTTGATTTGGTAGACAGAATAAAGAAGATCAACCTCACCGATGCAGGTAGGCATAATCCAATCTGTTGGGGGCCTGAATAGAACAAAAAGTCAGAGGAAGGGCAGATTTGCTCTCTGCTGAGCTGATACATCCATCATCTCCTGCCCTCAGACATAAGCAGTCCTGGTACCTGGGCCTTTGCACTTGGACTAGGACTTACACCATTGGCTTTCCTAGTCTACCGCTTGCAGAGGGCAGATTGGAATGTCCCACACTTCCATAATCACATCAATCAATTCCTATAATAAATATAACATAACATAAATGTCCATGTCTGCATTTCATGTACATGTGAAGATAAATGTTTGTATATCTGCATTTCATGCACATGTAAAGAATGTCCCACACTTCCATAATCACATCAATCAATTCCTATAATAAATATAACATAACATAAATGTTCATATGTCTGCATTTCATGTACATGTAAAGATATCTTCTGTTGATTCTGTTTCTCTAGAGAACCGTCACTAATACAGTCTCTATAACTTTTTGCTACTGACAGGCAAATCTTCCCGGTTTCTAGGAGCTCAAAAATCATTAGCATGCTCATTTCAAATTCCAAGTTTTCCTTGAAAGTTAAGGTTTCCAAAGCTTGATTCTTCTATTATTCTGTTGATATAATGCTATATAATATGAATAAAAACAAGAAAGAGAACTGTAGCATATGATCCGGTATGCAATAATGAAAGTCCCTAAATCTCTGAGTGCAAACATAAATGATTCTTTATTATTTTTTATTTAAAAATTATTTTACACTTGATCTTAGCCAAAAGGCCGAGAAGCGATATTTAAAAATTATTTTACTGTTTAGTTATTTTTGAGAGAGAGAGAGAGACAGAGTGTGAGCAGGGGAAGGGCAGAGAGAGAGGGAGACACAGAATCCGAAGCAGGCTCCAGGCTCCAAGCTGTCAGCACAGAGCCCAATGCGGGGCTCGAACCCACAAACTGTGAGATCATGACCTGAACCGAAGTCAGACACTTAACCAACTGAGCCATTCAGGTGCCCCAATGATTCTTTAATTCTTAATTTTAAATCAAGGCTTTTTTTTTTTTGATTCAATGCATAGTCCAACTACAATTCATTAACTCTAGGATGGATCCTGTCTGAAGTCTCATGGGCACAATTTCTTACATGTTTTGTTAGCAATAAATGAACGGAATAATTTTAATTTATGTTCTCCATTCTGTATTTTAAATGGAACATTATAGCATAGAAAAATAAACCATTACATCATAATACCTACAGAAAAAAAAAAGTAGTGTTTTGTTAAGTGTTGACAGATTTGTACCTGGATACTCAGTCCTATATCTTAGGTGTCTTTTCCTAAAGTTATAACCTTAAAAAAGATCACATTCCAAAATATGTAAAATGAGAGCCGCAGAAAGAGAGAAAAGAGAGGAGGGGACAAAAAGAATATTTGAAGCAATAATGGTCAAAATTTCCCAGTTTGATGAAAAACATCAATCTACACATCCAAGAAGCTCTAACTGCCAAGTAGGATGGAAAAAACAGGGGTAAGGAGAAATTAACTTTGTCAAGGATTTCGTGTTTAACTTTGTAACTATGTGAATAAATTTTCACATTTAAGATTATTTTTTCTAATTGATTCTTATTTGTAATTGAATTACTTGGTTATTTTTGTCTTTACTCTCTATCTCACTCCACGGGGTGACAGCATTGTAGGACAGGGAGAGTCGGTAGAAGCTTAGGTCATTCTGCTGTCTAAAACCTAATGCCATGGTGGGGAAGGGTATGGAAAGGAATATGAAAAACTGCCATTGTCAAAACCCATATGTTATTAAGAGCATAAAATCAAACTAAATAAAAGCCTTAATGTGCATGCAAATGGAATAAAAATCTGAGTGAAGTTCAGCCTAAGGTGGAACGCTTTAAATATTCTGTAAGTTCATGGACCATGTCTCATTTGCTTAGCAATGTTCCCATGAAGCTTGTAGTCATGGCCTAGAAGTCTAATATTTTGTTAAAGTTTAGCAGATCCTTTATTAGGACAATTTTAGGAGAAATACATTTAAAACAACATGAAATTAGGAACTTTTGTATTGCAAAACTGTTTTGAAAGTGTTCGTAAATCTTATACCTTGTAAAACACAAGCACAAAGCTAAAAGCCATAAACTGCCTTGGAAAGTTGTGATTGAAAATGAGATCATTCAAATCCAAAATCGATTTTCTGAATTACAAAGAATATTTACAGAAGCTGGATGATTAATTTTTAGCATTTGCTAATTTATCTTGACTTTTCTTTCACCAAAAAATAAAATAAAATAACTGAAAGGTGTGGAGAATATGGTGGAAAATATTTTTGTTGTTTTTTTTACTTAAAAAAAATAACATCCAATTTATTAGAAACTTAAAATAGTATAAAGATTCCTGTATGCCTTTTGTTTGGTTTCCCAACTGTAAATAGTTTATACATTTACTTTCTCATTCTGTCTCTCTGTCTCTCTCTCACACATATGTGTAATTTTTTTCTGAACTAATTGAAAATAAATTGCAAACATGACTCTAGATATTTTTTGGTGGATATTTCCTAAAATACAAAGACACTATTCTATATAATCACAGCACCACCAACTATATAATGAAATAAACACTGATGTAGCATGACCGTCTAATCCGCAGGACCCATTCAGATTTTGTCAAATTTTACAATAATTCCATTTGGAGAAAAGAATTGTCTAGAGGTCCAAGATCAAATCCAGGATGATTCGTTGCATTTAGCTGCCAACTCTCTAGACTCTTGCAATTTAAACAGTTCTTCCACCTTTCTTTGACTTCCTTGAACCTGACAGCTTTTGGTGGGAACCTGACACAATTTGGTGATAATTTGACAGTTATTTTCCATAATACTGCTTAATTTTGATGAATATAATGACATACGTTTCTTTCTAAAAATGAACAGCAAAAAGAAACCTCAAACTACTGTAAAATAATCAGCATTCTCTCTATGCCCTATATCTCACCTCAGTGCTGCAGTTTAAATAAGAAGAAGCACCCTTACAAGAAAGGGAAGAAAAAGACGGGAGGCGAAAGAAAATGAAATCAATAAGAAAATCTTCAGAACGAGAGAAATAACTTCTGCAACATTTTATTTAAGCCATAATAATCTCTCATAAGTATTAAATCCTAGATCTAATCCAGTAAAAAAAAATAATAATAACCAGTATCTATGTATAAATAGGGCACTCTAGTAAATACTTCAATGTAGGTAGGTACCTAATGTCTCTTTCTACGCTTGAAATTCTGGCTTCGTCTTTGTACTTTGCATTGCCTGAAGGTTTTGCAGAACCAAACTATGAATGTCTCGCACCCAATTCCTCCATAGAAAAGTTTTCTCTTTATTGGAACTCATCTCTTTTACTTCGTTGTCTGATTTTCAGCTGGTGTTTTGGCAGATTAACTGTTGGGCATCTGTTATTTAATGACTGCATTGTCATTCTGTTATCATTTATTTTGTTACTTATTTCTCAATAAATGTAATTCAGTCAACAAGTAAACTTCTCTTCCATGAAAACAATGAGTATTCATAATCATAAAAATTATTGGGGCGCCTGGGTGGCGCAGTCGGTTAAGCGTCCGACTTCAGCCAGGTCACGATCTCGCAGTCCGTGGGTTCGAGCCCCGCGTCGGGCTCTGGGCTGATGGCTCGGAGCCTGGAGCCTGTTTCCGATTCTGTGTCTCCCTCTCTCTCTGCCCCTCCCCCGTTCGTGCTCTGTCTCTCTCTGTCCCAAAAATAAATTTAAAAACGTTGAAAAAAAAATTTAAAAAAAAAAAAAATTATTTTCTGGATGAAATTTTCCGTTATGTATTTGCAACATCAGACTAAAAATTTTTTTTAATTTTTTTTTAACATTTTGAGAGACAGAAAAAGACAGCACGAGCAGGGGAGGGGGCAGAGAGGGAGGGAGACACAGAATCCAAAGCGGGGCTCCAGGCCCTGAGCTGTCAGCACAGAGCCCGATGCAGGGCTCAAACCCACAAACCGTAAGATCATGACCTGAGCCAAAGTGAGATGCTTAACCAACTGAGCCACTCAGGCGCCCCCCAGACTACAAATTTTTGAGAAGTATATACATAATACCTAGGAATGCATTTGCTGCGGTGACATGATCCCATTTCAGTCATATAAACATTCACATTTTAATTATCTTTAAAAATTATACAGTGCTTTGATCAACACGGCAATGGCTGGTGAAGCTCTCATTTCTTTCATGAATCCTGTGGTTTGTGATCTATTACTCACTGATCGAGTTCCCCAAGATTTTAGAAAAATCTTTACAGTATTAGCTCTGGATCGCATAGTGTTTTTATAAATCGGAATGATATTTTAACTTACCTAAAGGATATCGGTTAATTCCTTGCGATTTCCCTTGTAACTCCTATGTATTCTCCCTTTTTTCTCTGTACAGACTTATCATGCAGCTCCATAGGCCCAAGAGATGCAATAATGTAACAGACAAGATCTTTTAAGGTAATTTTATCCAACATTCTTATTTGGAAGGCATTTGAGAGGAGCACAGAGAAACCAAGTGCCCAGGTTTCCTGATACCAGTTCTGCAAATCCTTGCTACGCTACGCACCAAGGGACCTGCTGTCTTCATAAAGTTGATGTCTTCCGCAAAAACAAAACGACACAGACAAGAAGCCGGCACAGAGTATGTTCTGTGTATCTATGACAGAACACCGAAGCACCCTCTATTTGGGCAGGCTGACCTCCTCGTGGCGAATACAGTTTGGGGAGGACGGAGATAATAGCCGATTAGAACAGACCGCGCAGCCAGATCAGGCACATATCCAGGCAAGCTGTCCAGGCCTTGCCGACAACCTTCTATAGCCTCACCTCTAAATAAACATGTAACAGATATCTCATGGATATCCATTTGAAAGGTCAGCAAATGATTAGCCTGCCCAGAGGGCCCACGTGTTTCCATCCAGCCCTGCGTGATTTGAGACCATTTCCTGCACCAGGGTGCCAGAAGACAAATGGGATGCAATTTCAACTAGCCACTTGAGAAATTCTAATCAAACCTTCCAAAGGCTTTAACCAAATAAACCAATCCAATGTGTATTTTAAAAATGGTCTGAGAATGTAAAGGGCAAGGAAAGGGAATGGGAGACAGAACAGAGTAGGGATATAAACATAACATAGAACAGCTGGATAAGAAATGGAAGTTTTACTCAAGTAGCTGCTGTTTTGTACAACTGGTTTGGTTAGCATTTACTAACAGATGAGACTTGCCTTTGCTGAATCGATGTGAATAGACTGTTTCCTTCTTGGTCGGGCAGACGTGATATGCAGAGGAAGCAAAGTCGTAATTTACTTGTAAGAGGAGTTACATCAGCATCGTGATGGCAAAAGATGTCCCTCATTTTTGTCGCCCCGACAGCAAAAGTTTAGCATCCATGGGCAAGGGTGTGTTTGCGGTAACTGTGGCATCCAACACCACCTGCTAAGGGATCCAGGGCAAGTCTCACCTATCAATTCATCAGGCAACAGGCAGACGGACCTTGGTCCTAGCCGTGGATCCTGTAATGGCACCTTAACTGGCTTCAGCCCCTCTTAGCTGTGGTCCAGAAGCTCCTGGAGAACACTGACTTAGGCAATTGCCTGTGCACGAGAGAGCCTTTGGGGAAGTCCAGGATTACAGAGAAGAAGTGCCAGCACACTGCTGCAGCAAAAAACCAATTTGGCTGCCTTCGAGATGGCAGTAAAGACTGGAGGAGATGACGCGAGGATAGCCACGCAGAAGTTCAAGGAACAGGAACAATCAAGGTCACGTAACACCGCCAGAAGCTCGTAATAAGCTTCCTGTAAGCAAACTGAACACATGAGGATCTGCAGTTTACCAGACAAATAAATCAAAATAGCAGCTTTAAGGAAATTCAGTAAGCTATAAGAAAACAAAGCCAAATTGGTACAGAAACTGTGACACAGAGTGGAGTTTCCTCAAAAATTTTTAATGTAAAACTACTATATGATTCTTCAATCCCATTTCTGTGTATGGATCCAAAGGAAATGGAAACAAGATCTGGACAAAATACCTTCACTTCCATGTCAGTTCAGCACTATGCACGGTAGCCAGGATATGGAACAACCTAAGTGTCCGTCAACAGACGAATGGATAAAGAAGATGCGATGTGTCGCATTATTACGTTGTGCTGTAATGAAATATATAACGGGATATTATTCGGCCACAAGAAGGAGGGAAATCCTGCCATTTGTGACCATATGGATGGACCTTGAGGTCATGAGGCTAAATAAGATAAATCGGAGAAAGACAAAGCCTGTACGGTATCACTTCTATGTGGAACCTAAAACTACTGAACTCATAGAAACAAAGAGTAGAAGGGTGGTTACCAGTGGCTGAGCAGTGGGGGAAATGGAGAAATGTTGGTCAAAGGGTACAAACTTCCAGCTATACGATGAGTAAGTCTGAAGCTAATAATTCTGTATTATTCTATATTGAAAGTTGTTAAGAGAGAAAATCTTGAAGAGTCTCACCTGCAAAAGGGAAAACTGGTAATTATATGACATGTTGGAGATGTTGGCTGACACTGTGGTCGTAGCAATCATTTTGCAAAATACAAGTTTATCAAGTCAACACCTACATCTTAAAGTTACACAATGTCATGTGTCAGTTGTATCTCAGTGAAGCTAGAAAATAAATGAATCATGTAGCAATTTCAGTTAACATTTATCGGTTACGTCATATTACTGAACATTCTGCTAGATCCTTTTGCGTGCAATCTTACTGAATTCTCATAATCACCTAAAGAAATGTGATTTCCGCTGTGTGTGCAGACCATCATCCTGGTTGCTACAGAAGTTAGGAGTTACGAGTAGGAAAAGGGGAGAAAATGAAAAACATTTACACGTGAACCCTCATGTTTGTACTGGTTATCTACTTATTGGTGCAAAATGAATTCACTGAAAACTTAGTGACTTGAAAACAATAGTCCTTTGTCCTCTCTCACAGTGTCCACGCATCAGGAATGGGGCAGGACGTGTTGGACATGCCTTTCCTCCGCAAGGCCTGTGGCCTCAGGTGGAACACTCAAAGTCTGGGGGCAGAAATCACCGGAAGATTTACTCACGTACATCTAGTGGTTGATTCTGGCCTTGGGTCACAGATCTGGCCAGTCCCAGGCTTCCTTACATCATAGCTCTGGATTCTGAGGTAAGCATCATGGAGGGCGTAGAAGGAGAGGAGCTCGATCCTTTCTGTGACCCAGCCTAAGAAGTCACATGGGATCCCTTCAGTCATACCCCACTGGGCCAGTTGAGACAGTCACAAATCTTGTCCTGATTCCAGAGGAGGGACTATAACCCCAGCAGCCCCATCTCTGGGTGGGTCAGTCATACTGTAAAAAGAGTCTTTGGGATGGGATAAATACATTGGAGCAGCCACCAATGAGAAACAAAATTCCCCACAACCTTATACGTTGGTAAAGCCTTTAGGGTGAGCTCTGAAGTTAGCCAACACCAAGAAACATGCCTCATGCAGGACTCCATGGGTGGTCAGAGAAGGGAAGCATTAGAGATGATTTCAGACTAAGGATTAAGGTGGGCTTCATAGAGGAAGCAGTATTTGAATTCTATCCGACTGGGAAGCATTTTGATTCATTTATTCATTGTGTGCCTACTTGGTGTATGGATGGTAATGTGCTAAGTGGAGAATATAATGGAAAATTCTACTCCCAAGGCACAAGGTTGAAGGTGATCTCAAAAGAAGGCCTCAGGACTTCCTCAGTGGGGAACTATTCGTTTGCACCCTTGCTTCTCTCCTCTCACCATCATATTCCTTCTTGTGTTGCCGGAAGCTCGCAGAGGTGCAGAGATCATGAATCATACTTCCCCTGACTTCCCTTTAGTCTCTGCTCCAACAGAGAGCAGGACCATGGGAGACATGGCACTAAATAATTTGGGGACCAAGCTGGAAATTGCTTTGTATTTATTTTTTTAGTTTTTTTTTTAAGTTTTATTTATTTAAGTAATCTCTACACCCAACGTGGGGCTCGAACTCACAACCCAGGGATCAAGAGTCACATGCTCTTCTGACTGAGCCAGCCAGCACCCCTGTTCAACATTTCTAAAGGAAAAAATTCTACAAAACACTGAATGGAATGAAATAATCTATTTGTAGACTATTGAGTTGCCAGTGTTTAAATCTTCAAAGAAACCAAATTTCTTGTGATGTGTGAACTCAACAATTTAAAACACACAGAAGCAAATATTTTTACAATTTCTCTTTTCAGTTTTATTTCATTATATCCCATTTCTCCTCTCTACCCATGTGATTCCACATGGAATAGAGATCAAAGCTTTTACTTGTTGATGAGGAAATGCACAGAAAAATCTAAACATTTACAGTAATTAACAGTTGGACCAGAGAAACTAGAAATGTCAAAGCCATGACTGCGACTTTTTAAATCCCATCAATTATTCTGTTCCTGAGCAAGTGAAACTTTCAGCAATACTAGGGCATTGTCTTTTTTTTAATAGCTCCAAGTCTTGTATTTTACTACAGAACAACTTCCTAAAGTAGGATATGCCCCAGATTTATACAAGAGCAGTTCAGTAAAATATTCACTGTTTTTAAACCCGCACACATATTTAAAAAAAAAAAAAAAACCAAAAACTGACTTTGAGAACTCACTGTAAATTCCAAGCCTCTGTTCTGACCATGAAACATTGACCATGACTCAACTGTGATTTCTTTCCTCATATAGATGAGATTTGCTTATAGCTTTAGACTTATCTTGAAAGTAGACCATCAAATACCTTTACAGTTAAGAATTTTGCAGATTGTACTTCTAATAGAGGATCAAGGCATGGTTATTTAAAAACCAGTGATTTCAAAAGGCTAAGAATTTCATAGGGTAAGAACATTAATTTTCTAGGTTGGAAAATATTTTTTTTACCACAGAGATGGAATGATCCTAAACTCTTGTTTCTCCCTTCTGAAGCTCTTTAGAAGTGGCTCAGAGATAAAGTTCAAATACAACTTTAGATAAACCAGCTCATCAGGTTTAAGCGAATTCAGAGGCCTTCCCACTGTGAGTAAAACCCTAGTCTGTCTGTTATGCTGTCAGAAGCAGCATTCTGTGATTCACATCAAGCCTTGAAAGTACAGAATGATTACTAGGTGTGGTCTAAGCAGCCCAAGGCAGCCACATATTTATTCATATGGTGATCTCTCAGGTAAAACCACACTACCAAAGAATAAGGATCTAAAAATATGAGGGTATATTGTGAGAATGTATCAAAATAATATAAGGATCCACAATAAAACTAGTGATAAGAACCCCAAAATATGAGAAGTGGGGAAGAACCACCACCAATGATAAGACCCACTTGGCATCTGCACTCATGTGGGAGGAAATGGAAAGAGCAAAATGGGGTATCCGAGTACCCTGAGAAAAGGGGGATCCAAAATTCACCAGCAGGTAATCTCTAAGCATGAAAAGACTGTCAGGGGAGTCTACAAATTTCGTTCATGGAGGAGAGCAAGGGAGCCTGAGGAAAGGTCAGCAGGTGCCAAAATGGTCTTGGTCCTTGGAACAGACCAAGGAGCTTTAGAGCTATGAAGCTAGAAATATATCCTGGCCCACCCCTGCCTTCTTAAAAGTACAGAAAAACTCCTATCACTTAAAAATGAGCGACAGAGGGGCGCCTGGGTGGCTCAGTCAGTTGAGCAGCTGACTCTTGATTTCAGCTCGGTCATGATCTCAGGGTTGTGGGATGGAGCCCTGTGTCAGACTCCATGCTGACAGCTTAAGGCTTTTTCCTCTCTCTCACTCTCTTTCTCCCCACCTCTGCTCCTCCCCCGCCCCCCCCTCCACCATGCACAATCTCTCTCTCTCTCTCTCTCTCTCTCTCTCAAAAAAAGAAAAAAAATGAGCAACAGGAAAGGATCATAGTCAATTTCTATACAATGTTATTATTACAAAGAAAGAAAAAGTGAGGGAGGAAGCAAGGGAAGGAAGAATATCCTTACAATCAATGAAAGAAAAACATGCCCAGAGAGCAAATAAAACTGTTACCTAATGTCTCAATATGAACTAAAAAAAAAATTAACATAATTGTAGAAAGTATTAAAGAGTAGCATAAATCAGAATTGGAAAAATGTGGAAATAAAGTGATTGGAGAAAAGGAATATTTGAAGAAGTTGTCGGAACTCAAAAACTACATTTATTTATTTAGTTACTTATTTGAACATTTTTTCAAAATAAAGAAAAATCATGCAAACTGGAATAAACACAATACAAAATGCCCTAAAAGAGCGTTATAAAATTGAAAGAACAAATATTTTTAAAACCAAAAATGTCATTTTTGAAGGCGAAAGGGAAGACCCAATATACACATAGGAGTCCCCAAAGAAATAAGTAATGGATGAGAACAAATAAATCTGTAATTTAAGCAAATTTTCCTGAATGAAAAAAGACTTGAGCCTAACCTGGATACTTGAGAATATTGGCCCACAGCTGTCAATACTGACATGTATCCCAGGAACACAGTCTTCAAAAGGAAAAAAAAAGAAAACCTTTGGGTATTCAGCAAAAATACCAAGTCAGTAAGAAAGTAAAGAAAATCAGTTGCCGTCTCACTTTTCAGGAGCAACACCATAGGCTAGAAGACAATGGCATGATATTTTAAAATATGCAAAAAGGAAAATTCAAGCCAAGAATTTTGTATTCCACTAAATGGACCTTCAAGTTTAAGAACCATGTACTGATGGCTTTGAATTCCAGGAATATGGTTTTGACAAATTCTCCCTGTCAATTTATTACATAATGAGCTTCAGACTACCAATATGGAAGGAGATACATTGACGTAATACTCGATAATGGTTGTGAGATAGAATAGTATTTCGTAATGCAGTCTGGTTATGTTACAATACAACCATCGAAGCTTGATGGAAGAATGGCCAGAGTATACGACAGTAGAGTAACTTCATTTCTAGGCATTAAGTAGTAAAAGGACACTACATCAAATCAGATGGTGTGGAGATGAAGAGAAGAGAAAATATGAGGAAACTGGCTAATTTCAATATTGCTCCTAGTGGGGAAAAAAAATAGGCAATAACCAAAAAAGAGAGCACTAAATGTTTTATATATAGTATAAAGACAACCTTGAGAACAAAAATATAAACCTTTCTGGAGAACATATTCACTTATACATTTAAAAGAAAAAAGAACACTTTCTTAAAGTTTATTATTTTGAGAGAGAGCGAGAGAGCAGGGAAGGGCAGAGAGAGAGAGAGAGAGAAAGAGAATCCCAAGCAGGCTCCCAGCTGTCAGCATGGAGCCCGACGTGGGGCTCGATCTCAACGACCATGAGATCATGTCCTGAGCCAAAATTAAGAGTCGGACATTTAACCGACTGAGCCACCCAGGCGCCCCAGGAAGAACATTTTAATGGTTTCCAAAGAATGAAGGATGAAATAGGGTAGAGGGATCATAAGTTAGTCCTTTTTTGAAGATATCTTGTTCTGTAGATTTGACTTTGGAAGCTTATAAATATTTTATACAATCTTAAAGCAAAATGAAAATTCTAAAAAGCAGTTTCTGGAGTTCCATTTCTGGGATGAAAACATACACACCTCCATGGACCCAACCCAAGCAAAGTTCATGAAAATTATTCTTCTAACTTTTAAGTCTCTGGGAATTTCCTAAGGGCATACAGCAAATGAATCACGATTTAGTCAAGAAAATCTCCTGAAACTTATAGGAAAAATGACAGTGTGCACTTGAGCTATAACCCACCCACTCCCAGCCCTCTGCCAGCTAAGTTTGACAGAAGCCCCACTCTGGGCGGATGAGGCCGAGAAGACAGGTCTCCCTTCCTCCTCGACTCCTAAAGAAGGATTGTAGTATCTCACCAGGAGAGGCAGTCTGCCAGCATTTCTCATCCCCACCAACTGTAAGATGAAAAAGCCAAATTCCTGCTGAGAACAGCTGAGAGGTCAGGGCTCCCTTCCCCCATCTGGTCCCTCCTCAGACAGACAGGCAGAGACTGACTCCCAGTCACAGCATGCCAGGAATGCTCCGGGGTTCTGACCACCTTCACCCCAGCTGACTTGTAGGGCAGGGCACTTCGGGTGGTGAGGTGGGGGGTGGAATTCACAACTGCAAAGGCCAACATAAAAACAAGAAAAAAAACCTTAAATCCGCAACCTATCTTTCACCTTCTGTCCCTAGAAAAAGAAGAAAAAACAGCACAAAGCAAGCAGAAGAAAGGAAATAAGGATTAGTAGTGAAATAAATAAAACAGTGTAAGAACAATAAGTCAGTGAAACCAAACGTTGGTTCTTTGAAAAGATCAAAAATATTGGTGAAACTTGACCTAGATTAAGAAAGAAGAGGGCGCCTGGGTGGCTCAGTCGGTTAAGCGTCCAACTTCGGCTCAGGTCATGATCTCATGATCCGTGAATTCGAGCCCCGCGTCGGGCTCTGTGCCGACAGCTCAGAGCCTGGAGCCTGTTTCAGATTCTGTGTCTCCCTCTCTCTGCCCCTCCCCTGTTCATGCTCTGTCTCTGTCTCAAAAATAAATAAACGTTAAAAAAAAATTAAGAAAGAAAGAAAGAAGAAAAGAGAAGATTCAAATTAATAAAAACATAAAAGAAAGGGGCACCTGAGTGGCCCAGTCGGTTAAGCAACTGACTCTTGATCTCGGCTCAGGTCATGATCTCACAGTTCGTGGGTTCAAGCCCCGCATCTCTGTGCTGATGGCATGAGCCTGCTTAGGATTCTGTCTCTCCTTCTCTCTGCCCCTCCTCTACTTGTGCTCTTCTTCCCTCTCAAAACAAATAAATAAACTTAAAAAAAAATTGTTTTTAAACATAAAAGAGGAAATATTGCTACCAATACATAAATAAAAATAATTGTAAAGGAATACTATGGGGGTGCCTGGGTGGCTGTTAAGTGTCCGTCTCTTGATTTCCACTCAGGTCACGATCTCATGGCTGGTGGGTCTGAGCCCCACATCAGACCCCAAGCTAACAGTGTGGAGCCTCAGTGGGATAATCTCTCTCTCTGCCCCTCCCCCACTCACACTCACACAATCTCTCTTTCTCAAAATAAATAAATAAGCTTTAAAAAAAAAAAAAAAAAAAGGTATACTATGGACAACTGCCTGCCAACAAATCAGACAACATACATGAAATGGACACATTGTAGGAGACCTACAGACTACCAAAAGACCCAAAAGAAATAGAAAATCTAATAGACCCATAATCAGTAAAGAGATTGAATTAGTAGTCAAAAACACTTCCCACAATAAAAAGCCTGGGACCAAATGGCTTCACTGATGAATTCTACCACATATTTGAAGAACTGGTACCAGTTCCAAAGCATTCCAAAGTCAAAGTGTTCCAAAGTACAAGTGTTTCCAAAAACATAGAAGAAGAAACAAAGAAACACTTCCTGACCCATGTTGCATATCATATATTGAATAAGAGACTTGTTTACGGAACACATAAAAAACTCTTAAAACTTAATAATAAAGAGGCAAGGCAATTTAAACATGGGCCCAGTTTTTGAAAACAAAAATTCCTGAAAGAAGATACATAAGTGGTCAATAAGCACATAAAAAGATGGTCAACATTACTAGCCATCAGGGAAATGCAAACCGAAACCAAAATTAGACCCCAGTTCACACCTACCGGAATAGCTATAACAAAAGATGGATGACAAATGTTGGCAGGGACGTGGAGAAACTGAAACCCTCCTATGTCGCTGGTGAAAATGTAAAAGATGTAGACACTCTGGAAAACAATCAGCTCCTCGAAATGTGAAACATGGGGTTGTCACGTGACCTGGCCATTCCACTCCTGGTTTATACTCAAGAGAAGTGAAGACACAATGTCTTCTCAAGAACTTGCCCACAGGCAAAATAGACGGTAATTACCCACCATAATTAACTGAAACGTACATGTTGAACTATAAAAGAAAATACAACTTGCAAGATCTGATAACTGGAAAAAATTGACAACACAAACTCACCACCAGAATACCAGAGTAACAGTGTCTTTCGTGGTTGTCGTTGTTGGTTTGTTTGTTTGTTTCCTGCCTCGGGCTTGGGTTTGGCTTTAGATCTATGAGGCACTATTTTCAGTACAGAAAACAGGTGCAGCTTTGCCGAAACAAACAAGAAAACAACTCTCAGCTTTGCGGTGTGTTCAGGGCAGCTGGTGAGTGACGTTCCAAGGCAGCTAAGGCAGAGCCAGAAATCACTTCCTGTTCGAAGTACAATCATCAGGGAGTCAAAATCAGAGCTGTAATGAAACTTCCTAGACTGTTGCTTCGTCGGGACATTCATATGTGCATCCACAGTGTGACCTGTTTGAAGTTAGAAGCAGAGCTTGAATGTCTGACTAGCCCATATGCAAAAGCAATTCGGAAGATTGCTGGAGAAGCACCTTCATGCACAGAAAGGCTGAGAGATGCGGAGCGGCTGAAATTGCAAGGGGAGAAGTCTGAGGCTCGGCTGGCCAAAGCCACCAGCCAGGTCCTAGGCAACGGTGGGACAGCCTGGGCGGCACCTCTGGCCTCCTGCCCTCCTGGGAGCCCCCCCCCCCCAACAGATGGCAGCAGCAGCAGCAGCAACAGATCACAGAACAAGGTGCCATCACCTGTTGTGAGACGTGCCTAAGGCTCAGCGGTACCCGTGCGTCGTCCCTTTCACTTTGGGCCAACCTCATTTCTCAACTCGGAATCTTCACAAGTCCCAGAAACATTGTGCTCAGACTAAAAACATTAGTTTTTAGCACTCAAGACTTCTCTGAAGGTTTCACAGGAGAAATGGAAAAGAAAGATCAACCCCACACTGCAAAAGAAACCACTCTAAAACTCTTCATTGAACAGGTGAATCTCCAAGGTTCTGTCCTCCCCACCAGGCCACTCCTGGCTTCCTTCCTCAACCTCCGCCACCCCCCCCCCCCCACTTTATTATGTAGAGAAAATCATTCTTGCCCCATTTCCATCTTCTCCCTTCAAACATAATCTTCACAGTGTTGAGCAAACAAAGGGTTTTCTGGAACCCAGGATCAGCCCTCCCTGTTCCCCATAAACTGTGGGATTATAAATTATCTTTTAATTTATTATTATTTAATTAATTAATTTTATTTCAATTCTTTAGTAATTTGATAAAAATAATTTTATTTATAATTTATTAATTTAGTTATTTTTTAATTTAATCCTCTAGGATAGGATTTGGAATTGAATCCCAGTATTATTTTCAAGGGACATTGTGTGAATACTGATGCATCTAAATCCCAGGTAACAATAAGTTACAGTTAATAGGTTTGTACTACATCAAATGCATACTTACTACAGGTACCTGCAGAGAATTCCTGACAAATGCCAACTATAAAAGAAATGTTAACGGCGCATTTAACAGATGGAATTTTAGAGACAATGTATTACTGACTAATACCCTGCTGATATGCTTTATTTCCTCAAATAACACGCAACAGTTTCCATCATTTAAATAATAATGACTCATGAGAATTCTTCCACTATTAGAGTCAGAAGATTGCAGGAAGCCCGAAAGAATACTGAATGACCACCGCGTTCCTTTACTTTTCAGGCAGCTTGTCACTTGATGGACTAGTATCAGTTGCTTTCCAGAACATCCCAAAGGTGAGACTCCTACAGTCATTGCTTTAGCTCTGTTGTCATTCGAGGAAATAGTCTGGTGCCCCTTCATAGAGAACGCCTGGCTTTCCTGAGTTCCCAGCAATGCGGACAACCCATGTTCAAATTCATAAGAGAAACTCCTCAGACTTTGAACACTCTAGACTCTGTGTCAGCAGTAACTGGGCAAGACCACATCACCAGAGGCTTAGGAGTCAAAGGAGCAAAAATGAAACCATAATCATTAAATACTAATGACAACTTAATTACTTTCTCAGAGAAACAGAACCATTTGAGACCATCGGAAAGCAGAAAGTGAGATAATAATTCAGCAAGAACTTTCATGCTGTTCGATGCTAAGAGTATCTCGTGGATGTGCCCAGCCTCTGCCCATTGTCCTCTAAAGTTAATATATGCCTTTCCAGGACCTCGGGGACTCATTTACAAATAATTACAAATAAACAGATTTCCTGGACTTCTGACACTTCTTATAGAACATGTGTATGACCCACGCATCAGATTGCTAGGATTTTAAGGACTCTTAACCACTTACGTAACACACTGGATAAGAAGTTGGCAAATTGATTTACAAAAGATGAAAGCTCGAGGTAGGACTGGCCACATATTGGGGAATGCTGTGGTCAGTGCATTTGGCCAACATCAGTCCTGCAACGCAGGGCCAGAAGTACATCCCTCTTAGCTCTTGGGAAAATGGAGTTGCCTGTGGCTTTGATTCATGGTTCCGATACAGCCCCAGAGCTGGGCCTATATCCTATAGTTAAAGCTTCAAAGGAAAACGCAAGTCTTCTATCAGGGAGAACTGATTGTGGAGCTCAAGCTCTTATTTGGAGAAAAATCTGTGCCTGTTCTGATATGGGTAGTCTGTCAGACTTCATGGACTAGTATCTGAGTCCCAGGGACAAGGGGCTGAAAGCAGAAAAGACCAAGGGTAGTGTGACCCCCAAGTCTCCATGGGGTCCTGGGGGCATTCTGGTGGGCCCATCCCGACAAGTGTAGAGCTAGGTGTGTGAGCTGGGGTGGGACTCAGGGCATCCAGGCAGGGGCACAGGGTGACTCCAAGGAAGTACCCAGGGAACCAAGCCCATAGCAGCGTGACTAAGGATGCCTCCTTCAGCTTCTCAGGTGGGGAGGTCTGGGTCTTAGATTCCCATAGGGGTGGCCGGTTTTAGGGACAAACCTAGGAAATAACTGTTCCCGCCACCAGGGCAGGTAAAGAAAACTCTCAGGCATGTGAGTCCAACTCCTCTTGAGAAGAACCACAACCGGGAAGGAGAGGTGGTGCTTGGTGCAGAGGCGGGAAAGACATCTTTATGCCTTGGCTACTGTTAGTGTTGGTGTGGGATCCCAAAGTGTTGTCAGTAGGGGCAAAAATAGCCATGAGGTCCCAGAACCTCCTATAAAAAAAAAAAAAAAGGTAGGGGAAATAAAGGAGCGGGGGAAGACAGTAGCGAGTTGAGCTAAGTGAGCATCACCGTCAGTGAAAGCGAGGTTGAGCACTGTTAGCAGAAATAAGTCAAAATTGAGGACTACCTTCCCTGGCATACATCCTCTCGCCTTCCCCGTTCTAGAATGGTTTTTAAGCCAGATACTAAAAATTCTGTGTTCTGTTCTCATGGCGTGTCTTCTCTCCTCCAGTGCCGGACCGCCTCCCACCTCCCCTGCCTTGGCCCATGTCCGACACGGGGGAAGATTCTCACCGTCCTCTACCACATTTTCTTTCATGGCCCCTCTCAGACGTGAAACAATCTGATGGGCTGGTTCCCACAGCAAATCTGTTACCTCAGACCCACCCGATCGTTAACAAAAGACTCCTGAAAAGACACAACCTTCATTCTCAGGGATGAGTTTAAATCCTGGCGTTTCAGTCATCAATCATAGCAGATTGGTGAAGACAGGGTTTCCCTCAAAATTCATCATGAATTACTTCATTTGCAACCTAGCTTTTGTCTCTTTAGGCCACTCCAATTTGGGGCTTAAAATAAATCTGTGCAAACAGCAATTATGTGTAAACCCCTGACTCCTTTTCCCACCTACAATTTCAGCACCTCCCACTGGAAAGCTACACCTCCAGTTATTTCTAGAAAGTTTTCTATTGAGGAGGGAGGCTGGTTCTTACGTTATCTGCTATCACCCAGCACCTGCGATTTTATTGTCCTTCTACTCCTGTCCCTTTTTGTGAGGGCCACAGTCTGCTCCCTGCCAAGCTGTTTAAGGCCCAACCACTGCCATGAACGGCGGAATCACCTCCTGCCACTGAGATTGCACCCTGTGCACATTTCCATTAGCTCTAACCCCCTAAAAAAGGGACAGCTGGTGGCTTCATCGCTTAAGCCTCTGACTTCAGCTCACGTCCTGATCTCCCAGTCCATGGGTTTGAGCCCTGCAGGGGCTCTGTACTGACAGCTCAGAGCCTGGAGCCTGCTTCAGATTCTGTGTCTCCCTCTCTCTCTGCCCCTCCCCTGCACGTGCTCTGTCTCTCTCTCTCTCTCTTTCTCTCTCTCTCTCTCAAAAATAAATAAATGTTAAAAAAATTCTAAACTCCCCCTCCAAAAAAATGTAGTTAGTTCTGAGTTATTTCTTTATTTTTACCAAATCTAGTCCTAAAGGATTTAAAGTCCAAAAATATGTACAATGAAATAAGATAATGAGTAGAAACTGAATTTGTAGAAAAATAATGGTAGAAAGATAACAATAAAGCTATCAGTGAAATTAGCGCATAAAACACATGCCCTAAGATCATGTGTGCTTGCTTGAGGTGGTCCGAAAATTTGACTCTGAGCTCTTTAGCAGCCGCTACAAAGAGGGAACCATGAGCAAAATCTTTTTAATTCTCGGTATCCGAAATCCGAGACAAATGTCTCCTATGGATAGATCTTTATAAAGAAGTTTCTCTTTCATGTAATAATACCCTGTTACCTTCATCAATATTCTTATAGTAAACCCGATAATATGCATGAGATCAGTTGTAGCATTTCTTCAAGGTGTAACTAGGGCATGTTATACAAACTGAGTTCAGAAAAGTAATTTGAATGTAGGAAAACAAAAACAAAAACAACGTGGTCTAGGTTTGGTGCAGAAATAAAAGAGTATCGAGAAAACAGGCCCCAGAAAGCCAACACATTGACTTCTACATTCAGCTGAAGGGAGGGTAAGGTTGACAGGTTTTTATAAAAGCTGAGACCCCCAAAGAAGGTGTGTGTGGCGTAGAAGGTCTCCACCAGTGCACGAGGTAAGCAGAGAGTACAGGACGACACAGGCAAGACGTTCTCCAATGTGCAGAGAAATGAGCAGTCAAGTCTCAGAGCTAGAATGTGAAAACGATCATTTTTGTATGGAAAACCGTTTATGAAAATCTCAGCAAAAACAAACAAACATAACCCTCATTGGAGTATCTATTGAGCGTCCAACTTCAAGCAGGGTGACTGCCCAGTGAACCCTGCAAGACAATTGACTGAATTGACCCTAACATAATTGACGGGATTTACCAGTTTTCTAGGGCTATTAACCATCAGCCAGTTGTAGGTTGATAGAGACTAGTAAAAATGAAGAGATTTTTGTTTCTGAAGTCCTTCTTTCTGGAGATACTTGCGAAGGACAGCCAGTTGCCAAGTAAGGTCACTCTTTGTTCATTGAACTAAAACACGGGATCTGCTTATAATAAAACGCTAATATTTATTTCCCTAGCCTCAGGATGGGAATTTTATTGAGTCCTTTTCAATTTAGGTATGTTCAACTGAAAAGTAAACATTTCCTTCTGTCCAAACTTTGAAAAACATGTAGGCCCCTTCCAAACCCAATAAAAAAGAAGTCTGTATTTTTCTTAAAGGAGCACATTAATAGTTCAAGTGTAAAATTTTTGCATTAAAAAAATAATAGCAAATCTCACTAGAAGGTGCTAGTCAGATACTGTGGTTTGACTCTGAGTTTAAGAAAACAAAAGAACAGACTGGTTCCATGCACAAGGGTCTGTTTATTTATTTACAACAGCTTCAGCAGACAGGAATGTTCCTTTTATAGTGAAGAGCTCAGGGCCATGACAGTCTATAATTAAACACCCTTTCTCTCCTCAATTTCATCTAATCAGTGGTCCAAAGTCAGAGATGTGATGAGGGCCTATGTGGGGTTTAACCTTTCATCTATGAACTTGCTAAACTGTCTGGGGACAAATAATGTCGACTTTCCATTATTTGGCCCATTTCACCATCTGTTCACCTTTACCAGTGCAGAGGAAGAGAAATGCCTATTTATTTTAAAAGTCTGAAGTACAATGCCCTGGGAGGATATAATATAGAAAAGATAGGAACTGACCACGTAACTGTTTCGTATCTGCAAACTCTTTCACTCTGGTATCAATTCTGGAGCCAGATTTCTGTTCATCCTACACAGCCCTACCATTACCTCATTATTATATATTATATGACTATGAAAGCCAGATATTTAAAATTATGAATCTGTGTTTCCATAATAAGTGATTTCAAAATCATCTATGGCTTATGGCTTAGAAGAAGAAAAATCACATAATTTAGTTCCGCCCCTGAATGTCCAAGCATCGTAGATATCACCCTACTTTGCCAGTAGTGGCATTAAGGGAAGAAATTCAGGCCCTTTACCGGGCCCCCAGAGAGGGAAAATATTTCCCAAAAGATCAAGACCAAAGCCACCAAAATAATCCAAAAAATATTGGAAACACAGTGACGAAATAGAAAATGGTTCCTTAGAAGGGGTGAGTCATACAACTGTAGACATCAAACTAATAGTTTAATGTTGCTATAAATGTGTATTTTACAAGATGAAGCGATGATCTGGGCATGTAATCAACACCTGAGATTCTGCAGTCATTTTAGGTCAAGACCTTCAAGAATTATAACTTCCATTCATATACTGTAGTTCAGAATCCACGACTGAGGGAGAACCCAACATCAGCTACCACTGCCAGAGTTCAGATTGATGTTTAAAACCCAAGACTCTAATCCGTCCTTCTCTGATACACCCCAAGTTGAAGAAATAAATGTCGAGAAAGTAGAAGGCCTTTCAGCTAGATAGAACATTGTGCTAGAATGAGAATTAAGGGAATTTGATTCTGACATGACCCCATCAAACCCCAAACCTCATTTTGCTGACAGATACCAGAAGGAAAAACAAAAAGGTTGAATCTACGCTCGCCAGTAAAAACTCCACTACAAGTTTTACAGAGAGAACGACTGACATATGGGACGTGGTTAAAATACCAAATAGAGGGGCGCCTGGGTGGCGCAGTCGGTTAGGCGTCCGACTTCAGCCACGTCACGATCTCGCGGTCCGTGAGTTCGAGCCCCGCGTCAGGCTCTGGGCTGATGGCTCGGAGCCTGGAGCCTGTTTCCGATTCTGTGTCTCCCTCTCTCTCTGCCCCTGCCCCGTTCATGCTCTGTCTCTCTCTGTCCCAAAAATAAATAAAAAAATAAAAAAATAAAAAAAAAAAAAAAATACCAAATAGAAGTCGGCAAGATTAAATTTCTACCTTCCAGCAGATATTTAAGCAACAACAAGGAAAAAAAACAAAACAGTAAGAGCTCACTATTAGGAAATCTTTTTTGTTCCTGTCAGCAGCATATCTCAACCTGAGCTATCGTTATTTGTTGGTGGGAATATACAACAAAAAATACCTAGAGCAAGCAAGGTCCTGACAGCCAAGTTCCATTGTTTCCATGAAGCCCCTCCTCTTGGTGATTGTGCAAAAGACAGTCTTCCAAATGAGGTAACAGAAAGTAAGAAGGGATCATGAACTTTGTGAATCATTTTGTAAACTAAACTATATTCCTGTTAATGGGCTCTTGGGTCTGGCTTTAAAAAACGTTTCAAGAATGTTCTAAAAACTTTCCATTTTGCAATACTGGTAACTCAAGGGAAATAGCAAATTCACTTTTATACAGATTGCTCTTGTGGTCCTAGTGAGTCCTGAAATCCATGTTAGAGTTGACTAAATAATTTTACAGGTGAAATCTTTTGGGATCTCTCGTAGTTAGCATGATTCCTAAGTCATTAGCCAAAAGAAATAAATAGTTGGCCAAGGTTTGTTATGGGAAATATACATGTAACATCTAGCAGACTTGACTGCACAGCTATTATGGGTTAGGCCCTGGAGGTCCAGCGATGAGCCCCTGCCCTCAGATGCCTTAGGAGCTAGTTTGGAGACAGACACTCAACATATTTAGTGGCAATTATAAGACAGTGTTGCATGCTTCTTGTAATCAACCCAATCCTGTCTCTTGTGAACAACAGCTAGAGAACAAATGAAGTTAAATAGGGATGTCCTAGAAATGCTGCACGGAAATAGACTTGACAT